>NC_046224.1:54998333-55662708 GCF_009819885.2 Catharus ustulatus | reverse complement strand
ATAAAAAGGCATCATTTTTCATTTGGAGATGTAATTTTCTCAGGCTTTGCTTATCTTTGTCAAGGCTGATGTGAAAATATTTCAAGCCACCTGATCTATCAGTTAAATGTGCCTTACATTTGCTTGCTTTCCTTTTACATGTTAAATGTGATATAATGGAAACTCCAAAAAGCCAAAACAAAGGGGTCAGCAAAGCAGGATATGGCAAACTCACACTGAATTACTTGGCCAGTTTTATGCTAATTGAGAAGAAAATTTCTCAGCACTGACTGTACTCTTCAGATTATAGAATCATAGCATGGTTTGGGTTAGAAGGAACCTCAAAGGTATCCAGTTCCACTCTCCCTATCATGGGCAGGAGCGTGTTCCACTAGACCAGGTTGCTCAATGCCCCATCTAACCTGGTCTAAACCAAAACACATGGTCTTGAACACTTACAGGAATGGGCAACCTGTGCCTCACCACCCTCACTGTAAAGAAGTTCTTTCATATGCTAACCTAAATTTCCCACCTTTCAGTTTGAACTCAAAAGATTGTTTTGAGATTCTCTGTAATGCAGCATAATTTTATTCTATACATTGTTTATTTTCATCAGAGGTAAGCACTTGGGCCAATGTGCTTAAGATTGGCTTGAAAAATACAGAATAAAAACCTTTTGTAAAATCTTTCATTACATTTCTTCATACTTAGAAAACAGTATTTTCTTGTGCCTGTTTGCTCAGATCCCTTTCATTCTTCTCACTCACAAAGCTACTTTACAAAGTCTCTATTCTTTGATTTAGTGGCAAAACTTGAAATGTAATCAGTGTCAGGATTAGTCAGTACTTGTCAAAGCTATGTCAAGCCATGGCAAAATCTCACTGACCCCTAGCTCATGATTTGTCAAATGTAGCTAATACTCACACGAAATGAAAACAGATTTTAAGAGGGGGAGAGAAGAAATTGCATTCATCTTGGTCAAAGACACTGCAAACATGGCCATGACAGTGAGGAGAACACTCTCTTTTGAAAATTTGTGCCTGTATTGGTACTTCCTAAAAGGTGGTTCTGGCTTGAAAAATCAAGAGACTGCATGCCAATTGTGAGAAGTTTAAGCTCAAATTCACATAATAGTTAGTGGAAAGTGTGATTCCCATATTTCATACATCAGTATGGTTGCCAGAAGAGTAACCTGAGGCTTGACTTTGTTTCTCTTCCATTCACAGCTTAAGAGCTAAAATGAATGTCTCCTACCTTGCAGAAGAATGACTTGAAACTCTACTGGAGAAACAGGACACAGGGTTCTTGGCTGGTGATACAGCTTTGACAGCAGCAGTGAAGGGCTTTTCCCTCCCTTATTCCCTTGTTGGGGGCCAGGGTGCTTGTTTAACAGGTTCCTCTTCAGGAAGAGAGCATTCAAAAATGAGGGGTGCAACACTCTGCCCACAAAAGGTTTTATCAACCATGAAGGTTTTTATCAATCCAACTCCTATAAGCAAAATGTATAACCTCTTTAGAGTCTAATTTGTTATTCACAGAAATGTATTGCAAGAGAAACATCCTCCTTTTTATTTGTTTTTTTTTTTGTTTCACAAACAAAAGTGAAATACAAGGTGCAGGATATTGTGAGGGTAAATGTGTATATGAAGTAATGAGTATATTTGGAAATCCTGGAACAACTATTTTCTCCTTGATTTACAAAAATGTCAAGGGGACAAACTCCACCCTCAGATATTGGGCCATGACTTTTGCTGAGGTCAGTGAAAAGTGGCTGCTTTACTCTGAAAGCAGAATTTTCCCTGGAAAACAGAATCTAGTAGAGACTATACTACTTTCTTCACTGCTATAAATTTGCTGACATTGCTTTCATTACCTGCCTCCCCTCCCAATTAAAATGAAAAAGTTGACTTTGTGCCTTTGAGAGGCTGAGTTGCTATCAGTATGCAAAATGATATTCTTCTGCAGCTGGCTTGCAGAAGGTGTAGTGGAGGGTGAAGGAGTGTGCCAGTAAATACATTCAAGAAGGAAATATCAAACAGTGAAGATAATTCTTGACATAATCATCAAAATTAGTCCTACTGTGGATCTCATTGGAGGTGTTGCACTTCACTCAATTCCTTTGACTGATTCCCTGTTGGCAGAGAGCTCTGCTCTCCATGACTCTCATCCTGAAACTCTGAGATGCAAGCCAGTCTTCATGTCCTGCATGCAAGATCCAAGTCACAGAGGGCTCCTTTAAGAGGAGTTCCACAGATGAAAATATGTAAAGAAGTTAAGTACAATTCCTTTGGCAAATATAGTAGTAATGAAAGATGTAAGGCTGCTAATCCAGTCCCTAGGACCATGTGATTGAAGAAAATATATAAAGGTTAACCTCCAACACAAAAACAGTAACCAGAGCCTACTGAGTTTCTCAACAACATCCTATCTTGTCCTACTGCTACTCAATTCAGCAGTAGCAAACTTTTTAACCATTATATTTCATAGAAAACCTTCTTCACTCTTTTTTCTCCCTGCCATTTTCCAGGCAGCTGTCTCTAGACTGCTAGGTTTTCTAATACTGCTGAGTGTTTCAATCTGATTTTGTATTTTCTATATTCTTTGCTCTAAATCTTATGGGAACTTCCCCTGCCTACATGTTTTTCATAACTTCCCAGATACTAAAGTATAAGAATTTGAGATGCAACAACACTCTTCCCCAGATATTTCCTCTTCAGTCTTAGTTGGTAGGCTGAACCCATTTTTAAAGATACTGTTGTGTGGGAGTATTCATTGTGCTTCATCACATTGACTAGGTAGAATTTATACCCATAAACAGCTAACTATTCTTTCTTACCTATGCAGTGCTGTAGTTTCAGAAAGCAAATAGATCACCATGAAATAGATGTAGAGGAGGAGGGTGTGTTGGGAAATGTGAAAAGTCTGACCCCATGCTCACTTCAAACCCAAAGCCAGCATTCACTTCAAACCTGAATTCCCATGATGTACGCGATCTTTCATGTGAACCCTGTGGTTTGTCTTAACTCGTAACACCCATGTCATTCGGTACAGTTTCCATTCAAGGAATTTAATGCATGCTCTGTGCCTATATGCAGGGTGAAAAACCATTGTTTTGCATTAGGATTTCCTCATTTTCTCACTAGTACTGTGGTAACTCCAATAGCTGGTTATAACTGAGTAGTATAACGACAATTTATGCTAAGAACTGCAAAAATCTGCCTCTAAAACTGAGGCCAAACCAGAAGCTTGCCTCTCATGTGATTGATTGATTGATTGATTGACTGATTAGCCAGTTTTCCTACTGGAGTGTTGAAATGTGAATGTAACTGATAGCTGCATGTTTAAGTACAGCTTGGTCACTAAAAGTAATAAGAAATGTGATAAATTGAATATTTTATGAAATGGAGTCCCAGGAAATTTCTGGTGGAAGAAATAAAAGAAGTCACTGGAAAACAGCTTTAGACACAACATCTCATCTCTCCCTCAAGTGTGATTGAATATAACCAGCCTGACTGGGACTCTCAAGGGACAGGAGGAAAGGAATAGCACTGTCCCATTTTAGGACTTGGTATTAAGAGCATGTGCAGCAAACACTGTGGTCCCAGGCGGGTTAGTGACAGGTTACAGTCCTTGCATGCTTTGCAGTCCTTGCTTTGCTGCCTCTGCCATGTCCCCAGCAGCCACAGGGAAGACAGCAGGGCTGCTGGGGACAGCCAACAGAACTCCTTCCCACTTGAACAGACAGCATTTTCTTTAGGAACGTGGAAGAAGGAGAACCCCAAATTAACCCAGCAGTTCAGAAGGACTGTGGGCCTTGCTGTCCATTCCTTCCTCATCTTACTATCTCAGAAGAAGGCATCTCCCTCTTCAGGGCAATAAGGATGGGAAGGAAAAAACCCTCCCTAGATTGACCCCATGAGATGTGGAGCCTCCAGTGCTGCAAAAGGAGCAGGGGTGATGCTAGGTCAAGAAACAGATGTGAGTCTGGGGGCTGAACTGGTCTATAACTGGAGACTGTGTGCCTGCTTTTGCTCTCTGTGTTGAGCTGCTTGGAAAGTTAAGTTGTAGATGTGGGAATGAATGTCCCAGAATTTGTGTGGAAGTGAGGGAGACATAACTCCCAAACAAAACTATGGTGAGCTGACTAGAGCTGTGAGTCCTAAGTGGGAGCCTTGTAAAGAACTTCCAAAAGTACTTCTCAATATTTTGGATCTGGCAGTGCTGCAAACACTACATGGAAATATGGCAAGGAAAGATATGATCTAAAAATAAGATCTGAAATTTCTAATGAAAAGTGAGAGTCAGAAAAAAGCATCCACACATTTGGGAGATCATCATACATTGGCCTAGGGTAGGAGTCATGACTTCAGATTGCTTGAGGTTAACAGGAGGTGGCAAATACTGATTCAAAGCTCCAGGTATAATGTGACAGGCAAATGCTCCTTACTAATATGTGTCCTGAGGAAAGAAGCACATGCTATAGTGCTTGGAGAGCAAGTGAGAACATCCACTAATTGTGCTAGTAACAGGGTTGTTGTTTTTTTTTTCTTCCCAGCTGGTTTCTAGAGACAGACCAGGCATTTAAAAAACCTCTGTACAATCACAGTGCATGCAGATGTAGTTCTGGGAGATATCACTGAACACACTTTTTTCCCCTGGTGTTTGAGTTAGACTGGAAACATTATTTTCTTGAACTTCAAAACCCCCCACGTTTAAATCCTTGTATATAAGATATATCATACGCCATCTTCAAAATTACAAAATTTGGGAGAGGAAGCTTAGTTGGAAGACATTCAGCTGAGAAATGTCTGCAATAAATTTTATTCTCTTTTTTTTTCTCAGTTTCCCCCTCTCTTCCAACACACAGCTTTGATAAGAAAGGATAGGAGATATAATTACCCATTTTCTCTCCTTCCCTACATTTATACTTATGAGAGCAGAACATTTTGGAAAGCCTGAAGTGTGGGAAAATAATAAAACATTACATCTGTTTAGCCAGAAAAAGACAATATTAAAAATCTCGGAATGCTCAGATGTATTCTCAGCCTGATCTAAAACAGAACAGAGGGAGGAAAAAAAAATCACCAGAGTTTCATAAATTCTAGGTACAGCTTTGACAGGAAATGTAGTACAGGAGCCAGATCATGTGCTTTGCATCACAGAGTCAGCAATTTCTGGCCATGGTATGGACATATCTGTTCCTAGAGAGAAAGAGGTGTGCCTGGGATACTCTTCATAGAATCACAGAATGGTTTGGGTTGGAAAAAGCCTTAAAGATCATCTAGCTCCAACCCCCCTGCAATAGGCAGAAACACATCCACTGGGCCAGGTTGCTAAAACCCCCATCCAACCTGGCCTTGAACACTCTCCTGGGGAGCCGATCCCCTGCCGGCCATTCGGATCTCTTGTGGCTTAAATAAACCTGGAAGGACATTTTCACAGCTAAAAGCTGTGCTGTTAAAAATCCAGGAGCCCTCACCTCCTGGTTCCTGAGCAGCCCGAGCTGTTAGTAGCTGCTGTGAGGCTAATCCTGCTGGTGTGTGGTCTGTGCATGCAGCCAAGGCTCTGGCCTGGCGTGTCTGACTGCTCTGAGTTCCACCGGCACTCGCGGAGCAAACCAAATCTGCTCGCAGAGCTGCAGTAAAGCTGCACTGGACTGCTCTGTGCCAGGGATTCCAACAGCAGGAGGTTAGAGCAACAAGGAGAAATGGCTTCCTCTGAGTGCATGTTCCCACCCATACCACGACCACAGCCAGCGTAGTCCCTGAGCAGAGCTGGCTCCTGGAACATGGACACAGCCGCCTTTGTCGGTGTGTCCTGGTGCTGCAGTTACAAGAGCATCCTCTGTTAAAAGGAGCAATTTCCTCTCTGTTTTGGCTCCTGGGGCTCTTAAGAGTTAATGTCCTGGAATAAGATCAGTTCAAAAAAGAACTTGATTGATGAGGGGCTTGCACCTTTATGACCCAAAACCAAACCAGGATTTGGTCTTTGGTGAAATGCTACATTTGTTACGGGAGGTATTTTGTTCTCAGGTTTGACCTAACTCTGGTCTCCTCAGCTAACACAGCAGTTCTAAAGCACAGCAGTATATCAGCAAGTTCTCAGTCCAAGCAACCTGAAAATAAAAGCTGGTATTGCGGTACAATACCAGCATGAAATGTTAATTTTGTAAATACAGGGTCCAAGTCTTTGTGATCAATATCAGAGGAAGATATATCATACTAACAGAGGCAGAGTGTAAACCCCAACAGGTTCATATTAGCTAGAAAATAGGCAAACCCCACCCCCAAAACAAAACCAAAACCCCACAAAAAGCAAGAAACAAGGCAACACAGAATGTCCATTGAGTTCAGTGGAAAATCCTCATAATAAATCAATTTCCAAATTTCTTCCTTACTACTGTTAAGAATAACTGGTCTAAAAGACCAAACTCTCCAAAATCCAGTTGAGAAAAAGCCTAATAAACCAGGGTGAGGAGAACTGAAATCCATCTCCTCAATTAATCCTCTGTTTGGACTCCTTTTAAAGCTTTAGCACATGTTATTTCTCTTTAAAGGAGGATTTAGTACTTGGACAAATGTTCTCACATATCAACAAAATGTAAAGTCACTTCTTTACTTTTTCCATAGCCTTTCCTGATTAATGAGAAAATATATTTTTATTTTGAATAAAGGTCCATAACTTCCTGATGATTTTCATGCTTGAACTTGATCTCTGGTAAACTAATATAAATCAGGAGCAACTTGGTTGAGACCACTGAAATAAGTTAGCATAGGAGCAGAGCTGTACTCATAATAGTCATGCAAGAGACCTCTCTCTTAAATTCCTGTAAAAGTATGCAAGCCAACAGCATGAATCAAGTATAATTAAGAGCAGAATTTAGCCCAAAAGGTCGCATGTAAGACGACATGCATTGCTGTGGCAGCAGATTGTTGTCACACACAGAGAAGTTTTTACTTTCTTCCTACACCACTGAGAAGATGCTTGTGAAACTTGTGAAAAAGAAAACTATTATTCAGGAGTAAACATTGAAACCAGTGATGGAACAGTTTGGTGAATACACAGTATTACTGAGCAAGTAAATTTTCGTTTATACTATCGTTGCTTTTTGAACCTTTTCTTCAATACTAAACTCACTCTTCAAGAAAAATAACAAGAAGGACAAAGCTGCAGTAAAGAAAATACATTAACTTTTGCAATGGTTTCGTGTGTTTCCTTGCTACTTAAATGTAATGTTTATCTAATAAACAGCATGTCAGTGTTAAACAGTAACTCTCTGTCCCATATTGAAGGTCAGAACGTCCTTCAGGAGTTGCTATGATGTCTTTGAAAGCAGTTTTTCTCTAGTGAAAAGACATACTATGTCACTGGAACAGGGTCCCAAAGAAGGCTGCCCACCACTTTCTGCCTCTGGGTAATCTGGCCTCAAACGCAACCTTGTGTCAATCTTTCTCACTTGCTCACTTTCTCCCTGCAGAGTAAGCTAAGCAGTGTCTTGGAAAGAACGTTCATCAAGACAATGCCACAGTCCAAAGTCAAACCTTTAGTTACTGCATGAATAGGTTCTAAAAAAATAAATGTTTTTCTATTGCTTTTCCTGTGGGGATGAAAATAGAAATAATTTATTTATACTTTCAGGTCTTGACTACTGAAGGAAGGTGCAATATTAATTTCTTTACTTCATTAGGGCTTTTTTCTTGCTTAAAACACCGTGTGCTTAAGCATGTTTTTTAATTAATGCTGTACATGGTACCAACCACCCCACCTTACAGAGAACAACCCTGAAATAAAATGAGATGGCTATTTTGCAACTGGGAAATTTGAAAACAAGCTTCTCTCCTAATTCTTAAACAGAGGAAATTAAATTCATACTTTCCAGTACACTTAATCCTGAGCCGTTTGACATATTTGAACATTAGCCATTTGCACTTGTGTATAAAATGAGTGTGGCTTTCAGAAATGCACTATTCCTGTAGACTGTTGATCCAAATTGACTGTCAAAAGCTATCTGAAGAATTTCAGCAGCTGACCTCCTTTATCATGGCCACCAGCTGCTAAAAGCTGTAGATGGTGATGAGAGCTTAGGTGAGAGAAAAGAATACAGAGAGAAGTTATAAGACAGGAGGGCAGAGAAGCTCTGTGGGCTCAAGTCTTTGGCTCTTGTTTCTTACTCATTAAAGAGAAGTTGTAGTTCAGTGGTACCTAGTGAGTTGGGCCTTTAGGGTTGAGTCATTCAGAGAGAACAGGGAAATGATAAGTTACAATAGTTTTTCAAGCAGATGAAATAAATGTTATACAGTTCATGCCTTGTGTTAAATTGTTCATCATCCAGAAACAATAAGGATGAAGCTGATTGAACTGTGGTGACTCAATCTGGGATTTCTTTCACAGGACTTTAGTACTAATAGTCATGTTTAAGGTGACCAACAAACTCCCCACATAACTACTAAAGAAAAAGAAAGAGTAAGATTTACCTGGCCTTCCACAGCTGAGTTGCCTGTTTCTTTCTGTTAACAGTGAAGGGAACTAACTAGTAACTGGATAATTAACTCAGATACAGTCAGATATGTTTCATTAGGTGAAATGTTCTGTTCTCTTTGATTTGACTTGGTTTAGCAAGAGGAGAATAAAGGAGTTAACTTCTCTAGATTCCTCAGCAGATTTAGATTTGAGGTACCCAGGTCCCTGTAGTTTGCAAAACTTGTATAAAAGGTCACCTTCCCTGCTCATAACATGATTTTTATTACTAGAAAAAAATAATAAGTTAGGGCAACAAAAGAATTTTTTAAAAGCAACTGTTCCTTTCTTGCAGTGCCTCACTGTTTTCCCAAGTTGTTTTTTTTTTTTGGTTTTTTTTTTTTTGGTTTTTTTTTTGGTTAAAAGAGAATGTGAGTGAATTAAGACAATGAACAAGAGCTTTGCTGAGCACACTGGAGATATGGCTGAATGTTAACATCTATTTTCTATCACCACTGTTTCTCTTACTCCTTCATGTGTAGTCCAAGCAAGGGGAATGCCATTGGCTTATTACCACAGTATTGAAATAAGTCTCCTAATTTATGTGATTTCAGCACTGCTCTTTTGTATCATAAAATTCCTATGGAAATGTGGCCAAAATGGATAAACATTTTTCTGGCAGCAGTGATGGTGTTCTTTATCTATTGTATGAAATCAAATAGTCATGGAGATAAAGGTGGCCTGAAGTTTTTTTTTATTTTTATTTCTATGTAGCACAGAGGAGGCCACAGAGCATGTGAATGGAACAGAGGAATTCCTGAGATCTGAATTCCAGTTGAATGCTGAGTCTGTGGCCTTGGGCTAGTCTGGCATTTCAGTGCTTCAGCGACTGACACCCTATAAATACACAAATAATAGATAGGAACGACTTAGGTCTGGATTTCATCCTGGCCTCAGAAGGCATGAGACTGAGTGCTGCAGTCACTTTCCATCTCATTTCTAAAACACATATAAAGCAAGGCTTAGATGTGGTGCATCATCCCTCTGTGCACCTTTTCTAATCTGTAAAATGGAGCTAACAGAAATATTTTTCTTTTCCCTGTGCTTATTAACAAGACTGTCAAGATTTAAATCAATGACACCATAATGATAAGTCACTATGTTTTTGAAAGCTGGCTAAACTCAGAAGTGCCAGTGACCAAGAGAGCAGCATATGCCAGATTGTGAAGCTCTTCCACTGGTGAACAGATACTCACACAAGAGGTTACACTGCAGTCAGCAGAGGTTCACACAACTTTTGGCTATTGTACGGAGACCAGAATCTGGTCCTGCATTACTGCTGATGTTAGATCAATGTTAGCAATGAAATATGGCTAATCAGAACCAAAGAACTGTTATATTAAAGAAAAAGTGAAACAGGGAAAAAAGAGATAACTTTAAATACCTAACAAACAACTGCAAGAGGTGTAATTATATAGGAGGTTTAATAATATAAAAACTCTGACATTCTGTTGGAATTAATTGATGTAAAGCACCAATGCGTATTTTTCCCTCCCTCTCTTGCTGATGTTTGTAATTCAGATGAATGAAAGGAGCCTGATTGCTAATTAGAAAAAGTTCAATAGGTTCCATTTTCTGAGAGAGTTGTGCTTCCAGGAATTCTTTGCATCCTGTTCCTCATATCCCACCTCTAACAAGATTCCCAACAAAACTCAGCATTAACATGCTCAAGGTTAGGTCTTGTCTTTGTTGCCTGTCTCTGCCTTTGGGGTCACTTAAGGTTGCCTGTAGCCCAAAATGAATTTATTCCTTTTAAATAAGAAGTTTGTTTCTTTGAAGCTGCAGTGAGAAGAAGGGGGATATATAGTAAATTACAATACATTATACATAGCATAAAATCACCCAACACATACTAAAAGAACTGTCTGTAAACTGCAAAGCTCAGCCTGAGACTTAAAGCTTACCCAGTTTGGGTAGTGTCAGAGCTGAGAGGACTGGTTCGGTGCTGTGTTGTGTGCAGGAGGCTCAGCCTGGGGAGAAGTCAGGAGCAGCTAATCTCAGCTCCTCCTTCCATGAGCAAATCACCTGGTACACAAGGGAGACCCGTGGGATGGCATCTCTGGATTTTCTTGTGCAGGTTTCCAGGGAGTACAGGACAGTGGCGCGCAGCTGCCCCAGCAGGGCTGCACACTCTGGCTGGTTCTCTCCCTGTTCCACAGGAGCTGAGGACTTCTCCTCATCCATGCTGCAGATATATTGATTAATCCCCACACCCCCTGCTCCACAGGAAAAAAACAGTAAGACATTATTCCATTTTTTCCTTTCTGGACTCCTCTCAAACATATATCTGCGTCTTTGTATTAAAGAGCAAGCCTGGCTGCTCTTTGTAGATCCATGCCCATAGTGATTATTGCTAACACAAATTTACCCCTAATCTTGGAATTGCATTAGCAGGTTACTCTGACTTTATCTCACATAGCAATATAAAGCAATCATATTGTGGACTTAGGTCCACTCCAGGTTGCTCTTAAGGACCACTTCTAGTCAAGCATATCTCTGGAGTTTTTAAATGTAAGTTGTTTTCTTCTGTAAGAAGCAGTCGCTGGAGGATGAGAAGCTCTGATCCCTGGGAAGCAAATTCAGGACATTTGTTTGCTGAAAGGAGTGCTGCTGGTTTGCCATGTTTGGTTTTCAGTGTCCTACTGAGGCAATAAATGTTCAGGACTCCTGGCACCATTATGTGCTGCTCTGGCTTGAAGTTACCGTATCAGTAGCCATGCAAGGCGTCTGAAAAGGATAACACAAAAGAGCTTTGCTTCCAGCAGGGAAAAACATTAAAAGTAGAAAGAATTAAAATCTGCCATCCTGTTTTCAAGTTTTCAAGAAACTAGTGAGGCAAAACACGGTGACAAAATATACACCAGCTGCTAGCTGTGGGTGTGAGCAGCAGCTGAATCTGAGCATGGACCTTGGTGTGGCTCAGCATGGTGGTCCTACCAAGGCAGGGGGGCTTGCTGGCTGTTCTTGCATCTCTGACTGACTGACACTGCAGCTGCTTCTTCAGGCATCAGGGGAAGCTTGGGACTCTTTGCACAGGTCAGAGATTGTTATTAAATGAATTTTGCCTGCATGGTTCAGGAAATGTATGGATATTAATCACCTAAATATTGTCCGGTACATGCTGAAGTAGAGGTTGTAATCTGTAAAATAAACTAATTTAAGCTTTTCCCATCCCACGTGTTTTCTTTGTAGGTCTCACTTAATGTAGTTCAGGGGCAAAAAGTACTGTTTGTACAATTGGGCTTTATAGGAAAAGCAGGAAGGTCTGTCACTGTCCAAGCATGCACACATGAATAATCTGTATTGTCCATGATTTGTCTTTAGCTGTGAATGCTGCTAGCTAAAGGCCATTATTTGGATTTATACACACTGTTCATGGATGCAGATCTAGTGTATGTGGGAATGATAGGTGCTATTGTAAGCAAAAGCTTGTGTCGTACTTGTTGCACTGCCTTGCAGTTCCCCTGGAGTCTGCTGAGACCTTTGTGTAATATCTTGAGTCACTGAAATAGAAGCAGTTTTGGATATAGATTTCCACTGCGTGGATGAGGTCCTCTTCTGACTCCCAAGTCTGCTAGAAGGTATAACACGTCAGGTAACCTGTACATCACTTGTCTAGAGTTGGAGTAATGCTTCCTTTCTGTGTGAACTATACAGGGACTGCTAAGCTTAGAATAGAGAAATGCAATTACAGCCAACATGACTAACATTAAAAAATGATTCTTGAGACTTTCCCTCACTAAAAATTACAAAAAACCCTCAGGCCCTTGAGACAAACACTTTGATGTAGCTTGGAAAATAAGAGAAAAGCTGCTCTGAGTGCTGGGCAACCCACCAAAAGTTCATAAGTTAATAAGACTCAAGAAAGCATTACTGTAAGCAGTATTTCAGTTTTGGACCTTAAATTAAGCATATATTTTCCATAATGAAAGAAATGCATGCCTGGGATTTAAAGAAAATGTGAAGAAGGTTGTGGGAATAGGGCACAGTAGAAAAAATATCGCTATTATGCCTTATGCTTCCCTGCATACTAACCACAAACATCAACAATAACACACAAGATGCTGAATTTGTCTTTCAGCAGCTGTGGAAGGTGTTTAGTCTGGGATTGTGATTTATGGTTACTCTGATGAATAATATGGACCATGGCCTGAGGGCATTGAGTAGTGAATGGTCCTTGGCACACTGAGGGCAAACAATGCACATACAGCTCAAACCATGTATTTTTCCCCTCAAAAACAGGGTGTTTCCACTCTGTTCCCAATTAATAGCAATCCTTCCTTAAGAACTTTCTCCTTCTCATGGAAGAATGGAGTTCATAGACCTCATCTTCTTTTTAGTTGTTTATTTTGGGATTTTGGATGACTCCATTGTTGTGCTACTGAATCAATTACACCGTTTAGTGTGGACAGCCTCATAACATCCTGTGCAATGAGGGAATCTATGTTATGAACAGGGAATCAAATGCAGGGCAGGAATTTGTAGTTAGATTGTTAGAAAAGAGTATCTGGAGCATCCTATTTTGAAATTGGTTTACTTTCCTTTGCATTTCTTCATTCTACTTAGTTGTGGAGAAGATAACCATCTAAAAACTCTATGGAATTCTTGCCAGAATTTCTAAAGGTCTGTAGAGCATACTTCAATATGTTCCTGATAATTTAGTCTCTGCCTCAGCCAGACAAGTTTTTCCTATATTTTCAACTAATTTACAAGAGAACTGCATTTGAGATGAAATATTTTTTTACCGAATTGTCACTAAATCTATGGTTTTCAGAACAATAATGTGAACTTTCTTCTCAATGAAATCATATCAAAATGTGGAGATTAGGTGATTGTTACTGGCACAACCAGAGACCTCTGTCTGAGCAGTATAGGCACAAGATAACATTGATACTGAAACTGAGTTTCAAAAATAAAGCAAAATCTATTTGTTTTTTCAAAATCAAGAGTTGAGAAATTTCATCTGTCTGAGAAAATGCTTGTGAATATGTTACTGTGTGTTGCTTGGAAGTTTGTGTCTTAACCCTGAAAAATGGCAGTGAATGATTCATATGTGTGTAAATATATCCTAGATCTACATAGTCTTGGGATGGCAAGCTGCTTTATTACATTTAAATTAATTTATTTTCTCAGCTACTCAATCAAATGCTATTTCTAGCCTTGAAAGATGATAGGGGCTGGTGGAGGTTCACATTTATTTGACAGATCTAGCTTTTCTGGCTTTCTAGATGACAAATTAGTCTGACTTCTGCAGTGCTTTGGTGACTGTAGTGATCCAAATATAGTTTCCTGAATTCACAGGACCTTGTTTTCCGTAATGCTCTTCTTTTTCTGAGTCTTCGTGGACTCATCCATCCATAATCCGTCCTACAGGTGTTCAGCTGCAGTCCCAGCTGTAGAAAGACTACAGAAGGATTTGCCTTGAGCTGGTCTACATCTTACCCATTCACAGTGTGCTAGAGAGCATCCTTAAGAAGTTCACTGAGTGGTATGGACACCTGACATTTGAATTAGTGTAAATGAGCTTTCAAAGGCATCAGCAATGCTTTAAGATTCCAACATTCAGGATGTTATTCTGGCTTTTTATACCACCAGGGACATCTCTAATATGAAAATAAGAAAGTATTTATGTTATGCACCCACTCAAAAGGAGTGGTGTTAAAAACAAGGGTGTGATACACATTTGCTTTTGTTTGATATTGGCCAATGTTTTATCTTGCATCCCAGCCTTCTGACACGTGTAGCTATTCACGTGTGCTAGGGCAGAACTGCCTCCTTCATTACATTAATCCTGATGTTTATGCCTGATAAAGCTGGAAACCTCTTCCAAATTATGTTGCATCATGTATATTTGAGACTTTTTTGTTCCTCCACGTTGTTCCAACATTATTTGCATAGTTCAATACCTGAGCTGCAGAAGCAAGTAGAAGCTTGGTCTCCACATGTGTCTCAGTGTCTGCAGCCCCAATAGGTGAGTAAAGCTTTATAGGAAATCTGTTATGGGAGTTTATGATTATTTACATTTTTTTAATATATGAAAACATCTTGGTTATTAAACAGATACCTTTTATTTTAATATTTCTAAGACTAAGAATCCTGCTAAGTTTAGATGCTTCAGAGATGAAACATGTCTGTTACTTTAACTACTATGAGCTATTTTAGCTAATATTTTTGTTATCAAGCATTTTCCAGTATTTGATTCCAGTAAAGGATTTTTTTGTAAAGAAACCAGCACTTTAAAGCTCATCTGAAAATCTGTGCGAGTGTGCTCACTAGAAAAATAAATCTCATTGAAAGTACTGATGTGTGAAATCTGTTGCTTAGATATATTTATTTATATTGATTCCAGTTTTGCTAGGAAATGAAATATTTGAAAAATGTTAAATAAATCAAAACCAACATTTTGTCAGAAGTATGAATTTCTTCTGATCACACAACAATAATAATGCATTTAAAGTTTGATCTTCAACAGCTTTACCCCTTGGGGCCAAGGAAACATTTGGCCTGTGGTCTATTGTGTGTCAAGGACAAACAGTTGAAAATGGTTGTCTTGGTCTGCTTGAGCCTATTTCAGAATAAGAGTGTGAAATCTGTGGCTCAGCTACTGGTTCTTTGAACAATAGAGTAGAGAAAATATGCTTAAACTGAAGTGCTCAGCAGTTGTTATGGTGACACATTAAACTAGTCATTTTGGGCTTGGATCCAAAAAGAGTTAAAGATGTAAGGATGGTGAGCTCCTGTTTTGGAGCACTTCAAATCAAGCTTTCTGTGATCCATACAATAAGGATGGGAATTTTCACAGTAAAGCACAATAAAAAATTTATATTGAAGTCACTCATAGGGTAGGAAATGCCAAATTTAAGATGCTTGTGCAAATTTAGTTCCCTTCCTTTGCTGTGCTCTTTGTATGTTTTCCTTTACAGGATCACACTCACCTCATGTAGTAGTTATGCAAAAATTGTTAAATGAGTTATTGAAGTGCTCCAAGGAAAGATGTCTCTTCCAGTACAGCAAGAATAGTGCAGGATGGAACCAAAGAGTGCCTAAACAGCACAGATAGAGCAATTTGCCTTGCACCCTTTGAGGAAGTTTCTCTACAGCAGACCTGCTGAGTGCATAGAGGCAGCAGTAGCACCTCTGTGACCATAAGATGTGGATCTGTGTGTGTGCAGGTGTGTATGCATAAATGCTTATTTTTGCTAGCAAATTTTCAGTGTAAGGCACATGAAACATGAGGTAATGTTGCAGGCTGGTGTTTTTATGAGTACTGATACTGAGAATATCAGTTGCATGCCTAAGTGTGAGCATGTAACACATGGCTTGCTGGGAACCAAGCTTGTCACAGTGAAGAGTAGCTCCTGGACTAAACTGTCTCTGAAACTGCACCCATCTTTTGCCTTGGGGAGCGTAAATTTCTTGCTTGAAAAGTAAAACAACATGTGAGCACCATGGATAATCATGACTGTAAGTGATTTGAGGAATCCTCTGCCATCCTGTGAGACCAATTCATATTTCTCAATTCTTGTGGTCAGTCTGAATGAACTGCCCCAGTGAGTTGGATGCATGTCCTTTGACTGGAAAAATCTGTTGTCTTAGAAAACGAACTTTTACACAACTGGAGTCACCTCTAAAAATGTGGTTGTTAAGAACAATGGTAAAATAACTGAGGAATATTCACACCAAAAACTGTAAGCCGCTCTCAAGCAGCAGGAATCCTGTAAGTTGTTCCATGTGCTATGCCATAAACATTAGTGTCTGACCCCAAAGTATTACTTCACTAAGCATCATCCTTATGAAATTGCCATAGAAATAATATGGTAGTGACTCAGGAGGTAGTGGCAGTAGAGTGTCTTCTGCCATTATTTGTGCTGTAACCCCTGTGTGGAGGAGTAGGGGATTTAAACATTTTATAGGGCATCCTCATGGTAAAAGCATTTCCATGCAGCAGATACACAAGTTTAAAAGTGTTAAAATGTGAAGTGAAATGCAAAAGGAATCCTTGCAGCACCCGAGTGCAGCACAGTGCACATGGGGAGAAAACGTATTAGGACTTCAGATCCTAAGGGAGTCAGTCCTGGTGAAGCAAACCACGCATGGCTTTGGTTTTGTAATTCTGGCAGTTATAATTTAGATTCTAGAATATACTGGCCGTAATTTCTGCCTCAAATAGAATATTTTGGGGCAAAAAGACTGTGGTTACATGGTATGTCTGAAAGTTGAACTGCTGTCAAAGAAAGAGGGAGATTGAAAAAACAGACACCCCTGCAGCCGCATCCTTGACTTTGATGAATCACAGAATCACAGAATGAGCTGAGTTGGAAGAGACCCACAAGGATCATCGAGTCCAACTCCTGGCCCTTCACAGCACCACTCCCAAAAATCACACCATGTGCCTCAGAAGTGTGTTCCTAATGATTCTTGGACTCTGTCAGGTTTGGTGCTGTGACTTCTTCCATGGGGACCCAAGGCACTGCTGACCCATATTCAACTTTTCCTCGACCAGGACCCCCAGGTCCCTTTCCATGGCATTGTTTCTCAGCCTCTCATTCCCCAGCCTGTCCATACATCCAGGGTGCCTTGTCCCAGGTGCAGAATCTGGCACTTTCCCTTGTTGAACTTCATATGTTTGGTGATTGCCCAGCCCTCTCATTTGTTGAGGTCTCTCTTAACCCTCTGTGCCCAACCTGTGAGCCAGTTGCTCACCCATTACATGATGTGTTTATTCAGCCGTGTGCTACTCACTTTGTTCAGAAGGATCTCGTGAGAGACACTATCAAAAACTTCGCTGAATTCCAGAAGGATTACATCAACTGGTTTCCCTTAATCAGTTAGGTGGGTTACCTTGTCATAAAAGGAAATCAGGCTTGGTAAGCAGGACTTTCCCCTCACGAAGCCATGGTGGTTCAAAACTGATAACACCCCAGCCCAAACACATGTGATTTCCTCAGTTAGCTTTATCCTCTCTCACCTGAGAATGTGTGCCCATGGCTGAGCAGGAATTAGTGCTCTCCTCTGTTCATACAGGGCAGGAGAGAAAGAAGACAAAGAAAGACCTGACTGCTGCTGTCTGTGGCAGCTCGCTGAGACCAAAGGGAAGGGACAGGACAGGGAAAGGGTCGCGGTAAAGAAAAGGACTCAGCCTAAGATCCAGCAGCTGGCAGAAAGCCCAAGTTTCAGATTTGTGAGAAACTGTCTGGGGGAGAGAAATATCTTTACACTAGATGTGAAACAGGAGGGCTGGAGGGAGGTTTGGAGAGGAGCCCAAGAATGAGCACAGCCTGCTGCAGTCAACAGCTCTGGTCAGGGCCTCCCTTTTTCCACATGAAACTATTTCTATTGTCATTGAATCTAAAAGTCATTGTGTATCTGGATGTGAACATGCGTGTATGCATGTGTTTGCAAAAGTGACATGTTTAGCTTCATATGTGACAACATGCCTTTGGCAGATTCAATGTAAAAATTAACTTGTTCTGTGCTTTTTTTTTTTTTTTAAAGAAGGATAAAACAAAACCAGATTGAGCTTTTACACTTAAAGCCCTAAGAAAATCATAAAAGTGAATTATGGGGTGAGAATTACTCTTTAAAGGAAAGCTTACACTGGAGTAAACTTGGAACATTTATACATAAAATATTACATATAATATTTATGTGTATAAAATCTGCTGAACTGGCCATTTTCTGGCTATTATATCAACTTCATGCATTTGAGAAAGTAGACTTCCTTTCACAAAAAACAATTTGTTCTAGCTTCTATTATAAAGTAATAACCCCTGAGTATCAACACTTGATGCTATTGTCATAAGCTGTCTCCTCTGTGTGCTGTTTGGTTGAGTAATTTGTCTTTTGTAGATTGAGCTTAAAGTGCATTGGTCTAGCAAGCTAAAAGCATGATGTAAATGAGGAGAAGGAAAAAGATGAGACTGGGAAAGGAGCACATACTCCAAATAAAGGACACGATTTTGGAGTGCAGAACTTTTCAAAACCACTCTATGTCCAAGTTCAGCTTGGTGAAGGAGTCTGGGTGTGGGCAGATACACAGACAGTGAGTTCCCAAATTTAGTCTTCTTGATATAAGGCAAAGCCCAGTGTTTAGTCAGCCTTCGAGACACCTGAAAAAAGGAAGTGGGTTGAGGGTCCCCAGGGAAGGCAGCAAGCAGCAGCACAGAGCTGGTGCCCAGAGAACAGTGGGTTGACCTTTCAAAGTAACTGGGCTCATGCAAGTGCTGGACATAAACTAAGCGGATGGTCCTAAACAGATAAACGTCCTCTGCTGTCCCTACAAGGAAGAAATGATAGAGAATGCAGCATTTATTAATGCTTTCATCCAATAATGCCTAGATGTGCTCAGATACCATAATGATACAGTCTTACAGAAGTCAGTGCAATGAAGAATAGCTTGCAAACACATTTATCTGGGACAAATAGGCATTTCTCGTCTTGTAGGTTTTTTCATGTGTAGAATGTTTAATATTTTTGAAAGTTGTCTAGTATTGACCTACTCCACAGTAATCCTTGTGAGTTCTCTTCCTGCAAATCTCCATTTGAAAGTTACGACTTTTTCTTGCAGAAATTATTACAAATTATCAAAAAAACAGGTGAAGACAAAAGACTGTTCATGGAATTTTAATCTGTAGAACTGTTAATTCTTTTCTTAGTCGAAGCTGGAACAGAAATAAAGGATTTCAGTGCCCTCAGAGAAATCCAGCATGTATGATCTGCTCTAATTTCCTGCCAGGGCAAAGCTGTGGTTATGAAGCAATCACTGATCTGATCCCATACTAGCTTTTTCAAAACACTCTGTTTTCTTCTCATTTGTTAAGTACTGCATTGTTTTAAAGAGTTTCAAAATGTCCTTTCCACAACAAACATCAACACTGGATTAACAGAATCAAAGTCTATACCCTAGAATGACAGGAAGAAAATAGATGAAACATTTAATTGAATTGCAGATGTTATGTCTAGAAGAGTAAAATACTTCGAAGGTAATTGAGTAATTTGCCATCTACATTAAGCAGAGATTTTTAAAACAGAATATGTATGGACTATGCAATTATGCAGAATGCAAACAATGTGTTGAATGTTTCCAGTGGTATTGAGGAATACACATTTTTCTTAGATTCTAGAACTTAGTGGTATTTGTGAAAATAAAATAAAATCTCTAATTATATTGCTGAAGTCATGAGAAGAATGCAGAAGAAGCTCATTCTTCTTCCTGAGAGACATCGATAATAAATCATTAGTGGTATATTAAAAATAGATTATAGTCATGGGAATAAGTGCTTTATCTATTCAACAAAGGAATAAAAATGGAAGATATTGAATTATGATCTATATCAGTCCAGTTGTGTGCTTATTAGTTAAAACAGGAAAAATAGGAAAACATCAAAATAGTCTGTGTGATGTTATTCAGTTCCTTGAACTTCATAGAAATTTAAGCATTTCTTGAATAGAAAAAGAGAAGATTTTTATTTTTTTTTAGTATTTATAATATAGAAACTATAACGTATATTTTCTAGTTTTCTAACACAAGCAGTTACTCTGAACACTGAGTAGTGATGATTGTGTGGATTTAGAAATACATGATGAAATTTTAACTTTTCAGGTAGGAAGAAATACAGAGTTGTAGATGTTATATTAAACCATTCATCTTATCATTCATTTACATTTCTGCTTGCAGCACAGAACTCTGAATAACTAAGAAGATTTTAATTAAATCAAAGGACAAAGCATGACAATTTAATGACCTGATATAAAACCTCATATGCTTCCATTGGCCCCAGGAATTTTCTTGAAAGGAAAACAGTGTGAATTTGATTTTCTGGTTTATGTGGGCTTGGGCAGCCTGCTCCCAAGAGACAAGACTAGGAATCAGGCTTTGTTCCCTACTGGCACTCAAACCCCACCCAAATTGCCTTAATTCTGGATCAAATAGATACTGCAATTATATTAATTAGGCATACATCCCAAATTGATTTTAAAAGTTATCTTCTTTTATCAACAGTGGCAGAACCTTGCTTAGGCAGTCGCATTTTCATTGAAAATCAATGTGGCAAAGTCTTGGTCTTCCCTGGTTTTGAAAACAAAGCAAATGATTATTTATCCTCTCTTTCCTGTTCCCAGCGAAACCATCTCTGTGATTTAATTCTAGCTTGGGCTGATAGCCCACCAATCTTCTTGACACACTAAGAGGGAAAACTGTTTGAATCTCTGCTATGGCTTGGCAGGAGCTATTGATGGGATGCCTGCACTTTGTCAGATGGCTCGGGAAATTCCGCGGCCGATACCCAAAGCTCTAGCTCAGGCAGGGATTTCCAGTCCCTGATAAGTGTGAAGTTTGTGAGAAGTCAGCCACCCTACCTTTTGTGCATCTGGTGGCTATGTCAAGGCTTTCATGGCATATTCTGGTAGTCAGAGCTCCACTTCAATCCAGACATCATGATGACAGGGTGAGTGGTGAACTGGCGGACAATTCAACCGCCCTTCTCTTATTGAAAAGGAGGCTGAGATCCCTTACTAGATGTGGTGTAGTAGCTAAAGCTGATGTAGAAAATACTACTCAAAGACTTGAATATGTGGTTATGTAATGAAATGAATAATATGAAGATAATTCAGAAATCCTTGCATAAGATTTATTGATTTGCTCTTTTCTAAGAGTTAAAAAATGCAGAAAACACAGGTAGTTGGGAAACTATTCAGTAAATATTTTGTTTACTAAAGAAAAATTAATTACAAGTGAGGATCTTGTGAAGTTCTACTATATAGGAATTACATCTGGAACTGCAACAATTATCGATTTTCCTCTAAGTGGATTGATGATCCTTTAAACATTTGCTTAAACTAATTATATGAGGCTTCCTCAGGAGAATGTAGATTATATTCTAGGAAAACATTTTCAATTATCAGCATATCCTAATAGTAAAGGAATAACTATCTGTGTATGTTTTAGACTCTCCTTTTAATAAAAAAACGTTAGAAACACATTTCACAGTTGTTCCCTGATGTATCCTCTGTATATTCGTTTTTCTGCAGGTGAATGTTGGATTCAGACCTTACTTTCCTATGGCTTCAGGATTCTAAAGGAAAAGGCCAATATTATCCAGGAGTCTATATTGGATAGACATAAACATCCTTTCTACTATTTAAATCTGTTTATGTTTTATGAGTTTATCTCAGACATAAAGACAAGGGTTCAGATCCAATGATGGTTGGAAGAATATTGCTTCTGTTGTTATATTGGCTTATTTAGACTCCCCCATGCATTACTCTATTATTTTATTGGGTTATCCAGACTCTCACAATGAATCATTTTCTTAGCTTAAATAAGTCAATCCCATCTGGAGCTGGTCAGAATATTTTCAGTGAAATAAAATATGTCACTTCATCAAAGCCAAAATGTTGTATCAACATATCAGTTTTGACAAACATTTCTTGAGAAAGTTTTTGCCTGGGGTTCCCTTGTCACTTACAGCCAGAGGAGAAAGAACTTGAGTCAAAAAGATCAGGTTTTATATCCAGAAACAGACATTTCATAACAATTTCCATTTGCAAAAATGTTTGAGGGGATTATTTTCATTCCTCTGAATAGTGAAAACGAATTCTGAAACCTTGAAATTTAGAGCAAAATGGAATCTGTGTCCTCTGAGCAGCTTTAATTACATCTGAACATACAAAATGCTGATTCAGTAGCTCATATTTAGAGGATTTAGGTATACCAAAAGGCAGAAAATCAGGAAACCATAAGAAATGTGGCTGTGTATTGATAGCTGGCTTCTTTTTCCTTGAAATAGCATTTATTTGCCAAGCAGCATGTAAGCATCACTGAATCTGACTCTTGCCACAATGATCTCAGCAAAGTATGCATGATAACACACTCTATCTTTCACTCCAAAGTTTAGTAAAGTGCATAGCAAATCCTTCCTAAATTATGTAGGATACAGATTGGATCCTAATGTTCCTAAGGAGCAGGGCAGGTACAGCTGTGACATAAACTGCCCTTGTCTTCCCTGACTAATATTTTATAGACATATTTCTGTAATCCCTTCTTAGCCATTAGAAAATGAACTTGTAGTGTATTTATTTTAATTAGTTATTATGAAACAGGGCAACACCTGTAGTTGGAACACATATGGTAGTATTTTCAAAGTGAAGACAAAATGTTGTAACAAAAAGAGATGCTAAAGTTCTGCCATATGAAGCTAAACTTGTAAAAAAGAGGGGCTTAAAAAAGCCTTTCTGAACTGAACCTTGAGAATGATAATTTTGTTCAAACATGGAGGAGCTACACGTCACTGGAGAAGGCTGAAGTCTGTCTTCCATTTCTCACACAAATATTCATGGCAGTGTTCATGGTCCCATGTGTACAGCAGTGCATGTGTCCTCTCTCCATGTGCAGCCTGGTGTTAGCAGGGGTAGGGGCTGCTGCAGGGAAGGCAGTGCTGAGGCTGACCCTCCTTGGTGAGGAGGAGCCCTACCAGAGTAACACAACCACTTCACCTGCCCTGTCTGCTTCTGCACGGGTGGGTTGTACATGAAACTGCTGAGAGGCAGCAGAACCAACATGTGAGAAGAGGCTGCTGATGAAAAAAATATTCAACAGAGATTGATTTCAGGAAAGGGAGTACTAATGCTGCACAAAGCCAGATGTGTGACCACATACACACATATGAGATTGTTCCTCTTATTCTCTAAGAGTGGAGTAATCCTGTATATCAGTAGAGCTCATACTGCAATAAGGCAGTAATTTTTCTGTTGGGAATTGGTTTAATCAGTTTACAGAAATATTAAAGCATAAACTGTGGTTTTTTCCATAACCATTTTTTCATGAAACATATTACTGAATGAATTCTCTGCAAAGGAGGAGAAAATGCACAACTCTGATTTTTTTCCCCTTGAAGTTCACCTTTAACTCAGAAGGTCCATTTTTTAAAGCTCTTTTTACAGCAGAATTTCAGATTTTGAGGAGTCTGGAAGACCCCATTTTATCTGTAGGGCTAATGGCACTATACTGTGATAAGACTTGAAAGTGAAAGCTGAAAAACAGAAAGGAGATGAGATTAAGGATTTCATTTCAGTTGGTACATGGATTAGTTTCAATGGATTTATGGCTGTTTGCAATTACGGAGCCAACTGCACTGACGCCTGTGACGGTGATTTAGTGGTACCTATTGCCAAACCACATCACTGAGAGCTCTGGTAAGGCTTCAGAAGCCTTAACAGAGAGTGTGCACACTGTTGGCAGCCTCAGCCTAAAATCCAGAGATAAAGAGAATAGAAACCAATGTACAGCTTCACCTTCTGGCTCTGTAGAAACCAACAACCTTATACTGTGTTTTTGGCTTATCTTCTTAATATGTAGAAATAAAACCACAGCTGTTATTTTGTCTGAGACTAATAGATCTACTGCTGAATGAGAGTATAATTCTTGTTTCTTACACATGCCACTGCATTTCTTCTGATTGCCTCTTTTTAAACTAAGTTGCTAAAAATACATTTATTTTCTGATTCAAAGCAACAGTGAACAATGTTCATGAAATACTCCCAAAGGGGAAAAGAGATAAAATCTTGATGCAGCTGGCAGAATATACAAGATAAAGTGTTTTTTAAAAGGAATAATTAAGGAAAAGATCCTATTTGATAAAATAATTAAATAAAACCCTTTTATACAGCTGATAGTCAATGACTCAGTGAAAAAGGAAACCTAAATTTTAAATATTAAGGATAACATCAATCTTTGCCTAGATCTGGACATTATTGGTGTTCCTCATAAATCATCCTCTTTTTAATTTAATATGAGCATCTGTAAGGTCCAGAGATAAATTAATTGCTGCCAGATTTAAATAATACGCTTGGTTTCAGGCATTTCCTGGGGATTAATGACAGGTTAGGGGAAGCCAAGGGCCTAAAGTTCAGCCAGAAACCATTAACCTCAGGTTATCATTAACCTCAGGAAACACCCTGTGTCTCAGCCATGTCTGTTCCTACAGAATGGAAATGAAAAGCACAATGCCATGTATTTCTTGCAGGGGTTAACACCATTCCAGTTGGTACATAAAGAGAATTTCAACAGCCCATGTTCTACCTGGTTAAAAGACATGAAACAAACATGTGCATCCACTTGGCTCCTCCAAAAGGAAGCATTTCATGCTCTAAATGATATGCTGCATGGATGGCTTTTTTTGGGGAGCCAAAACATAAAAAACCTGTAAATCCATGAAAACCAAGGTGCCTGTTAGCATGGGGTTGTTTGGCACTTTGAGGTCATTTGGCTTGCAAATGCACCTTGGCTGGGTGTGAGAAGCACATCTGCTGGTCTCTTCATTGCTGCCCTCAGCTGCTGTACAGCAGAATTTGGGTACAGGGAAGCAAGCCTCATGTTTCTTAATTTAAGTAGTAAATTGTGTCTGGAGGAAAATTTCAGAGTTCCCAATTCAACTTATTAAGAGCCAAGTTTTGACCTACTTTCAGATTGCAGAGACCTCAGGAGACATAGTATCTGGATACAGAAAATAACAACAATATTTCTAAGAAAGTTTTTATACATTTTTTCAGCCTGAAGGTTTCCAAGCATTTTACAAGCATTTATTAATTAACACCCACAACATTCCTGTGAGATATGTGTTAGCCCCACTCTGTGCTAGTAATGACATCAGAGATGACACCAGAGGAAATCTGGGGAGGGAGGAAAAAGACGGCACACACAGGGACAGTGCTCTGAGAATTCCCTCTTCTGCCTCATCTGCTGTGGACACAGGGCATACTATGGGTTTTGAATACACAGACAGGGGAATTGTGAGCTGATGCTAATGCTGTATGTAAGGGCTTGTATAAGTATCACTATGAGCTACTGTTCTTATTAAAAAGAAGGGAACAAGTTAATCTGAGCTAATTTCAAAGCACAGCCAGTGTGTGCTGGAGAGAAAGAAGAAACTTCTGGTGAGCCTATGGTGGTTTTCTAGTGTTGGTCCAATGAGTATTCAGGCTATGGACCAGTTCAGCTGGACTGTAGCAGCTACTTGTATGTGCAGTGGGCTTTGGATGCATCTTTCTAAGCACCAAATTAACTTTGTGTTAACCATGCACAAGTGGGTGCCTAGCTTGAGCTAGACACTTAGGCTTCCTCTATAGTTAATATGATACCTTTCATAGTTTTAAAATAAGTGTCCAAATACTTCCTGACTTTAGAAGTGTCCAGCTTTTCACACCAATTTTAGTGTGGGACTCTGAAAGACCATTTTTTGAATAGCACAGCATAGTTGGGGTGAATGTGAGAACAGGAGAAAGCCTGGGTATTCTGAGTAAGGGGACGGAAAAATGTCCTACTCTCTCACAACATGTGAGCACTGTTGGTTTGAGGACTGGACAAATAACCTTTATTTACTCCCAAGCACATCTACACTAGGCTGCCTTAGGCAGCAAAAAGGCCACAAGCTCATGCTGGCTTCATGGAGGGAGATGATGGATGAATGCAGAGAGATACATTGGGAACAACACTTGCACCACATATTAATCTTACTGCAACTTGGTATGCTGACAGGGTTGCTCTTTGTTTTCTGGTCTATTCATCTGGGTTTATTTCACTATTCATTTTTTTATGATGGTTTTACATGCACAAATCTGTAGTATTGTACATAGCTAGACAGTTTTGTATCTGCTTTCCATTATTATGCAACTTCTCCAAATGTTACTAAAGTATGTTTTAATATATAAATCTTTATCTAGTTTATGTTTTTGTAGCCAACACATAACTTTTTATATTTGTTCTTTGTCTCCTTATCTTATTATTACCATATTTTATATACTTCTGTTGCCAAGCTTCTTTAATTCTGCTAGTGGCAAAACCCACTCTAAACCTGTGACAATTCTGCAGACAACTGCATCACACTTTTTCAAGGATTTCAAGTGTTTAAGAGAAATGATACAGCAGTCTCTGAAAGCACATCAAGTCAAAATTGTGGCCAAATGGCAGCACCATGACAGGATAAAAATGTTCTCTGGAAACTGGTTACAGAGGAATTTTCTAAAGAAAGAAAAGACCAAATACAGAGCATACAACATATTTCCAGAAGCTGGCAGAAAACAAAGGAATAAACTTAACTAAATATCTCTCCTGCTTTTTTTTTTTTCCAATTAGCTGCAAAGAAACAGCATTAGGCCAGTTGTACAATGCAACCTAATTCCACACAAATACAATAGAGGGCTAGGGAGGGTTTGATTCTGAGTTTCTTGTGGGCTGGTAGGATAAGATACTTCAGGTTTACTAAAGCTTGTAAATCATATGCCTTATAGTTTTGATTTTAGTAAATCTTGCTCTACTTAATGGAAGGAGAAGAAATTCACACTGCTTTCTGCTTGTATACAAGGAAGGAATGTGAAAACTCCTAATTATATCAAATACTATCTCCTCTGCCTGACCTTTAGTGCTATTGGAACTTCTCTCTTGTGCAGTCAATCCTGTTTTGCACACCACTCACAAAAGTCCTACAGATGCAGGTGTTACTAACCCAAGACAAATTTCTTCTCCTGTGTTTCCTAGAGTGGATAATGCAGTGCTGGTCTCTGAAGGTGTGAGGCTTCTTCCCAGCTTTTGGAATCCAGGCAAAAGCTCTGCTGTGTAAGCAAGGTGGGGAGAGTAAGCAAGAAGGCACAAGAGCAGGGATAGTTAACATCTTAATGGTCTTGGTCACCTTTTTCCCCAACCTCACATTTGGAGGTAGAGTAACAGCTGTGCAGTGATACCATCTCTCAGATGAAGTCACCAGCCCAGTCTGGTCCCATACTTCTCCCTCTTAGTTCTTCCTCATGCAGAAGAATGCTCTGATCCGTTTGACCTTCCAAAAATCCGTGGTGTTGTGGATCGGGTCAAATAGCCTTTGGGCTGGAGGAGAGCCATGCCTGTGTGGATGGTGTGTCATGGAAAGAGTTGGAGGTCCTTCCTTCCCAGAGCCAGGGGAAAATAAATCCCTTCTTGAGCAAATGGAGAGCAGAGCTACATCTAAAGTAATATTTATATAGAAAATGTAAATCTTTCATTGAAGAGAGACACTTCCAAATCCAGCATCTGATTTCTAAATCAAAAAGTGGTTAAATCTTTGTGGTTATTTTTTTTTTTGAGATGATGATTCGGGAATAATTTTATAATTTCTTTCTTATTTTAATTACTTATATCTATAGGGCACAATTTGCTTTGCATACATGCATATATATTATATACATGCTATATGCATCCCCTCTAAAAAAACACTCCAAATCATTCTCAATTCCTACGACAGCAATAACATACAGACATACAGCTAAATTAACATATTAGTGAATTTCAAAAATACTGATTCTCAAAAAGGGAAGATACATTGTCACTCATTTCTACCCAGGTCAAACAAGTTATATAAAACACCAAATATAGATTACAAAATTAACCAGATACAAGTAGTCTAGTATTCCAGGTTCATGCATTCTTATTTCAATTGTCTAGAACTAAAAGCAAAAGGATGCACTATATCATTAAAAATAAATGGAGGTTATAATTGCTTAAAAGATTATAGCATAAAATTTGCATGACTGATGTGCTGCAAAATACAAGAGGGATTTGCTATACAGAATTTAATGTTGCTTTGCTTGAAGGTGCAGCTTGCATTTAGGCATATCAAGAAACAAGATCATTTAATGGTTTATTCATTCTATTTAACAGAATATATCCATGGCCCATCATCCACACATTCACCTGCTGTCAGCTGTTGTTGAGCTCTGTAATGAGCAGCTGTGGAAAGGGCAAAAAATGTACAAAACCCCTGGCTATTTGCATTTCCGATATTTAGTTCTGTGTGAGAAGCATGACATGTAATCAGCTAGACACACAGGTAAAAATAGAAGACTCCTATTTTGCCTACTATTTCCCTCTTCCCTTAGACATGGTTACAAAATTAATGAATAATTTGCATTTTGACTTTCAGAACAACATGCAATTTTTATAGGGCAAAAGGTTAGATTCTGTCTGTCCTGTTTCTGAGGGGTAATTGGAGAAGGAAAGCTCTTCTCAGTTCTCACCATGGGAACAGTACATGATCTGTACTGTCAGTACATAAAGTCTCATTAACAGGTTGGTAATAGTGAGTGATGCCCACACGGCAGGAGCAGCAGCTTGATAAAGAAGCAGACTGAAATAGCAGTGTAGTAACCATTGGAATTGTAACATTGGAATTGGTAATGGTCTCTCTTGAACGAGGTGGGACACCTATTAAAGTCTGCAGGAGGCATTGTGCAGTGACTATCAGATGATCCCTGATTGAAATGGGATTGCAGCTCTCTTATGTCTGTGGTCAGAGGGTCTAAGCCATCCTTGAAAATGATGGACTCATTCCCCTGAAAACTTGAGTGACTTCTCAGAGGCTAAAAGTGCTCCAGGCTCCCCTGGATGCCACTGAGACCTGGAAGCTAAACCAGGCCCCCAAGAAAGCAGGAAAACAGCAGAGAGCGAGGGCAGCATCCCATCTGTGAGTCCTGCTTTTGGAAGCTGAACAATAAGTAAGTCTGTTCTCAGATAATATTCTCATAGAAGTTTCCAGGCATCCATCAATTGGAAAAATATGAGGGCTCATTTGATACCGATAGCTTTATTTTCCACAACTCAGAAAATTGTATTTTAAAGCTTATTTACTGGAAACAACAGGAACATTTAGTTCACCAGTCTTAGTCAGTAAAATCTGGCCAAAGGAAATCCATCCAAACTTTTCCAAATAATAAACAAAGATTCTTTAGTTGTGTGCTTTTAAAGTTTCTTCTCAGTTTGAGAGTAGTATATAATAGATGGAAATAATGAAAAAGACACTAAGAAAGTGGTGTTCCATGAGCTAATTTGCAGGAGACCATATGACTTTGATGGTTGGAAAAAGAAAAAGATTACACTGGAAGCTTGTAAATATTAGATGTAGCTTCTCAAATACATTTGAACTTGTAAAAATGGTGACTAAATAATTCTGAGAATCTGCAATAAAGATATCAGCTATTACAGAGCATTTATGGCTTTGCTAAGTAGGAAAACAACCAGTCTGATGTGAGAGTTAAAAGCACCATAAAAAAGGTGGAATAGTCATTTTTCTGCAGTCACACCAAAATTACTTCGTTAATAAAAATTATTTTTTCATACAGATCTGGAGTATAGAGAGAAAATCAACTATTTTGTAAAACAATTGGAATAATTTTCTCATTAGCTGTTAAACCAGGATACTCTGAGCATTCCAGTAAAGAGACTCTGCAAGCATGAGCAGAACTGCATGGATTGGAAAGGTGATTTTCAGAACGAGTTGTCACACTTTTCCCAGCCTATGATCTATAAAGAGAAAAGTCAGAAAGTTTTTGACATAGAATCACAACAGCAGTGGCTCTTTTCCTCTGTGGTGTGATGCTGAGTGGAACTGAGTCATAGCTGAGTATCAGTCAGTACCAGCGAGGCTGAAGAAAAAGTGCCAAGAGGGAAGGGCTTAGGGAGACATCTTATGCAGAACATGATTTCTTTCCTTTGGAGGCTCCATGCACAGCATGAGAGTCCTGCATTTGGTCCCTGCATTCCCTGCCCATGCACTGATGATTGCACCCTGCTCGTTTCTGAAGCATGGTGACAACCTGAAGTATTTCTTCTGTCAGTGGCTTCCTGAGGCAGGTACAGCAGTCACCAGGTCATCAGCACTTGTGTCCTCTGCCTCACTGCCCCCTGCCCAAAGCACATGGTCCCAAACTGATGTTTTAGCACCTGGACATCCTCCTCCTGTCACATGAGCTGACAAACCAAACATATCCCTCACCATGTGAGAGAATAAGGTGCTGCCTGGAATGATAGAAAAAAGATCTATCTGTGCAACATAGGATGATAATCAGGAAGAAGAATGTAGGAATAGTTGTTTGAACATTGGCAAATTACAGAGCCTGAGAATATCTCAGTGTATCAGGATAAGAGAAAAAAAGCTCTGGCTAGACATTAACTCTCTTATATGCAGGAAATGACCACAATTAAATCAAAAGGTCTTTTTTAGTGTGAGTAAAGTAACATGAGAGGATATGGATAGAGAAGTGACTCACTCAGTAGCCCCTCAGATCAAACAATTTAAACTTCAGGTATTCCATAAGATTAGCATATTTCTGGCTACAAAGATGGAAAAGCTAGACAAATGGCTGAAACTGTTAAAATGTTAGCTTCTATAAAGAGTTTGATATCCAAGTTAGCAAAAAGTTCTGCTAACTTTGCTCCCAAACACAACAGCAATGCAAAGCAGAGCTGGGATTTAGGGGGTTTTGCTCCACTCTTCTGTCCCCAGCACAGTCCCCAGGACCCAGGCCCACATTCATAGCCTTGGGCTCAGAGACAGAAGGAGGCAGAAACTGAATGGTGTTCAGCAGCATGAACATTTACAAACTAAACCAGAAACAAACCTGTCTCTCAGGCTGAGAAACCCACAAAAGCAAAGAAAGAAACTCGCATGGAAACTGGAACCATATTCCAGCCCCAGTAGTTCCTTTGGATGATTTTCCTTTTATGAGCACAAAAGTCAGGAAATCAGCCTGGGTTTCAGCTGCTGCTGAAAATGTCCATGCTCCTGTTTCTTCAGCTCAGACAGTTAATGTTGCTTAAATATCGCTTTTTGAGAGTGCAGTTGGTTTCTTGTCTGGGTTAGAAACTGGACATGAGCTGTGTGCCTCATCTCCATCAGAGCCATTCTTCTCTCCATCACCCTTATGCTCAGGGCCTAGGGATTATCAATCCCCACTGGAGAAACATCCATGCATGCAGGCCTGCTCCATGCACAGCGCTCCCCTTGCACACCCTGTCACACCCGCCTTTGTTTAAACATTTGTAGACTGAACCATCCTGTCGAGCCCTGTTCTGTGGGAGAACATATTTGTGAGACAAAGCAATGCTGTGGTCTACCAGGGGGTCTATGACTCTCTCAGTGAATTATTCACTACTTTGCTGTGGTCTACACGCCAGGTCACCCGTGTTCACAGAGGAGAATGAAGCATTATTCATTATCAACCTTTGGTTTTCCTCTTCTAGGAGGTTGTTCCCCCACCCCTGTTGCCTTTCAGGTTTTAACAAGACATTGCATTCTTTCAGACTTCCCCTGGGCAGCAGTTTTTTGCACTTGCAGAGGTACAGCAATAATAGAGGGAAAGCCAGAGCAGTTGTAAATTGTAGCAGTTAATGTCAAATTGATGGGGCAGTGATCAAATGAAGTTCATAACCACAGAATGCAACCTGGGGGTGGAATGCTGTTTCAAAGATTGCTAATGACAGGGTTATAAAATCATAAAATAGAAAGTTTTTTCCACTGTGAAAGTCTGAAAGAATTTATTTGGCTGACCGTAAGTACTAGCAGTGTTAGGGTCAGGCTTTTATATGACATTTAGCACAATTGCTAAGCAATGAGGGGACTGACCAGTCCATTTTGAGCTGAGGGAACAACACCTGCATTGTGTTGCTATTCTTGGATACCCTGAGTGCACCTTTAATGATCTTTAGGTCTTCTAGTATGTTTAATTAGAAACTGCTGATATAAAGGGAGAGCAACTGCTGGCTAAAAAGAGCAGTTTTGGGGTTTTCAAATTTGCCTTTTAAGCATCAGCATTCAAGAAACCAAAGCAGTAGGGAATGTCAACGTTAGCACAAGGGAAAACATTTATAGCTCATCAAAGCTGGACAGTACACAGCTGTATCCCAGCTGCACTCTCCAACCACAGTGCTAGAAAAGTCTCAGAGAGGAAAAAAGAGGCAAGAACGGGAAAGTATCATAAGATAAATGGGCATGGAAAATATTGAAGACATTCCAATGCAATTTACATACAGAAGTGAATAATGAAGAATGCAAAAGAGACATACACACTTATAGCTGGATCCTTCTGTACTTCCAGATTTATTTAGTTACTTATTTATTTTTCTGATTTCTGCTTCAGTTATTGAGACTAATCCATCATGTGATTTATTATGCTTTCCTTACCCATTTGTGCTTAGCTTAGTCAAGAAAGAGCAAAGCCAGAAAAAGTGTCTAGCTTGAAACTGGCCTGTTTTCTCCTCATGGCAGAATATGGAAAAGGGGAGCAGCCCACTTGCTTCTCTCAATTACTTTTGGTTAGAGAGGGCTTTACACTCTCAGATTCACACAGAACTTCCAACCTTGGCTTCCCTGCAAAAGTTTCCAGCCTTGGTCATTAAGAGTCTCTGTAAGTCCACACCTCACAGAAACGAGGCTGGTCTCTGCACAGTCACCGTGTTTGGCAAAGATACAGGCTCAAAGCAATTTCTGGCATCATTCATTACATTCAGACATCCAATTTCTGATGTGATGGAGGGCCTTGCCAAACAGTAATTTTTTTTTCACTTCTACTTTTCTGCTACTTCCCTATTTCCCACTCAGAGGCCCTTCACAGCTGGGTTTCTGAAGCTGGAAGACACCTTGTGAATAGAAGATGGTAATGTGCTGCCTCACCTTGAAGCACCCTAATTGCGTTCTTTCCTGATCCCAAATGCATCAAAAGCCTTCATGTTTTGTAGTTCGTAGCCCTCTGAGTTGGGCAACAATCATCTCACAAATTACACCCTTCAGAAATGTAGCTTCCAGTGCTAAGATTCAGGTCTTTAAAGGTATTCAATTCTTGAAATATTTTCAAGTCCTTAAAGCATTTTAGGCAAGTTCAGATGCTGCAGACATACCCTTGTGGGCTTTGCATTGCCTAAACAGTACTCCTGATATCCTGTCAACTCCAGAAGGTTCCTGGGTAAATTCCATCAGATACTTGTTTTTTTTAAGCTAGGTCTTCACATAAGGGAAGAAAAACCACAACCCCACTTTTCTCCATTAGTGTGTGGTATTGGACATCTGGCTTCTGTGTCAAGAACATAATACAGATGTTCTGCTGCAGAGGTCTGCTTTGGTTGCTAGCAATCATTTACAATGCTTATTAAGAAACAGACCATTGTGAGTCAGCAAATAATCCAGGGCCAGGTGAAAGCAGCTGGACAGGAGTGAGCTATGTACCATCACTTGAAACAATACAATCAATGACAAATGAGTTATTGGTTATTTGGCCAATTTTGTACTGTGGATGCATGGTGGAAATGGGCTTGGGAGAACCACCGTGTTGAGAGACAGAGATGTGTAACCTGGTTGTGATTTTTGGGAATAGAAGGCAGCAGATTGCTGCAGTGCAGAAACTGGAGAGCATTCTCTTCTGTTAAGTAATTTATGCCCTGGCAAAAAATGCTTGATATCTACAGCAATAATGACAAGAGCAATCAGCCTGTTGCACCTTTCCAAAACAACTGCTATTTCTGGGGATGTTCTCACCACAGTGACCCCTAACATACATTAAAATGTTGCTGTAAGAAGCAGCCTTCTGCTTGTAATTAATATTCCATTATTAATATTGCATTGAGATGAGTGTAGGTCACATAACAAAGCTGTTGTTTTCAGTGTTTGCAACATCAGAGAACTTATATTGGCTACCTGGCATTTTCTTTTAATGTTAATTACACTAATGGTTTTAATATGCTCAAAATGAAAGCTTAGATTTCTGGAGCAAGAATAAGGTGCTGATTTAGAAAGGAGAATTATGTTAAAGCATATGAAACAATAGTGTGGCATTATAAGCAACCCTGATAGAAATCCTAAGAAGCAAAGCAATTTCAAATGGAACATGCAGCCCCTGGCTTACTGCAAAGTGAGATACTGGATAAAGAATGTCTGAATCTTTAAAATGTTTGTTTTTCAAGAAAGGTCTTCAATTTAGTATCAGCAGCAGACCTGTTGTTTCTTAAATACTGTGTTTTGTGAATAATCTGGTAAGAATTTTATCAAGTCATCCATCTCATGCTTTGTGAGCCCAGAAACCTGGAGTCTTGCATTCTATAAGTGAAAACCATTTTCTAGAGAACATCCTACTTATTGCTGGTTGCCTGGTGACAGGACCAGAGGCAATGGGAACAAACTAAAACATGAGAGGTTTCCTCTGAACATGAGAAGACATTTTTTCACTCTGAAGGTGACTGAGCACTAGCACAGGCTGCCCAGGGATGTTGTGGAGTCTCCATCCTTGGACATATTCAAAAGTTATCCGGATATGATCCTGAGCAAGGTACTCTAGGTGTTCCTGCCTGTGCATGGGGATTGGATCAGACAACCTCGAGATCCCTTTCAGCCTCAACCATTCCATGAAAAGGAGATTCTGTCTTGTCTGTTAGGCTGGTTTCAAGACCCCTTATTACCACAATGTCCATACCAAAGGGTTGGCTGATGGGAGGTGCTTACTTGTTGCAGCAGACCTGTCCTTTGGGGTAGAAATGAACCAAGACAGACTCTCATGGGAAGGATCCTGGTTTATTCTTCTTCACAGCTCAGCCATCCTGACTCTGACTGCAGCAAGCTCCTGCTGCAGGGTCCAACTGCAGACTCTGGCTGCTGGCTGTTTCCTGCTGGACTGTGACTGCAAGTGTTGGTTTGCAGACTCTGAGCACATCTTTCACCCAGCTCAGCTGTGACTGCAGGCTCCAACAGCAGCTCTGACTCCATCAGACCCAGACTGACCTCACAGCAGATCTTTTACTGCAGCAGCTCTCTTCTTTGTTTCATTCTTCTTGTGTCTCTCTGGATCATTCCTTCTTCCTCAGGGCTCTTCTACCTCCAGACTCTCTACCTCCAAGATCCCTCTGACCACCCAACCCACCCCTTTTATCACACTTGCTGTGACCCATTAAGAGCAAGGCTATTCCACTTCTTTGGTAATTAGTACAACTGTGACTTATCAGGGACAAGGTCCCCTGAACTCTCTTCTTCTTTCTGGTGTCACTGGGATCTCTTGTTTCTCTTCTTGAAAGAGTGTGTGCCCAAGTTGCAGTAAGCCAAACTGCCCTGTCATGTGACTTTCCTTTTTCCCTGACCTCTTTCCCTTCCAGGACCTCTTTGCGTGCACCAGCTTTTTTATTTTGTCACATTGTATTTTGAGATCCTAAGATATTCTGGAAAGGACCTATTCCTCAGATCATGTTTGCATAGCAGGTAGAACTGGATGCCTCTACTCTGAGCAGCTACTCTTAGAAGAGACAGTGCTGTTACTAAAGGCCGCCCTGCTGGGCATAGTCCTGAAACCAAACATCTTTACTAATTAATGTAGATCTTCAACTTTTTCACTTTTCCTCTTTTGCCAAAAACCCAATCCAAACAAACAAACAAAAAAACCCCAAAACCCCCTGAACAAACAAAAAAAATTAACCTAGACTTTTTGTAAAGGCGTGTGACTCAGCCGTGCTGAATTAGGGTCAGGTTTGTGCCTCCTAGTCATGTTACATCAGGAATCACGGGGACAAACTGCTTTTTTCAGGGCTTAGAGGCTATAGGAGCACTCATGGAATATAGCATGAGTAATGAAAGTAAAGCCATGTTAAAAAGCTCCCTCATGTTATTACTTGGCAGTTCATTAAGATGTACCTTGTTTACCTGCTGCAGCCTGCACACCAGATTTAGCTCTCTGCAGGAGTCTGAAGGCATTTAGTGTGCAGAAGCTGTGAATTGCAATGAAAAACAAAACACTTCTGTTTCATGATTTTGTGAAAACCAAGGTAATTAAACAGTGTCTGAGAGCCTGCTCATCCCTTCCAGATTTTTCCCCAGGCAGATAAAAGTGTGGAACAGAAAAGCAGAAGAACAGATCTGATGATCTTTGCTTATTGACAGGCTGGGAAACACTGTACATTTCCTCTTCAGCTCTTTGGACTTTCTGTGAAACCTTATAATCTCCTTTGGCTTGTTAACCACTGCTGAAGCAGGCCAGAACTCATTTGCATTCTTATGTTGCTCAGTGACCTTCTAGTGATGTCAGGTAAGAACACTTTTAATTTTTAATTAAAATCTCAATTTTCAAGTATCTTTCACATTTAATACATGGTGAGAAACTCTGACCAGCTACATTGTTTTGCTAAGCCCTGTGGGTTCAGCTGTCTTCTTAATCACCTCTAAAGCAAAAAGTCACAACTTAATTCCTGAAAATTGACAGGACAATGAATATGTGAAAGGCTGATCTGCCATATGCACCAGAAGTTCCTCATTTGAAGGAAGCATTGAGTGTGAGAGAACAGGAAAACATTCTGTGTTTAAAGATTTAAAAGCCCACGATCGCAGTGTGAAATGGTACACAGCAAATTGCTGTGTCTCATACAATAAATTGCTGGTTAATGTGTTCCCATGTTATTTATTTGACTCATTCTGGTTTTTTAGGCCTTTATGAGCCTATCACAATAGGCACACATGAGACCCATTAGTGACTTTATCATTAGTCTCTGGTCTCAAGATCTAGGAAAGCAATATTCACCTTGTTATACCAAGGGCCATGAGGTGTCAGTGCCAAGACCTCCAGCTGGTATAACTGGGCCACTGAAGCAGAGAACCCCACAGAGCTACAAGAATTTACATTTGCACATCCAGGGAGTAAACAACTCACCTGAGGTTGCACAGAAATTCCGTGGCCCAGCTGGGAGCTGAATTCACGTCTGAATCTCTGGCTCAGGATCGGCCTCCTCACCTGCCTGCAGTGCCTGCAAGTAGTATTAAATATTTATTTTACCCATTCACAAGCCATCATACTCTCAGTAAGGATGGTTGGCTGCACATGCCAGCTCCAGCTGGCCCTTCAGGAGCAGGCACAATGAATGAGAATGTTTCCTGCTCAACAACCATTCTTCCATCCTTTCTGACTGTTGTAGTTGACTGCTCCCTCAGACAAGGCTTTTCAACATTTTCACTGAATCAAAAAAAAAGCAGTTCTGGACTGCTTGCAACTTTTAATTCACCTTGAATCATTTGGTTTCACTTTGGGACTTTGTAAAAATAACCCAAGGGCCAGATTCACAAGAGGAATGAGGTAATCCAGAGAAGCTGGCATTAAAGTTGTTCCTTCCTCCTCATGCCCTAGATCCCAGTCCAGGCTGGACATTCACATCATATGTGGGAAACCTTGGGTCCAATTCCCTTTTCATCTGGTCAACAGCAGGAATTTTAACCTCAGGCTGACCCACTCAGAAAATACCACAAGTGCTAAGCTGCAGTGTATGCTGAGGCAGGGGTCTCATGGCTCTTCTGTTTTGCCTGGACCACTTAACAATGAAAACTTAAGTACTTACTGGATAAAAAAATAATATACATCTCTCTAAGTTGATGATTAGGTCATTTGATGAGGGGAACTTCAGATTTTTGGTTGCTGCTTTAGTGGTTGTTTATGAATATGAGTGGAAACATTTCAACAAGAGAGAATAAATGACTCACATTACCCACCCCCAGCCCCCAGTGCCAAGGAGCTCTCCTGGGAAGCAGTGCACTTAGCTGTGTTTCTGACCTAGTGTTTGTCCTGTCTACTGGGAAATACAGTTTGGAGTGAGAGTGGCCAAAAGTACCGCTGGCTCATCCCTGAAATTTATGCTCTAGGAGTTCAAATCAGAATTCACAAATAAATTTTTGGGACAGAATAACTATGCAGCAACAAAAGCCATCATCCACTTCCACCCATATATCACTTCTTGTAAAGTAGAAGGCTGACAGAAATGTCCACCAGAATGTAACACTCTGAGCTAGCTCTTGCCCAGTGTCCAGCCAGGAAAATACCCAAGAAAACATCACCCAGACTTGCAAGATATGGGTGACTGGGAAGGTAATTGTCAAATATTGAAGGCTATATTTTCCATTTCACCCCCCTCACCTGCCCTTCTCTGCCAGGGGACTCAGAAAAATGAGGTTTCTAGATCATAATCTGCAGAGAATTCCTTATAAACCCTTGGATAGGTTTCAGTTTTTAACATTTTACTGAACCAACTGTTATTCTTCGGAACAAAGAAGCAAAAAAAATCAAAAGCTTTCAACTAGGTCATGCTAGTATTATCATGAGTGAGTGTGAGTGGTATCATTTCACACATACTGCATCTCTCAATTAAGGAAAACGCCAGACTTCTGTTAGCAAGACAGCTGGTGGTACTCAGTGACTAAATATAGTACTGTCATCACCTAGGAGCACAGCCAGGACATTTTAATGGTTGGGACAACTGATATTTAGTTTAGCCAAAACAATTTTTAATCATACACCATTATTTTAAATAACCAGTGGACAAAATCAGTGAATGAATGTATTTGTAATATATTTTAACCATTTTATTTATTAGGTCAATTTTTAACCAATATTCAGCTGATATTAAAAGAAATTCCACATATTGTGTATATTTGAGATAGGAAAAAAAACAGCTAAGTAAATACAGCTGGCATTCGGCTGATTCTCTGATTGTCTGTACATTAGATAGACTAAACTCCCTTAGACAGTCTTTTTATTGTGTGTACAGTCCCTTGATCAGTGGGGCTTGGATCCTCTAGAGAGTGATTATTAGGGTTGATTCCATTGCAAAGGAGAGGCAAAGCCCAAATAAATATCTGTAGATCATCTTAAATAAAGCCTGATCCAGTTCACCCTGTATTTGATGAAAACAATTTAATCTGCAATTACAGCTGGAATAGGTCCTAAATTATGTCAGTTCTCAGAGAATTTACTTTCCTGAAAAAAATCTTCCAGGCTGAGGGAAAAAGTCTGGGTTCTCACCTCTCCATCAATATCCCAGACATTTTGCATTTTTGTATTAGCATTCTTTGTGTGTACTGTGGAAGGAGCCAAAAGAAGACACACAATTAGGTATCGCTAAGGGTGAATGGAAACAGCTTTCTGCACATCATGCTATTGTAACTTTAAGGTCCATAAGCCTGAGCCTGCCAGGTTTACAAACAAGGACTGTTCTCATGTGTAGCTGAGGCACAGAAATGAAGTGTCTGTTTCTTTCCCGTTTCCAAAAAATACTGAGTTGAGGTCTGGTTAAGCTGTGACTGAGTAGGTATTTCAAAATGTTTATTAACAGTTTTATTGCTTTATTTCTGCTGCCAGCTTTAAACAATAGGGGCCAGGAACACCAGCTTTGTTTGTACTTATATTAATACATGGTTGCTTGTGGACATAAATGCAGAGGTACCCTCTGCAGCCAGTGGATTAGAGGCTGACTTGTTAGTCCTGCTACATGTTGAATGTGAGCTGGAAAATGAATTGTAGAGAGCTGTCTCAAAATTAAGATAGTCTAGAGCAGGTTTTCCTGTGTGAAAACCTCACTGATTAAATCTGTGCTACCAGCGATGTTGCCTGGAACAGTTTTCTTCAGCATCTATCCTCTTTTAGTACCTTCCTTAGACAGAGCAATGAAAAGTGTTTTAATATTGAGTTGATTTTTTTTTTTTTGTGATAATATCCTAATTTTGGCTGAGATAAGATTAATTTTCTTCTTGGTAGCTGGTAGAATGCTTTGTTTTGATTCAGTATGAGAATAATACTTTTACCACAGTGATGTTTAGGTTGTTGCTAAGTAGTGCTCACCCCAAGTCAAGGACTTTCCATTTTCCCATGCTCTGCTAGGGAGGAACTGCACAAGAAGTTGGGAAAGATCGTGGTCAGGATAGCAGATCTGACCTGGCCAAAGGGATATTCCATGCCATAGAATAGCATTTCCAGTTTATAAACTGAGGAGAGCTGGCTGGAAGGGGCTAGCTGCTACTTGGCCATGCCAGCCTCAGTCAATGGGTGATGAGTAATTGGATTGTGCATCACTTCTTTTTCTTGGGGTTTAAGTCTCTCCCCCTTTTATTACAATTACTATTATTATTATTAGTAGTAGTATTAGTGTTTGTATTTACCATTATTAGTATTATATTATTTTCTTTGTTTCAATTACTAAACTGCTCCTATTTCAACACTTGTGGGTTTTTTTTCCTCATGATTTTCCTCCCTATTCCACCAGGGGTGAGGGAGGGCTGAGCAAGTGACTGCATTGAACTGAGTTCCTATCTGAGGTCAAACCACGACACATAAAAGACAATGGGATTTAAGTTAGTGAGAGAGAGGGGAAAAAATCTTTAATGCACTTATTTGTAATGGCAAGCTTTTTTTCCATGCAGTGAAGTCAATATGGGCAGCAGCAGTGCAAATTTTTGTCTTGGTCTCTTGGCCAAGTTTTCCTCCAGTTTCCCTGCAGCCTTGACCCTCACAGGGCTGTTTTGCACTGGACCCATGCCTGGGTGAAGACTCTCTCTGGCAGGACCACCAACAGGCGTGCCAGAGCTGATGTTACAGTCACTCCTTCCTTCAGATGTTAACTAAAAGCTGGTGCATATTTAGCCACAGACCACAGCAAACAGAGGTGTGTGCATGCTTTGTTCTGTCACCGCCTCTCACCGTGTTTGCATCCAGCCGAGAGGGCTCAGCTGAACGGGGAATAAACTTGTATTTTCCTGAAGGCAACAAGAACTTCTGCTGGTACCAATCAGCACAGCTCCTCTTCTTTGGCCCTAAGGGAAACTACAGCTCTACCAAGCATTGTAAGGGAAACAGAAACAGTTCTTCTCATTGATCTCTACCCAGAGTTTTTCTCTGACCTGGCACATTACAAGGCTGTGCAGTGATAGGGCAGGAGGGAAGAGCTTTAAGCTGGAAGATGGAAGGTTTAGGTTAGACACTAGAAAAAATTTATTTACTCAGAGGGTAGTGAGGCACTGGAATGGGCTGCCCAGAGAAGTTGTGGATACCCCGTTCCTAGAAATGCTTAACACTAGGTTGGATGGGGCTTCAGGCAAGGCAATCTAGTGAAAGGTGTCCCTGTCCATGGCAGGGGGTTAGGAACTGGATGATCTTTAAGGTCTGTTCAAACCCAAACCATTCTATTATTCTGTAAGTCTATGATCACTGGAAAATTAATAATAATCTGGAGGAAACTGTGTTTTCTGTCATCTCAGTGCTGTTGTGCTGGTATGAGAGGAGTGCTGTTGTGCTGAACTGTACATGCAGCTTATGACACCTGGGAAGCACAGCAAAGAGAGAACCAAAGACCTTGCCTTCTTCTTTCCTCTCTTGTCATTACAGCTGAAGAAGGTCCTGGAAGATTTAATATCATGGCAAGCAAGTTTTGATTTTGGATTATTCTCTTGCTTGAGAAGAAGACATCTGTAGATAGGCAGACATCTATAACAAGGAGAATTAACACATCCTTCTATAGAAAAGCATTTTCCTGCCACTCACTCATTCTTTGCTCATGGACAGTTGTTTTTTTTTTATTTAATATAATTTATTCTTGCCTTAATAACTCCATGTTTGTAGCAAAACCAATAGTGTCAGTGAATGATGTAATAACTATGATCATAACCAATAAATCTATCCTTTCAGAGATGCTGCTAGTTTTCTTGTTTTGTTTTTAACCTTACTTTACTTTTAACCTGATAACTTTACAGCTTTAGTCAGCAAATTATGATAGCCTTTCTCTTTTAATATAAATGTTTTCATTTTGTCTATGCTAAATTTGTTGTTTGAAAAAAGTTTTTTTGAACACCACAGGAAGGCATAATTGGGAAGCACTAATTTGTGCTTGAAAAGTATATTTAAATTTTTTTTCTTTGAAATGAGCACACATTGTGACCTAGTTTTCATAAATAGAGAAAGAAATAAATGCCAGATCTGAAAAAGTAGATTTAGCTAGATAGTATTCTACCTTTTTAATTATTTTTCAAATATAAGAGGTGATTTCACCTATTTACATATTGCTAGAGGGTAAGGGAAGAAAAAAGCATTCATCCTGACTTGAGTTCAGAGAGTCTACTTTGCCAAAAATGAAGCCAAACATATTAATATACAGGCTTTCTCAAAGTCTCAGAAGCATCAGGAATCCATTTGAAAGAAGAGGAGCTGGTCTGGTTTCTCAGTCTGGCAAGTACCAGTGGAAAAATCCATCATCTACCAACAAATACATGCTTGCACAGTCAGTCCTACAGCCATGAAGGGTCTGCAGAGCAGTTCCACTCCCAGGAGCTGAACCCCTGTTAGTGCCTGAGGCCATGTTGGCTGTGCTAGGGAGAAAGGCAGACACAGGAATGCAGAGGTGAAATATCCTGCAAAGATGATTTTTCTGCATAATATTAAATTTGCTTAGTATAAAATTTTACAAGCATATCCTGGACCACCCAAAAGTTGTAGTGATTAATCCAGAGGTCTACCCTGTCCTTTATGTGACTACTTTAAAATGTTCATTCATTGCGATATACTTCAGATTGTTAAACAGGCACATGGAGCGTGTTTGTAAAGTACACGTGCTGTCTAAAATGTACATGCAATTTAAAGGTTCTCTTGTTACCCTACAGCTCCAGACATAAACTCCCTTTTTTTTCATTAATTCAACAGTTATATGAAGAAACCTCTCCAAAGCTGAAAAGAAAGAATGATTAATTAAAGAACCTGGGACTTAAATGCAGACTTGTGCTTAGTTTACCAGACTGTAAAACTCTTACTGTAGTGGGCACACAGACAGGCATATGTTTGCAACTGATTTTTCAGCAGATAATTGAATAACTCTTGTAGAAATGGCCTTTTTCGAATACCAGAGAAAGTACTCCATCAAATGGACATAATTTATTTCAGAGGAAGTGGGAAAAGCTTTGGTGAATTTTCCAAGAAAAATTCCAAGGCTTACGTGAATACATTCACCTAGCAGCTACAGTGACGTGCATCGATATATAAACCCACATGTGTAAGACAGCTATGAGCAGTAAAAGTAACAACTCTGAGCTATTAAGTCGTCTAAGTATGTCTTTACATAAAAGCCTTAAAGGGCTGCACAGGGAGTCATTATAGTGTATTATGTCAGGACCTTACTTACTCAACATGCAGAAGCTGACACTGATACTGTCAGCTGTGATGTAAAACGCTTGGAGGCTAGTTTCATGGGACAAGTGTTTCCAAAGAGTTCAGCACCCACCAGTTCCCATGTAGGCAGCTAAATGAGGTGATGAAACTTTAAATGCTCTCAGGTTTTGTGGGAGCTGGTCTTTTGAAAAATCCATCTTTCCCTGGGGTGGCTGCACCATCTGCTTTGAGCTCCTGGAGGGGTGATGGGAGGAACCAAGTCAAGTACTGGTGTCCTGTGAAGGTGGCTGCTGAGAGAGGGTCTCCTGAACCCCCATGGAATGTCTAAAGCATGCTGAACTAACATCTCTGCTTCATCTGTAACATCCATGCCATAGCTCAGAGTTAAGAGGATTAATTAAAAAACAAAACAAACTAAGGATTGTCAGCTCTGGAAATGTCCTCTCTCAGATCATAAGATAACACTATATTAACTGTGTGAACATAGTATCTGACACAGCAGACTATTATTCTGAATTTTCTTATTCAAACACCATATTCCAGTGCACATGAAAGCCAGCATAATTCACGGAATGCCTTTATACCCTAGTAATTTTATTTTAAAAAGATGCAAACAAAACAATGTGTTAGATTACATTCTGAAACTGTTGTTCAGATGTTTTATGCTATTGCCTCAGCAATAAAAGGAACATTAAAGTCCTGAGGCCAGACTGAGTCTAGCTATTTTCAGCACCTCTGTCAGGCTGGAATGGAGCCGAGGCACCTGGCTGCTGGGAGCCCTTCAGAGAGCCTGTCCCACACCACTGCTGGCTGCCCCTCACTCTGGACTTCCCAGTCCCTTTAGGGGCACAAGTATCCCTGCTGCTGCAGCAGATTGGCTTTGGCCATGATGTTAGAGGGGGAGGCCACAGAAGGAAAAGCCATCAAGGACTATCAGACAAAAAGACAGCAGGAATTACATCACAAGGTGGGGCAGGAGCAGGGGAAGACCGGCTGTATGGTTTGCTCTCTTCTCCAAATCCTCCTCAGGCATCAGCTGGTGGCCACTGCCTTACTGCTGAAGGCAGGACAGCAGGTTGGGCAGGCCAGCTGCCTCTCCAGGAGTGAACTGTCTGGTTTCTCACACCATGCCCCAAATAGTTGGGTGGAGAGGGTCCCTAAATGTCATGTAATTACCTGGAGAGTCCCGTCTGCCAGGCCTGCCTGAAGCTGCTTCTCACTTCTTTCCTTTTTGGTGGCATGGTACTTCCATGTTCAGCAGTGCAGTGGGCTTTCCAAAGACAAGGGTGTGACTGCCCTGCCATCTCCAGCTGACTCTCCCAGAGGTCAGCAGAGTTTCCTGGTCAGCTATTTCAGGGTTAGTTAAGCTTGTGTTCCCTCCTGGTCAAGTACATCACCTATTCACTTGTTTTCTCATCATAAGCCATGGTGGTGACAGTTCCTCCCCCACTGTGCACACGTAGCTACCTACTGTCTAGAGTAAACTCTGAATTTTAAGTCCCAAGTGCACAAAAATTAATAAACAAACAAACAAACAAATAAATAAATAATTAAGCATATATATATATATATAGTCTTGATTGCATAAGCTACAGAGGAAACATCACTATGTCTTGCTTTCCTGTTGCCTGCATCCAGGTAGTTCTGTGCACAGCATGGGAATGTTAAATTGCTCTAATGGATCTAATGTGTAACAAAATCCCAGTGACAATTTTGGGACTTATTAGTATCTGTGTTTTGTACTTTGCAACCTCAGTAGTCTTCTTCTGTAATTACAGAGGTATTTTTAGTAGAATGATACTCTGATTGATTTGAGCAATAGATGTGTGATCTGATGCATCTTTCTCCTGTCTAATAGGAGATAAAGATGAGATAGTTTTTCAGTGTGGTACATTAGGATAACAGCCCATTCCAAAATTATTCTATATTCCATACAAAAAGCTGTGGAAAGGTTTAACCCCCTGCAATTTAACTGTAACTTACACAGAAAGAAATGGATTTTCTGTCGGCAAAATAAAGAGAAACACAGGAATGATGATTAGGAAGAAGAATCATCAAAAAAGACCAAGTATTTTATTCCTTCTCAGGCTCTTTCATCTTAACTGACATTCTAAAAAATGGCAAATCTTAAGACTGTGATTTATTACCTTACAAGTTTTAAGACTTGCCTCTTTTTTTTTAAGCTATGTCAGATTTTAAACTTCCATGAGATTCTGCTTTGAGTCCTTCGAGAATTAATAAGCAAAAGGTTGCAGTTGCAGACGGAGACACATTTTTCACGCTTCCCTCCCTCCTAGTGACTTGTTTTCCATGTTCAGCCTCTGCAGAATGAAAGGAGAAAAAAAATTGCAACCAGCAATGTCAGTTCATGTTATTGTTCTGTATAAAGAAATTCCTTAGCCAGCAGTTATATGAAGCTTTGTAGAGTGTAATAAAAAACTCGATTGAATCTCTTATGACTTCCTTACTTTACTGGGTTATTTTCCCAAGTTCAGACAAAAGGCTGAGATTCGTCTGACTTATGCTGAAGCACATGAAACTTTAATTTCTCACTAAGCTATTTGCCTAAGTTGCCCCCACAGTCCCATCTCCCTACACATGGAGACAAACAATCCAGATGGGATTTTGTCCCTTTCTGAGACTGCTGGGGTGACTTGCATTTAGGAAAGCTCAGGGGGCAGAGTACCAGAAAAGACTGCAATGTTGGTCACAAAGGCATGCCCTCCCTTAGAAATTTCCAAGGACATGATCATTGCAGTATTTCCTATCCCTGACATGATTTTTCCTGTTTATTTACATAGAAAGTATTTCTCATGTACATATACATACATATAATACATATATATATATATATTTCTCATCAAATACTAAAAATAAAAACAAAAAAATTGAGGAAAGGATTTCAACTTAAAAATCATGAAAGAATTGAGCTGGTCACTGCTCTGTGATGCACTAAGTCTGTCTCTATAAAAAAGAGTTTAAATTAGTTTCCTGGTATGAATAAATCCCCTAAGTCTCATGAATTTTAGTATGAATGTATCTGAATGTCTTAAAATTCATATGGGAAATGAATTAATCATTCTTCCTTATTTTGTTGTTGACAAAGTCTTCCTTCTGATCCAATCAAAGTGAGGGCTACACACTGGGTTACTAGCTATGCTCAGAGAATGCTGAGTAGCACCCATCAGCTGAGAGTTTGTCACAGAAAATATTTGCTGGAACCTTCAGTAGGCAGAATGCATTAGAATGAAATCAGAATTTATTAGCAAGTGATTCAGTGACTGCAGAAATGTCTGCATTTATGAGTGGTTTAACAGTCTCCACACACATTCATGGCTTATACTGGGTACATCTGTCATTTAATTAAAAAAAAGGAAATATGAATTAACTATATAGATTAGAGCAAGCCATGTGGATTTTAGTAAGGTAATAGCAGACATGACAACCCTCTACACATTGTTCAAGCATGTAACTTATCTGAGGAATGTGGACAAACTCTGACAGTATTGTTACTACTTCTAATATGACCAGATTCTGCAGTCCTTGTAGATTCATGCTCTGTATTAAAGCTCAAGAAAACTTCATATATGTTTTTGTTGGTTAAGTACAGAAAAAGAGACTCATATGTGTATACTCTTATGTTAATGCATATTAATGAATATATATGCATATTTATATTTGTTGTATTATGTATTCCAGTACAGTGCAGTATGTGTGTTATTTTATGATTATACATTTTCTCTGACTGCACAGCATTTTTCTTCTCTGCTTGAGAGTGCACTGGACGGCACACATTTTCTTCAAGAGAAATCTGCTGTTCAGGTAGTCTGAAAGTATCTTGAGGAGATTTTGTCCTACCTAAGTTGTAATCTGAAATCAAAAGTCTTTGACAATATAAACTAGGTAGGAAGGAGTGAAAGAAATGTCTTCATTCTCTTCCTGTTTTTTATAATACTCGCTCACCATTTGGAAATTGTAAAGTATTGTGACTACACAGATTTTAGATGTTACTTTCAATTCTTTTTCTGCAGTTACTACAATGATATTATTGATATTGACATTATTGATAAATGTGTATAAACCAAACCTTGATCTAATAATGCAGGACTCTCTTATCTGGTGATCCAATTCCTGCTGACTACCCCTTCTTTATGCATGAATGCCAGCGTGTGCAAGTGCCTTCCGTATGTGCTCCAACGTTTATAGGTCAGGGCTGACCTTTGGATAGTCTGGGAAGGCACCTGGTATCTGACAACATGATCAGGGCTCAGAGCACAATTGAGCTGCTGTGAGATTAGCATTAGTTCTGCAGTTAGACTGTAATTACATGGCTGGTTTGTGATGGAAATTACTGGTTACACTGCAGGGTCCTGCAGCCACTTGGGACCACATTCATAGATAGAGTTAACATAAAGTTTGGTTTCCTTACACATCCTTTCTGTGTGTGTCCAACCTCCCAAAGTCATTTTTCTGAGGTGGATTATTTGAAAGACATTACATGTCCACAGCATGTGCATGTTCCATATCATCAAATAATGAACATCCTGTGAGCAGTTTTTTGGAGGGCCAAAATCCCCGTTGGCACAGCTGCATGGAGTCATTAATGTTGCACCAGCAGGAGAGCCGACCCCAGCCCTTGTTTAGTGATTTCACAGGCCACTTCACCATGAGGACATTCTATCGTTTCCAGGGACATGAATTTGGAACAGTCAGTTATTTCAGTGGCACGAGGTTGAGAATTGTTTGGTTTTGAAAGAGTTACCACATAATGTTAAACTAGTATCTTGCCTAAATGTGAAATCTTGATGCAGTGTATCTTATGATCTATTAATCTGGGAAAAAATGTAAACCAAAAGATAATAAACATAAACAGTGATTAAACCACAAACATTCCTCAGAGTAAATGATAATATAACTGAACTTTAACTCCACAATGCAGATTCTTTTAGTACATAATTGAAATTGTGTAAGATGCTTTGGCAATATGTTTGACATTTACTGAAACCAAGTAATTTTAGGAACCAGGGTCTGATCTTTCTCTTATTGACATCATTTGCGCAGCTTCCGCAGCCGTGTCTGTACTTCAGTTTCTTTGTGGTGTGCTTCACAGACCCACTCCTGGGCAGTCCCTCCTTGTGTCCTGGCACCATGCTAGAGAGACATGAGCTTGCATACTGTGCCTCTCCAAAGCTGAGATCCTTCCAGAGGAAACTCAAGCATACAGGGAACAAAAGGATCTGCAGGGTGGTGGGCTGCAGCAGACAGGGACATGGAGCATCAGGGGGCTGCCCAGCAGATCTTCCCACAGCTGGTGTCCCCTCCTGGGGGTGTGAGTGGCCATACCAGAGGCCCTTGTAGGCTACTTGTCTGCTGAAAGTGTGGGAAGAGTATAAAAGAAGGGCAAGCATGGAGTGCTCTCTCTCAGACATCCTCCTGTGTGTCTGCAGCCTGGTCTCAAATTTAATGAGACTGGATTACAGTCTGAAGCTTCCTTCACCTTGCTCCCTGAACAAGGCTTTCTAGACATTTCAGTTCAAGGACCTACTTTTATATCCACACTTCATACGCTGACGTTGCCAGCTCTGGGGCACTCCTGTCGCAGCAGCTTTGGTCCCACGCCATTCTCACAGCAGTGGAGATCAGGCAGGAGCCTCCTCCCAGGAGTGCTGCTGCACACCTGACACCCAGCTAGGAAGACATCTCTGATTTGTCTTCCTTGCCCTAGACCAGATGATGGCCTGAGCCCTCATGAAGCACATGGGTAGTCCTAGAAACAACAAAGGCACTCCTGGCAGAACTGTACCTGCTGTGACTACACTGCAGGTAGGCTCGTGCTTGGCTCTGTATTTAAGAGTAAAGCAGAGCAGGATACACTTTGATGATAAGTGAAGACAGAGAGAACAGGAAAGAGAATCCCTCACTGAAGAACTCTAGGGACTGATTGCCTTGACCACATCAACTAAGAGCCATCAGCAGCCATAGCCAGCACTAACTAAACACCACCCGTTCTGCAGTACTGCATGACTGCATAAACAAAAATAATAACAAAATTTAGAAATACACATAAATATGTAAAAGAAAAAAGTATGTCTTACAGCTCTTTACTGTGCTCTGAAATGAGGCTCTTTGGGAAAACTGGGGTTTATTGGGGGCTACAGAGTTGCCAAGCTACGTTTCCCAGAGCATTTGACAATAGCCTCTGGAGAGCTGGCTGGTCACATGCTAATGGCTCCTCTTCATTCTTTCCAGCCACAAAATTACAACCACAAGAATCAAGAGTTACATTCAGTACATTCTTAGCGCAGTGGCTCTTCACACTCTTCCCACAGCGAGGAGAGGCAATTTCTACAAAGACTTTGTGACTGAGAGTAGCATCCAAAAGATGCCTACCCATCAAATCCAGGCAACCTGGGTTTAAAGTTATGGACCAACTTGAGAAAAATTCTGGAAACTTTCTTAATGCTGGTAGAAGCTCACATGACTGGCACTTAGGCAATAGGAGTTTCCCAGAAACAGGAGCTGTTGGAGTTGTGAAGATAGCTCTTTCTGAATCAAACTAAGAAAGACTTTTTTCTGTGGTAAGGAAATGTGAAAAGAATGTACAAATATTTTATCGTGATTCTTCTAATTTCTATGCAAACATAATTTAAAGTACTATACAACATAACTTTAAGTACTGATAGACTCCTTATAGCATGGGCACAGGAACAGAGGACACTTAGTCTGCAGTTTAAAATTCAGGATTTATCCACACATGGCTTAAGGCATTTAATAGTTGATACTCAATGTGACTAGTCAGCACACAGAGCAAACACCTGGCAGTGAGTGCCAGATAGCTGAACTTGTTTCACTCCCTTGCTATCGTCACTCATTTGAGAAATACCTTATTTACCTTATGTTTAAAAAGAACAATTGACAATGAGTCAGGGAACAAGAAAAATCCAACTTCTTCTGTTAATGTTTTTCAAAATCGAATTGAAAGCCAGGTAAAACCCTTTCAAATTTATCTGATTCAGTTTAAAATCCCTCAGATTGTATATCTTTACGGCCCAGATTTAAATCAAATTACCAATGCAATTGATCACAGAGGTAGAGTTTTGGAGTCCTAATTAAACCCAACTAAAAATCTTGTAAAAATTCCTTAACTAATTCACACACTCCTGATTTTCAGTCACAGATAGCTGATGATCCCTGATTCTAGTGCCTCTGATACCACATAGCATGATCCAGTATTCAAACAGGTTGAAGTTACGTTGGTACAATTTAGAGAGAGAAGTAATGGACTCTAAGGAAAAAAATTTAGTTTGGAAAATACTCATTTATCAGATGCTTTTCTCAGTGTGACTGGATACTTCTTCCAGGAATATTCTGTGAGAACCTGAGTCACTGTCAATGCTCTCAGAGCCTGGAAATGGCTATTTCAGAGCCTTGGCCCAGGATCCACACACTGCAGAGCATTGCCTTTTCTCTTCTGGGGAGAAGCTGAATTCCTTCTTTCTGCTGCGCTGCTTTGCTGTTTTCTGGCTCACATATGCACAGAAAGGACCAGTTCCTGTTGAGAAAATGGAACATGAGGAATCTTTAGAGACATCTTTCCTTGAAGAGGAGTGGCAGCAGCACCGGGGGCGCTCAGAAGTGTGGGCAGCTGAGAAGCTGCTGCTTGTGCTTCTGGGCAGCCCTTGGTGCTGCAAAACAGCTTGACCTGTGTTTAACTCAGGAAGGAGACAACAGGGAATGTGAGGCTGCTTGCACCAGGCAAGGTAATTAGGACACTTCAAGAGAAGGCAGCAAGAAGTTTAAAGCTGAGAAGAGGCTGAACTTTTTTTCACATGACAGGGAATGAATTTGTGGACACAGCTGCACCATGGTCTTAGCACTCAGGTGCTAAAAGGACAGAAATGGGACTGGAAGGATTTAATAGTGGGGAAATTTGAAGAGAAACTTAAAACACCAATCTTTCAGAGCAAAAGAAAACATCTTGGTGAAATAGAAAATGTTCTCGCACTTTTCTCCCTCATTAGTTTGGTATTTTCCCCCTTCAGAGACTGGGTCCCAGATTAGCAGGTTTGCTAGTCAGAGCAGGTGCAAAGCTGGAATGTCTTATTTTCCCATGGCAATGCTTCCTAAAATTCAGAGTAAGTTTATGACATTTAACTAAACCAAATTTGTGGTAAAAATAAGGTAAAAATGGTGCATCAGTCTGATTGAATACTTACTGATACTATGAGACTGAAAAAATGCATACATTGCTCTAGCCCCAGCTTGAGCTGTGAACAGTTAATCTTTCCATTTATAGGAAAGGTCAAGAAATGTTTGAGTCACCTTTTCAAGAGTCAGCTTTTCTTCTACTTCCCAGCCACAACATTAGTCTGGATGCCCAAGTGTAGGGGCTGCTGAAAGGAAGCTCCTCTGTCAGTCCATCACGTCTGGGTTGTGCTGTGCCCCAGAGCCCATATTTGCAACCCAGGCACGCTGCAAAGTATTTCCCTACTTTGGTGCGGGGGAGGAAGGAGGATGTAGAGGGATGGGATACTCTTAACTTAGATTTGGGGACAGACTGGTTTCCTTGGGCACTGATGATGGATGGAAGTGGGCTGCACATGATGCTTTTTTTTGGGGGGGTGGGAGTTCATCAAGCACTATCCAGAGGGTGGGATAAAATGACCTGTTAAACAGTCTCAAAATGCTCCTAAGAAAATAAAGCAATATTTCTATCTTGTGCTGTCAGTGCCAGAATACTGCAGAGCAGCCATCATTTCACACTCCTGCTGGACATTTCTGGGCTTTGTAAGCATACATACCCCATTTGGAGCATCATATCTCTATGCTGCTGTTTAAGAAAAGAAGCATAAAAATGGGAGACATCCGAGCCCAATCGAGTCCTTGCAATGAGGGAAAGTGACAGTGACTGTTCAAATGAAAAGAACTAAACAGTTCAGCTGATCTCTTCCATTTGTATGAGGTTTAGGTACCAGTTGCTATGGCACTAAACTATGTCAAATTGTGTTCTTTTTAAATCTGCAGAATTCTTTTGTATTTCAGCAACACAGACTGTGTTTGTAGTTAGTGCCAGGCAGACATTGTGTTTATTTTGTTTTGTAGTTGAGCAGTGTTCCATTTAAGCTTTGTTTTAGATTGGGTGAAGATTCCGCCAGGTATTTAATTTCTAAGTTATTTCTGCCTTTAAAATGGCCAAATTTTAAAATATAAGTTTTTAACATGTAAAGCATTTTAGCCAGTTCCATTTTGACTCATGCAAAATATCCATGGAACAAGATCTGCCTTTATAAAAGCTTCCAAAATCTGAACTTTTTCAGTAGCTATTTAAACTACTAAAAGAGTTGAAGAAATTAATTCAGCCATCTGCATTTTTAAACACAGTTTATTTCCTCAGTCTTTGCTAAAATGCTGTTCCCACAAAGTTCATTCTAAGTGGTTGCAAAGATATTTTTATCTTTGGGAATTTGCAGGAATCAGTCCAAAATGTATGTTTTAATGATTTTTATTTAAATTATTAATATATTATAGTCATTCACCCTTTGCTGCCTCCTACTTTACAGAATAGTTATTAGGCTGTCCCTGAGAACTGGTCTCTTAGAAACAACACAAAGAAAATAAGGAAGGAGGGCCAGCAACAGAATGCTTGAAGATAACAGTGCTGAGGATGCTGAAAAAGAAATCAGTAAGATAGGAAACAAGGGGATTTGGAGGTCAGCAGAGCAGGAGTGAGCAGGAAATGGAGGGAGGAACTGAGTGTCAGAAGCAGCTGATAGATTCATTGCCCTGCATTTTCTTGGGATAATACTTCCTCAATTGGGATCAACAGCTGAAGTTGCATTGCCTTGCATCTTAAATCTCCTCTCTGTGTACCTGACAAACCCTGCCCAGTGACTCTCGAATACATTCCTTCTGCACATCTTAAACAGTCTAAAATCCTCATTATTCAGTAATATGGATGTAAAAACATCCAGGGACTAAAGGAGGAGAAATACTTGCTTCACTAGTGACATCTAGAAAATACAAGTATTTGCTAAAATAAAACCTGCTTTATTACAGAAGGCTTTTATAAGACCTGAAATATAATTTTCCTTCTTTCGTGTATAATTACATAAAAAGATTATTAATCTTTCTGAAAGAAGGAAAATGGTAGAGGTATACCCGTGGGTTACTTCACTGCAAATATGAAAGGTTTTCACATTTTAGAGAAACAAGGTTTATTTTAAAACCAGACTTTAGAGACTGTATTTTATTAGAAAACTAACAATGAACAGAGGGTTGAATAAATACAACAAATGAATGTTTTAGAAAATATTAAGTGAATAATTTGCTAAAACTGGTCATCTGCTAGTGGGTAGAAAATGAAAAGCAAATTTTCAACTTTACAACATAAACACGGTTTATTCACATTTTATGCACATAGGCAGTGTAAAAAACAGGTATATATATTTATTTGGCACTGTATTTGCTAAATTAATTTTTCAGAAACTGCTTAGACTGGATCTCATTAAATAGTGTTCCGTGCTGTTCACTGTGGGATACACAAACTGTGACATTTCCTCACAGCTGGTCAAAAGGAGAGTTTATAGGTTTAATCAGTGTTTGTTAACAATGTGCAAATATCAGCTGTATGGGCTGAAATAAAAGGAGCAAAAACCTTAGGGCAACTGATACTGTATTGGCAAATACAGTCTTAATATTGATTTCCCTCAATACCCTTCACAAAATTGTATTGAAGACTATGCCCAGATTGGGATGGACACATGGGGACCTGGTACTATGCTAGACAGACCTCTCTTGGGACTCAAACTCTAATGGTGGCCTTTTGTTTTTTAATGCTCTTTAAGTAGCTTTTGTAGTGCACTGACACATCCCTCTGGCTGACAGAAGAGGGTTTGAGGAGCCCTTGCCTCTCTGCCTGTTGCCCCTGGTCCCTGCTCAATGTGCACTGTTTTCCCTAGGAGCGTCCATGTCCTCGTGCTGTCTGTCTCAGGCGCTGATATTAACCTACCCATGAATGTGTGACCCAAATGTGTAATCCTGTGAAAATGTACCCAGGTTAACTTGGTAAAATGTATTTTTCATAAATGCATGTTGATTGGCATTTCTTTTATTACCTTTTAAAGTTTGTTACTAAAAGAAGCCAAGAATAACTATCGCACTGCCTTTGCTAGCAGGGAGTGTAATTACTCAGGATGTCTGCTGACACCTCTAATGTATTGTCACAAACTCAGCCTCCTTTAATCCTCTGCAGTTACTGGGTGTTTCAAAACTTACTGGAAATGATGATAAATACTAAAGAGATTCTTGTCTGAGTCTTTTAAAATCCATACATGGGAATGGTCTGATTTTGTTGCTATTAAATCTTCATTTGGAATCTGCTGCCTAGCATCCTCTTTAGAAATGGTTATAATGGTATGCAAAATATTTTATCATATATATAAATCTGTCTTTCTCCTGACCAGAAGGCCAGAAATGTTTCAGTACTCCTGCCCTCTGTACTAAAACCATTGTTAGGAACTCTTTTATTTTAATTATGCTTAAATATTTTTTGTCATTAATCTTGCTTTTCCAATAGATATTATCATGTCCTGTTTCCTGCCTTATTCACTTCCCACTGTATGATGATATTTGATGTTGTTGACTTTCTTGATTTTCCATTTGTTTTAATAATTTTTATTTTAATTATTTTGTCTAATTTTTTTTTTTTAATACAGAACATTGTCTCTCTCAACTGCAGATTGCTGGCACCCAAGAGTGTTCTTAAATTCTCAATTAGCATATGTATTTTTATCTCCAAAGGAAAATGTGGGCTTAGTGGCAGTAGTACTGTTTTAAGATTCACAGCCATGTGATCAGACTAGACAATCAGAAAGGCACAATTTGGCCTTGTAAGCAATAGGAAAATTCAGGAGTACTGCGCTTGGGTCATGAATATAGAGTTGCATATTTGTTTCCTGAGCTTGCATGGATAACATTCCTCTACAGCTGTTCTAGTAAAGGAGGCTGAGCCTTCTCCAGAAACTTCATGCCTGCACTGCTTTGAAGTGTAACTTGTCAGTAAAGGATTTCTGTTCAGTGTTTCAGACATAAAACCTCTTCTGTAGGCCTGTGCAAAAGGCTTGGGTGCCCTTTGTTTTATTTATTTTCCTTTTGCAAATAAGTGTTTATAACTCTTACCCTGAAAACAGCATTTTTTACTTTTCAGGAAGGAATGCTATTGATCTTTGGAGGCTGGATGACTACAACACCATTTTTCTCAGCTATGCCCCAGTAATACACAGCTGAAGGGAAAGTCATGATGTCAAAGAAAAATGGCAATTGCCAAATCCAGAACAAATGAAGGACTCGTCTTTTGATGAGTGTCCTGAAAGGTTATTTCATATGTCTTCTTCCCACAGGATGCTGTGGATAATAATATAGAACTGTTCAAAAAAAGACTTGATAGATTCATGGAAAACAAGTCCAATGAGGGCTATTAGATAGAATGAAACCATCTCTCAGAGTGGTTAAGCACTGGGAATATCCCAGAGAAATCACCACTTTTGTCTTATCCTGTCTGTGTGGGGTTTCCTGGGCATCCACTGCTGGGCACTTCTGGAGGCTGGTGCTGGAGTAAATTGACTTTTGGTCTGACCCACATGGCTGCCCTCTGCAATTAATCCTGTTTGAGTCAACAGAAATAGTAGAACAATTTGGACTGGCAGTGAGGCTTGACCAGCATGGGGTTTGGTTGAAGTATTTATAATTCTGATAAACCAAGACTGAAATTAAAGAATAAAGGAAACAATAACTCTTCCCTTGCTTCTTCGTATTGTGGTTTCATTCCTTTGTTTCTTGATGTGGATTCCAGAAAATTAATTGAGCAGTAAGACCCAAAGAGCAGTACTTTTGGGGCCGATTATTGCATGCCTCAGCTGCTGTAATAAAGTATGAGTTAATGACTTTAACCACCTGAAAAGTGCAACAATTTCCCTGTAAATTCAGTGCCTGGAGTTACTTATTGTCTGATCAGTCTGTAGCTCAGGAAAAAGGAAGAATTGAAAAAAGCAGAAACTTACTGCTGCTGTATTTAAGAAGTGTTAAGTAAAAATAAGTTTAAAAATAAATCCACATTCTTGTACTTCCTGGACATTATTGTCCTGTGTGTGACATACCTGGCAGTGAGTCAGCACATTGCATTCATGTCTGAAGTTTGGAAGCTGTTTCATAACTAAAGAGAAAGCTGTGACCAGTCTGTAAAGTCAGCCAGGTCTGAACCAGGCAGCACCTCACATTGTAATCCTGGTGTTAGGCCAGGCATGGCTGGTATAGGGAATGCTATTGAGTTGAATTTTGAGCATGCTGTGGGTGTGCTTCTTGTAGCTGCAATCAGTAACTTTTCCTCTCAGATCCATTTGCAGGAAATGAGCAAAAATCCTTTCTGTTTTAAATCCTTTTCAATATAAGACAGAAAAAGGAGTAAACTGCAATTCAGTGCCCCCGTTCCTGGAGCCCTGTATAAGAGGGCTGTATGGTTTTTGTTATACAAATAGCTGCATTTTTAAAATGTTGAGTGTCTGTCCAGTGAAAGTTTCAAGGCTGTACCTTGAGAGAATCCCAGCAATGTGAGGAACTGAAAGTCTTCCTTTTGGGTTTCAACCTCTTCAAGACAAAGACCATCCCTTCACCTTCACAGTGTTTGGGGCAATGGTGTCTTCTCCTCCTTGTGAACTCTGCCTGCTGTAATACTGTCTGTAATAAACAGTATGTATAATAACACTAACAACAAAAGGTGGAAGCTTGTGGAGACAAAGGATGGTGACTTGCCATAATTTATGTTGTTTTCCCAGCTTTGTCACACACTTGATATGTGACCTTGAAGAAGCTATTTAATCTCCTTCTGGTTTAATGTTCCTCCAGAGATGCAGGATAACAGTGCTTAGCAAGGGTGTCAGGAGGCTTAATTCAGAAGTGATTGTGAAGCCTGCCAGCCTCCACAGAGGGTCCATACTCTCTACATGGCAGAGATTTTTGTCCTGGTGGCAAAGGATCCATGGGGAATGCAAATGGGTCATCAAAACAAGAAGTTTTGCCGAAGAATGTCGGACTGACCCTGTCTGCCACCTCCCTACAGCTTGGATACAGATAAGGCAAAATGAGGGAATTCCTGTCTGAAGCAACACTGCAACAGGAAATATTCCCTTTAAGTAAGCAAAACCTTGAAGCTGAATGGAAGAAAGAGCCAGCCCTGAGGAGACTGGCTATTGCAATTGCTAAGACCCAAAAATATCCTCTGTTTTACCCAAGTACAAGATGGTCTCTCTGCCATCATCATGGCTTCAGCCAGGGCTGAAATGAGAGCGGCCATTAGCCCTGACCCAGGTATTGCCAGCATGCCAGGTCCTTCCCCTACTAATGGCTGCAAATGCAATTCTTTCAGAGCAGAGGCCTGGCAGTGGGCTGGTGAGCTCCTGAAAGGCAGTGCAGCTACCAGGCCCTGTTATCTCCCAAGGCATGCCTGCAAAGAGAGCTCCCTGGGAAGTGATTTACAGTGTGAGGCTGAATCCCCCCTCTTCTGTGAGGGGCGTGGCAGTGGCGAGAAGCACCACCATGTCCAGGAAGGGATGGCCACAGCCAGGGTCCTGACAGTGAGGGATTAAACCAATAACAGACTTGGATGTGATACAATCCAAACCTCCTTCGTCCTGGAGAAATCTGCATTTTAAAGTGCCTCTGGGAGATACCGCCCTTCCTTTCTCGGGGTTTATCCTCGCTGCGAAGCTTGGCTGGACTGTGCCATGTGGGCCTGCTTGCATTTTCTGGCAGGCAGAGTTACGCCTTTCCAATGAACTTCTAAATCATGTCACCACCATAAATTTTCTTTTATTACTTTTAAAAAATTTTATTGCAGAAGCCTTATCCTTTTAGTACAAGGTAAGAGACTCTTGCTCAAAGATACTGCTCTGCAATCCCTCAGGGAATCACAGTTCCTCCTCTAAAGAGCAGAGACTCCAAAGTCCATGTTTCATTTATGGACAGCCCCTTCTGAGCACATCTGCCAGAAATGCACATATGTACCCAGATGAGTAAAAGACTGTCACTAGTTTAAGGGAACACTGTGCATCATTCAGATTAGTATTAACAAGGACATGACGAACTCTGGTTTCAACTAGCTCATAACTAAATGCAAACCCTAACACTTGGAGCATTTTGCCATTTTGAAACCTTCCTTGTCAAATTTCAGGTTTTCAGATCGATGTCTGGAGTATATCCATTCAGAGATCTGGGCAGTGCCAGCCCACTTAAGTCAGAAAAGGTACAAAAGAAACTGAAGTGGCAACAGTTAGCCGCTTGTGTTCTCTATAGAACTCTGCATTTTGTTTAGCTTTTTCATAGTGTCCCTTGTCAAAAACACTGCTGAATGGGGATGGCTTGGTAAATCTGACAAAAGGGTTTCAGCATTTTATAGCATATGGTATGATTTCCAGAGAAGTGAAATGCGTGCCACAGAAGGCATTTTTAGCTGTGGCACCACTGCATGCACTGGCCTTTCATTTCATGACATGCATGCTATGTGGTGTTGAAATGTTACAAATTTCACCGAGTTTTTTTTGGCACCTAATCCCCTGGTGACAGTAAATATGGCATCTGAGGGAATCCAGATCAGAAATTATTTGTGCATTGCTTTACATCACTGCAAGCTTGCTGGATATGTTTTGCAAACTGCAAGAAGAGAAAAAGAAGCTATTTTAAAATCTACTTCTTATTGGTACAATTTTCAGTAATGACAAAAAAGGATGAAATTTCAGTTTCATGATTTTAGGCAATGAGTGTATTTAATCACTGCAGTTGCAGGAATAAGTACCAGACTAATAGTGGTCAGATAAGAGAATTAAGAGAAATGTTCTGATTTATTATCTGTTGGAGTAACATTGCAGCTATTTGAGGTTAAAATGGTCCAAATGGATTAAACGAATAAAGCCTGAGACTTTCATATGAACAAGATGACAATTTCAAGAAAACTGTGTTCTATCCTAGATCAGTTATATTTTCTTGCTTTTACATTTTTTATATTGATGTCAAAATTTATTTAATAAAGATGCCTTTAAGTGTTCTGTTTATCAGCAGTAAAAAATAAATAAACAAAATTAGAAGTTCAAGAGAGAGTGAAAGCTGTGTGGCTATTGAAAGGTGCCTGACCGGCTCACAGAGCTAGAAGTTTTCCTGCAAAAGACTACCTGACTTGAAACTGAGCAAAAAGGAGAAGTTCCAGCTTTATAAAATATTCTCACAGAAGACCACTTAAACCCTAAAAATTTTCTGAAATTCAATCATCCTTGCTATCTGGAAAATGAAGAGAGTGTAAAAGTGAGAGATGCGTAAAAGCTCTTGGAAGTGTTCTGTTTTTTTTTAATAAAAGAAAAAAGAAGTCCTCACTCAGACTTACCAGAATTTCAAAATTATTGTGTGGACTTTGAGATGAGTGCCCATTCCTTTTTTCCAAAAGCCATCTTTGGGCTCCTCCACTGATGGTGTTAAACAGAAGTTTTCTCTGTTCAGCAAATAGTCTTCCCATGTCTTTGGTAAAGAATGATGCTTCTTTGTTTTGGGACAAGATATTTCCAGTCTATTTCAAGGTCTGAAATGTCTTCAAACCCCTGACTGGTTTGCTGAATCTAAATACTGGATCTTCTTTTGTCAGGTTTAATCATTATCTGGCTGAGTTCCAGGGCTAAGTATGTGGGGTTGTAGAATTCATTTGATATCTTGAACCTGGGGAGTTTCATTACCTGACTATCACTGTGGTAGAAAACACTGCACAAGTTCTAAAATTTAATTTCATGCTCCATTCGTTTTTGTGTCACTGCTTGTTCTGTGACACCCAGACCTGCAAGTCTGTCTGCCCTTCCTTCCACATAAACATATAGAAAGACAGCAACATTTGGATAGAAATTTTAATCCCAACTTTCCAGTATCTGCTGAAAAACTCAGCATTAATTGCAGCCTTGCCCATCTCAATTATCAAGAAAGCAGTAGCTAGCAGAGGATGTTAGAGCAGTCTCCCGGGGATTGAAAGATGTCCAAAAGAATAATAAGAAGTCTTTCCCACTTTTAACCATAGCACAGCAGAGGGCAACAATTGTAGCCAAGGTTATACCAATCAATACACATTTAATTATTATTTAATTATTGAGCATTCCTGTCTGAAGCTGACCAATGACATTACAGACTCTTGTCAAAAGCTAGATGGATAGGCTTCCCTCTGGATGGATGATTGTGCCTAAAACAAGCAGTAATTCAGACAAAGGGACATACATCATTTTTAATTGACGAAGGCTGGCCCCCTCAACACGATTATTCAAAACCTAGTGCCAACTAATGAATCTGCAGTGCAACACCATTGTAGCACTTTGGCTCGAAGTTAGTGTTTCTAAACTACCATTTAATTGTTTCAGTTCATATAATTTGGATTTATGAATAAACATGCATTTTCCTTGGGGCTTTTCTAACCCTTTCTTGCTGTGGTGAGCAAAGTAAAACTTCAATTTTTGTTTTGACTGAAGTGTTTTGACTGAAGCACTGCTGATTTTCTAAATTCTAATAAGAATTTCTCAGGGTAACATCACTGTCACTACATGGACTCTGTTTCCTGAAATTTGTGATTAAAAGTGCAAATGGAAAATTCGTTCCAATGTGCTATTTTTCCTAAATTCCCTGCTGCTTCTACAAGTTATTAATTTAAATACCATTAGCTTTATTTGAAAACAGTTCTGTCCAGAAATATAGTGTAGAACAACATACAGTAATCTTTGCCAGCTAAATGTCTTTATCAAATTTTTAATTAACCTTCCTTAACTAACATGAATTCAACAGAATTTCAAATTACCCAATAATAAATTTTTTATTATTTTTGCTAGTTTTATATTATTTTTATGTTTTTCTTGCCATCTTTGAAAATTCTGTACCTGAAAAATAACCTATAAATCCAAAATGGTAAGACCAATATTAAGATATAAGCTGTCATGGACTGTGTGTGCAAATACCCTTGCTTTGTTCTAAATGACATGTTAACAAGAGAAGGTACATAGTGATCAGCTAAGCTTGAAAGTTTCAACTTGAGTATTTTAGGATTTTTTTCCCCACATTTTGCAGTTTTTGCTATTAAAAGTAAACAAAGAGTGCTTCATTTTGAAAATCTTGTTGTGTAGGCAAAAGCTGCTGTTGATTTGGGTCATGGTACTTCCAAGAATATCCAAATCATATATTGGTGTTTCATAAACATCAACAGAGCCATCTGCAATCTTTAGTCCAGGTGAAGAGCCTGAAAGCCAACTGGAGCCTCCTTATAAATAGCCGGTGAGAAACTGAACATCAATAACTGAGTTTTAAAGTCAAACACTTAATGTTATGAATAGAGTGTGGGAAAAAAGAAAGTGTAAATTCCTGTATTCATACCACTGATCACGCTTAAATTATGTTTGGCATGTCTCTAATTTGAGAGCTGAAACTTGGCTTGTGCATCTGAAAAGCACAAAAAATATGGGGGAGTTCATCAACTAATTTTTCAGATGACAGATGTTGGAGATAACCTGTTGAATTACTCATATTCCTTTAATGAAATGGTACGGATTTGTAATACAAATATTTGGCAATAAGGAGAGCCATATGAATCAAAAATCTACGAATAATTTGAGATATTTTTCAGTAAGGCTGTTGACTGGAAACCAGTGGGGTCTGCTAGAAAGACATGGCAACAAGGGAAGTTAGAGGAAAAGGTGGTTTTTACATAGATTTGAAGATAATTTTGAAGGTCATAAGAGCAGATGTTCAGTCCTGACAGGGTAGGATATCCTAAAAGTAAAATGACTGGTTTCAATTACAAGTGCAGACTGTGATTCAGTTAAAATTAGACCACGAGAAATTGCAGCTGTTTGAAGTAGGATAGCCAACTGCGTTCCAGCCCATCTGCCAAACTCTGCTGGTTTTTTTTTTTTTTTTTCAGGAATAAAACAGCATATACGTGAGATAAGAGAAGTTATCCAAGATAAGGAATGACACAGTTCCTTTCCAATCAGTCATGGCCAACACCACTTTGCTGTGGCTGTCATGGTGTGTAATATATCCCTCTTTCCATCATTTCCCCAAGACATAGATGTGGGGCCTCTCTTGCCAGGAGAAATGAGGATTTCTCTGTGGGGACAAGCACTGCCAGGTATTTATTGTTGTCCTGAAATTGTGTTATCTAATATGGGTAAGCAGTAGCATCGTTTGGATGCTCATCCATCCCTAACATTTGGAATGGTTTTTTTGAGTTTATCTTTTCTTTGGTGTCTGTTTGGGGCTTTTTTATTGCTTGCTTTAATTTTTCTTTGTTTTGTTGATTTTTGTTTGATTGTTGTTGGGTTTTTTGTTTGTTTGTCATTGGTTTTTTTTTTTAAGAGTGTGTAGATGATATTCTGGTCCCTCAAAGGTTTCTCCTACAAAGACTTCTTAGTCTTTGAGGCATGGATGACTATATATTTCAGGAATTACACTGAAAATATATGTGCTGTGTGTCAAAGGAAAGCTGGTTTTGTGTTTAACTTTACAAGGAGAGTGTTTGCACAGGAGACATTAGTGTGATTTACCAAGGGTGTTCAATCCTTGAACTCACAGAGAATGCATTGCCCAGCTGTTCAGGAATTGCACTGGATCAGCCCTTGCCTTTTCTTCCTTAAGCAGGTACTGTTTATGGGCATATGGCTGCAGAAAAGATCCTTACTTTTGCAATGTATGTTGGGTTTTCCATCTCAGAGTGAGGGAAAAGGCAGTTCTTCCACTGCTTGGGATGGATCCACCCCAACAACCTTCAGAGATTTTCATAAGCGTTACCAAGGAAGCTCAAAGAGTGCTCAGGATTCCAAATGACTACGTTGAGAAAAAACACAAAACCTCCAAACATACCCACAATACAAAGTGCTCTGAAAGTATTCGGGAAGAGGAAGATTTGTGTTACAGCTGGATAGCAGAGAACAGTGCCCAAAGAGAAATGGAAAACAGGAGTGATATCAACATGGGAAGGGCTCAAATTAAAAAGTAGAGAAGAGACCGTGAAAAACATATATACATGTGAATAATTGAAGAGTGAAAAAGTGGAGAAGTCAGCAATATATGAAAAAACTGTATTTTAAAATTGATATGTCTTTATGATACTTATTCTAAAGATTTTGCACTAAAATACACTTTCATGTGTACATAGGTATGAATGCGGAGTGTACAAAAGAATGCAAGACAGTGCTGCTATAAATGTTTGAACATTTGGAGAAACTGCTGTTCTGCATCTGTGTTCCTCAGTTAGACTTGTGCAAGAATGCCAGGGGACCCTTCAGGTTTCCTGACATTCCTGTAACCATACCAGCGGCAGGGGTGGCATAGGCAGCAGCTGTCATGCCCACTGGGTAAGTGCATCTGCAGGAGTGTGCAGGTGGCACCCTCCCACCCTTCCCGACAAGGACACGGTGCCAGCACTCACAGCTCATTGTGCCTGACCCCCAAAATGCTGGAGAACAAACCTCGAGCAGCTGCACAAACACGGAGCTGACTACCAGGTTCTGTAATGGTGCTGAACTTGGTTGACCTGACCACACAAGCAGGACTACTGAATTCAACACTGACAGTAAGGGCAGGAGGAGCTGTAGCTGTCACCCTGGAAAAAATGGCTGAAAGTTCCAGCTGGTTAGATTTCTAGATAAAATCCAAATGTGGTTTTTAGGCTCCTTATTGATTATTCTCAAATACAAAGAGTTAAAGAAATGCTTTCAACTACCTTTTTAAGGATAATTCGATATGAAGGATCAAGGACATGTCTAATCTTTGAGAGAGGTGACGGTGTTTTCAAACACAGCTTTACCTGAGACAGGTAGTGCCTATCAGTGCATTTGAATGCAGTATTTAAACAGGTACTTATCAGTAGGGAGAAGCCAGCCACAGAACTGGTGCAGTTGGAAGGTTCTGCACTCAGGATGCTGCCTCCAGCCTTGACACAAGTGAATACCTGATTAACAGGCGATCCCGTTTACTGTAAACACTTATGTGGCTGTCTGGGGCAGCTGCTGTCTGCTAAACTGTCTACAAGAGCTAATGTGTTCTTTGTAAGTTTTGTCTCCAGGTTCTGCAAGACATTCGTGAAACTCATAAAAATCTCTGGGCCATACCTGGAGTATCATAAAGGTAGCCACTGCTCGGCTGTAGGAGCAGGTTTGAGCACTCAGGCCTGCAAGATTTCAAAGGGAAAACAGGCAGGCTTTTCAAACTTCTGGTAATTCCTGCTGTATCCGGCCCCTCTATTTTTCCTTTATTGTATTTTCTGCAACTTTAATAAGGCTCTTATGATTAACAGCTTGAAGGAATCAGGATATTAGAGGAAATAAAAAGGGAAAGACAACACTAATAGGCCTCTCCCTTGTTTCAGTGCTCTATCTCAAATAAATCTATGCAATCTGTGATCTTTTAAATAGTTACCTGGTGTTCCATTACCTAGTCCCTCTTTGCAAGCTCGTTTTTGTGCTCCTGCAAACCCAGATCCCACCCAAATTCTGCCAGACTCATGCCAGGGTGTAACAATACCTGAAACGCTGAAAAAGATTGATGTTAAACTTGCATTGATTACTGTAAGGTAACATGTTAAGAATTATTGATACTAATACATACCAAAGAGAATTAAGCACAGGAGAAAATTGTGAGGACAGACAGAAGGAAGGGAAGGTGCATTTGTGACTCCATGCATCCATGTGCCCCGAGTGGTGTGGTAGATAAATCTATTAATTTCCAAGCAAGTCAACTGTTATTGGTACTTTCTTTCTCTACTATTTTGAACTAATATGTCATAAACCGATACTAGAATAGCTTTTTTTGTGCAGTATCTCCATAGATACTAATGACACCCAGGAGATATAGATTTTTCTAGGTAAAGAAAATGACATTTTTTTCTAAGTTTAATCATAAATCTGCAAATGCACGAGATCCAGTTCATCAAAGGTATCTTTGTTCTTGCAGCCCACAGAGCTCCTTGTAGCTTCCCTGCCCAAGGCTCCTACTGAACTATGAAAGCACAGTTCCCAAACCCAAATATTCCTGTGTTGCAAAGGTGTGTTCTTGGTATGTGCATGGGAATTTAGAAAAAGCCACAGATATCTGCAGAAATTTGAGTCAGTGAAATCTCTGTGCAGAATCTCATAATTATTTTACTCTAGGTTTTCCATTGCCTGGCACAATGTGCACGGCAGCACTAGCAGAAAAGAATTGGTATTGAAAGCCCTCTCTCTTCTGCTGTACATTTTAGCACTGTTTTCAGTGTGAGCAGGGCACATCTCATTGGGTGATGACTCTGACAAACCAATCTCCTGACTCCTGAGCACACACGGTCCAACTCCCAGCACTGCTTTGCTCAAGTTAATTTGATGACAAATGCCAGCTTCAACCATCTATTCAACCACATTTGTAACTGTCTGGAAATGGGACATGTGATTGCCCCAGGGCTTCCCAGGGCACTGTTTCCAGCCTGCTAATGGAAGGACAGAGATCCTGCATTGCCTGAAGCCTGCTGGCAGTGGTGATGGCAGGGATGGATGTCCCTTGTGGTCTCCTAGTGTTCAGCCCAGGTAATGCAGAGTTCAGAAAAGAGAACTGGCTTTGGGGACTGGGGACTGGCTTTGTGAGGAGCAAAGCTGGGGTTCTGTGGAAATGTTGGTTGGCACCAAGTGAGTTTTCATAGAATTGTTTAGTGGTTTGGGTTGGGGGGGGACCTTAAGATATTATCTAGTCCAACCCTTTTGCAGTGAACAGGGACATCTACAACAAGATCAGGTTGCTCAGAGCTCCATCAAACTTGACCTTCAACATTTCCAGGGATGGGACAGCCACTGCCTCTCTGAGCAATCTGAGCCAGTGTTTCATCCCATTTTCCATAAAAGATTTGCTCCTTATATCTAGTCTGAATCTACTATCTTTTAATTTAAAACCATTACCCAGTGTCCTATGGCAACAGGCCCTACTAAAATGTGTGTCCTCATCTTTTCTACAAACCCCTTTCCAGTATTGAAAGGCTGCTCCAGGCTGAACAATCCCAACTCTATCAACCTGTCTTCACAGGCGACATGTTCCATCCCGCTGATCATCACTGTGTCCCTCCTCTGCTCCCCCCATGAGGAAGAGGTCCTGCCTCACATTCCTCCTCCTGACAGGTGGGTTCATGGGGCCATGATCTCTCTGCCCCTTGTCTGGAGGCCAGGAGGAGAGGCGGGCTCTCAGCAGGACAGGATGTCACCAGTGCACAGCAGCACCTGTGTGAGGGCAGCAGTGTGTGTGGTACGAGTGGGACCTGCCCTGGCTGAGGTGGGATACTGTGAGTGTAGTGTGCACTAGTGCTGGGTGCCTGGGCTCAGCTGCCAGCAACCTCCCTGCTATCCTGAAATGAGGTCCAGCAACATCCAAGGTCACCCCCAGCACTTGCAAACAGGCTGTCACTGACTGGTGTAGGGGATGTATTTTTAGAGTGTTGGAGGCAGTCTCCTAGCTACAGCTTGAAGAGCTCAGCTGGGCAGGGGCTGGCAGTCCTCAGCCTGCACAAAGCAAACACTGCTGATGAATCCTGCTGTTCAGTCCAAATCCTGCTCTGGGCTTGCTGCTGTGCTTCCCCTTGCCTCCCCCTTAGCTTGGCTTTCAGGGTTTGGTGGGAACATTGCCCAGGTATTCCTCTGGGTTCCTGGAGTGCAACTAGTGACCGGGGCTGTTTACATCCTCTGCTGAGCTAGAAATGGTCTTTTGTTCAAGTACAGAGATGTACGCTCCTGGCTGTCAGGATAAAAGACCAAATATTGTTTATGTTGCATGTAGTAATCTATCTCACATCTACCAGAGTCTGGCTTTATGTAAAGATGTGAAAGAACATTCATTAATTCCTCTTTAAGGGCAAGGCTATTAAAAAGTTATTTTAATTTTAGGCATGAATTCAGAATTTCCACTCTTTTTGAAGTTGCTTGTCTTCCTTAAATTGCTATCTGTCTGAGAACTGTTTATGGATAATAAAATGTCTTTAAAGATTCTCTTTTGTTTTGGAAAAACCTAGGAGATAATTTGTCTGGCATCTCCTGGATGTTTCGCAGACACTGCATGGCTGTTGTTGGGCTGTTACTAGGATGACTGGAAGTCAGGCAGGGTTACCTAAGTTTCCAACTTTCTTTGTACTATTAAAGCAGACAATGTAACTGCTGCAAAGTGCATGGCATCCATGTAACTCAATAAAAGCTGAGCAGCAGAGAAGACTGAGCTTTGAGACCGATCATTTCTTCTTTGGGAGCAAAATATCTAACTGTGTCTTGAATTAATCGTGTTAATTTCTTTTTTTTCCCCTTCATATTTCCTTCCTTTTGCTCTTTGAAAAGAGCTGCATTTGTTCTCTGAGAGTTGAAGGACTTTTTTATTTACTCTGATACATGCTGCATAGGAACAATGAAACCTCTTGTTCAACTTTCATGAATGTTCTCCAGGGACCTGGATTTCTTTTGCTGCTAACATTATTTTATTTTCCATTTACAATTTCACATTATGTATGCACAGACCTCATCAACATTCATTAAATAGTGGAATAAATTCTAAATTTACCCTACTGCAAAACCATGGAATAAGTTGACCACAATCTTGGATAGGTAGTGATGTACATGTACCTGTACCATGCCAGGGTTTTGTATGGCATGGGTACCAGTGTTGCAGTCCAAAGAATTTTTTAAAAATTATTTTCCTCTGTGGTATCACCATGAGAACTTTCCTTTCCAATTACAAGTACCTCTGTATCTCTAAAAAGCAGAACACTTTTTAGTGTACAGTTGCAATAGAAGAGAATCAAGTATTACTAAAAAAGACTGAACAGAATCCCTGTACAACAAAAACTGAACATTTTTATGCACCTTAGAGAGGAGTTATTCATAAAACAAATGCATATTGAGGATTCTATTTTTTTATACCCAAAAAGAAACAGAAATAGTTTTATGTCTTTTACAACATTAGGGGTTATAATTAACAAAAAACCCACAAGAACAAAAAAACCAAAAATACTAATTCCAGAAAGCTTGGATATATTATTACAGCAAAGCTTTAGTATTGGATGAGTATGATTGTGCCCTCTTCTCTGGGACTTTTTGTTTTGTTTTGTAGGAAATGACTTGTATAACTTTTATTTTTATAAAAAAGTGTTTTTTCTTATGCAGAGAAGCAATTCCCAAATTTGCTGGGAACTGCTCTAAAGAGCACAGTAAGGTCACAGTGCTCTGGCCTTTCTAATACCATATCTAATTCTTTAATCTCACAGTCCCCCTTTCCTTGAGTAAGCCTACCCCTAAGGTCCACATCTTCCATGGAGTCAGCTGAAGTAGGCAGTAATTTCCCTCGTGACCGTGGAGAATTTGAAATCAGTTTGACATATACAGAAGTTTTCTGTGACATTCAAATGCCTCTACCTTTCTCTAGGCAACAACGAAGGTGCTGTAGCTGCCACAACCTAATTTCCAGGCAGGCCTGGTGTTCCTAAGCTGCAGTAAGTGCACCAGAGTGGAGGAGCACATTGCTGGACCATCCAGCCCAGCTGCAAGCTGCTGCCACCAAGATGCGTCTGGGAGCACCTAAAGCAAACAGTGAATCACAGCCTGTCCTCTGTAATTATGTCACTGGATAATACAGCATTGGTATTGGAGTGCATGTGGGCTGGTAAACCTTTGCTGGAATGGATGGGCTGTAAGAAAACCATAAGGGCCAAGAGACCCACTTCTTCCCTTGTTGAAGTTTTCAGATTAAGGCCCCCCAGGGGGGCAGACTGCTCTTGCCAGCACACAGGTCATTACTGAAGGGAAGGAGGAGCACAAATTTTTATGGCCTGTGTTATTGAACAAGTATAGCTAGAAGACCTAACAGCCCTTTTTGGATTTCAAATCCATGAAAACATATGTGGTGTCATAAGAGCCCACTGCTAACAGCACAGCCTTTCCCCTTTGGTTCAAGAGGCAGCAATCAGTTGCTACTTGCCGGATGTAATGCATTGTTTACCTGTCTCTAGAGATATGCAATTGATGTCTCATTGTGCTATGTTAATTTTCTTTCCTTTTCATACTGTCACATACCTTTTTTTCCTGAATTCTTACTTTTATAGCTTCACTAAGTGCTACCTCTTCTGGGAAATAACCCTGTGTTTGAGCTTCAGCTGTTCAAGGTGTTGAGAGCTCTGGACCATCTCCAAGAAAGCTCTTAGAGAATGGTCAGCTTTAGGTGTATGAACAGTCTGGGCTGAGAAGCACCATGGTTTTAAATAGAGTCCTTGGAGCATAGTAGCCACTTTGCCAGAAATCAATTGATTTAAACATGTGTCACTGTTTTGACCATTATGTATTGAAGGTTCCCTTAGAACATCCTTGAAGCATTAGGACAGACATTGAGCACTTGTTGTTAACACCCTATTGAATACCTATGACTCTGAAGGGGTCCAGAGAAAACAGAAAATGAGAGAGGAAAAAAAGGTCTAGTTAAATAATTCTGTGTTCAGATTTTTTTCAGAAACAAAAAGAGAAAACCTCAGACTTCGAGTGTTTATCTCCTTTTGGAGATCTACAGAAATCAATATTCAAGCTAAAAGATAAAAAGCTATCACAAAAACAAGAAGAGGAGAATAAAGAATGTTTGAAAAGAAACAGAAGAGTCTGGCCTGGTGTATTTGAGCAAGGGCTGATCTTAGGAATTTCCAAGTAGAATAAGCAAAATAAAATGTCATCTCATGGTTTAAATACTGCCAGATGATTCAATATACTTTTCACAGCATTCTTTCACCATGTGATATTCTCTTATGTTTGTTGAAGTCAGGAAATGAGAAACTGCTTGAAAGGGAAAGGTTAGGCCTCATGTCACTGTATAATATATGCCCACAAGCCTATTATATTAACAGAGCTGCTTAAGATAGTTCAGAATAGAAGATGGAGTTAATTTCTACCACAGTATATTCTCACTGTAATCTGCTGACATAAATCAGTGTATCGTGCACTTGTTAAATTAAGGTTCTCAAGGAACAGGAGCAATGAGGAAATTATATCTTTCTTGGGGAAGCTGACATTTGGAAAAAAGTTTTTAGCTTGAAGGAGGATGAAAATCAAACTCTTACATATGTTCATTCCAGTAATCTATTAAAGAAGACATGATGATCTGAGCAAATTAAAACATTTCATGTCAAAATTTGTAGATTTTCCATTTCAATTCTGACTCTCATTTACAGTTTCTACTATAGGTACTTTGAAGTTCTGAAAGATTGCTTGACCCAAAGATGAATCTTTATACTAATAATGTTGAAACTGAAAATTCTGATAGTCTTTTAAAAAGACTTTGGAGTAATCTGAGAAACAATACTTTTTGCAACACATGTTTTTCTTTTCAAAGCACAACTCTTTCCTAAAGGAAAAATACTTTATCTGAAAAACTCTCAGCCACCCATAACAATGAATTAAGCAATACATGTTTTAATTACCTTGTTGTTTACATTCTCTGTAGTTTCCCAGACTTGAAGGAAACTATTAAAGCAAGGGTAAATGAGTTTGTCTGTTCTACTTACACTCATGAAACTCAAATATTGTGGTCTGGTGAGATGTCAGCCTAGTTCAGATGCTCTCCTGCCTGCCATGCTAGAGATTTTGTTCATGACCAGAGGCACATACAGGGCATTAACGTATCAATGTCACACAAAGCCTGCACCGTATTTGGAAGGGGCTCGGAGGGGAAGAAAGGATTTTTCAGTTGTTGCATTTCTCCAATTCATATGGTTGACTGTCACTGTAGATAGGAAAATACCACGAAATTTTGCCCTTTCTTATCCTGGTTAGTATAAGAAAATGGTGTCTTTTACATAAGTCTTGCGATGTTTTCAGTTATTTCTGGGTTTAGCAACAATTATGTTTCCCACCTCTAAGTTAAAAAGGGTCAATACACCCTGCCTCTTTTTTACTCCTTTGCCTTTAAGATGTAATTCAAGAATTAAATGTTATGCATGCATTTTACAGGAAGAGCTTTAAATGCTCATGAATGGTCTCTACCATTAGTGAACATGAGGAAAATAGCAATGAATTATAACTTAAAGGCTTAATAGGATTTAAAAATCAGCTGAGTCTGGCATAACATATGTAATCATTGGGAGGCAATTCATTTTTTAGCAAATCCTGCCAATATGTTCATTCATCCAGCTCACTGCAGCGTTGGTGTTGCTGTAGCTGCCAAGGCAGAGGCTGCTTGTGGCTGCTCTCCCTGTGCTTGGCTGCCCTTGCTGTGCAGTGTGGGTCTGTGCACCCCACTCAGCCAGGCACCCCCGACCCCTGCCACCATCCTGCCTGGGGTCTCCCCTTTGGTGGCATGGTAAGTCCCCCTGTTCTTCTGAAAACCTCCCTGTGCCAGCCCAGACCTCGCAGGGAACCTGCACTGGATTCAATCCCTGGGACTTTGTGGCTCTTTGTGCCGCAGGGTGGTCTGCTGAAACCTGCTGATTGCTGGTAAATAGCCCTCAGAGTGTGCCTTACCAAACAAAGCACATCTCCTCTCCCTGAGTATAGCCCAGAAGCTTTGGTACATGGCAAGGAAGCAAATCAGGGCTGAAAATTGGAATTTACCAACCTGGAGGAGTCCACAGTTATTGTTTTTACCGCTTCTCTATTACATTATTTATATCTATGCAAATATTCATTCTGGATATGTAACTGCATTTATCAGGTTTCTTCTGTGACTTGGCAAAGATATGTGCTTACACTTTCTTTACAGATATGAAAAATGCATTCTGTGTGCTAAAAGGACAAGATAGCTTGGCTGTTTTAAATGTGAAGGCCCATCTATAACTTAAGAAGAACAACATGTAAGAGCATTTCAATTCAACACACTCCATTTCACTCCTCAGAGGGAGCTGGAAACACTCAATTGCAGTCCTGGATCTCTCTTTTTCTCTTTTTTCAGAATAATTTCTGCTGGTTGAGACAGGACACATGGCTTTCTTATTGGACTCTGACTCTCCTACTGGACTAGAACTTCTTCAGGCTTTATGCAGTCTCCACACATTTAAATATTTCAAGGGGGTGAAAGGAGAGAAGGAACTGTTACAGATTGTGGACACCTTTGTAACCTTCATACCAAATACTGGAGAAGATGGCAAAGTCCACATTTTTTCTTTGCTGAGGATTGTAAATAATTCACTAAAAATCTTGTAAATAATCATAACCCATTGCATTTTCCAGACATGACAGAAGAAGAAACGAACTTTCAAAGGCATGACATATGAGATTATTTCCATGATCTTTTGACCATAAAAGAAGAATGCATATATGAAATTGTTGAATTCAGTCTGTCCTCTGTTGGCTACCCACTGATTTATGCAGGCATATAAATTACTCAGCATCAGAAGTCTGTATGTTGTATGGCCTCAAGTCAGCAAGACAAACAAGTACATGCCTAATTTTAAGCAGATGAGTTGTTTTAAGGGAAGGGACTTTTGTGAAAATTTAGAATTAAATATTTTCTACAAAGACTGAAACAGATACATTGCTTCCAGATGAGCCTTCTTACAGAATCCAAACATCCTGACATCTGAATATGTTGATGTACCATACTCCATCCCAACCAGACCAAATACAGTTGGTTTTTCAACAGAAATACAAAATACTTAACCATGTAGAGCCACTGTCTGCGGCTGGAATAAACTGGACTTTCTTAGAGTCTTCTGGAGTTTCAATTGTGGAGAGCAGCAAAGCACCTCCAGGAACACAATTTTTTCAGTTTTTCAAAGCAGTTGACTTCTTCAACCAGTGCTTCACAAAAAAAAAACCTTTTGAGAATTTCTGTCAAAGTCTTGTATAAAAATTTTGTTTCTTCTGTCAAAGCAAATAATTCATATGGTAGCAAGCCACAAACATGCCTTATAAATGGCATTGTGAAAGTATGTAGACAACATCCTATTTTCCTCAAATCAGGCACGACTAGGACAGCAACTGCTGCCTTTCTAGCTTGGGTAGAAGGTGTTTGACCACCTAAAAGCAGGATGCTTTGTCCTTGTATGAAAATCATGCAGGTTTTACCAATTGATGCCAAAGAATCGAGGCGATGCAGTAGTCCAAAAATTTAAATGCAGACAGTCTTCCTTCTGTTGCATAACTTGGTCCAATGCCATGGAAAATACATCAAATTAATAAAATGAAACAAAGAGTTTTGTCCTTGTATGTGCTATTGAGGCTTTATGAAACCACCTTTCTTGACCTGTTGTTTGTTTGTTTATTTTATGACACTGTGGAAAAATCTATATGGTGAATAATTAACTTAGGAAATCTTGGGAACTTAGTATCTCTGAAGAAATGCAAATACCTTTGAGCTTCCTCATGGTTTAATGGATTCTAAGAAAATTGTTGGAATTGGTCCACTGACTGAACAGTATTGGCTCAAACCCACAATTTTGAGTAGCATAAAGACATAATTTGAGGGAAAAAAGAGAGTTCTTTTAATGAAAGTGGTTAAAAACTTATTTTAAAAATGGTAAATCAAATCTCCTGCCCCCGTAAATGGGAGGATCTGATAGAATAAACTGCAGGAGAGCAGCAGTATAGGATAGAGGCAGAGTCCTTCTTGAGCAAGGAAATACAAAGTGTTTTGTAGGTTAGCCTAAGGTGGGAGCTAAAACTTTTTCCTCCATGGCACAAGTTGACTTCAGCTTAGAAAGAGGAGTGAGAGAGCTGCATTCACATGTTTTCTAGCTGGGGAGGAAAGATATTCACAAAAGAACCTTAACTTTTTATTTTGGGAACTGAAAGAAGATGGAAATAGACCAAATGTTTAGTGCAGACAGTACCAGTGTTTGGTGAAATGAATAGGAACCTTTCACAGTTTGCTGGGGAAATTAGCAGGAAATTAGCAAAACCTCCTCCAATTCTATTTTTACCTTTCATGTCATTACACTGTATAATCTACTTTTAGTACAAAGAAATCGTGGCTAAAGTATTGAAAAAGGTAGTTCTTGAAATATCAGGGAGAAAAGCTTTCTCAAGAGCAGTAAATCTCAAAGAACATTTTATACAGGCACAGGTGCTCAGAAGAACTTTTTGCTTCACATAATTAAATCTCTAAAGATCTCAGACGCTTTGTGTTTAAAATATCTTTTCATCATCCAGCACTGAAAGCCAAAGTTCTGGTTTAATGCAAGGCTGATCCAATGCTCCTTAAAATCAAGAGTGTTCTATTTATCATTGTTAGAAATCTCTGTCTGGTATATTTTTGTCTGCATTTGCATTAGTGCTTCTGAAGTGGTCCCACGGTTCTATCAACAGTGTAACTGAAAATAAGAGAAAGCTGAGAATTTGCATGTACTAACCAAAAAAGTTTAGTTGCCCAAGGTACTCTCCTCACCTCAGCCACAAAGGAGCCCCAGTGAACTGGTCTGACATGCAGCATCTGTGACTCAAAACTGGCTGCAGCTGAAATAAACAGAGTTCGTCTAGAAGATGAGTCAGAGGAAAATGGCAGCTGTGAGGACTTTTCTCAAGGATGAGACTTGCATCTGCTCTGTGTGACACTTTTCTCCTGACTGCTATTTTGAATGGCCATCTGGTGTGAGTTTGTTCCAGCCACGTACACGTTCTGAGCAGTTTCTCCATCGACTTCCAGTACTGGGAGGCCCAGGCTCCACAGGCCAATGCAGATACGATCTGGGAAGCAAGCCTAACCATATTGCAGCTGAACATCACTGCATCTCCAAAGGAGCCAAGAGAACTGGCTGAAGAAGCAGTTTCCAAGACACCAGATGCTGTTTCAAACCAGTCATGCAAAGCTTGTTTTCTTTTTAATAGCTTGCTTTTGTGCCGAGGAGATAGGTGGGCACAGAGAGAGGGCTGGACAAAGTAAGCTGCAACTCTGTTCTGTGTGAAATGCACATTCTGTGTTTTGCTATTCAAAACCAAGATGCCTCTTGTTCATGACAAACATGAAAGCCATTTTGTAGTGTTTGTGTCCCCTCCTCTCCTGGTGTCATTGCAGGAAAGAGCTGCCAGGAGTTTTAGTTCTTGTAATGTGACTTTCTAACCATATGGCAGTATATTTTTAGGCTGAGAGCAGGAGATTCCCAGTTTCAAAGCTACCCTTGTATCATGATTCCCTCCTAGTCTCCACTCTCCTTTTTTACTTCATCATTTCTTTTATCTCTCTCTTCTGCATCTAGCCTATAACCCCTGATTGTTGTATTTTCTTTAAAGAGTAATTTGGAGAACTACAACACAATATACTTTATATCCCAATACTTGAGGATCTTTGCGAACATGTAATAGGCTTGTAAATATTTCCAGCAATTTTTTTTTAAATCCATCCTCATCAAACTCAAAGGGAGTAGCTGCTACTGATGTATAATCTGTTCTTCATCTTCTTCCTAGTACTGCACCCAAATTCTTTGGCAGCTTGCAGAAACTTAGTGCTTGTTTTGGAATGTCTTTGATCATTGAGTTGGGGCCAGGACATGACATTCACAGCTGAGCTGTACCTCTTGCATTTGCCTTTTCTCCATCCACAGTGATGATTTCCATCAGCCTTTGAGTTCGGTTTGGTTGTGTTGCCCTGAAGCTGTTGATCAGAGAGCCTCAGATCTCTCATATCTGGCAGCACCCAGAGATGTCAATCACCACTGATGGGGACAAGAGGAGGAAAAGTCCATTTTCTACTAAATGAAAGTACTCAATATTGCACAATAGATTGCAATCCATGATTCCAGAGCCTATACATACATCTCCTCAGAGCAATAGCCTCAGCTGTGCACTCCTGCTTGGTTGCTTTGTGGGGGATCAGAAATGCAGCAGCTTAAACTACAGGCTGAATGGAAAATAAGCACTTAAATACCTGGTTTGCCATTACTGATTCGTCTGCCAGCTGCACTGAACAGGTTTAATTCTGCATTACTCAGAAGAATTGCATATGCATAAAATGAATATCTGTGGTTCGGAAATCAATTCCCTGGTCTTTCTAAAATCTTCTTAATGAGATACACATTTCTCACATTATTCTAAATTTCTCTAACTCATGGAAATGAGGTTAAAGCTGACATTTCAGAAGTTATTAATATCTAAGAAAAAAAAAGCCTTACAGTTTTCATAATCAAGAAGTGTTTAATACTAATCTAGGTGAAACAGTTAATTATGCACAAGCTATTTTTAAATGTGTTATGCTACAGCTTTCCCTAAATATTTTTTCACTGTAAAATTAATGCAAAAATTCTGCATGTCTTTATGGTAATAATTTTATTTTTGCACTCAATTGTGGGAAAATATATTTTTCTGCTGCGACATCCATTTTTCCCTCCTCTTTTGTAGCATTTTCAAATAAATATAGCAGAGCAATCAGTGGATCTTTAGAAAACACACAAAGGACTAAAACAAACACATCAATGAATTGTAGGCCTTTTGGTCTATTTCCTGCTCCACATGATATATTTAGCACTCATCAAGCTTTCAAAAGTTAATTGGAAGTCTTAAGTGTTTCCCTTATTTCACATTTCATTCTCCTGATGCAATGAGAAACTAACAACACTGGGAAACAGAAACTATACTTGTCTTAGCACAGTATGTTACACAAATGCACAGATCTAAGTAGGTGAACCCTCACTCTCAATCTATTTCAAATAGATTTTCTTTTAAAGCAATTGTAAACTAAAAGCTAAACATGTAAAGACACATTCAGTAACTGATGCAGCAGTCCTGTGAGTGGAAGATTACTGACTCCTTTTCAGCTATTGGTGCCATTCAGACCTGGAGCTGATGGTATTGGATCCTTAAGTTATTAAAGGTAACAGATATAAGGTTCTATAAAGGCTGGGCTTCGAAGGAGATGTATCAGATCCCATTAGCCAGGTGCACAACACTGGAGCCTGCAGCAGCTCAGTGATCTTGAGCATGACTCGAAGTTTGGAGGTGCTACGTTCCTGCATTCCTACAGAACCCCATTGTCCAGTGCCTGATCTCTCCCATGTTCCTTTCCTTCCGGCAGTCCTTGCAAGTTCTTCTGACATGAGGTAGCTTCTTCCTTCTCCTTCAGAGAGCTGGAGGTCCTCAGGAAAGATGGTGGGAACATTATAGAGAGTTTCCTTGTATGTGGTTTTAGTCAATGGGTGACACATCCTTGTGTGCCGGAGGAAAAGATTCTTGTGCCTTTTCACCCCATGATGGAGCACACAAAACAGACAGAAATTGTTGGGGAAAGGCAGGTGTCAGCCTCTAACATGTGATCTGTTGTCAGAGGTAAAGTGGCAACTTTCACAATTTTATACTTTAAGCCAAGTTTGGGCAAATTTCACAAGGAATGACTAGGGCAGAGTTTTAATGGCAGGATCCTATACACAAAGCCCAACATATTTCAGAGCCCTGACCCAAAACAGTAAGACATTGGAACTTCTCTGATAAATAATGTTATTTTTAACTTGAGTAAAATAACATTCTCACCTTAATGTCATTCTGAAAAATGGGCAAACCCTTTCAATCTAAAATTCAGCCACTTTATTCATGGATGACAGTACACAAAAGAGAGTATTAAAACTAGATGCCATCTGAACATTACAAATTACATTGGCCTTAATATTTGCCATGTAACAATGGTAACCTTAGTTATCAGTTTGCAAGACATCAGAATGGTTGAAAGCTAAAAGCAGGAACAATCTGTAAGCAGCATGTGAATTTTTCAAGAATGGTACATAGTATGGGTCCCTCCCAAGCAGATGGGTAAGAAGTTTACTTCTTCCTCAGAGAGCACCAGCAGAGAGTCATGCCAAAACCAGTTCAGCTTTATTATAAAATCTTTCCAGAAATGCTTGAATGAAACTGAGTTTGTACAAAACTATTTGGGAGTTATCTATCTGTAGTTTCTAGTTACTAAATGTGTTTAGCCATATTTTGGTTGGTTTTTTTTTTTCAAATTTTACTTAACAGAGTTCAAGAACAGCAGAGTGAGTTTTTTTTCCCCTATGAATTCCTGCACTGATATTATTTTTCACACTTTGTTGTTTTGTAAAAGCAGTGCACAGCAGCTACCACTTGCTTTAAATTTTATCAGCTGTCAGAGAGCCTTTGACAACATGAACACTGTGACACATAGTGGAATTTTTGTTCAAAGGTGTCTGGATTTTGAAGGATTCTTGGTAGGGAGGAAAAAGTGTGTTCCCCTGTCCTTCTATTGCCTCTATTTCCTCCCCACTGTGCTGATAGCTCCATTTCTACTGCTGCTAGTTAGATCCTCACACCCAAAGTGAGTAGCAGGACAGTGGTGTTGCTAAGGACAGTCATTGCCTGAGAACTGCAAAAGTGCTTTGGGGAGAACCACTGAGACCATGCATGTGACACAACCTGTCACATGTACCTGTGTAGTACCCATGGAGGTCAAGACTCAAGTCTGCATGGTCTGTCTAATCCCAAATAACTCTACTGGTGAATTCCTTACAGACAGCTATCTTCTCAAGTCTTGCCATTTTATCTCTAAGATAATGAATTGACACTGAAGTGGTAAACTGTGCTGTTCAAGTCCAAAATCACTGGCATCAGTGTGAAATTCAGTATCCTTAGTGGCAATGTGCTAAAAAAGTACAATTTTAGTTACAGAGAAACAACTCATCTATCCAATAGATGACAGATAAGTTCTTGGCGTGAATGTATGCTGCAGATAGTAAGACTGAAATGGTCCAAACTGAAGTCTGAAAGATGCATCTGCCATTACATGGAATGCACACAGGCAAAGGGGCTTGCCCCAGCCAACTGGTGTTTTGATGACCAGCAAATCTACAGAAAGAGACACCAGTTTAGGAACAGCTATCGTGTCACAACTTTACTGGAGGAGAAACTCTGCAGGTTGATAGTTTCAAAGAGCTCTTGGTAATGTGTAATGTGGATTACATAACAGTTGTATGGACTGAAATTACAAAACTTCCCTAATTTGTGCTAAGTTTTGTATTGCATTTTGTTCACTGCCCCACATATATATTTCTTGTCATGTCGGAGTCAGGATTACTAATTCTCAATAATATGCTGATCCTCATACTTATTCAGTGTGATAATAAATCTTATCATAAAGACATGCTCCCTTTGACATGGAGAAGGAACATGAATCTTCATGAAACTATCCCATGTGACTAGTAGGGAAAGAAAACAAGAAAGCAGATGTACCAGCTCTTCCTAATGAAAACTGAGCACCTAGAAATGTCACTGTGACATTACTCCATCAGGAGTTCAATAGCCCAATAATTTTATAAATATGGAGTAGCATTTCCTAAATGTATATGCATTTTTTCTGACTTCCAGCATTTGGAGGAAGAGGACAATATAGTTTTGTTTTACTTGGTCGCATGTTGAATATTTAGCTTCAAAGATGAGATTGAGAGTTGATTAACTACAATGTAATGTACAGCATAAGCAATCAATTTGTTTTGAGAACAGAATGTGCTTTGCATTTTGAAAATAGAGATTTTTCCATGTGGCTGATTCTGTAATACAAAAACTAAAATCACTGATTTTAGAATATCAAGAAACAGCAATTATGATGCATATTTGTTCCATTTTGCAAGTTTATCTGAATCTCCTCCAGTATTGTCATGTTAAACTCCCAGAGTATACTCAATGCCTCATGGCAATAGGTTTAACATGTTACATCTTATTCTTCCATTTTATATGTAAACAAATGCAGCACTTTGATTTGGCACAAAAATTCCTCATCAAAAAATGTTTCTTTTTTTTTTTTTTTTTTTTTTTAATTGACTAGTGGAGATTGCATTTTCCATAAACTTCTATCGGGTTTGAAGATGAGAATTACAGTGTTAGACTTATATGCTATATTTGTTACAGTACACTGTGAGGTCAATGCATTGTGAGATATAATGTTGCTAGATAATTGTCAACGTATAATTTATTACTGAATATTAGCTTCTTTGCTCGCATATAATGCATGTGGTTAGAAAAATGTAAACTTTGTGCCAAGAACAGATATGCGATCTGTATTAAAAACTAAGCCAAGGCCTTAATAACTAGCATGAAAGTTCAAACTGATTTTTAAGCAGTTTTTACCCATATAGTAAAAAATAAATTCTGCAGCTGTTTCGATGAGGATGTCAACAAGAATCCACAAATATCAGTCTTTTACATAAAAAGTATAAAATCTCCCTAAAGTGTTTAAACAAATGTATAGCATGCAACTACTGAAGTAAGCAACTCAAAATGAAGGAGCAGTGTAAAGCATAAGCCCTGTGTAACACAGTACATAGATTATTGAACACAAGTGATACGCAAGAGCAAAACATTTTTCTTCTGACCACAAAGAAGGCAAAATAATACAATACATACTTAACAAGAACAAGTGAACGAGATCAAAGTGCCTTTTGTTAACATTTCTGGCAGATTCAGTATTTGGCAGCCATTGTGTCAGCGTTAAAAACTAATCTGTGAGAACAAGGAGGGATCACATTCACTTGGAAAGACCTCCCAACCTGAGAGCTGTTCAGGCTCCACCTTGCACTAACAGGACGCTGCTCTGGTGGGCCTGGCATAGCTCCAGCTTGCTACATGAACCTCAGTCAGTTCAAGCTGGGGCTGCCTATAAAGTTAATACAGTTATTTACACTGGATGAGCAAGTATAAGCAGCGCCACAAAGTGAAGTGCTATCTTCTAAACATACCCTGGGAGAGTGGTGGAGAGATGTGGTGGGAAGGAAAGCAGTGGGACAGCTCAGGAGACCTCCACCCACCATCCACTCCAGAGGGGTGGCCAAAGCAGATTTCCCTGCACATGCCATCTCTCTCTCAGCTTCTGCAGAAAGCATGGCTGAGATCAGAGTTCATCTTTCCTAAATATAACAGGCATGTCAGCAGAAGTGTGTTTGCTCCCAGATCTGCAAAACCAGGACAAAGATTCCTGAGAGCTTTGCTGTGTCCTTGCCTGCTGTCTGCTTTCTGCTCCCCACCAGCAGCGTGATAGGTTTGGTTTTATAGAACTGAGTGATGGATTTAAAGATATATAAACACATTTCCTGTACTGTGCCTTTTCAGGTCTTTCCACCAGACCCCTCAGGCTCCCAGTGCCTCAGGTTCAGGGTCTGCAGGTTTATGTGTGAATCACCTCTAGACATGTCCTTTCTCTTTCACCTGATGGGTCACAGGGCTCAGACCTTCTCTTGATGGGCCAAATCACCGTCTTGAAATCTTACATTTAAGATACAATAACCTATGGTGGGCCAAGAGCTCTGAGATGGCCCCACCAACTGGCCAACAACACCTGGTGGGGGTCTCACACCTTGGCCCTGGCTTGCTCATCATGTGTCCTTTTCTTTTGGATGTCAATTAAAACCAAAGGTTTTTTTTCCCCTCCTGAATCAGAGAGATCCCTACACTGTGAACAGGAAAGTGCAGTCATGCTAGAGGAGAAGGCTTAAAAGTCAGGAAGACAAGCTCCTGTTCCTCCACAGATGAAAGGAACAGAGACTGCTTTCATTTCCCTGTGCTTGGAGTAACACCACCTGTGGGTGAATCCAGACTGTCCGTGACACGACTGCCTGCCAGAGCCAAGAGGATGGTGAATATGATCCAGTATAAACAGGGAAGGGGGAAAGGAGGCTGACACTTTCAAAGAGGTGCTGCAAACAGCCAGTGTGCAGAAGCAGGAGGAGGGGTGAGGCAGCCAATGTGGCATGCAGCCGAGCACTGCTGGGTTCCTGAAGCCAGCCTGCCCTGTGGCCATGCCAGCAGGGATGAGAGCTGGACACTGTGAGAATTGGTTCGGGCTGCTGTCAGCAGCCAGTGGCTATTTGCAGCCTCTTTGGACTATGTGCTACATAGGCATATCCATTTCATTTTCCGTGGGCCAGCCAGGTGTCCCCAACCAGCCTGCCAGTGATCCAAGGGCAGGAAACAAGGAGCACTTTAAAGCCAAACACAGACCTGCTGAGCCTGGGGACCTCTCACCAATCCTGGCTACCTCATCACTGTAATTGAAACCACTGTAAACAGCTGTGCAAGCTTGTTCCCAAAATGATTTTGCATATTTGTTGATATTTTTTATTTATTTATTTATTTATTTATTTTCTTCTTCCCACCACCCCCCCCCCCCCCCGTCCTTTGCAGGTTTCCTTTACTCACCAGGTTAGGCTTCCACCCGTGTTTCTGAGAGAAACACTACAATAGCTCCTTTAGTCCTAGGGTGCCTGGAGCTGCTGAGGAAAGGAGTCCTCAAAGTACAGTGGGGGAATAAAGGAAATAGTGGTCTTTAGGAAGAGCTGCTGAGGACTGTGAACCTTGACTGACAGCAGAGACAGTTGCAGAAAATGAGACTGGAACCAAGAAATTATACTGTGGCCATCTGATATTTCATATTAAATTGTTTGAAAGTATCAATTTCACTACACAGCAAGCCTCAGACAGAAATTTCGAATCATATGATATCCGGACTTGGCAGGGATCCACAAGGAACAATGAAGTCCAGCTTCTGGTCCTGCAAGGGACAATCCCAACAGCCCAAGTGCCTAAGAGCAATTTTGAAATGCTTCTTGAACTCTTGTCAGGCTTGGTGTTGTGGCCACTTTCCTGGGGTGGAACCACCCTTGCACTGAAGAGCCTTTTCCTAATACCCAGTCTAAACCTCTCTTGACACACCTTCAGACCATTCCCTTGGTTTCTGTCACTGTCACCACACAGTAGAGATCAGTGTCTGCCCCTCTATTTCCCCTTGAGAAGCAGCTGTAGACTGCAATGAGGTATCCCTTCAGACTCCTCCATGCTGAACAGACCAAGAGACCTCAACTGTTTCTTGTATGACTTCCCTTCTAGCTGAGGCCCTTCAGCATCTTTGTAGCCCATTTTTGGGCTCTAATAGCTCAATATATTCTCATATTGTGGCATCCAAAACTGCCCCCGGAAGTGGAGGTGAGGCTGCTCCAGTGCAGTGCAGAGCAGAGCAGGACAATCCCCTCCCTTGCCCAGCTGTGATGCTGTGCCTGATGCACCTGAGGACAGGGTTCACCCTCCTGGCTGCCAGGGCACTGCTGACTCACATTCATCTTTCCCTCAACCAGAACCCCCACCCCTCTCTTGGCAGTGCTGCTTTCTGGTGTCTCATTCCCCAGTCTGTACATCCAGGGTTGTCTTGTCCCTGGTGCAGAATCCAGCACTTTCCCTTGTTGAACTTCATATGCTTGGTATGAAGGCTGCCTTTGAAGGAGTCCACAATTCCTTGCAATTTAGTATAATTGGCAAATTTACTTGGTCCTGCATCTAAGTGGTTTATGAAGAAAACAGGTCCTAAAATGTAGCCCTACAGAATCCCACTGGTAACTCCCAGCTGTATGCCAGACAGAGTGTCTAGAAGAATACTGTGAGAGACAGTACCAGAAACTTCACTGAAATCCAAAAAGATTACATCTCTTGGTCTACTAGGCTGTGAACAGTGGAGATAACTTTGCCAGTAGTCCCTCCAAGTGTGCTCCTTCAAGTCTGACAGGGAAGTGAGAGAGCCACACAGAGAATGGTAGCTGTAACAGCTTTAGTAATTTTTTCCATTTCCTGTTCTTCCTCCATCTGCTCCCCCTTGCTGTTGGAAATGCTGTGCAGGACATGTACCAAATGAGAAGGTCCTGGTGTGGCCATCAGACTAGGATCAGACTGTCATGTCAATCCAGGATCTCCTTGAGAATGGGGAGTGCCTGCTCGCCTGGTCACCAGTAAGAGCTCAGGTGATGGTGGGGAGGATTGTGTCCATGGCTGACATACCAATTGAGAGTTCCTTACCTGCAGAAGGCCAGGAATATAAATAGCCCTAAATAGCAAAAGAAGAACAATGAATTTATGATGTCTACACAATTTGCCTTCTGGACTATTGCCATGGCTTTTATCAGGCAAGAACTCTGGCAAGTTGAGGCAAATCAGCCAGAAATGTCAGCAGTAAAGCATTCATGATGAACCACAGAGGTCTTCAGCACAAGAGAAATAGGAAAAAATCCCCTTGTTGACAAAGAGTAGGCTAAACTGAGACACTGGTCCATAGATGACTGTAAATGAAATTGGAGGGAAAAGTATTCTGACCCCTTCTCTGTGTGTCACAAATGAAAATACAATAGGGCAACGACCTTACAAGTGTCAAATCTCAACTCTTTCTCCATGTAATGACACTCTCATGTCAGCCTTGGCAACCAAAAAATATACAGTGGGAATACTGCCTTTCATTTCCTGCTGTTAGGCTTCATGGCTGTCACTGCCAAATCTGGAGCATGGTCCTCTGCACCTGTTTTATTCCTTTTATAGTTGCAGCACTGAAAAGGAGCCAGTCCCTGTGGGGGGATAACTCACAGTTATCACCAGAAAAAAAAAAAAGGAAGGAAAAAAAAGGGGAAAATGAGTCCTTGTTGCTAAGCATCATCATACAAACCTTCTGAGAATAACCCCGTGTACATACAGTCTGAAATGGTCAGCCGAGGTATTCCCAGCAGGCTTAGTTAAATTACACATGGAGAGAATGAATAATTTACTCTTAAAATGTTAGAGTCCCTGGTGATTAACAGATGTGATCTGCTGCAATGCTTTGGTACCACAGGAGTTTGGGACAGTTGGAGTTTAAATTCAGTCACTGTTCAGAGGCATGAATATGTGAAATACCATGGCGATGATTCAGTGTTTTGAACAATGTGCTGAACTTGGTGATGGCATCTCCTTTTTCTGTTCTCAGAGAAGACAGCACATGCTATGCACAGATGACTAAAGGGAAAATCATTGAACTGGTCCTCTTAATGGAAGAACTAAGGACTTGCCTCTTGGTTAGTGTGAGACCACTTCTGAGGTTTACAGTATGGAGCACCTGCTTAGGCCATGGCCAGTCAGAGTCTTTACCACAGAGGACAAAAATACTGGGTATTCAAATATAAGAATTGTGTCCTTTGGGAGTGCTTTCCTGGTTTGTGAACACCCAATCCAGAGGGGACCAAGTCCTCATAAACCAGTCTCCTGTTGGGGCTACATAGAATCTGAATTAGGCTGCCAGCATGGTGAACTGTCCATCCGGTGAGATGTGGCTACAGAGACCTCTCAGGGACCTTGTGGAGACCTGTGAGCCCAGCTTATAATCAGGGTTTGTCAAAGAGGTTGGCACTGGGATTTCATTCAAATACGTTTAACCCTCAAGGAGGGAGGTTGCCCATAATAAAACATCAGAATATAATTTCACTGTAAAGCGATGCTGGATTAAATCAGACATAAACCAAGCTCTGACTATACCCCAAATCACAAGCTTTACATCTGAGCCAAAGCATTCTTGAGCTGAAAAACAAAAGTCTTGAAAGAATTTAAGCAGCATGCAAGATATTTTTGTGTGTGCTTCAACCTTTTGATGTACATAGAAGAGCTAATATATTACATGGAATTTTGATAAACCTGGCAGTGCTTTTCTTCCCTGACTGGAAGGGGTGAAGGGGTGAATTTTGAAGGACCAGTTTCTCTATGATTGTGCAGCTGAATTCAAGTAGCCTCATAGACTGTCACAAATGTGATGAAATTCAGGAAACCCTTCACTCTTTCTCTCCTTTGTCAAATTGACTGCTGGAACCTCTGCTCATGTTCCCATGGTTTCCTACCGAAAACTTATCTTTTGGCATATTTAGTCTTCATCTGCATCTGCTCTAGAACCCCAGTGTAAATTCAGCTTAAGTATGCTGAATTTCTTTCATTTTTTTCAGTCAGAGAAATAGTTTCTGGTTGTTTCAGCAAAATATCCTGTTGCTGAAAATTGCCATTGGAAGTTTCTTCTCAGTACCTTTCCAGAACAAATAGCCGACATGGTAGAGGTTCTGTCCTATTCATTCCCTAGATGTGTTTCAGTGCTCTTACAAAAAAATGTTCTCTTGAATAAGACTACAAATGGCTTTTGTCTGCTTAAGATCAGTTTTTTCATTTTCACTGTTTATTGAAGACTAGAATGGTGAGTCATAGGCATCTGCTGCTGATGGGTACAGGTGATTTCCCAGAGTAAGCTGGGGCAATAGAAGCTGATGGTTTGCTGGGTGATACAGATGGTGCTGCTGTGAAGTATGAGGTGAAAACTTTTGGCTGAGTGATAAGTACCTCGGGAGAAGTAGAGAGAAAATAGTTTTGGTTGAGGAAGTTTGAAATATTATAAGGGGAAAAGGGTTTAAAATCTTCTTTGTAACTCACATTTACAAGCATCCCCATGCAGTTAACAGTGGTGTGACAGAAGAGTTGAGCTAAGTAGACAGAAACAGTGTTCAGGAGAGAATAATTAATAGCAAAATAGTCTGACTTGTGAATTCAAGCAAAGACTATTTTATTAATCCTCATCAGAACCTGAGATTTTCCTGGAGAGGAAAGAATAAATTTGACAAATCCCACTGGGAACAGGAAGCATAATTTGAAATGAAAATAAATTTTGGAAGTGATTTAGCTGCTAATAATCAATACCAATTACAGTGCAAATGGGAAAGACAGAAGAGAAAAAAGTCATATAACTTGCATTCACCTCATTTGCAGCAGACCTGCCTTAAAAGAGAATTTACTTGCACCACTTTTACTGTCCTAGCAGGCCTTCATACAAGGGTTATGGTGCCCAGTTTGTTTATACAGAATAGCTTTAAAGGCATTGTTAACTGTTCTCAAGGAGAGCTTGTGATGCTCAGTATCTCTACATATCAATAAAACTTAAGTCAGTAGGTGCTTATGATTTTCAAGCCTGCAGTAAGGCTCCCAACCTAGGCAAATCAATGTAGCTAACCTCTGTGATTTTAAATCTGACCCACATGATTGTTTTTGTTGCTGTTCAAGAAATAGTTTGTGAGGTTTTTTCAAACAGCAGAGTGCCGCAGATTTGTTTTTATCTTTTGTTGGAGAAAATTCTTGGTGTGGTTGGAAAGAAAAAATCTCAAAAATGTGACCCCTCATGTTTCAGAAACCAGACTAGACATAAGAAGGCTTCAAATGATTGTTTTCCTAATCTTATTATTTCAAGGTCAGTATCATGATATGGTAATCATGAAACAATTTAGGAAGTCTAGAGTTGACACTAAGAAAAAAATTTGCCACATCTGCATAAAAAATTGTTATCCAAATCAGGATAATAAATTATACTACTAAAATATAAGTGCTTCCATCTTTCAAGAATATGTAACTTAAATTCTACTCCATCTACAATAAAGAAATAAGCAGTGAAACTACAGAAAATCCTGTTGCTTGTTTTCTTTGTTTGTTTGTTTTTTGGTTTTTGTTTGCTTTTTGTTTGGTTTTTTTTCAGTTTTTGTTTGATTAGGTTTTTGTTTTAGTTTTGTTTGCTTGGGTTTTTTGTTTGTTTTGTTTTGGGGTGGTTTTTTTTGTGAAGAGAGGAAATAGAGTAACAAGAAGATAATACATTAAGTGAACATTTGTTAATAATATTTTCAGACTTCCTTACTTGTTAACGATTTCAAATTCACTGTGGTAAAGTGTCCAGATCAATCAACATAGTAGATGTGATTTTTAATGAAATGAAAAAATTCAATTAAAAAATAATGGAAATTGATTTTAGTAACTGTGGCTGTAAGGGCAACATGTAGAGGAAGGAGAATTTTCTTATTTTGCATGTGAATTAATTGAATCCCAGGGAAGGAAATGGAAGGACAGAAATCTGCAGCTGGAAGAGGTAAGAAAACAATTTTGGCTTTGAAATATGTATGAACTAATTGTAGAAATGTATCCTTACAAATGAGGATAGCATAAGTGGTGGGAAGCAGAAAAATGAGGAGTCCTGTCATTTTAAACATGTTATTCCAAGCTGGGCTCAAATATCTGGGAATTAATGAAGGCACTTCTTTCTGAAAAGAACAACATTTTGGATAAATACAGTGAAAACTTATTTTAAAATCTCTTTAAAAAGAAACACATTCTTCTGTTTGATGTTGAAGGAGTTGGAATTCTGGAAGGACTCTTGGATCTTTACTTAGCCATGGAATTAGCACATTAGATGTCACAAATGACATCAGAACTGCTGGTAAATGGAACATGCCCAGCAGTGCTCTCGCGCACAAGAGGCAGCTGGCCAGGAACAGCTGTGTCTGTTCTCTGAGTCTCCCCAGCCACCAAGAGGAGAGGACCATGCACAGGCTTCCTCCCAGGAACCAGCTTTAGAAAATTTTGTTGCCAGGACTGTGTCTTGGAAGAGTGTGACAGAATGAGACAGCCAGAAGTGTGACGGGGAGGGGTATCAGCAGTGTGGTAGCTGGGCTCCAGCTCCCAGGCACAGTTAAATTTCCTGGTACAGGCACATGGAGGTTTCCCAAAGCCTCATTCAGTCTAAGCCCTCAATGGCTTGAGGCGACTAAAGGAATGGTGCTGCCGGGGCAGTATGTCTTCAGGCTCCACATTCAGTTAAATTAGGCAAACGTGCACTGCACACACTGCACCATTGCAGTGCTTCCTACACCTCAGGAGCCAGAGAGCCCCTGAGAACAGGCTGCCTAAATCTCTCATCACTCTCTTAACGGGAGACATCCCACCGGGTACTGATCTCCAAGCACAGCAGGCTGCCTGGCGGCTTCCCGCAGCCACCAGTGCCCCCCAGCCCCCTGAGGTAGGGCAGTCTCATTAGGCAGGAGCAATATGCTTTGGGTAGAGTCCCCCTTTGGTATTCCTGTAACTTTCTGTATCTCCTGGAAAAGAGAGATTACCCGCTTTCTCTCTCAGGCTTTTCACATGTCGAATGTTGAAGCAAAAAAAGAGGGCTGCATGCGGCTATTCTATAGTTAAGGAATTGCCTAGATATGTATCCAATTTATTTCCAACATACAAAAATGCAGACTGAAGGATGCTATGCTCAGCAGAAGGTTATTTTCCTTCAATGACTACTGGCTACTTTGGAGGCAAGGGGTCAGGCACTTGATTAGATGAATTACAACTTAAAGTCCCGTAGTATAAACTATGTCATGCCCCAGGCTTCTCAAAACAAGGCACTCTATTTTAACTCATAATGGGTAGCTGGATTCAGTAAATGGCCTAATCACAGCAACATAAATATTTATGGGAAATTTTTTCTAATTAAGGTATGAGCTTGTTTAGATGTTATCAGTTAGAAAGGGCTTTCCCAACAAGAACATGGCTGTTAGGAGACATTAGGAAATGGTTAAACTCCAGGGGATTAAAAGGTCATTGAAGTGGCAACATGCAGAGTCTATTATGGTTGAAATTTAGCTTGCATTCATGTTGTACATGTCTCCTACATATGGAATTAAAAGACCATCCTCAATGCAGAAAAACAAAACTGAAATTTTGCTTATTGTTTGAAAAATTAAGGTACATTACCAATGTATGATTTATGATCATTTTAGAAATTAAATGGTGTCAAAAGAAATTAGTTTTTTTAATTCTTGTATTATGCTTAGCTGTATTAAAAGCTGCATTTACCTCAGTAGTGATGTTTGCAAAATAAAGATCCAATAATGTCAGAATTTGTTCCTAGTACTTCAGTCACACAGTGACTTCAGATTTAGAAAAGTTGTGTTTAATGTAGCTGTCCTTTAATCCTGCTGTTCTCTGCTGATGTTGTGAGTGCTGGTGGTAGGATAGATAACAAGTTCAGGATGAATTATATTTTGGTAAACATGTTTTTCAGGTCTCATATTACCAAGTAACAATATATTGATCACATTCAGAGCCTTGTTATGACAGCATAATTCTTGAATAATTTCAGTGCCTTTAAGAACATTGCTCTAGGTTTACTCAAGTATAATTGTCAGAGGAATTAATCCCTTAAAGTAAAATTTGTAAGCTGTCTTAGAGGGAAAAAGCTGTATAAAACTGGTTATGTGAAGTACAGGCAGAACTATTCCCAGTGGGAAACAGTATGTAATTTCTGTGGGACTGCATTATTCTGCTATGAAGTGTGTGTGTGTCTGCCATATGGTATTTTACTCTTAAGTATAACTCAAAAGGAAAGCTCAGAAAAAGGAAAGAGAATGTTCTCCAAACCTTCTGCCTTTGAGTAAAATTTCCATATTTTAAAACATTTCCATGAGAAAGTACAAGGTATAGAAATCTAAATGGCATCAATGGAGGTATTGATTGTATCTGGCTAAGTGTTTGAACTCAATATCTGTAAGAAGTTTCAAGACCAGGCACAAGGAGATAAACATTGCTGCTTTCCCGACATAATGAAATCTGTGCTGTTTGTTAGTTGATATCAACTGCAACCAAACTGGACATAAAACTACAATTTCATGTGGAGACAGCTTGGTTCATTTAGATTGCCTTCCTAGCCCAAACGAGAATGTGAGAGCCGTGACCTTGCTAAACACATCAACACAGCAAAGACCACAGGAGCTTCTGCTGGAAGCAATAAAATGGCATGTTCAGAGAGTGATGGTATGCAAATATTGAATAAATCAGGTCTATTTTTTTCCCTTCTCTTTTAAATAACTTGTTATAGATGAACACTCCCCTGCTTTTATAGACAAGTGCCATGAACTTAAGAGAACTGGGGCTATCAGTTCAAATGGCACAGGCCATTGCAAATTCTCCACAACAAAGAGAAATATTAGGAGGAGAGCAACATGGTATGCAATGGTGTTGCATTCCTATTTGTTGTAGATGAGTCAGATGTATGTAGCAGAAAACTGAAATATAAGGAAATGAAAAGTAGCTGGTTTGAGGGCCTGGGAGTTTGGGAAGCTTCTTGGACACTGTTCAAGCCCCAGTGGCCTCAGTCACAGGAACCTGTGTGCTGCTCGTGCTCATGCTGTGGCTCCACAACCATTAGTTGGAGGGCTATGTGCTGACTGATCTCCCAGAAGTACAAATTTGATCTGGCTCAAGAACAGGCACATGATCACATTTCTGTCAAATTAGCCAGAACACACCATACAGAACTGTCATGGAGTTTATGTTGGCATTTCACCAGCTGGGGGAGGATGAATGACTTTCAGTACAGCCTAAGTTAGCAGCGTGGAGCAACAGTACCTGGTGTAAGCTGAGGTCTGCTTGATTCAGATAATACATTAGCATTTCTGGATGGATTTAAGTGGGTAGTATTATATCTGAATAATGAGTTTTGCCTGACAGTTGCAGCATTTCCTGTGCAAAAGCAGGAGTTTCAAAGGGCAGAAGTACTTCTCTGCTGAGGTGCAATTTCGATTTTTACCCATTCTTCTACAGAGAAGAAATTATTTAGAGATTATTTTCTTTCCTATTTCTGCAGGACAGTGTTTCTGTGGGTGGAATGGTACCCAACCACGTGCACTGAAAAACAGTATTGAGATGCCAAAAGTGAGTTGAGCCCGGGGCTCCTGTTTTCCCTAAACTTTCAGTGACCCTTGGGCATAAATGACTGCATTACTGGGCAGCTATTGCCCACACTGCTAGAAGTCTATAGATAGGCTTACTGAATGTCTCTTGGACATATGCATATTTCTCCTTTCACAAAAAATAAAGATATTTGAATTTTCAAAACATTTAGCTGGGAAGGAATCAGTGTGTTAAATCACTGATGCCTTATCGTCCAAGTGCCACATGAGAAAAGACAAGAAGAGAAATCATACTTGAGGGACAACTATCACAGCACAGGGATAAAATGTGACATGATGTGTGCACTTCTTCACATAGCTGCAAGGCCCATTTGGACAGAGTCATGTAACTTCAGCTCTCACTCCCTGAGTGGATCTGCAGTTAAGGAGTGTTCACATCATCTTTCCTCATGTCCAATTTCCATCTTGGCCAAGAGTTTCTCAGTAGAACTCATGCAAGAATCGCTGTGCTTCAGGCATTTCTAAATAAAACCAAACTCCGACTAGAGACTATCTCATTTTGCAAGCCCACTTTATTTTCTAGACATATGGTTTCCCTAAAAGTTTTAGCATTATGCAGCATTCCTGTAAGGGTGACTGGACACATGGATGGTGGGAGGAGGAGGAGGAGGCTGGGCAGGGAGCCAGTCCAAGAGGAATGAGGTATCTTTTACTGCACTGTGCCTACCATATAAAGAGAGATGGTCCAACATAAACAATTTTCCATGGGAAGATTATCACTGGTAGCAGGTACCCTCAAAGCCTCTGACAGCTCCAATTCTATGGGTACAAAGGAAGACAACAGTCATTTTTAGATTGCTCTTAAAATTTACTGTAGTAATTGAAATGGGAATTAGCAACCATATTCCATTGCAATAGTTTATTGCATGTGCAAAAGCACCCAGAGAAGTGGCCTTCCTTCATCACTATGTTGTACTGTCACTTCAGGAAAAGGAGGTTCTTCTGTCTACAGCCTTGGCACCAGACAGCTTCCTGGAAGTCTTTCTTGTATAAGTGGGTGAAAGGTGGATGAAGCCTGTTTGTACTGACATCTTGAGACAAACTGATTCCTGCTTAAGTCTCTTCAGAACAATATAAAATGCTAGACCTAGCTTTTCAGAAGAAATACATGATTTTGAGTGTTTTGAGTTTTGTCCAGCTTTTACTCATTTTGAGACAATTGCAAAGAGCCTGGCTTTCCAATTTGTACTGCTTCCAAGCAACTAGAGGAACCCTACAGACAGAGTTGCCCAGACTTCTTAGCCACATTCAAATATATTGCACCCAATAAACAGCTGTTTTTCTGTGATTTAACTTCAAAAGCACAGAAGATAATTACAAAGGGACAGCAGTGGAAACAGCTGGATGGATGCTGATCTCAAATCCTTCCAGGAGTAAAGTGTCCTCACAGTATTGCTTTCCACATCTATTTAAATTTTCAGAAATAGATCACTTGTTTGTCAGTGATGATGCAAGCAGAGGATTAGACTGGGCCCTAAGTAAGAGAGCTGGAAAGCAGATTTCTTGGCAAAAATGCATGTAAGATGAAACCTCGAGGAACAAATAGTAATTGTGTATAAGACATGTTTTCCCATGTTACATAGCAGAACATGAGTGAAAACATGAAAAGCAAACTGATTAAAGAACAAAAGAGATGTCAAAGTATTTGATTAAATGCAGCACTTCTATTAGGAGGGCAGTGACCTGCTCAAAAGTTGTCTGCTGTACACAGGTAGAGCCCCTTGAAAACAGAGTATTTGAGTATGACAAAATGGTTCACCTTCAGAGACACCCTACCAGGAACCAAGCCTTCTCCTGCATGGTCAAGTGTGTAAACAGAAGGAAAGGTGCCAGCTCCACAGAATGGTCCCATCACAGTGTAACTGGAAGATGGACTCCTCCAATGCTGGGGTATTAGGGTGCCTAATGGAGAAATCTCAGAAGACTGCAATTTTGGCAGAAGAAGTTTATGTGAATGATGCAGCTGACCTGAAGTTATCAAATTAGCCATTTAGGGCAGCAGCTGTTGAAAGGAAGAGCTACAGCCCTGTTGCAGAGCTCACCTGTGCTCCTGCATGTTCTAAGCATTACTGAAGATGTGAAATTTCCATATTTAAAAACAGTTAATTTTGTCAAATTACTTCTCAAAATGTGACATTTTTCCTCTCCTTTTTAAACTGCAGCCAGTTAATTTTAAATTTTAGCAATATGCATTTTCCTATGAGCCTTCTCAGAAACTTTTGGGGTGCTAATCCAAGCTAAAAATGAGAGGCTATCAGAACCTACTTCTTTTAATTGCAACAGCATGAACTGCTTGCTGTAATTCATTACATTACATTTGGGGGTAAAAAAATGCACACTCTAACCTTTCTCCTCAGAATGCAATGTGTATTATACTGATAAAAGCATTGTAGAGATTTGCACTACATTGCAATTTCCCAGTGCCTTGCTAAAGTCCTGAAGATAAGTGGGCACCTGGGGGTGTCCCCCTCCTATGCTGTGAAGGTAAAAGCCCTTCACCAGTTTGTACCCACAGAGACAGCATCTTCACTCTCAGCAGTTTTTCCATTACTTTGTAAAAGTGCTGGGAGTTATCAGTGGACTATGAAGAAACTGGCTCCTCTAGAAATTATTTACTTTCATACAGCAGCTGCATCAGGTTGTCATTTACACCTTTCTAACCTGTGGAGAATAAAGCAAAGGCAGAGATGGTTTAATTCAATGTTTTCAAAGTGTTTCGAGATACTAGTTTTGAAGGAGGTGCTATGCAAATGGAAAAAAACAAGATCATTTGTGTGGTATTACAGACACATGCAAAATAGGATCTTGTTTTGATGGTAACAGCAATGATGACACAATCCTCTGCCTTGTGTGCTAATTGATCCATCAACAGACTGCACCACACCTCTGCTTTTCCTCCATATGGTGTATTAGTAATTAGGCCATTTGAGTTTATTTTCTGGAGGTGGCTGAATACTTGTAAGTCAATTAAACTATTTTCATTATTCAAAGACTTCTCATGGATTCACTTTTTACTTTCATTCTTTAAAGAAGAATATCGACTATATGGAAAATAATTTTCAGGATGATAATGCAATTGTTTATGCTTGGATTAACCTGTCAGTCAGTAGAAAGCAAAACAGCCCAAGAAGATCAGAGAAAGGGTCTAAGCCTTATGCAGATGCTTTTGTTAGAGAAATTCTCAATCTTCTTAACATGTCAGTCAATTCCAAAACTGAAATGAAAAACCTTAGCTCCTTCTTTCCTTTCTTTTTCTATATCTTGAAACTGACTATTCAAGGATTGAAATATTTCTGAGCTCTAGGAAGGGGAAAAAAAAAAAAAGAAGGATGAGATAAAAGTACTAAACATGGTTCTACAATTAATATGTAAATCAGGCTGATAATGCCTGGCTAAGACAACAGCTGCTGTGCATGGACCAAGCCCTGCTGTAAGCAGTGTGCTGCTGCCATGCCGCTGCCATGCTGGCCTTCAGCATCAAAGCTGGGAGACTAAAGCCTCAGCAGGGCTGAGGACACATGGCTGTGCTTGTTTCTTTTCTGTCTGTGATGGCTTTGCCTTTGGATAAATGCCTCTTTGTGGTCCTGGAGTGAGCCCTACTGCAGAAGCTGCTGCTTGACACTGATAAGCCTCCAGGAGCCCAGCTGCTGGCGACTTGCAGCCACATCCAGCCTCACTGCAGGTGCAGGCTAATTAGACCTATTAAAGCAACTTCATTTGCCCCTCCAGCAGTTAATATCTCAATTCAAATCTTCATTACTAGGGGTTAATAACTCAGGCAAAGAAATACACTTGGGACTTCAATTTGATATAACATGGGGACTGTTTTTTCCTTCCCAGTTGAAATAAATATTGTGACTGTAAAATCCTAGGGAAAAAAAAAGCCTCAAGTCATCCAAATCCATTCATGGGTAGTCACATCCCTCATGAGCACTGTGGCAAGGAGATGCCTCAATATCATTTGAGTAGTCAGACTCTTGTGAGGGGTACTTATTTTTCTGTCACTTGAAAGGCCATGTTGTTAGCCCCAGAGAAAGCACATTTAAATGAGAAAACTCATTTCCCTTATGGGTTACAGGCAATTAGCACCACAACATTTGGATCACATTTCTGACATTTAGAATAATGTACGGAAGTTGGAAAAATTTGATTTCTTTGTACTCCTCATTTGGGTTAGGAAAGTGTTCAAAAATGGAAAACTGATCAGTCTGCTGGCCCAGCAGGTCCCTGCTCCCTGCCATCTCTGCCAGTTGTTTGCAGCAAGGACTAGTTTTCTCAGGAAGATGCTCTAACATCTGGTCCACATCTCTGAGGACTGGGGACCCATGGGGCTTCCACAAGTTTCAAGCCCTTCACGACAAGGAGTAAACCACTATTGAAACTGTGCATTTATTAGCTATTTTCCTTCCATTGGCTGCATTGCGAGAATAAACTCCAAAACAACAAAACTCAAAGATGTATTTTTATTATTTTTGTTTTCTGGCTCAATTATCACATCAGTTTAGGCAGGGAACATGTTGTGGAAATTGTCTGCTCCCTGGATCCCACTTCCCTTTTGTTCACTCCCACCGAGCTGGCACGACTCTCTAGCCATGGGCTCCAGGGACTGCAGGGAATGCCATGCTGCTGACACTCCCCACACTCCCTCTCAGAGCCTCTGGAGACATTTCTGGCCTTTTCAACCCTGCCTTGTTTCTGTCAGTCCAGTTAAGCTGAGGGCAGTGCTCTGCTGAGTTGGCTTTCTACATTGGTCTTCAGGAATGTTTAGGGCTTGCAATGTACATCACCTTTTCAAAAAAATGGGGCGTGTGGCAGGCTATCCACATAATTACCCTCTAAAATAGGTTGGAAAATAGCAGCTAATAAATATCTTGAATGTCTGCAGAAGGATTTCATTAAGACTGCACTTTTGGAAACCAATTCCAAACTTTGTTTGATGTCTCTTCTTGTAAGTGATATTTTGAAGAAATCCCTTAGCAGTTTTGTGGCTTATTGGCCCCACGCACATGAAGAATATTTGTGACATGGAGCAGCAAAGTATGCCTCCAGCTGGGGTGTCAAGAACTCTGGAGAGACATATCACAGGGTTATGCTGATTTATTAATCCTGTTTTATCTCTACAGCCACAGACAAAAATGGATCACAAAGGACACTGCAATCATTACAGATGCAGAAAGAGAAAGAACCCTTTTTCTTCCCTTACCTCTCCCTAGCTGTCTGTCAACACCTAGCAGGTGGTATTTCTAAGCTGGGAAACAGTCCTTCCTTCCATTTCTTCCCAACTCCAGAGAGCAAACAAGCAACACCTCATCTTACTACCAGGTCCCGGGTTCAACATGGCAAATGTCTGCTCCCTTCCACCAGATGTTATCATAACCTGTAGTTAGCTCTTACCTTCATTTTAGACTCCCACATGCTCTGAAAATCCATTTCAAATGGATAATAGGAATACTTTCATGGCTCTGTGGTTAATAGCTAACACAATATGTTGTTTTTTTGGTGATCAAACCTTATTCATGTTGCTTACCTGCAGTGCAGAGCGTCTGTGACTACAATGAAGGATTGAGCCTTGCCAGCAGCCAGCACTGAGAGACCTGCACCCTCACACTTCTAACAGTGAAAATGGTCTGACAAAACCTGTTGTTATCAGGCATGTCTGCAGCAGGATCTTGCTGATATTACATTGTTGGACAAGATGTAGAATCCTGAGGTATCTAGCCTAGCTATGCCAATGGACACCTGCTATGGGTAGGGTGGTTTTCCATCAGTTGCCAGTAGATTCCCCACAGATGTGGTTGGTTTCCCAGTCACCCACAAAAAGAGAGGATGTAAACAATTTTTCAAGGTCTGTGTAAGGCACTGGTGCACATTTAAAAGGAAGTTAGTGTGTCCCTTGGAGACCCACAGAGAGAAGTTGGAAATTCTGGATGCTGACCAAATCTGTTATTCTTTGGATGGAGGGCCCATTCCCTTTGAAACCAGTGATTTCAGTGGAAGAAGGTCCCTCACCCTAGGTCTCTAGATGGTATTTTTCATTCTTCAGGGTTAGTAAAGTGCTGCAAATCCTTGAGCATCAAGGTATTCTGCCTGGCAACTATACATTGGAAAGTGGCCCTAGGTCTCCCACACACTATGACAAGACTGGATTCCTTTCTCCCTTCTGTGTTTTTGTTTTTACCCGGTCTACTTTCTTAGTGCAGATTATAAACAGTTTCAGAGCAAGTTCTTACTGTGACTGCTATCATGTCTGGTACAGAGAGAGAGAGGTGACTTTTAAATCCAACTGCATTCAACTGTAATGCAGCTAAATACACAATGTGGATGCCAAAAGAGCCACCAGCATAATCACTTTGTCAAATATTAGAAAGGAATAGTAGAGATGGTCAAACAGCACAGAGTCTTAGTCTTTAAAAAAAGGTGAGGGACATAAATGCTTTATTCATACTTGTGCTCATACCAACTAAAAAACCCCAAAACAACAATATAAAACCACATAGATAAGTACTTTCCAAATAAAATCTCCTGTGGTTAAAGGAGGTGAGAACATATTGCACTGCCTGGTACATATATGATAAACCATTCCATTTTGCTGAAAGAGGCAGGTGGTTTTTTCCCTCTTACGGATTCATTTAAAATCAGACCCATTAAAGTACAAACTCTTTTATAAATATCTAACCCTCCAGGCATAGCAAAATGATATTATGGTTCATTCTCACTTTATATTACTTTTTCCTCCATTTATCTTTTGAGATGTAAAGGTATTTCTTGAACTCATAAGCTTTCACATGCAGGGAGCACACTGTTCTCTCCAATATCAATAACAAAATCTTCAGCATTGCTTTGAATTTCCAGTCATACAAAGGAGTTTTCAGACACTCCTGAAGAGTGAGTGGGCTGGTAATGCAAAGTTAAAAGCAGATTTTGATTCAGAATCTTCACAAATTTTACTTGATTTTTGGGAAAATAACACAGCGGTGTTTTTTATCTCAACGTTTCTAGCTGAATCTTTTAATATCTAGTGCAATTTACAATGTTTCCATTGTGGAATTCAGCCACTGAAATGGTATGTGGGAATGTTCTTACTGGGCAGCAAAAAGAGTATGATGGATCCATTGAGCATATCATTGCTTCCAGGTGTTGGCTCATTTTTATTAGCTACTCATTACCTTACCTACCTTCTTAGAACTTCTTTCTTCTCAAAATGGCAAGTCTAGAAAAAAGAGCTCTCATTCAAGCTGGATTGGCTAAGGTGCTTGAGATACATTGCTTCAGTCTGCGTTCTAGTAATAGAATAGATCTGACTTACAGGAAATCCTTAAGTATAAGCAACAAAAAATTAGTTTTCTAGTTTTATTTCTCTTCACAATTACCTTTCACAATTTTCTTTTAATGAATAAATAAAAATATATTTTGGCATTGTTTTGTATATTTTTCATTGTGTGCCACTTTTTTTTAAACAGAACAACAGTGAGAGTCACTGATTCACAAAATCCTTTTCCTGTCTGGAAAACACTCTAGAAATTTTAGATAAAATTGGAATGTAAAATTACCAAAAGTGAATTTTTTTCCCAAATTGCTCACCATTTTTGGATTGACAACAGCTTGTGAACAGCCAGTGTACTGAGTTTAACCTCCTCAGTGATGGATGAATATCAAGGAAATATAACCCCCTTAAGAGCAATTAAAATATTTGTCTTTAAAAAATATGTATCTATAAAGAACTCCATGTTACAAACAGGAGCTCAAAACAAACTTATGCTGAATGATTCCAAATAATGAGAGGGAAACTAGGAGAAGAGTTTCTGCTTAAGTGTTTCAAACATTTTGGCATTGTTGAATCTATTCTGAAAACAGCTCTAAAACATTCAAGTTGAATGGAAGCTGATGGGATTCATGTGCTGTGTATTCTTGACCAAGTTACTGTTCCCAGACACAACTGAAAATAGTTTCTAGATGGTGGTTTTTAAGTCAAAAGATGAGTAAAGATGAGTATTTGGTTCTGTGTCAGAAATCTGTATAAAAATGCCTTTAATTAAAAATATGCATATTAAAGGCTGTAGATAAATGTTTCAGCACCAAAGAGGGTTTTATAAACTCCCTGATTTCATATATTGTATTTTGATTGAGGGATGGAATTTCAATAATAATCCATGCAGAAATATGCTTTGGGCCATGTCAGTTTATAATGTCTGTGAATGGAGACACGGGAAGCTTTTGCTGTTACAGGCAATAGCTGCTTCTATCCTGGCAGGGTTTTATTAAGATTCTTGGGGTGGATGAGAGCCCACAGCACCTCAGCTGAATATCTCTGCATTTACTCTTGGTCATCAATGTCACATGAATTTTCTTTTTGGCTCTCCCGTCAAGGGTGTTGGATATGCATGCTGTTCCTCTTTATTATCTCCCTCTGACTCAGTCTCAATGGCCAGCTGCCCAGCCAACAGCTCCATTTCTCTGGATATAGTGATCCTGAACCCTGGCTTCTGGGACACTGGTGAGCACTCAAAGACACGGGAATGTTTCTCAGGGCAGGTTTGGTGACTGGGATAGCTGTGCAGCAGCCCATGGAGGACATCTGTCCTGGGAAGGTCCTATCTTCCAGGGACTGTCCATCAAACCAGGAACCCTTGGCCTGCAGCAAGCTGAGACAGAGGATGTCCCAATCCAAAGGGAGCAACACAGCTCACATGGCTTTGTCTTTCAAGCCAGGTGTGACTGGAGCTGAGCACAGAAATTTAATGTAGCTGGGAGGAGTTAGATGTCCTTTACTACCAGATAATTAAAGCAATTATTTCTTTTTCCTGGTCTCCCTGAGCCACAGTCTATACATGAGTGTCATAGCTTCCTATCAATCATGTAGAAGTATTCTTAAACAAATGGGACCAGCATGTGGGCATCCCCCTCTCTTCTGTGTACCAGGGTTAGCTCCTGCAGCAGCCCTGAGTCTGTAGCCCATCCTTGCCTCTTCCTTTCCTCATTGCACCAACCTCCACCAAACCAGCATGATGGGATCAGAATTTACAGAGACAACAGGACAGAGAGTTGCTGGGAACTGGGTTATTCTTGTCCCATGATCAGGGGTAGGTGGGCCAGAGTTGGCCTGGATTTTTTCCGAGGGAGAGGAATAATTTTGAGAAGCTAAAGATCATTGACAGCCCATTAGGCAAAGGTAACTCTTGCCAGGTCCAGTGATTTTCTTTAAAAGTCTACCAGAGCTCAAAGCAAATTCCCAGGCATGTTCTGGCACTAAGACACAAACTTTTCTTCAGTTTTGTTTTGAATCTACCAAAGCTGTGCCAGTCCTAAAAGCTGCTCCTGGAGCTGAAGCAAAGTCTTGGCTTTCACATCTTTCACATCCACAACCACTTGAGAACAGCGTGACATTCTGTCTTTGGCAACTGGGAAGAATTTCAGCAGAGGGGAGGCTGACCGGCCAGGCGCCCTCAGCAGCTGCTGCCCCGGAGCGTGCAGCACAGCAGGCTGGGAGGCAGAGAGCTCTGCTTCAGGAGAAATGCAGGTGTGGGACACTGAAGGGCTGGGGAGATATCATGTCTTTCACTGTAGTAACAATTGGGGGCCTCAAAAAAGCTAAACTTCATCACCCACAAGCTCCAATTATTTATAAACCAGAATTAATTAGCATCAGCACTAACTGATGGTTAATGTCAGACAAACAGTTCTTATTCCATTGATTGTGGAGAGAATGTAATAAAAGAAAGGATTTAAGGGTCTGACTCTCAGTAAATATATTCCCTTTTTAGAATGATCCAAAAGGTATAAACTGCACTCAGAAATTTACTCCTCATGCCTGGATACAAGGCAAGACTAGATCAGTTTATTAAAAAATAAAGCTTCTGGTCAGTGCATTTCTTGCAGACATTCTCTGCTATATAAAGGGAAAAAAAACCATAAAATGCATTTTAATACAAATATTCATCAGCTAAATATGAAAGCCCCCAAAAAGGCTTAGCTGCTAGAATTCAAGAGTTTTTCAATCCTGTGAACTCATCAAATGAATCATAGCCCTTAGGATAAATTTTGCTGCATGCATATGTTTAGAATGTAAAAAAATTAACCCTTGGGCTACTGTTGCTTTGGCAGGCAAAGGCATGCTATATGTGAAGTGGGAGTGTGAACATTTTCTGCTTGTTTATTATGGTAGTCAGAGTGTTAAAATGAAAACCACCAATTAAGAGGAGAACAATTACTGTGCTATTTCATTTCGTAAAGAATGTGTTACTTGACACAGAAAGTTCAGACAGATTACAGTGCATAGGATGCAGAAAGCGAGAGAGGAGATCTGCACAATCAGGATTAGATGAAAGCTTGATGGGTTTCCCAACCCACGATTAACTAGCCTTATTAAAGATTCTCTTTTCCAAACCCTCAGGTGAACCACTGCTGTTTCCTTTCCACTTGGTTCTGTATTTTTCTATCAATGCACCAGCCTGCTCTGCTGTGCCCTCCTCCTGGAGCTGGTGGCCATCAGCTCAGGGCAGTACAGTCACCCCCTCTGCCTTCTCTACCTAAACTCCCCGTCACTGCTAGGCCAGACTTCACAGGTCTACAGACCCTAATCTGACCCCAGATGATGCACAAGGCATCATTCCTAATGGAAAATTATTTTTAAAACCCCATTAAATACTATGGAGCTATTATTTTCTTTTTGTCAAAATTGTCCTTGATAGAAAGAGAGCACACCAGGCAGCTGTCAGCATATCAGAGAGGAAGAACCAAGACACACAAAACATACATAACCCCAGACAGGCTTCTTACATTGCCTTAAGCATTTTACTTCACGGTCTGGAATTCTGTCCTTATTTTCTATTAATCGTTTCTTTGTATTTCCAGAGTCTCTAACTATATGTGAACACCTTCCAGCTCCTGGATGTTCTGTTTACACTGTCATGGGAGCACTGTCAAGGATTTTGTGCTCCTGTCCTCGTCCCTCTGGTTGAGGACTCAAAGATGGTAGAGGCCAGATCATGAACACTACAAGCTTGGAGCAAAACAATGTCAGGGGTGTGAGGAGACCCAGGAGCTCACACCACAGGTCCAACACAGGCGTGCACTATGAGAGCAGGTTTCTGGAATACATGGCGGCTCATGGCAGCCCTCTTGCTCACATGAGCTGCCAAATAACCATCATGAGCAGAGAGAAGGCAATGCCAGGAGATCTCCAGTATATGGGAGCCTTGGTCAACCGCTGCAAGGACCATGGCACTGCCGCTAATGGATTCTCCAGCAGCAGTATCAGAAAGGAGCCACAGACTTCACGTGAGGTCATCTTTATCAGAACTGACAACTGCTACTGCTGTAGGCTAAAGAAATTGAGACTAGTTCCTCTCCAGAGGAGAGGCAAGAGCTTGCTTTGACCTAAAGCTCCCATGGAACGGGTGTTGTAGGGAAGTCTGAAGACTTTCATGACGTGCACAGCTCTGCCCTGAGATTTGTTTTGGCATCTGAGGTCAGCAGTGAAAATTTATTGTTACTAATCCTGAAAAAACTACTACCTTCATGTTTTTCAGCAGCCCTGGCTGTATACCCTATTAAGAACACCTCAATAAATGCCTTAGGTTTCCTTGGTGGGGATGAGGGAGGCAGCCATGCAGGAGCCTTATGGCTTTTAGCTTAGCAATGGGTTCCCACCAGATTCTCACCTGCTGCTCACTCCAACTGACAAAAGGGAGAGGAACAGCTTTCCTCCCTCAGTCTGGAAGTCCAGGCCCCCTGCCCTGTTATGAGTGCACAGACACAGCAGCCACACTTTTCCAAGGCGATTAAGTCAGATTCTGCCAGGGCCAAAAGCCCAGAAGCTCCAAGGCACTGTGCCCTGGAGAACAGCTCTGGGGGATGTACCTGCAGACAGGTCTCTAACCAGCAGGGAAGCCTGATCTGGTTTGATCTGGTTAGAAAGAGGGCTGGCTGGTGGTGATGGACCAGAGCCCAAGCCTGCAGCTGCCCCCAGAGCGCTGCATGGAGTGCAATCAGGGAATGTTGATGTGCCCTCCAACCGGAGCACCACTGTCCTCAGTCTTCGCTGTGGTGTGATCCCCAAGGGTCACCAGCTGCCACCAAAAACTACTCTGGAAATCTTTTGCTACTGCTTCACTTAAATTGCCTTCTTCTTTCTCAATTTTAGATTACTTTACATCTGCTTGGTTCAGTGCCTCCGTTGTAAAAACAACAGTATGTGTCGTATGGGCAGCTCTAGCCCACTTCTCTTCCTGAGGAGAAATATATACTTATTGTTGGATGTTATCTGGAGATATTTGTGCATTCGCAGATAGATTGTATGCAAATATGTATATGGATACACATACACGCCCACACACAAACAGTGTGGCTATATACATGTGGGGGCTTTATTCTCACACGTAAATTGAAAGTATATATTATGGTGTGGATTTATTAGGCATGAAATACAGGTTTATATATCATCTACACAATATGAGTCAGAACAAATTTATCTGGTATCTCCTGGGTGCTGGGACTTGTAGAGTGCTAGCCCTATCCACTGAGTGCATCATTTAGCACACCTCAGAAAGAGAGCTGCAGCACATTAGCAAAACAGTCTGATTTGTGAAGCTGTCAGGTTTGTTGGGTTTTGAAACTTGCTCACAGACATCTGCAGCCATGTCTCATAGAGCAGGAAGCACTGTTGCCTGACAATAGCTCTGTTTTCAATTTGGTACCTCCTTCTGCGTTTACAGCTCTGAGAAAAAAATGTCCATTATACTGGAAAAAACAAGATTTTCACAATGGCTTTTGCCTTGTTCCATCTTAAATTCATAGGTGCCAGATTGTAGATGTAGAAAGGGTGTTCTGTTTGAGACTATTGCTTTGAAGAACTGAATTATGTTGAATTCTTTTCTTCAGAGTTTCAGCTTTTTTTCCCCTGAGTTAATGGTCTCTGAATGTTGCAATTATGTTGAGATCTTTCTTTTCTCAGCCATTAGCTCTTTGAAACATACTGTAAAGTAAGAAGTAGGCAAAATGAAACTGAAGTTCCTCTATTTTCTTCCAACCTCCAGTTTTCATTACTTTCAGACTTTTCACTCAAATCCTTCTCATTTTCACTATCTGGTCTTTCCTTCTCAGACATAGCTGGAGGGGGGAAAAAAAAGGAAGAAAGAAAGATAAATAGAAAGGGAAAACAAGCAACTTGGTAAAATTCTGCTGAAGCACATGTAGTTGGCTTAGCTGGTGATCTAAATCTGAGATACAATAAATGCTGAAAGCATAAAAGTTCTGTTATATATTGCTATGTATTTTTATAAATGATATGAGGCATAATTGAGCTCACATCAATCTATGTTGCACTTAGAAGAGTTAAATATTTTCTATATCACCTTTCTTGGTAACCTCTGACAGATGGGGTCTAACAGAGCCAAAGCACTTTTCAACGACTGCTGTCTGTGCCACGGTCCATAGGCAGCAGCTCATCTAACTCAGATTCCTAAAATCTAAATCTAAAAATTAGATTTCTAAATCAAAATTAATGACTCTCTACTCCTCTTTTAATCAGTGGAGAGAAGAAAAAAAACCTTTGCAAAGAAATGCATGTAACTTAAATGCACATTTTGGGGTGAGATTAGTGACAGGTTTTATTTTTGCGGTCGTTTCTGGCTAGCAAGGACTACAGACCACAGTGTTCATCCACTGATGTGCAGCAGGGGCTGGTATAGGTCCTCTTTGCCTTCCTTTTCTTCCTTTGCTTTAAGACTAGGTTAGTACTTAAATAAAGGTCCATAAATCCTTCTGCAAATGATGCAAACTTGGTTTCATGAATTTGATCCATTGTTATTATAACACTGTCTAACCTTAAATGGCCTTTTAAGAAACTTTTCAAATATTCTTTTTCCTTTGTTTTCTACCATTTTGTTAAACACCACCACTATAAGGGGAAATATGGTAAAATATGCAAATTATTGATGTGCAGCTATCCAGGGAACAGAAGACCTATTCTTAAATGTCCATTGTTCTTTCGCACTATGTTTAAAATATAGCATTATTTTAGCAATATTTTGTTTTGTTCTGTTGATCTGTGTTGTTATCTTAATGGTATTTAAATGTGCTTGTGAAATATCCTAAGTGGATATGAACAGGCAGAGATCCATTGGCTTCAATTTTGCTTTGACAGGCCAACATTTGTCCATTTGTATTTACCTGACTTAGCAACTAACTGTAAATTTTTAGAAAGAAAACAGAACTGTGGTATAAGGATAGGTCAAAATGAAATGTTAACAGTCTACTGCAAGAGAAAATGGGACTATTTTGCTGTTTGACCACATTGCTCATTACAAAACATATCTGTAGGCTTTGTGCTAGTAATTAAAAACGTCTGTTTTAGCATTTGATGCATATTAGGCAAAGTTTCGAGTCATCCAGTCTTCAGCAGAAATGAATGTCCCCCACAACAAAAAAACTCTTTGGATTCTGAGAGAGGAAAAGTGGAGAAGATTTAATTAGACATGCTTTTGTGCTGTCCTGTGAATAAAATGAAAAAAACTCCAACCCTTACACAGGAAGATATTGCTTTATAATTTGATATGATTGATGTTTGCTCATATACTTTCGTGTTAGTCAGCTCTGTAGAAAGGAGTAAGCGCTGAATGCCAGGAACAGATCATGACACAGATTTGTCATAACAGTGCATGGATATGCTTCTGAGACAAATGTGTTAGTAATTTACAGCTCCAAGCCAGTTGGAGGTTGACTCCTGAGGTCTTTCCTGGGGATGGAATCCCATCTCTGGGAGATGTTTGCTTTATCTCAAGTTGCCTCTTGTCTTCTTATTTATATGTTTTAATTATTTTTTTCTTTGATTTTTAACCACCTCTGTTTCACACCAACAGCCGCTGACATTTCCATTTTTCAAAGTCTGTCTTAAAAGCGTGGTTGGGCCTGTCACTTCTTAGGGTAAGGAGAGTGATGTGCTTTTAGCAATCAACAATTATACTTAAGTTGGAAACAAGACAGCTCTTCCCAAATCATGACCACTAGTCCATAGAAGGGAAAGGATGCAACACACAAAACAATGGGTGGTGATCCTGTAAGACTGTATGCTTTAAATCTGTTCTGTATACCTTGAAACAAAGCGTGATGAGGATTGAGGTACCTAATGACTGGGACAAATCTCAGGACTGACAAAGTTCAGAGAAAATGACAAGGGAATTTGTGATGAACTAGATTACTCATTTGCTGTGCATTACCAATATCTCCCTAAAGATGAACTCTGTTCACTCTGTGGTACTTCTTAGGTAAACCAACACTATTTTAAACAGTGTATGTGCAGCAAACCACTGTTTACAGGAGCTTATATCTAAGTTGACTTGGGCCAAATGAACACAACTGCAAACTAATTAGGAAGAAGCCCTGTCTACATGCACATTCAACTATGCAATTAGGGGTTTGACACCTTACATATGCATCTTTGATCTTTTATCTTGATTTTTGGGCCTGTTACCACCAGACTCTTTCTTGTGAGTACTTCAAAGTTAGATGAAACTACATTCCTCATGTTACCTTGCTTCCAATATAACGACTATTTGCTGTTGAACCAGGGACAATTATTCAACTCTTTGCTCAAACAGGAAGTGCATTTCTGCCTATCTGTGCACTTTAAGCCTATTAATATTCCTTACACGTTTGATCCTGTTAGGGGATAAATAAAAAGTTCAAACTACATTGCACATGTCCTCTGGGAAAAGTCAAAGCAAGTTCAGGTTATACATAAAAAAACATAATTTTAAGATTGTGTATTAACATACTTTGACTTAGCTGAAATGGAAATTATAACTGTCCCATTATTTTAGGTCTGGGCCATGACAGGACCTTTTTGAATATTTAATAACAATTCATACCTGAGTTTTATATATCTCTACACATATTTCTTCAGATTATCCATTACTGAATATATTTCATCAGATTATCCAATATTGCACTGAAGTAATGTTTCTCTAGAGTATATTCCTATTAATCCTCTTGCAGCCTAATTTGAGCTTCCTAGATCAGATTAGCACCAGTGAAGGGGCACAATTTAGTTTGAAAATATCCATAAGCAGAAACATTGTGCCTCAGACATTCTCCTAAAAGTCATAGTCTCTCTGAGAATTCCTCTCCCCTTCAAAAGCTATTTGAGTCAAATAATATTTCAAAAACCATTTGTAAACCCTTTGGATCATTTTCAGCTGTGGGTGGAACATGCTGCTCAAGTACTCAATGTAGTTCCAGCAGCTGGCTTATGGCCAGCAGCAGACAATGACATTGCATCTTTCCTTCTGCTTCGTCAGGTGTGAAACTGCAAGTGATAACTCAGAGAAGCAGGACAGGTTTAAACTCTGGACTTTTTGAGTTTGCAAAATGTCTTCTCTGACAGTAAAGCACAGTCCTGAGACAGAAGCTCTGGAGGACACATGTTTTAGGGGAAATTTTTACCAAGACAACAAACTGTCAATAGCTGAAGACTCCTCTTTTGCCTCCCTACTTCTTCATTTCTTGTTCCCTGGTTGAGATGCCAAGGACTATTAATCCTTCCAACATATTTTGAATTAGACTCAAGTTTAGCATCTGCCTCTGCAACTTGATGAGGTGCAGGTAGTCCAGTGGATGTTGTCTGTGGCAAGCCAGCCTGAAATCCTTTAGCAGTTACACTGATCCACAGTGAAGTTGCTACATTGATGCTTGTGTCGCATTGTCATGGTGAAGAAATCCTGGAATTTCCCTTGTTAGAACTAAATCCACTAAAATATCCCTATTTGCCTCCTGAAGTAACAAGAGGGTTATAAAAAACAGCATAATACAAGAGTTTTGTAGTAGATAATGAGCATTTTGATAGCAATGACAGGGAGAATGAAAGAAACTAATTATAGTATGAGCAGGAAACGCATATTCTGAAGTGCTGGAGAAAGATGTGTGGGCAGGGAGCTATTTCAGCAGAGCCTTTGCAGTGTGATGTTTTCCCAGTCAGAGGTCTCATGTTAGCTACTGAACACATGTAATAAAACACAGGAAACAATCAATCAGAAATTCTGGAAATTTAAAACCAGAAAATCATACCTTGGATGCTGTGATCCCAGACTACAGCCCAGCTTCTGAAATGATTTGATGTATCTGGGAAAAACATGGTTTGAATATCGTCAATTCTAGCTGTTATATTTGCTTGGGATTCATAGGTAAGGCCAAAAAAAGTGTCAGAGTGGGGCTTTTCAGATTAATTTGCCTTTATGTAGCTCATCTACATAGTACCCAACTATTTCAAAGAAATCTGGCACCTCTTCTTCAAACAAGTCACCCAGAGCCATTTTGTGGATGCAGAGAAGTTATGGGGAAGGATAGGGGCAAGCACTGATGAAACACAAGAATTATGTCAACGAATAACATCTTCCGGACTTTTGGAAAAACTGGATGTGCAAATTAAATTGTGTCCAGGCAGACCTCCCTAATGTAAAGAGAGATTTTTGCTCAGGAGATTTGTACAGGTGTCACTAGCCTTGGCAACTCTTTGGGGATCTGGAGTATGGGATCTGACTTCCATAGTCAAAGTGCTTTTGGTTGCTATTGGTAAGAACCTTGTAAAGCCAATGCCACCCACCTGGTTCACAAAGATCAGCAACAGAGGGAAAATATATGCCGGACATTAAAAATGTCTTTGAATGGCTTCCCACCCACATCTTCTGTGTAAGCACATCAGGAAAAGGGATGTGAGAGAGATTTGTCACACCAGCAGGTGACACATTAAACCTCTCTGAGGCTAGAGCATCAGGTCAGATAGAGACCTGACCTCTCGTTTTAATATGCACATGGGGGAAAGACAAAAATATTGGTGCTGTGAAACTGTTTTATAGCTCTCAACTTTCTGCCTTTACTGTTATAAAATTTCACAGTGTAACTAAATTCCTGAGGAGGTCATGATGCAGAACTAAAAGCCTCTTAAAGTGAAGTAGACAAGAACTAAGGCAAGACAACTATTGAAACAGAATCTTGATTTTTAAAGTATTTGGTATTAAAAAACTGAAAAACAACAACAACAAAAAAACAACCCAACCAAAAAACCCAAAACATGGTCTGACTTTGATTTATGTTTTTCTGCTTTATGTATGTGTAACTTCTTTGTTTATGTATTCAGTTTTTTTCCTTAGAAGAGTCAGCATCAAAGTCATGCCTAGAGGACATGTATAAAATTTAAAACCAGGGCAGACAAGAATAAACAAAATCCATGTGTATCTGTGTCAGTTACTTGCAGGACACTCAGGAGATGCTGTCTGTAACTGTTCTCTCAGAAGTGGAGTGGGATCTATCCAAAAAGTGCCTAAAGAATATTACCCTTTATAGAGCTTTTAGCAAATGGATACGCTCCAGTCCTTCCCAGCATGAGGCTGGCTGTTCTTGGGAACCTCAGCCCTTGCCTCTGAGGCATTCCTCTGAAAGTGCTCCTGGGAGAGAAGTAACAACAGCTACTTTGACTCCATTTCTGGCTGAAGCCAGTGTACTGATCCATTTTGGCTCTTCTGGAGGCAGAGCAGCCTTTGGAAGCCTCCACTGCACTGAGGCGAGCTCAAGGCCTGGCACGCCTCCAAGCTGGGTTATTTGAAATCAGTGCTGTTCCTTTTCTCCAGGTAGTACTTTTACATGAGACAGGAAGAGGGGAGACAATTTCATGCCTGTGTCTTTGGATCAAAATATCTCCTTAAGGTAGATCTGCCCAAAACTGTTCCTTACCAAAATTCCGGGAGTGCAACAGTCCAGTAAAGAATAAGGGGTTTTGTGCAGACTGAAGTCTCTGGATCAGACCTGTTCCATTTATTTTGGATGGCTGTATGAAAAGTTTACTCACAAAAAGTCTTTTGTATCTGTACATAATGGCTTTCAACCTACATTTATTTTGCTTTTTCGTCTAGAAACATTTAACTGTGTTCAGGGGTAATTATTCTTAAGTAAGTAATAAATAATCTGCAACTCATTGACCAAGAAATGAGTTCTGTTTTGTAGGTAAATTCTGCTGCACTTACAAAGAAGAGGTTGTATTGCGCTAAAAGAGGGGTAGCACATAGGTATGGCCTGTAAATTTGCCATGTAAAAACATGTACAGTCACTCTACAAACTCAGTTCAGAAAGTTACTGTTCTGCCATTGTCAGGCTTGATTCTGCATTTGACTAGGTCAGCTTTATGACACTGTAAATGCACTGAATTAATAGTGGTACAGTGGGGGTACCTCAGCAGGATATCAGAGGGAGAATGACAATTTCTATCTTGGGAAAATAACATTAGGGTATAAAAAATAGGAAAGTGATAAAGTATCTGAAATCTCAACATGATACTTGAGACATAATCCCAATTTTTTCCTAAAACAACTTTATTGAACTGGAGGTACCTTGTCTTCTTTTTCCCAGTGAAGGAAAGAGTAACTTCTAATGCTTCTGAGTTGAAATGTGATGTGACAAAGTAGATCTGGGCATTCTGATAGCATTTGACATTGGGAAGTGGAGCAGTTGGTCCTTGGATCCCTTCTTGCAGGCCTTAAAGATTTGGCAATTCCTACATCTGATTGCCAACAACAAATGCAGGATGCATTCAGTTCTGGGACTTCACATACTTTCTTAATGTCTCCCGTGGGATAGACACTTCTGGGCACTTGTTCCCAAAAGTCCTAGTCTATTCTCATGGAAAAAGGGGGGTGGAGCAGTAGGGTGGGGTGGGGCATGGAGATGTCCCCCTCTAAATTGCTAAATCAGGTGCACAAAGCCTAAGAATCTACATGGTGTCCCAGATCCTCCAATTCCACCGCCACCATCCACATGTCTCTATCTCAGAGGCTGACAGCTACATCAAAGGACACCAGAAATTACACAACTGTTTGGCTTCATATGTATACTGTCCCACAAAGCTGGTTGCTCACTTCTCTGAAGCAAAAGCAGCCGCTGGATCCCCAGCTGAGGGTTACCTCCTGCAGAATCATAAACTGAATTTTGGATGACTCTCTGTGGAACACCACAAATTTTATAGACACTTAGGACCTTTCAGCTTCAGGAGTTTTGGCTGAAAAACTCATCTGGAGGATATCTTTTCTCCCCAGATGGCTATGAGTTGATTACTTGATATCAGCTAATGGATATCCAAATAAGGATGGACAGGACACTCACAAAAGACTGCACATCAATGTATTGTATAGTGCACTATTTTGATTGGAAGAATAGAAAAAGTCATCATTAAAAGAGTATGAGAAAAGCAGGCAATGAGAATACAGTGCAGATTTAGATGGGCATAAATCATTCAGTTCTCTCAGATGTCTACAAGGAGAAACACTTGGGTAGCTGCTTACGAAGCTGCTTTGTGCTGTTACTAATTGCATATCAAGTACTACTTCTGCTACACAAGCACATGCTTTCTTGCTCTGGAATGGTGAATAAAACCGCCAAATATTTTTCTCCTTATGACCCAAGTTGGACAAGGGAACACACTTAAGGATTTGGAAGACTGATGCATTTTTATGCACTTTTTTCCTTCTCCCAATGTAAAGGGAAGACAAACCTCCTCAGATCAAGAAAGCAAACTGCATATGGATTCAATATAAAAAGAAAAAATCTTGCAACCCACGCAAAGAACAGAAGCAGCTCTGTATTAGTGTTAATTCTAGTGCTAGGATAACTTTGGTTCATCAGAGAAATTAACAACAGAGTCCAGTTATTGAAGGGGAATGTATACCACCTTCACCTACAAAGCCCAAGAGACAAGTAAAACTTGGCTGCACATCAAACAAGCTGTGAGATGCAGAAAGGAGCAGGAAGCAGATTGTAGTGTTCCTCTTTAAGCTTGCCTTAGATATGCAGCTAAACAGACTTCAGGTTTAATTTGTCAATTTGTATCTCTATTGAAATAATATTAAAAGAAGCAAATTAGAAAAAAAAAATTGAAAACACCTGTAGAAAAATACTGTGACAAAATGTTGGTGATAGGGATGAGAAGTGAAGGATCTGTGCAGAACTCTTCCAGCAGAACACCATTACAAAAGCAAATTCATTCTTCCATGGTCAACAGAGGTCAGTGGAATAGGTAGAAAGAAATCTGTCTGATTTTCCTGAAAGTTATCCCATATGGTCAGGAATAGATTACCACAAGACTTCTGTCTTGATCGTGGTTGATAGCGGAGAAAAAGAGTGACAGCAGCCAAAACTGGCACAGGGTTATTATACACGTTGTTACCAATACTATAGTGAATTCTTACAGAAAAGGAAAACTTTCTTTTTCCCTCAACTGTGAGAAACCAGAAGACCAAATATGCCAAATATGTCAAAAGATGAGCCAGTGGGGAAGACTAGTCTGGCTGAACAGAGAGCTTTGGCTGGAAATCAGGGAGGAAAAAAGTGTTAACCACCACTGGAAAAAGGGGCAGGAAGATCAGGAGAAAGTAATCCAGGGGAAAACTAGAAGGGACAAAGCCAACAACTTAATCCAAAAGGGAATGGCCACATATGTGCTATGCAACTTGGACCTTCACAAGTCCATGGGGCTGGATTGGATTCACCCAAGGGTACTGAGGGAGCTGACAGAGGAGCTCACTAGGCCACTTTCAATCATCCACCAGCAGTTCTGGCCAACAGGAGAGGTCCCATGTCACTGGAACCTGGCAAATGCGATGCCGATTTATAAAATGGGTCAGAAGGAGGATCCAGGGAGCTACAGGACTGTCAGTCTGACCTCATTGCCAGGGAAGATCATGGAGCAGATCATCTTGAGTGCCATCATGTGTCACATACAAGACAACCAGGGGTTCAGGCTGAGCCATCCGGGATTTGGGAAAAGCAGGTTCTATCTGCTTGACCGACCCTGACATCCCTTTTTGTCAATGTGACCATATAACAATGTGACAAATATAAATTAACCTATTAATATTTTTATTTTGTATTTCTGTAATCTTCACAGAATCCCGGATTCACAGAGTCTAAATCCCACATTATTTTACTGTCTGGTTTTCATCCTTCAAAGACACTTGGATAAGTAGGAAGGAAGGCTTATGTGGGATGATGGGCCATGTGAATTTGGAGCGCATCTTTTTTTAGTCAAAAGACTCAGTGAACAAATCGGAATTTTTTGCCTAATATAGTGTTAAAGTATGAAAGGGATGCTTCAGTCTTTACCTACATTTACTTGGTGGATTGGTTAGAAATTGAACAAATAAAAAATGCACAATAATTATTATTATTGACAAAATGCTGCACAATATTATCAGCAGAGTACAGTTGTCCTGGTAATGCCACTTGAAAAATCACCAAACACCAAAACTAGCCACCACATACATCCTGTCTGTTCAAACTTCAGCCCTTGACACAACATGTGTTTGGGTGGGGTATCAGTAGAGTTTTTGGTGTATTTAATAACCTCTGAGGTCAGGTTGCATTCGTGTGTGATGAACAAGCCTGACAGCAAGGACTGGGTCATTCTGAGACTGGTCAAGGGCACTGGGCAGAGCTGGACAGGGAAAATCTTCAGGCATGACACCGTGGTCTGAACCCACAGCTGTGGTTTCTGCAGCAGAGCACAAGTGGCGGCATCCCTGGAGAGTCAGGTACTCCAGAGAAATGCTCTCTGCATGCCAGAAGGAGGTCCTGCAGTCCAAGCAGTTTGCTCTCAGTGTGGATAGTACAAATAGATTATTTGGGCCTTGACTTACTCTAACCCTGGGGAGTCAGACAAGTCAGCATGCTGTCTCTCCTATCTGGCCCGCTAGAAGACTTGGGACTTTAGTAAGACAAGCCAGCCCCTCTCAGATCTCTGTTTCCTGTACTCACCCAAATCTTTGGTTTCTATGATGAGAACTAACAGCCTTTGGGATAGTTTGTATAGCACATTTACAGAATGGGCTCCTCATAACCCTGTGGTGCATTGGGGCCTTGTTTATTTCTCCAGTGTTTCCTTTTTTGACACTTGAAGATAATCCTGTAACACATAACATAGGTATATGGAGGTGTGTAAGATGTGAGGCTGTTGTGGTTGCAGACAGGGTTGGAGCAGACATTGCCAGGCTGTTATTCTACACCACTTTCATTATCACAGGGGCACATGGTTTCAGGATGAAAACCCAGGTGACCCCACCTGTAGTTGACCTTTTTGCCTCCCTTTGGGAAGGTATTGACATCAACCCCTGAGGACTCAATCCCTCTGCCACCCTGCCTGTCCCCCCTCCCATTTTTCTCTGGAGCTACAGGCAATGGTGCTGAATGGGACAGTGGCAAAAATGCAAATCAACCGTAGTGCTGAACTGGTGGTGCCAGTGGGGAGGCTGCTGGCACAGAATGGAATGGTAGTGGAATGGAATGGGCCACCCCAGCCCAGAAAAGGAGTCAAACTGAACCCAGGCCAGCTGAGCAGAGCCAAAAGGAGCAGAGCCAAAAGGAGCAGAGCGGAGTGGTAGGAAAATGCCATGGGGAGACTCCACAGGACTAGTTTGTTAGAAGGGCACCAGAGGCACCAGCAGAGCTGCTGAGCGACCCCTGCTTGGACAACACAGCTTCTGGGGAGCTGGTTTGTCATGGCTTTTTGTTGTTTTCAGCCTGGGAGAGCAGAAAATGTTATCCACAGGAGCTCCCCTGCCTTCCTGCCTTTGTTTCCCAATGGCCATGCGAGCAACACATGGGAATGGTCACCATATTGCCTTTGTCTGGGAATACACAGACATGACCCACAGGGAGTGACTGCTCTCCTGGCTTTGTTCCCAGTGATAAACATCTTTTTGTGGTTAAAACACCTTCTTTTTTTTGTATACTTTTGCTATTAATACTGCTGTTATTGCATGTGCCTTACTCCATTGCTTTGTGTTTTTAGTAAACTGCTATCTCAACCCGTAATCTCTGCTTTTTGTCCCTCCCTTACCAGAAGGAGTGAAGGAAGGAAAGTGGCTTACTTGGAGTTTAATTTCCTGTTGGTGATAAAACCAGCACAAAGGCATAAGATAGGTGTATAAATGTCTGTAGATACACTTGAGAACAAAATGTAATGGAAAGCAAGAAAACTTCTTTTATCTTTGTGCCTTTGTTTAAAAATGTTACTTTTTTAGTATTTTAATATTTTTGTTTTAAGTATGCATTGCATGAGGTCTGACCTCACATAAGTGAACATACTTCCACAGCATATTTGGAGCATATTTGGCTTGTTATGTTTTACTGTCTTCTAGATTGCTTTTATTCTGGATTTTGCCTATAGAAATTCTTTGAGACCAAAGCTATAAGTCAGTTGCTTGTTTTGTCAACATGTGGCTCTGCATGAGTGCTGGGGGAAGATTTTTTTCCTGGTCGCTCTCTAAAGGAGGGGCATGTCTGTTAAACTTCTCATCTTCTTTCATCAGGAAGATACTGTGTTGTTTCCCATTGCACTAACAGGCCTGCCTCCCACTGCTAACACTGATTTGCCTGGAAGAGAAGAGAGGGCACTCCCTGTGATAACCTGGTGTTAGACCCTCTGTTCAACAGCTGTGCTAAATGAACCTACACTTGATTACGTATTATAACCCATCAATCTTGCACAGGGTTTCCAAACCCTCCACAACCTCCTCAGCAGGCATAATGGCAATCACTGTGTTTAAAGGTCATGGGTAGGAGCTTAATTTAAAGCTCTTATAATAATGCAATTTAATGCTGGAAAATGCCACAGTGTTGCTCTCTGAGGACTCCAGTGTCAGACAGAAGACACTGCTTGTGCACAGCTTTGATTTATTAATTTCTTTTAATATTCTCTATGTTATCTTTTTAATTTACTAATGTTTCCAGTTACTAGGTGGTAAGCAAACTTTCCTTGTGGTAATAAATTCCAAATTATAAACACAGGTTTCATTTTAATTTCTACTATGAAAGAAAAACATTGATGTTTTTTAAACCATGTAGCTTAAAAAATAAATCAGTTTGACTACTGCAAGGTTTTGTCTTGTTTTAAAAAAGACTTTCCCATCAAATGAAGCATAAACCCTATATCAGGTTTGCATGGACAGGTCTTGGTACAGAGGTGGCTTCTGTGAGAAGTTTCTAGTAGTTCCTGAAGAACTGAAGCCCATGGAAAGGACTCACATGGAAGAAGTTAATGCAGGGGAAGAGTGGGAATTCTCCCCTGCTGAGGGAGGGGCAGTAGGGACAGCATGTGATGGACTGGCCACAGACCCCATTCCCCATCTCCCTGAGCCACTGGGGAGGAGAAGGCAGAGCATTTGGGAGTGAAGTTGAGCCTGGGAAGAAGGGAGGGGTGAGAGGAAGGTGTTTTAAGATTTATTAACTTATATATATATAAAGGTAATTATTAAGTATTTATTTCTCATTACCCTACTCTGATTTGATTGCCAATAAATTAAGCTAATTTTCCCAAGTCAAACCTGTTTTGCCTGTGACTATGACATGTCTATCTGAGGAGGGAAATGATAGAGTGATTTTTAGTGGACACTTGCCTTCCAGCCATGGTCAACCCACCACCAATGCATAATGAATAGATTTGCAACGTATGGTTTATTTTGATGGCAGTAGCCACAGCTAAATAAAGCTGAAGAAGTAGTTTAGTCATGTAACCACCACATTTGATACACCTAGACTCTCTGGAACCACTGGCTTAAATCTCAGCAGGGTTGACTCAGCCTTTCAGTTCCTGTAGGCAGACAAGTTTCATGCATCTACCATGCAGAGAGATGAGACTTTATGAGACTTTGTGAAACAAAGCCCTGGGTTCTATGCACAAATTTGCATTACTTGTTTTGCTCTTAGTGCCACTGATAATTATTTTTCTCCTTCTGGGTTTCTCTGTGCTGGTGGCTGTTGGGTTCTGCTTTGCTGCTGGCTGGCAGGAGGTACCAGCCACCTTCAATTGTCCTGAGATGCCTGCAAGACTGGAAACTCTGGACAGCATAAAACAAATCTGGTCCTTGACCCAAACTTATGCTTCATAAGACTGGTTTATTGACTGGGGCGCAGTGCTGTGAGCTGGTGAGGCACTCCCAGAGCCAGGGCAGCGCGGGGCCAATGCCACAGAGCTGTCTCAGTTCCTTCACACAACCTCACACTCCGCTTGCCCATTCTGGAAGTTCTCTTCTCCCACAGCAGTCACAGAGCTGAGCTGGCTATGTGCATGTGAGCAGAGCTGAAAGTTCTACTGGAAAACGCTGAATGCAGCAAAGACCTAATGGCTGATCAGTTACTAGGCTTGCCTGTGAGATTCTAGCAGATATCTCTGGCCATGTTACTATTTATCTTAAAACAGAACAGCTGTCTACAAGTGATGGAAAGCTCAGTGTACAAGACTCAGGCACAAATTTCTTTGAGTGTTTAGGGAAAACTAGAGGTGTTTGGTGCATGCCAGTGGCATATGGCATTTTATCATGTGGAGGGCTTGAATTTTTCCACAAAGAGCTTACCTTCCCTACCTCTCTAATGCATGACATGGAAAAAGGGAAGAAAAATGCCAATGAATACTATCACAGCTAATCAGTCACAGTGAGGAGCATAGAGTATAAATTTACTGGATTTCTGAAAAGATTGTTTTAAGTCTGATGCCATTATATCTATTTTTATTGCATTAATACACTCTGGAGCAAGAGCCAGGTGGCTTTTCATGGGCCTTCAGAAACCTACCCACTGCATCAGGGCAAAGTGGCAAGTTCCAGCAGAGCATGGAGGAGGAGGAACAAAATAAGCAGCCCTGGCAGAGAACTGCTGGCCCACCCCCACAACTTCAGCAGGCAGTTATTTGAAAGTAGATCATTGCATAAAATTCAGAGTAATTGAATCGCTCTGGAGGGCCTTGGAGGGCTGTGGTGCGCCTGATTCAGTGCCCTACCCTGGCTGTTCCTTGTCCTGTTGTGTCTATAGTTCTGTCCTATTAACTTAAAACCAGTGTGTTAGGCAAAGGGGCAGATCTCATCTCATGCTCATCAAAGAATAAGTACTTTTAAAGATATCCCTATTTTACTGTGATAGAATCTACATGGACATTTCAACAATGTTCTTCATACGGCATTTAGAACTTGACCCAAAGTCCAGAGAAACCTGTGTGTCTTCCCATTGGCTCCATGGCCTTTGGATCACAACCTTAAAGTGTAGAGAAGTGCATGAATAATGACAGAGAACCAAGCACATCAAAAACTGTATTTCAAGTAAATATGTATTCTCATTTAAATCCCTGAACTCAAATTACAGGGTTTTTAAAGACTAATTTTCTTAAAAGCCAGGAACAAAGTATTTATATTAGCTGCACAGAAATGAAAAGGAGAACTAACAGAAGAAAGCAACACTATTCATCTGCTATTTAAAATAAAAATTACTATTATTTTAAAAACTAATATCTGCATTAAATGCTTCATCTGATTTAAATAAAAGTAAAAATAACACATCTTTCAGCAATAAAAAGTAATCTTTAAATAAAAGACGTAATAATCATAACACAAAAAATAAGAAGGAAATGGAGATCTCTAGCTGTATGCTGCTGAGAAGAAGTGGTACAGAGAATAGGAAATCACTTGGTTCTCTCTGATTATAGCTCTTTGTATAAAAATACTCAAGGCTGAAATTAGTGTGATCCACAAGAGCAGGTGTTTTGAATTTTAATCTAAGATATAATTAGAGCCTGTAAAAAACACTATGTGATGCAGTAATTGAAAGAAATAATGATGGGATGCTCTATTTAAAAAAATATTTAAAAATAGATCTAGAAGCCATAAAAACCCCATATTCCACAAATCTCTGTTTTGACTAAATATAAAGCTGTAATCCATTATGACTTTGATTTGAAAGACTTAAAAAGTGATATGTAATTATCAAGTTCTTTATCTCGCGTTTCATGTTGTTTATATAAACATTGTTAAAATCTGTAAGACTTGCACAATCACTCTGTGGGAATATATGTCAAGGCCAAATATTGGTTTAAACTTCACCTGGATTAAAAAACTATATATAGACTCAAAGTTTTGCTTTTACTGTTGCTAATTGTTTGCAAACAATATTTCTTTGGACTTCAGGTGTCCAATCTCTTGCTCAAGTGTTTATAGTGAAATGATGCCAAATTCAGCAGCTCTTCCTGTTCGTAAAGAAGAGCAATACAGAGCCTTACAGCTTTGAATGTCACTGTCTTTTAGTCAAAGTTGATAACCAAAAGAACAGGTGCTGGTTAGAAAGTCATTTGATAGCTTCCATCCTCTTAGCTGTTATGTCTGTTTTTGAGTTAAAATGGCAATGCAATCAAGCAAGACAGGAACGAATCAATTAGATAATGATCATGGTGAAGTGAGTATTTCCCTTTATAGTGTGCAAACTGAGACCAGCTTAAAGAATTTGCACAGAACTGATCATGCTAGGCCCCCAAATTTCTGCAAGCTGCAGTGCAACTAAATCAGCTGAAATAAAGCACCTGGAAGGACCAGTTGCAAAAAAGTGCCAGGTGATGTAACTGTGATGCACTATTTGCTCTTTACCCTGGAAGCCCAGTAAGTGGGTCCAGCATCAGTTGGGTCTGCATGCCATAACACTCTTGTATTGATGCTACTTTCACCTGTGGAAGATGGATAAATAAGATTAAGGCCCCTATTCAACTCATATCTGATAATACATCTATTATTAAAATATTATTTGTTTTATGAATATCAACAAAACAAAATACCTCAGAAAGCTTGTCTTTTCTATAATCATGTTTGTTAAATTCAGATATTAGCAACAGAGTTTGCAATACTTTAAATAGTTATCTGCCAGACAGTCTGAATGCCAGAGAAATGTGTATTTTATTAGTGCAGTGAAATGTTTTACTTCACCTGCAGTTCAGCCAAGACCTCGCCTTCAGGTCTTCAGGACTGAGATAATGCCAGTATCCCTCAGACCCATTGCCAGTGTGCCCCATGGTGGAGTGGGGTCGGAGGGCCCGTGGTGATTAATGCAATGTCAATCCTGCCACTGGGGCTCTGCCAGCACCTTACAATGACACCAGGCAGCTCAGTCTCTGCAAGACGTTTCCTCCACTGAAGCACACTGGAAGGGGAAAACCTTTCATTCCAAAAGCATTTTGAACTCATTCAAAGTGCAGATGTTGTTTATATGTTGTGTTTACAGGGAAAATATCTCTTTTAAAAAGTTTTTCTGAACTTATTGTTGAGGAGGAAAAAAAAAGCCTGGGCAAAGTTCAAGTTTGCTGAGTGCCAAATTCTTTAAACTTTGTAATTTAAATCATCGAACCATGTAAGTATTGGAAAGCTGGATGCTTTGTATTCTTTTTATCTCCTGTTCTATCTGTCAGGCACAAAGATTTCTGTGTGCTGGAGAAAGAAAATGCTGCTTCTCAGCATGGCATTTCGGAGAGGGAGAGGCAAAGAGGGATGTTTTTATTAGGCTCCCAGTCTCTTGTTCTCACAGCATTTTCATTTTTGAGCTTCAAGCTAAACTCATAATAGAATGCTTTCTATTTTTAGTCTTGAAGCCTTGTTTCTGCTATCACTGCTAGTATTTACCCATGAGAAATGTGTTAAATGAAATCTCCATTTCTTCAGTAGTCTTCTTAATCTGATTAATTGTTGAGTGAAGTAGATTTCACTTAGATACATATGTGTTTACACTCCAGAGAATTTTCTTCTGCTTCCATAGTACCCTGTTAATACTAGTCACTGACTCTGACTCAAACTCAAGGCATCTGCTGTAATTGCAAGCATCCAGACCTCCATTTTCATACTTTGAAGTTTAACAGGGCAATAAAAAAAAAAAAGCTGTTTCAATATCTGTTTCAATATTGATGCAAAATTGTATCTAGTCGATTGGAATGGCTGGTTGAAACTTCATTTTCAAAAGATAAATGCTATTGGGCACAAAATCAAAAATGAAAGCCTGCTACAGTTTTCAATTCCATGGAGATATACTATCTTCTGCACAGAAGCCATGCTTCAGAGAAACAACTCTGAACAGGCAGGGCTTAATGAATGAGTTTTCAGTCTTGTGTTTAAGAATCATGGTTCCATGAAGAGCTCTGTCCCTTTATATTACCTCAGCCCTGGTCTCAGCAGTAAATTTCTTATTTCCTCAGAGTGTTTTCTAATGCTTGTAAAATAATAGCTGAAAGATTCATAAGCAATCCTTAATCATTGCTTGTGAATTGTGTTGGTGTTACTTGGTCCGTTTTATAGATGCAGTGTTTACGTGCAATATTTTCAAAAGTCCCAAATAATTTTGGGTGCTAAGCAGAAAATCTCTGATTTTTTGGAGCCCGTCTGTTCAAGGCAGAGCTCCTAGTGACTGCAGTAGCAGCTGAAGTCTGAGAATAGTTCTGGTTAAAAGGCACCATCTGATCCACCCCCCTGCTTAAAACAGGGCCAATTCTGAAGTTATGCCCAACTTTGAAATCAGATCAGGTCTTTCAGGGTCATATCTAGTCAAATTTGGGGTATTCCAGATGGAGATTTCCATATGAATATTTAATACTTCTGCAAACCAGGACCTGGAAACACAAACCCAAAGCACACAGAAAAAGTAATTCTACAAGTTGCTGTCATAGAGGGAGCATGGATGACACTGAAGGAACAATCTTCTTTGTCCTTCTGAGAGCTGAAAACCGCATCTTGTGCTTCTGGTAGGTTTTGTGTGGGGAAGAACACTTTTGGCTCATTTCTTGAGGCATCATCCCTAACACTGCGTCAGCTCAGTTTCTCATAGAGAAGACTGCACATATCTGCATTTAGTCCTGTGGCCTGAAGGAAATGAGTCTCTGTCAACACTTCAGGGCTTTTAACAAATCCTTTGTGTCTTTGAACACTTGTAGACTGTACAGCCTTGTACTTACCCCTTGTAATGGGGAATATGAGCTGTCTGTGGGTGACCAAGGACAACTGAGCTGCTGCCATCATCCTGAGCACTGCCTTCCTTCCAGCAGGAACAATGGCTTCCCGCATTTCGAGAGAGACACTGTTGTAGAATATTTTGAGTTACCATGGCCTTAAAAAAAGTCCTGATCTTGTACACATAGGTACATTTCTTCATATGTTTGTTGGTTCTGGTTGGCCTGGAGGAAGAGATGAGAGAGCTGGGGAAGAAGGTAAAGGGAACACAGACTGTGATGAGCTAACTCACAAGTGTCTGTGTTTTTTCAAGGACTGCTTAACTGAATTGTATGAATGAACATGCAATATTTTAGGTTATTTGCGCCCCCTTTTTTCCTGTGGTAAATACATAGAGAAGAAATTGTGCCAGCCAAGGCTGGGGATCTGCATTATCATGTGAGGCATGCTCTTAGACCGGTTTCTCAGGGATTGTCTGCTGTGAGAGCATACCTGGCTGCATTTCACCACAGACTGCTTGGGCATGAGGCTTCAAGGTGGCACTGTATGCTCCAGTGAATTCACTGAGGGGGCTTTGAGTGCACAGCCTCTCATGGTGACACTTCCCCTGCCACAAGACAGTGCTGTGGCTTCTGTCTTAGGGTGCCCCAAGCTGGGTGATGCAGGCTTTTCCAAGGCAGACAGGAGGTTCCAGTGGGGCTCTGTGGTACACAAGAAATGGAAAATACAAACATTAATTATCCTAGGGATAATCTAGTCAAGTAGTGGCAAAGTATGAAAAATCATGTCATTGATTCATAGACGAGACAAAAGTGATAATTATAAAGTACAGTAGTTTCACGAATACAAGCCGCACGGATTATAAGCCGCACCCCCGGTGCCTCGACAATGTTGCTGTCTTTGTCAATAGATAAGCCGCACCCCGAATATTAGCCGCACTTTCGTTCGTCGCGAGAATCCGTGCGCAGCTTTCACAAATTGGCCAATTAGTAACAGGATCGCGGCATAGCGGGCTTTACTGGCTCGGGGCGGGGCCAGGCAGGCTCGGCCCGCTCATGGTTGCCGACGGGGCCGGGTGGCCCAGCTCAGCGCCACGGCTCGGCGGGGCTGGCCGGGTGGTGCTGCCGCCGCCGCCGGGCTCGCTGGCCCCCCTCTCCCGTCAGCACCGCCCCGCTGCCGCGTTCGCTCGCCCGGCTGGCAGGGCTGCCGCCGCCGGGCTCGCCGTCCGCCCCGCTGCCGCTTTCGCTCGCCCCGCGCCGCGCCTCGCGAGCGCCGCGCCCGCCCCGCGGCGCTTTCGCGGCTCGCGGCGGCGCTTTCGCGGCTCGCGGCTCGCGGCTCGCGGCTCGCGGCTCGCGGCTCGCGGTTCGCGGCTCGCGGTTCGCGGCTCGCGGCTCGCGGTTCGCGGCTCGCGGCGCCGCTTTCGCTCGCCCCGCCGGCAGGGCTGCCGCCGCCGCCACCAGGCTCGCCGGCCGCCCCCTCCCGTCTGCACCGCCGCCGCGTTTCCTCGCCCTGGCCGGCACTGCAGGCCCCCGCACCGCCGGGCTCCCCCACGCTGCTGGCCCCAATTATGCTGGGCTTCCCCCGCTGCCAGGCAGCCCCACCCGCCGGCCTTCGTGCTTCTGCCATGCTCCCCTGCGCTGCTAGCCCCAGTTCTCCCGGGCTCCCCCGCCCTGCTGGCTCAGGCTCTGCCGCCCGCCCCCGACACTGCTGGCCCCGCCTCTGCCAGGCTTTCCCACCTCAGCCGGGGCCGGCCGGGCTCCAGCTTGGCTTGGGGCTGCCGCGGGCTCTCACTTCCGTGTTGGCAGCTTTTAGAATTTTGTTAATAGATTAGCCGCCCCGGAATATTAGCCGCACTTCCGGGTTTCCACCAAAATTTTGGTCAAATTGGTGCGGCTTGTATTCGTGAAATTACTGTAACTGTTCGGCAAAAATTTGGGTTTCATCTTATTTTTAAGATACCATTTTAAAAACAAATCCCAAACCCTGAACTTTCTGTTTGGAGAAAAGCAGACCTAATACAGAAGGGTGTGCTACAGGCAGTGGTCCAAGAGCACACAAGAGATTTGTAAAAGCAATGCTTCAGGAAGCTTGGTCCAAAAGCATGTTCCAGCAAATGATTGCACTGAAATTAATCACAAAGGAAAGCTACAGGAGCCAGCTAGCGCTTTAGCATAAACTGGCATTACTTTTTTGGAATGACTGGAGCTGTGCTGATTTATACCAGCTGATGATCTGGTCCACAAACGTGCTCTTATTCCAACTTTAATTATTTCCCAGAGTGTAAGGGTGTCTATGTCTATCTCTGTTCATTTAAGATTTCCAGATGCTAGTCTGGAAGTATACTTACAACAGGCATTAAATTGGTCAGTTTGGATGGAGTACAGGCTTCCTGACATGCTCATTGGATACTTTTATTTCAACACACAAAATGAGCTGGTTGATGATGAGATTTTTTTTTTTTAGTTTGTTTTTTTTTTAATTGAAATTCTCAGTGAGCATAAATAAAAGGGTCTGTTCCCACAATCCACAATGGCAGGCTATGTTAATGGCAGTTACATGTGTATGTGAAATGTATTTGTGCATGAAGGTAGCTCCTTATATTTAGATTTGCAGTCCCAGGGAAAAAAGCAGGTCCCTGTTTATGAGCTACCAAAACCTTTGATTTCAAACAATTTAAAGTGGCATTTCTCAAGTCCTGTCTTTATGAATACGCCCTCTGAGTCTTTTTCACTGCACCTGTACAAACAGCAACAAAGAGAAAACATGTGAGTGTGAAAAGGGCCTTGAGCTTCTCCCACCTACTTAATGAAACTTCCTTGCTTCTTTTGCAAGCAAATGAAAGACAATAAATTACGTGAGATGCTTTTTCAATGGCAGCAGGAGTGATAGGAGTGTCCCTATTTGATGCTGTAGGGGATAAGGCTTATAAATGGTGCCATAAAAAGTCCTTCTGGGTTGTGAAAGCTCGAAGAGAACGAGGCAGCTCAGCCAGCTCTTTTAACCAAAGTGTGCTGTACTTGTCATGTGCCTGATCCAGTTTGTCATGGAAAAGAGTGTGCTTAAATTTTTGCAGCTCAACCAATTTCATCAGAGCAACACAGATTTATACCAATTCAGATTCTGGATAGAAATTTCTACATTTCCACTCCAGTTATGAGGATTACCAGAAATTTGGCTTCTGACTTTAATTTTTGAGATAGCTGACAGTCTTTTAAGCAAGGTAACTCTAATCCAGATACAGATCATTCAATTAGATGCAGTTTGTATTTACACCTTTGGACACTGGAAAAGAAGTGGTTGTACCAGATCTTGACTTGGCTAATTTAAACCAGGCAAAACCAGGTAATTCTAGTTGAAAATGAAATTACCATTTTCAGTTTCAAATATGCAGTTCACTGAACTGGGAAACCCATGAACTTGAGTGTAACAGCGAGCTGGAATTTCTGAATGACAAAGGTGCAGCTTTTCTCTGGGGCCTCAACTGAAATCAAGGGGAGGGATCTAGATTTAGTTGGATGATTACCCAGCTCAGAAATAACCTATTCAGAACAATCAGACATCCTATGTAGAATGGAAAAAGAGAGTAAGGTTCAGCTAACAGGATTAAGTCTCAGAGGTCAGGAGGTGTACGGATAAAATAAGAATTGCCAAAAAACAAACTTGGTTGAGTATTTCAAACACAGCTAAACCAAATAGAGATTTTTTCAGCCACACAAACAAAAAGATGATTTATAAGCACGGCTCAGTGTAGATGTGAAGTTGAGGATAATATAGATATGGCCTCAAGATGAATATTTTGGCTCAGATTTCAACAGGGATGATGATGTTAAACAAGGCTGTGTTGCTAATGGGAATATGTGAATGGAAATGGAATTAACCACATCTAAGGTGGACGCCAAAATCTGAAGAGATTAATGGGACTGAGTCAGCTTGCAGTGGAGGCACATCCTGGAAAAAAGAACTGGTTAAAGAAACTGTAAGTCTGCTAACAAAGATTTTGAATGTGTTTATTTCAGATGAAAGCTCTTCCTTGAAACAGCAAGCATTGGTTCTAATTTAAGCAAAAAAGAAGAAAAGCCTCACCAGCGACAGGTCTGGCTTCAAATATATGTGAATTTTCAAAATACATGCTGGATATAAGCAAATAAGGATATGAAGATGGAAATAAAATTACAAAAGTAGATCATGTCTGAATAACCTGAAAAATTATTTTTATTTTTAAGAGAACGAGATGCAACTCAGTTACCAGGAAAGCGCTTGACTCAGTGCTGCATAGGAAATTGCTCATTAAGCTGGAGAAAATTTGGATTAGCAGAAGAATTGTGAGGTGGAAAAAAATTGAAAGATCATGTTGAAAGGAAAAATACCAAACTGAAAGGAAGTTACCAGTGGAGTTCTTCCAAGATGTGTCTAGGGACTGATCCTATTTAACATTTTTAACAACTTTGGCAGAAAAAGTAGTACTGTGCTCATGAAATTTTCTGATAATGCAATATGTAGTGCGAATGTGGAGGAGGACAGTGTACAGGAAGAATTGGATAAGTTTCAGGACTGGAATAATAGAAATAGGATGAATTTAAGTAACCCAAAAGGTGAGGTCAGGCACTTTAGGACTCATATTTTTTCCCCGAGCAGGAAACTATGAAAAAACTTGGGAATAACTATTTGATTACCAGATGACACAATATGTGATGGGCCCATGGAAAACATAAATGTGATCAGATGTATCATGTGGGGAACCTGCAGCAAAGCTAAGTATGGGTGCCATTTTGTGACACAGACTAGTTCAAATGGAAGCAGAGAGGTTTCTAACCAGAAGAGTCCTACATTTCTGGAACATCCATCTGCAAACCTGAATATGGTTGTAAGACAGAGCCTTACTAGTTTGTGGAAGCTGGTACAGCAAGGTGGTTGGAGGAGATGGAGGCAACAGTCCAGGAGAGCTCTTCCAGGTCTGATTTCCCTTACAGCTCCTGCACAACTCAGACACTCAGCTTGGTAGAGTCCCCCACAGACTAGTATGAGCTTGAATCTTACTTTTGATGAAAAGTAAGCCCAGAGCTGTAAGAAATGTCAGTAGCTGTTAATTTCTTGACTAACTCAACCTCTAAATACATTCTTGTCTCTGCAGACTCAAATGATCCTCATGAATCTCCTGTAGCAAATCCTGTTAGGTAGTGACTCTTGACTTTCAGACAGCTGCAGCAGTGCATCTGGTGGCAGTTAGCAAATATTATAAAATCACATTTTTCTCTTTTTATAGGTAATTTTCTCAACATATACCCCAAAACATGCTCAATATGTTCTGCAGAATCTTAATCTCAATGATTTTCGTGTAGCATTATCAAAATATGAGACATATTTTCAGTAGCTGGGCTTTCCAACAGCTTGCCATCGTTTCTCTCTATCTGCCTGCAGATGGACAAAGGCCAATGGGAAAGGTCTGTGTCCTATCGTGTTCTTCAGAAACTTGGGAGAGTCTTGTTTGCTGCAACTGTGATTTCTGCTAAACTGATTTCTCTGCAGTTCATAATCAAGGCAAAAAGGCCCTCTATTTGAGGAATACTCTATTTAGCTGTGAAGAAGTGCTCAGATGAAGGTTTCTGCTGTGCTAGACTTAGTGTAGGGAGGACTGCTCCATGAACTTATTAACTTATTGTTTAGACACTGGATGGGCACCATTCCAGTAGATGACTGGATGTTCACATTTTTTATTTGCTAAAGATTTCTTTGACCTTGGTGAAAACCAAAAGAGAGGAAATAGCATTCGAGGAGGCAGAACTTAAAATGAAAAACACATGAAACAAGAACTCCCTGAGGAGTGGAGGAATGGAGCACTGGCCGAACTTGGGGGTGTTTGCTGTTCAGCAGCTTTGCCAGGACATATGTGGAGCAATAGTTGAACTTTAAATTCTCCATGTGCAAAGGAAAAGAAAAAATGCCAAACAAACAAGTTTAACAATGGAGATTGCATCCCTGAAATGCAAAGCTTTTCTTCTTTTAATAACTATTTAAAAAATGTGGGTTTGGTGAATTCACCAATGGATGTTGCTGACTCCACATATGTCTTTCATTTTAAGATACCAAATTAACTCACAATTGATTTCTATGGTCACTTTTTTATAAGACTGAGAGCCTGCTTAGTGAAAGGCATATATTTATGACTAATTTAAGGTATAGAAGATTTGTTACAGTGACCCACACCTGTCACAGCCAGTGATTTATACATGTACTGACTTGCCATGTTTGCCTATGGCTAGCTTAAAATTACAGACCTGCTACCTATAGACTACACAGTTACAATACCAAAAATATCCGCAGAAAAACATTGAATTTTCTACATTCCACAGTTCAAAGAACTTTTCAGAGCAGGAGTTTCAGCTCACATCATGTTTTTGTACAGATATGTGCTTGAAATCCATCTTCTCTGGGATATAAAACTTATGTAATAAGAGGGGAAAATGGAAATATTTTGGAATCATGAATACGGTTCTGATTTGCTGCTAGCAGAGACTCATCCTTTTGAGGCTTAAACCCATTTCAAATCAGGAAAGAAAAGTGACAGAAAAACCTTTCCAAAGTCTCTGGCAGAGCACCCAGAACATGGCTCATGAGATTGCAGCATTATAGCGGTGACAGGGTGCAGCCAATCTGCTGCCTGCTGCCTGCTGCTGATTCATGCCCCACAAAAGACTGTCTGAAGAAGAGTCTGGGAATTGCTGATCCTCACCATAAACAGTGTCTGCATATGGTCTTGAAACAATACTTTTACCCCTTCTGTGAATAATTTTAACCTTAATTAATGATTACCTTAAATAATTCTCTGAATTAATTCAGTAATTTTCTGTAAATAACTGTAAATTTTACTTTCTCCAGCCTGAGTAGTTGAGTTTTGCCTCCAGTGCTCCTAGCAGGCTCTGGAGGTGTTTGCCCTTGGCTGTCTTCTGTTCTGTGGGGAGGCTGACCTGTGGATCTCACATTGGTGATAGCACGTCAGGCAGGGCCAGGGCTGGAGTGGACATGGGATGTGCAGCCCAACACTGCTGACAACATCCAGGCTAACATCAGGCTAGCTGAAGGGCTGTAGCACCCTTAATGCCTGTGATAAATCCTTACATGATGCAACAAAAACCAATTCCAACTCATTTCTTTGGGCTAGAGGAGAAGAATGCAGAAGATCCATTCTCTTTTCCTGCCCCAACCTCCCTGTTCCCCTCAGACTGTAAATTCTGCAGATACCCTGGAGCAGATTGCTCCATTCAATGGACTTTTTTTGCCTGCCTGGAGACCCACCACCACCAAGCAAAGACAGAAAGACATTGCTAACACCATGTCCCTGAACTGATATTTCTGGAAGGGTTTAATACTACACGCTGGTCACCTTGAAGAAGAAGAATATAAAATAAAACATTGCATACAAGTAAATAAACAAAACAGACTAGAATAAACCAGTCTTTTCCCCTGAAAAGAAAGTAACTTCCTGTTGCAATTCTTTTTCTTATGGAAATCAAATAAACAGTTTTTAACCAGGCTTTATGGGACGAATCAGACTTACAGAACATCCCTGGTTGACCCAGTGTGCTGTTCTGGCTTGTATAACTCCCATGATCTGTCCTGCTTTTTCCATTCCTCTCTCTGTTCATCATCCCTGCTTCATGAACCTACAAGGCTCTGGAGACTTGTGTTTCCTTGCTTTTGCTGCAGTAGCAAACTCTTGTTTTCTTACTCTTCCATCTTTACTCTTTCTAGATACAGGGTCACAAAGGAGGAATGCTCAAGGTCTGTGGCAGTTTAGTTCACTCTTAATGGGATAAATATACGTGGGAATAATTTTTCTGAGTTCAGACGATTAGATAATTTGCAATCTTCTTGTTGATATGACACGTGTGTAGCATTTAGTTTTTCAGGCAGTTACATCATGTTATTTGATATATATATATATATATATATATATATATATATATATATATAAAGCATCTGCAATGTAATTCATAAACCAAGCTGTGGCATCTCATATAGCCCTATATCCACTAAATTTCAAAATACAAAGTCTTGTCTTTTAAAGCATTGTTTAATTTGTCTGCGTAAGACTTAAGAAAAACCTCCTATGATTCTAGATATTAGTTAATATGACAAAACTTAAATATAAATAAACATAAAACAACAGTCTCTAAGTCTGTATCTACTGTAAAATCTCAGCTAAATAAAAGAAAAGTAAAATATATTTTACCGTAACTAAAAGTTTCAAATTAAGGAATATTGGATATCTTGTTTGACTGAATGAGGCTGGAAGCCAGAGACAACTTTCCTTTGGATTTTTTCTTTTGTGTGTCTTCAAAATGTTCTTATTATTGAATATCATATGTCTTGCTGTGTTTCTAAATTCATGCACATTTCCTGCTAAGAACATATGGAAAAGAGTAGATGGTTCAGAGTGAAATCTGGATGACATAATAAACCGTGAGAGAGAAACTCAAAGGATTAATACAGCTCCAAAGACTGAAACTGTGTCTACTGTTAAGCACATACCACCATTTTTTTATAGCCCAGACATTTATGAGGCAAAACTAGGAAAATATAAAAATCAGATCATTACAGATGCTAGGATTTTGTATATGGGTGTGCTGGATGTGGTGTCAATTTAGAAATAAGAATTTTTTAACATGTCCTCATTTTAGTTGACAGTAAGAATGGACAGTCTGTGTAAATTTCAAGTGTGATTGTGTTCCATTATCTTGGTGTTTTCTATGGTCTGGTTTCCTCTCTGCAAGTGGAAAACAACCAGTGCTCTCCCGGATTAAGGCAGGTGAAAAATGCAATGTGCGCAGATTTGCTGCTGATGGCAATTTCAGGCATGCTAGTGAGCACTGCAGCCTGGGACAACAACGTGAGATACAAGATTGACAAGAGGTGGTGTTGCTTCTCTTTACATTCATGACTAGAAATACATTTCTGGACAGATCCTCAATTAGGACAAAATTATGTATTTAAATACCTGATTTACATAGAGATGTAGAGCTTAAAGGAAGGGACCACTGCTTATCTCTCCAAGTGTCTGTGCAGAGCTGGGCTCTGTCAAGCGCTGATACAGGCTCACCTCTCAGTCTTCCTTGGCTAGTCACACAATAGGACTGCCATCCTATAACCTGGGTCTACAGCCAGGTTGGCTTCCAGAAACATGTAGCATTCAACCTACCCTGGTACAGCTGCACTTACATCTGCTCTTAACCTGACACTCTGACCTCCCCCATGTCTTCTTGCTGTGATGATACAGGAAAACCACAGAGGATTTCTCTTAGCTAACTAGGGATATTTCCAAGCTATTCTGCAAGATCCTTACCAATCATCTTTGTTGCTTTGGATTGTGTATGGGAAGAAGGCAGTTTTTGAGACCAGTTTTCACATGCAGTGGATCACCATCAGCAGTTGCCTGTTTCTCTCAATGACAGTCAAAGAAGCATGGGGCTCAGAGCTTTGTCTTAATCCAAACCATGCATCTAACTTTCCAATTCCTTAACTAGAAGACATGAACCTCACTGCCAGGTTTCTGCAAGGTTTCCTAAAATTGCAATATGTATTGAACTGAACTAAAATCTGCTCTAAACACAGCTTCTGAATAATACACTCTTAAATTTCCTTACTGAGATGATTCTCAGAGTAGTGAGGGCAGCTTGTGCTATGTGTCCTGGAAGAGCAACCAGTGGCTGTTTTTTCCTGAAAGGCAGCTCAAAGACTGCAAGTCCTGATAGGAAACGCAATAAGGATATTCTAAGACAAGCTCCTCCTCAGCTGAAGACAGAACAGGGCTTGGAGAAGACATGATGCAAGTTCTTTCCAAGCAGAGCTGAGGAAACTGCCTGGGAGCTTGCTGTGGGAAAGGCCAAAGGGAGATCAGGAAGCATGGAAGAGGTAATCTATCCATCTGTCTGGAACTGGTCTGTCAGGAGTTTGAGGATTAAGGGATTAAAATTTGGATGTACGGAGTGAGCAGGAGAAGAAAAAGGCTTGAGATATACAAAACAATTTGGCAATCTGAGTCTTTATATGCAAGAACTAGAACAGTATGGCAGCATCTGATTGCTTCCTAAGCCCAGCTAAGGAAAAGCTCAGGGGTATATGAGTAAAGGTCTACCTAGTTTGGAGAGGGAAGAGAGGTACTGATATGCTCCTGGTGTCCCTGTCCGTGGCAGGAGGTTGAAACTAGATGATTTTTTAAGGTTCCTTTCTGACCCAAACCATTCTATGATTCTGTTTTAAAGAAGGCTTTATCTGTTTGTCAGGAAGGCTTTAATCCTCATGTAACCATTGCAGAAGAAATGGGCATGTAATCTACTGCACGAGGAGAGCATAGCAGGGGTGAGGAGGAAAGCTGAGGCCACATGTTGAAAATGAGTTTATGTCCTGTACAAGCAAACTCAAATCTGCTCTCTAACAATAATGAATACATATTCACTCAGTTTCCTCAGTGTTACATGCTTTAATACATCTCATCATGCCACTATGGAAAAATGACTGATATGTCGGTTTCATACTGCTGGTCATAAAGTAAGTCAATAGCTTCTCACTGTAAGAAAGCAGCTCAACCTTTGCTGCAAACCTGAGAGACTGAGACTTTTAAAGTACAGTAATTTCACGACTATAAGGTGCACTCAATTATAAGGCGCACTTTTTTTTCCAGTGAGGATCTGTGCGCAGCAAAGTAACAGAATAGTAACGGAATTGCGTGATCACGGGGTTTACTGGCAGGTGCTCAATTTGCAAACATTTTTCATGGATCAGCATAGCCTTTAAACGCAGCCCCAGGCGCCCTTCCCATGCCGCGGGCCCCGGCACTCCTGCCCCTGGCGCCGGCTGGCACGGCTCTCGCGGCTGACGTGGCTCACACTTCCAGGTTGTCGGCAAATTTCTGAACTTTGTCCATATATAAGGTGCACCGGATTATAAGGCGCACTTCCAGGTTTCAATCAAAATTTTAGTCAAAAGGGTGCGCCTTATAGTCGTGAAATTACTGTACTTAAGTATTCACCTTTTAAAATGGGAACTAACCAGATATCTTCTGTAATAAGTGCCTTTCTTTTTGTGCACATTCCAGGCTAAGGATATTGAGGCTCCTTACAAGGGAAGGCACTAACAGGAATGACTTGAATCTGTTACAAATAACATAGTGGAAAATTTCCCCAGGCAGCTGATCTAATTTTGGTTTTCAAAAAAATCTGTGTTCAGTATGAAACTGCTTGTAATTGTAATCTTTTTCACAAGTTATTTAAGTTTTTAGTCACATCATGGTAAAGTTAGTAATAAAGACATTGGAAAGAAGGAAAAACATACCCTTCTTATCTGGATCTTTTCTTAGAGGAGATTTTAACACAACAGCAATAAAAATATTCTATTATTTCCTGCTAGTCAGCAAAAGGAAGCTGTCCTAAAGAATCTGTTTCCTGGCCATCAGAAAACACTGAAGTAACACCTTCAAGTTTGCACAAGTGAGGATTCATTGGTATTAATCATTTGCATGTCACTAGTGTTGCCCAAATCCTTGTATTTATGAAGTATAGAGAAAAATATTTAAATTTTGTATGTCCTGATTTCCATCCTATTTTCCTGAATACAATTAGCCATTGTTTTAAATTCTGTTCTTTGCACCAGTGTTATATCAGCATGGACTAAGTCCCCACTGGACCTAAATGTCAGTTTTCTTAAGTGGTCATTTTGCCTGAGGAGAATCTAAAGGATTGTGTTCTTGAAATTGTTTATCTGTGCTGATTACAGAAGAGAAACAAAAAATACCCATAAAATCAGAAGTTAATCTTAGCCAGGAAATAAGTAATATTGAGTCACTAAACCTGGCAAAGGTGGCTGTTTAACAGAAGCTGTTCTGAGCCAATTCCTGTATATACTCCACTGAAGCATAGCTGTGGCATTTATTTTAGGTACAAGTGCCAAATTAAACATTTAATTGACTTTTCTTTTACACTAAGTTGTCTTAAGTTTAGCCGTATGTCGCTATAGGTAGTACTATAGATACTAGTAGACCAAGTATGACACTCAGACAGTGTTATTTTCTGTGGGAAAAGTGTGCCATTTCAAAGCTATTCTTCCTGCTGCAATAAAAAATAATTGCACCAAAAAATGTCCACGTGGAGAACTTAGAGAGTTTTTTGTTTCTTTTCTACAACCAAGGGTGGGAATACATATTCCAAAATACAATATTTGATTAACTGTCATTGTGGTAAAAATATGTTTGGGAACATAATTTTCTATTGGGCAATATATTTTTAAATTTCTATTTTGATGTTTTACTCTTACATGTGTGAAGTAATTTTGAGAATCACCCCTACTAAACCTTTCAGTCCTCTGTCATCCTACTAATGCATCACAGAGAAGTTATTCTCAGCTTTCACTGTAGCCATTGTATTTCTAATCCACTTCAGTCTGGGAAAATAACACCCTGCTTTAATTAAGAGACCAAAAAATGTAAACTAACTTCAGAGAAAGAGAAAAGCTAAACTCTTTGTCCCCTTGAAAATTCATATGCTGAGTGATGAGCAGCAGAAATCCCTTATAGCTGTCCTGGATGATATGTTAGACTGACTTGCTGTAAGAGGATAAGAGTCTGATGTTATGGGTGTAAGTCCATTGAGGATTGCTGTGATTTACATCCACAGCTCCAAGAGGAGAGTCTTGCTTCTGGTCACCTCAATGCTTCTCAGGTGCTATCAAAGAGAATAATTTTTTCTAATCTGACATCTCACTAGCACAAAAAAAGGAGATTTTTGGGAAATTTTGTCCACAGGGCTCTGTTTCTGCAATTTCTATTTGTTTTCCCTAAAGGTCTCACAGTTTTACATACAAAACACAGTTCCTGGAATGTCTTTGGGGGATAGGAAAGGGTGCATACTTTTATTAATTCTCTGAAATTGTATTTGAAATGGGGTAGCTGAATAGTTTGTGAGTTAAGCAGCTGAAAAATTAGGACACCTAGTAAGGAAATCTTAAGCAGACTTCAGAGAGGCAGAACACAAAGAGAGCATAGCTGGACCTCTGAAAATGCACTTCCTAATCTTAAAAAACAAACACACAGAGGTGGTCATGATAGCTGTTTCATGTTGCTCCTGGAAGATGTTTCCAGATATTGAAGTTTCTTTTAGCCCCAGAGTTTGGTCCAGAAGCTTTACAGGCAGAGAGGGCTGCAAACTGTAGCTGGCACAGACCATGACAGGTCACTGGTTAAGGATCAGAGTGCAACAAGGGGCACTCTGTGGAAGTGGGTGTTTCTTGGCATATTTACAGATACCACTCTCAGGTGTGGCCCCTCTCATCAGAGATGGATGCTGTCTGAGGAGGCAATTCAGGAAGGAAGCCTGAAAGCATGTGGGTGTGAGTCCTGCCCCAGGGAAAAAGGGGAATTGTTTATTTCAGCAGCAGGAAAAGAGTTGGCTCTAGGCATTTTTTTCCAACAAATAGATTATTCACTAAACACACGATTTTTGTTGGCCTGAAAATACGCCTGAATCAAAACCACATCTGTAGAGCTGTTTAAGGTGGGGGTTTTTTGTGGCTTTTTTTTTTGCTGGCCTCAGAGGTAGATATGTATAAATTTATTTCCTCGTGTCTAGGTGTGAGTTTGTGGATGATGATGGCCTCCACAGTCACCCAGAAATCTGAACATTCATCAAATCTGTGGAAAACTGCAAAACTCAGCTTCAGCTCTCTCTTCTGCTGGAGGAGATTTGAACATGTCAGTCACTGTAATGCACTCCCCAACCCTGTAATGGACTCCACCACCATGCTCTAGGGCAGAGATTTCTGGAGCACAAACCTCCCATAGTGCACAGGCGGCTTCAGATGGACAGGAGCAGAATCTAGTCCATATATACATCCCCAGTGTTTTCAGGGTATGTATGCTAAAAGATCCCTGGGAGCATCAAGGAAGGGGAAAATCTCTGTTCCTGCTATGGACTGATCAAGAGAGGATAGTTACACAGCCTGTGTTGGGTATTCATCAAAAGAGGCAAGCCAATGTAGTTCAGGCCTCGTGCTGGTGGCTTTTTAAGATGTTTAAGCTGTACAAAATGAAATGGTGGCATTGGGACTAGCACAAGTGTTCCATCCTGGGAGCCAGGGGCCCTGCTGGGACAGCAGGTCCTGTACCCTGTATGATGGGGGGATGCAGAGAGATGGGAGATGAGGAAGAAGAAGGTTTCTGGGGGGCTGAAAATAATTTGCTCCAGTGGCCAAACTGAAAAAAAGAGAAATTACACCCGTAATCACTGCATGAATTTATTTCCACTGAATGAGCCTTACCCAGACTCCATCATTCTTGTACCCAGTTGTGCTGAGCCAGCAATCAACTGACTGAGCTTGTGTAACAGTGTTTTTCCATAAGCCTGTAAGGTCTGTGTCCCTTGGTTTTTGGCGGCTGGATTTTCTTGGCTGGACGTTGAGGTATTGTTAAGTTACTTTTTCTTTCAGATTTTGCTGACATAACTGGTCCTGCTGTCACCAGAGGGATGCAAGCATGAGTCCCTTCATTTTAAAAGAGGCAAAAAGTTTCAAACACAGTTTTTCGACCTTTAAAGCAAACTACAAAGACAGTCTATTTCCTAAGGCTTTTTGGGAAGAATTGAGGGAATGAATGGGACAGGATACATTTTACTGCTTTGAATTACTAGCTGGCTAAGTTAATTTAATTTTGTTTTGCGTGAGCTCTGCTGTGTTGGACTTGTATTTTAAATAACTGGTAATGTGCCAAAAGCTATGGATAGCCATTGTCCTTTGTATTTTAATTGTACTAAATAAAATGAGAACAATGGGAGCGAAAAAAACCCTAGAGGTGGGTCATAAATAAGCATTATTTACAGTAATTTCACGAATACAAGCCGCACCAATTTGACCAAAATTTTGGTGGAAACCCGGAAGTGCGGCTAATATTCCGGGGCGGCTAATCTATTAACAAAATTCTAAAAGCTGCCAACACGGAAGTGAGAGCCCGCGGCAGCCCCAAGCCAAGCTGGAGCCCGGCCGGCCCCGGCAGAGGTGGGAAAGCCTGGCAGAGGCGGGGCCAGCAGTTTGGGGGCGGGCGGCAGAGCCTGAGCCAGCAGGGCGGGGCAGGGAGGGCGGCAGAGCCTGAGCCAGCATGGCGGGGGAGCCCGGGAGAACTGGGGCTAGCAGTGCAGGGGAGCATGGCAGAAGCAGGAAGGCCGGCGGGTGGGGCTGCCTGGCAGCGGGGGAAGCCCAGCATAATCGGGGCCAGCAGCGTGGGGGAGCCCGGCGGTGCGGGGGCCTGCAGTGCCGGCCAGGGCGAGGAAACGCGGCGGCGGTGCAGACGGGAGGGGGCGGCCGGCGAGCCTGGTGGCGGCGGCGGCAGCCCTGCCGGCGGGCGAGCGAAAGCGGCGCTCGCGAAGCGCCGCCGCCGCGAGCGAAGCGCCGCCGCCGCTTGCGGAAGCGCCGCCGCCGCGAGCGAAGCGCCGCCACCGCTCGCGGAAGCGCCGCCGCCGCGAGCGAAGCGCCGCCACCGCTCGCGGAAGCGCCGCCGCCGCGAGCGAAGCGCCGCCGCCGTGAGCGAAGCGCCGCCGCCGCTCGCGGAAGCGCCGCCGCCGCGAGCGAAGCGCCGCCGCCGCTCGCGGAAGCGCCGCCGCCGCTCGCGGAAGCGCCGCCGCCGCGAGCGAAGCGCCGCCGCCGCTCGCGGAAGCGCCGCCGCCGCGAGCGAAGCGCCGCCGCCGCTCGCGGAAGCGCCGCCGCCGCGAGCGAAGCGCCGCCGCCGCTCGCCGAAGCGCCGCCGCCGCTCGCGAAGCGCCGCCGCCGCTCGCGGAAGCGCCGCCGCCGCGAGCGAAGCGCCGGCGCCGCGGGGCGGGCGCGGCGCTCGCGAGGCGCGGCGCTCGCGAGGCGCGGCGCAGGGCGAGCGAAAGCGGCAGCGGGGCGGGCGGCGAGCCCGGCGGCGGCAGCCCTGCCAGCCGGGCGAGCGAACGCGGCAGCGGGGCGGTGCTGACGGGAGAGGGGGGCCAGCGAGCCCGGCGGCGGTGGCAGCACCACCCGGCCAGCCCCGCCGAGCCGTGGCGCTGAGCTGGGCCACCCGGCCCCGTCGGCAACCATGAGCGGGCCGAGCCTTCCTGGCCCCGCCCCGAGCCAGTAAAGCCCGCTATGCCGCGATCCTGTTACTAATTGGCCAATTTGTGAAAGCTGCGCACGGATTCTCGCGACAAACGAAAGTGCGGCTAATATTTGGGGTGCGGCTTATCTATTGACAAAGACAGCAACATTGTCGAGGCACCGGGGGTGCGGCTTATAATCCGTGCGGCTTGTATTCGTGAAACTACTGTAGTTTCTAACAGACATGTTTTATTTTCCCAGTTATAATGGAAGACATAAAAAAGGCACTTAAACATGTCCTGAAAAACTGGGAAACAAATAACCCTGGGTCCATTACTGTCTGAAACAAAGACTTTTTTATATTTTTCCTGAACAACTAATAAAAATTAATCTTTACTGTTTGAATTATGTTTATTTTGTTAATAGAATAGACAAAAGATCTAATGAGAAATTAACAGGACTTCCAATAGAAACTATTGATACGTGACATCTAGTCAGCTGAACACATAGTTATGCTGTAAGCCAGAGAGAAACAAAAAGATCATACTACATTTGACACTATCCAGAAACCGGAGAAAAAGCTCAGTAAGTTGACACAGGAGAATTTGGTTTTGAAATTTTACATTGAGCCAAAAAGCTTCTCATTATTGGCAAGACGCAATGATTTTGGTAAAACAGCGCCATTAATTTCCCTTATGCTTTGCATCTAAAGCCAAACAGGTTGTTGGGGTGGGTTTTAAATGTTTTCTGGAGGAGAAAATACTGCAACTTCCACTTGTCAATACTGCCATGCTGCTGACAAATTTCATCTGCTCCCCTCTGCCTGACTGCTCTCTCCCAGCAGCCTAAGCAGCCTAGATGCAGTACAGGATGCTCCATCTCCCTTGTGTGTACAGCTACTCACAGCCAACTTGTCCTGACCTCTGTAAAAGCCCTGTCAAGTCTGACAACAGCCTGCGGTACTGGCATCTTGTCCTGTGTTTGTTGTACTTCTTTTTGTCAGTAATTTTTAATTCCCAAATCCTCTATTTCACTGAATCCCATCCAAGCTGGTATGATTTCATGGAGGTTGGTTTTGCTGCATTGGCATGTTTGTTGGTTGCTTGATCATCTATAGAGGATGGTGTCCAGAAATCTATGTCTGAGGGAGCACTAGTTATTCCTGTAGCAAACTCTCACATTATTTGTAGGCTCAAAATATTTGTGCATAAAACACAAGGACAAGCAACCTATTGTGTGGCAGGAAGCGTGCAGTCTGCACAAATGCCCTCAAGTTTTCTGTTGGTTCTTTTCATGAGAAGCACCTGTATATGGCTAAACAGCATATAAATCTTGTGCTATTTGCATTTTACTCCCAAAATCTTCTAATGAGTCTATGCTTTATTTTTATAAACATTTTATAAGCTGCCTGGAGGCTTATATCTGCTGGTAGACATAATTTTTGGTTGAAATCATACATTTCATTAAAAAGAAAAATTAATTTCCCCATTGATATCCCAAGAATGAATTTTCATCTTTGTTACATGGCTCATCAAACAAATGGTTCCAATTCTTCAGATTTAATGCTAGACAGATGTGTTAGACAGATATTACCACACTTTTTGGAATTCTACATGATAGAGGATATATTTTTGAAGGCTGTGCTGCACATCAGACAAAATCCTTATCCAAAAAGATATAAAATAACATTTGTGAAATCTCAGTATTTCAAAACCAGAGATGCTATTGCATGCTTTTGGCCAAAGTCAAACAGGAAGGCAAGCAGCACACTGAAGCAGTTGGGATATAAGTTCCTCATTACGAGCTCAGGACTGCAAGTTGATTAGCTCTCTGGCCCCAATCCAGAAAATCAGTTAGACTGAGAAAGTCTGTAGGAGTTGGGTGTTTAATTCCTTCAAGCTTGTTTTGAAAATCTTAGCCTTAAGCATTTACTTCCATAGGTATATCCACATGTCTAAATTAAGCAGGTTGTTGGCAGGGAATATGCAGACTTAGCACCATGTAGCTGCAAGTCCTGTTCACCAGACTCCTCTTGGTGTGGGGAGAACCAGTGATGCTGGACACTACTGATGTTTTCCTTGGAAGGAGAGAATCTCTTCAGGTTCCGTGACGTGGCAGAGGCTGATGACAAACACTGAGCACTCCGTGGTGTTGTGAGAGAAGCAGAGGAGCTGGAAAACCAGGCCAGTGAAATGAGGGAAGCACTGCCCAGAGGAAGGACTCCCCCTTGGAATGTACACAGACCCCTGCCTGTCCTGATGAGGTTTTGAGGAAGGTACTTTGGCTTCTAAAGCTCACACGCAGTCTCCAAGACAACAATGAAATTTCTTGATCTCTAATTCTCTTTGTTTGGTCTTCAGTCATCCTTATTTATGCTGTTTTTAATTTCTGTTTTCTCACATGGAACTCATGGAACCTGATGTCTTTCAAACATCTGTTGCCCCTACATGCCTCAAGGAAATGGGATATTTGCAGCAAACATTGGTTGGTTTGAAGGGTATAGATAAAGTCAGCATCAGTTAAGGTCTGGTCACAAGCTATGTTTCTGCACATGGAAGTAGGTCTTCTCCTATCTGTGGCTGGAGATGCACTCTGAGAGCACAGGGCAAGAGCTTCTTGGTGCACTGCAATGCTTGCAGTGCTCTGAGTCCTTGTAATAGTTTCCTACTTTTCAGATGAAAATATATTCCTGGAGGGTTTGTCTAGAGTAGGTAGCTTGGGTCTCATGGTGTTCTGTTGTGCCTCACTGAAGCTAATCTATTTCTTTTCTTCCCAGGACTAATTAACTCAGATATTATTCTGAGCTAGCAGAGATGTGTAGCTTCCAACACTTGGTTCAGATCCTTCACAGATAGCTCAGGTATCTCTACATGGTGCTTGAGTTATGCCAGCAAGACACATTCTAAGCAATCCTTTTTAAAGAAATTCAAAGCAAAGGAAACTACAGAATGTCAGTAGTATAAAGTGCTGCATGTAGCTGTCGAATTTTGTCTAGATAATTTGATCTGTATCCTGTTCAACTTTAATAAACTAACATCTACTTTTGAATTAGTCTCTTTGTGGCTTAAAAAATCTGTTCTAAGCTTCAAGATCTGTCTTCGAGAAACTGAGAATTAAATAAGAAATACCCACAGGAAACTTGCACGTTTTTTCTAACATCTTAATTAATCCCTCAGGTTGAGGAAAATTAATTGAAGATTTTTACCACTTTCCCCACTAACTTTTCCTACTCCAGGGACTCAAATAAATGGAGTTTACAAATTCATCCACTGTTCTGCTTTAAAACTTCATGAAACTTTGCTTTTTAGTAGGAAGTTAATTAGGAATAGTTATTATTATACTTTTAATGTGGGTAAGACTCCTGAGGCACTGTAAACATTAATTAAGCCCCACAGTACCCTCTGAAGTAGATAGTACTTACCCACAGTTGAGAGAAAATAAAGTCTCCCCTCTCCACTTAAACTCTACCTAAATATCAGCAAACCAACTATAAATATACAAAAAAAGAGGGGAAATAACATTACAAAATATTTACTATGCCTACATTTTGCCCCCCAAAAAAATTCTGAAGGTTTTGAATTTAGGATATTAGGAACAGTGCTTTTGCAACCTTCTGTTATTTAGGTCCTTACCATTCAAAAATGTGTTACCTGTTACGGGAATTTTTGAGTATTTCTATAAAATACAGCTATACTTATTTAAAAAAAAAAAAAAAAAAAAAAAAAAAAAAAAGAGTTTGGACTTTCTTACAGTTCGCCTGATAAAAAATTATTTTGGATAGTCCAAATAGTTTTGGTTAAGTTGAATGTTTCTTGGAATGTAATGTTTTTGGACAATTTAGGGATTCTCTGAAGACCTGAGTACAACAGTACCACATATCTCTTCTACTAATACAGTTTAGTAGAAACAAGGATGTAAAAACTTCATATACTCACATCACAGGAATATTGTACTGGAATACTGGTCCAGCTCTCGTAACATGAAACAACAGACAAATCACAATGGCTCTAAGACTTTCACGTGGTTCTGGTGTATGAAAGCCATGGATGTCAGTTGCAGCTTGCAGGGCTGGTGCCTGGGAGCTTTAGGGAACAGCAAATAGTGCACTTGGTCTCTTCAGGTCCTGCAAACTATTGCATTATCAGCTGCAGTGCTGTGTTCCCCTGGTGAGGGAAACAGATCCAGAAATGAGTAATCATTTTGAACTCCCGTTTTTTCTTGTCCTAAAAGTTACTTTCTTTAAATTCAATTGATTTTTTTTGTATCTTTTTGCCACAGTAGCTCACAAAACCTCTGTTAAAATGCATTGTACATCTATGTGCTCCTCACAGAACTGACAGATGGTTTTTCTGTTCTTTTATGAGTTAGGGAGCTTCAAATACCAAATTGGCCAAGCACAGCAGGCCTGATCCAAACTCTGGCAACATAAAAGGAAAGACTCCTTTTGCCTTTAGTGGGCTCTCAACCCATCTTCTCTTTTGCAAATATTTTGCATCTCAACTTGCAGCTGAGCTGGCAAATCAAACAAGACTCGGGTCCCCATAGGAAAACTTCCTGACCCCAAAAACTCCCCTCCCAAGGTGTCCACACATGTGCTGCCAGCTGTACAGACCCTTGACAACTCTACTCATGTTCCAGGAACAGCTTGGACCAAAGCCAGCTGGGACCCCTTCTTCTGGGAATCACTGCACAGCTGTGCCTCAGCCCCTGCTTGAGTCTATTCAGTTTAATGAGATGTGCTTTGCACAAGGTGCAAATATAGAGACAGTGAGCACAGCATCTGTCTGATACTGAAATCTAGGTGTGAGCAAGGAGGAGGAGACCACAGCAAGGTCACTTCCTGGACAATTGGTTGAGTTGGGTACCTGGTCCCAGGAACAGTCCTTGCTTAAAGCATAAAGGGTTATTTCCTATTTTATCTGACAAACCAGGGTTTTTAGAAACTTTATTTCATTATGCTACAATTTTACAAATTATAAATTTTACTCAGATATCATAGGTTTGGCCAAGACTCTCTGAAGATTTTGGGAATACAATAATAGTTATAAACAGATCAGATCAAAGATCCAGAAGCCTTTATCCAAGCTTGTGAACTAGAAGAAGCTTAAGAGAAAGCATAGAAACAGGACAAGTATATAATGACAATACCCTGGCCAGTCTTGCAACTTCAGTGATTTGTGGTGCAGGTGCTTCCTGAGCCAGCAGTAGAGGCTTCTGTTTCATAGCCCAAGATGGATTTTTCATTCATGAGCACATCCAATTTCTTTATGAACTTTTGTAAGCTGCTATGATCTGCAATGGGCCATAGATGTAAATGAATGAGGACCATCTCTTTTTGTTCCATTTGAATTTACCACCTAGCTTCACCTGGTCCTTTTTTTTTTTTTTTGACACCCTGTAGATCTTGCAATAAAAGAGACAGTGGTTTTTTTCCTCCTTTTAACTTCCTGCATTTTACCACAGTTTTTCCAAAAGAGGGACAGAGAACGTACTTGATGTCCTGCTCTGATTGCAGGGCTTTGAGCAAGTTGTTGCCTCTTTGGAGAGGGCAGATGAGAACTGGCATTGTCTGTCCCAATGGTCTTCTCCTTGACCCACCACCAGGGGTGTGAGGGCAAGGAAGCCCATCCTTGAGTCCTGTTTTGCAGCTGCAGCTCATGGGAGCTGCCTCCTAGATTAGACATTACCACTGGCACCGGTGCCTCAGGTAAGAAATTGCTGTGACATTTCTGAAGGGGCAAGCTCTTCATCATCATCATTGAACAAAATCTGGTGTAACTGCTAAAGCTTGGCAGAGGCTTCCATGAAATGCACTCTTAACCAAATCTCTGAGGGTGGTGGGCTTCCATCTGTGAGGGACAAGCACTGCTTGGCACAGTGTCCTCGCTGTGATCTCTGACATAGCTGCAGGAGGTTTTGTGCTCTGTCGAGGAAAAGGTAACCACTACACTTTTTTCACCCACATCAGCATCCTTCCCTTTCTGTGTCTGTACTGCTTAGCCACAGAAAATGATGGAAATAAAAAAAAAATCCAAACCAAAACAGAGTGAAAGCAACACCATTAACAACCTTTTATCTATGCTGACTGAAAGTTAATCCATATATACAAAAATCTGATGCTTCAGCTTACTGAGAGAGACAGACACATAATAGAATCTCATGAGCAATATTGCTTCACAATAACAGGGCTTTATCATCTTTTGTCTAACTCTGACCTACATCAGCCTTTCAGTGAGGTTAAAATTCCTAGCACAAGCTACAGGAATTTACCTCAAAGCTGTTGTAGAAAAATGGATTTGACACAGATTAAAAAAAATAAATCTAAGCAGGTCTTGCGGTCTCAAGGAGCTGTGCTCATTATCTATTTGAAAGTGATGCTATCCACAGGCTGAAAACTCAAAAATCTGTGTAAGAGTGCAGTTTTTCTGCACTAAGTTTTTATATTTATTCATAAATAATGCATATTTATGTTGAATTGTTGGCTCTTTCTTTTTTCTTTCATTATACATTTCAGATCTCTTTTTTATTTTTCTGTGAGACTGGGCAGTTGTAGCTCATCTCAAATTTCAGATCCCTGCTTTTCATTTTGAACCTTGTAGCCTACCAAATCTATATACACAAAGTGAAACCCAGTGAAATTTCAAATAGTCTGCAGTTTGACAAATACACAATGCAAAAGGCAATGAGTCAATGAAGATGCTCTGTAGGCAAAAGGAAAGCACCTTGCTGAGTGTGGGGACAGAGAGGGACTCAGTGAAAGTCCTTATTCTAACTGTTCCTGCACCTTCAGAAGATGCACTGTGAAAAGACATGGACTTTGCTATCTGAAAACATAGAGCAAATAAATCCCTGTCATTTTTTGAATTTTTTCTAAAGAGAGGGGACCAGTTAGCTCGTCTTGGAAGACAAGAGCTGTGAGGGAGAACAGTGGCGACCAGCTTTCCCCTTTCTTGTCCCCAGTTTTCAGCACTATCTGTAAAGTGTGACCAGAGCATTCATTGGAACAGGTCTTCTGAGATATGTATATATATATATATATATGTACACATATAGATACCTACCAGAGATACATTGCCTTTCTGAGAAGGCAGAATCTGGAGAGATTGCAAAAGAAAATATCTGTGGGTCCTAACTCATCAATACTGGAGATTTCTGTCATAAACTACATTCTACTTGTTTCGTTTTTACTATTTCTGCCCAAAAAGAAAAATACAGGAAGCCTTAGTTAGAGGAAATTGTGTCAAAGATTATGAACCTGCAGATTTTTAAAATCTAGATGAACTCTGATTAGTTTGAAAGTAGCCCCATGCTGGTTCAAAAGCTTGTGCCATTTTCAATTTGCTTGCCTTGAGTTTCAAGTTAGCAGTGAGACCATGTCCCAAGGAGCAGGGGTGGGGCTGGCTGCTGCAAGGCCTCTAGGTAGGATGATGAAGCAAAGGAAGAGAATCTGAAGACCAGAAGGTATGGTGTTGATGAGCTGGAATGACCTTTTTCATGACACGAGACTTGCCAGAAAAATGTACTTGGTAATTTCTGCACTGTGCTCCTCACTCCTCTTTGAAGCTCTGTCATTTATAAAAATGGATGGTCCGTGTCTGCAGGAATTTATTCATCCCTGCACACATTATTCTAGTAGTTAATCACTCTGGCAGCTAAAGTTCAGATCTTATTTCTAGACTGAATTTTGTCAACATTCAACTTCTAGGCATTGGATCTTATTAGCTTTCCTTCCTGCTAGGTGATGCCATCACCAGTCAAATTCTCCTGGATAAGTTACTAAAATCAAGCCTACTCCAATACTTAGCTCATACCTAATTTCAGTCTTCAAGCTCTACTGTGAAGACTGCAGGATTCTGGCAACATCAGCTTGCTGTTCTCTCACCTGCTCTGTGCAAAGCCTGCCTTCTATACCCAGAAGTACAATCCTGAAGGATGGGTTTTACTTAAGCATTTTCATAAGAAATTGATTTTTCTGGAACTTTCCTAATGCTGCTGCTACTTCCTTATTATCACACACAAGCCTTTATCACTAATGGTTCAAGACACCCTGACTTCAGGTTAGTGACTGTATCATAAAATAGGAGCTGCATAAGTTGCCTGAATCCAAAAGTCTCCAGTATGTATTTTATATTAGCTAAGACAAAAGTAATTGGCTTTTCTGCATATTTGCACTCGTACATTCTCACCAGCAGTGCACTTTGTGGAAAACAGTTTGTAAAACTGCAAGTATCAAGCTGTCTTTAATGACACACTGGATGTAGAATTGTTTAATGACTCTTACGCCATTTATGTCAGTGTCCAAAGAACTGCAATAAAAATAATCAGGTACCAAAAGTGGATGCCAGAAAATAGCTGGGGAAAACGTGATTTAAAAAGTGGTAAGAGATACCTCAGAGCAGAAACTCTGAGGGCAGAGGCAACAACAATAGTGGGCAGTTATAAAACTTCTTCAGATACCACTCCTTAAGGCAAATACTCTCTGGGAACCAGACATCTGTCTGGAATATCTGGCCAATATCCAGCTCTATATGTACAGTAGATACAACCATTGATTCGCAGTCATATATTATACAACATACTTTGAGAAGTGGAACAGAACTTATTTAACTCCATGGGTGGGAGAAATTCTAATAATGTACTAAAACCTATAAAGCTTTTTTAATAACACTTTTAATGGAGACACAGAATAAAAGAAATATAAACGGTAGGCTTAGAAATACAGAATGGGATCAGCATTACAAAACTGGATCACCCAGTTTTTCTTTGCTTTCTTTTGAATGCTAACACAGCACATCCTGCCTGAGGACAGGTACAGTTGCTGTCCTTACCTACTTTGGATCTCACCTGTGTCAGCTTCTTAGCCCCTCCCTCACCTTCTGGCCCTTATCACTGATTTACTTTTCTCAAATGAGCCCTACAGTAACAGTGCAATACAATTCTCCAGCCATGCAGGATATGCCAGAAAATTAGTGGAAAATAAGGTTTGTTTGTTTCTTTTTTCACACCTAGTATTTATTGAATGCTGATTGTCTTTCTAGGAAATGTTTTTCCCCTATAAAAAAGACACTTATTATATTTTTTGTTTTCTTTTCTTTCTTCCTAAATATCAATGATGGAAAAACAGCCTATTATCAAAATAAATAGAGGTCCAAGGCCAAAAGGCTCTTGATTTTAAAGATTGGCTTGTGTGACTGTGTCATGAATTTGATCTTGGACGGAGTTTGTAATATTTCAAAATAAAGTAACTGATGATACATATTTTGATCTTGCATTTTTAAAAGGACTTAAAGCATCTGTCTTGAAAGGGTCTTTGTCAAGTGCAATTAATTTTTCAAGTATTAAAAACAAGTGCAGCTGGCACTTGTCCAACATGAACAAAATTTCTGAACAACCTTTGTTGCCATTCATCTTGAGCATTCCTTGGAAAGACTTGGCCTTCCTTTCTAATCCCCTACCTCCTTCATATGTATATATATATATATATATATATCTGTAAGCATTAAGTGAAGACATAGGACACATTTCTGGGGATGTAGGAGGGAAGATTAATATACTGGTGGTTTAGTGAAGGACATGAATGGGTTTCTTAGCTCTTATTTCAGTAGCTCTCATTCACAGTATACAGAACTTATTCACAGAACTAAACAGAACCAAACAGAGCCCATGATATTAGGGGCCACCCAGAATTTTAATCTTACAGATTTCCTATTTTCTCTTTGTGTGCTTTAGTTCTCATACAAAGTCTCTCACGTTGTTGAATTTGTTTCTGTCCCTACAAACCTGCATGATCCAGTTAATAATGCAATGCTCAACATTAGCATGTATGTAATTGCCATTTCCAATTGTTTAAAGTTGCCATGGCATCTTAGCGTAGATAATACCATGGTAATTCTAATTAGGCAAAAGGCAAAATCATATACCTTGACGGTGGCCAGTATAAATGGCATTTTTGTAACACTTTTTATTTGTATTTACAGGCATGAACAGATTAATATCTACAGTGCTTTTCTGAGACTGGTAACAGTCTCACATGGCTCAGTCCAATATTCTATACTTGGGAGCTTCAGACAGTCGGAAGAGAAATATCATAAAATTAAAGATATTTATAAATGATGATTGATCAGGACATTATTAAGGAGTCTTGTAGGCTGCCAAGCTAAAGATCATCAGCCTGGTTCAAAATTCCTGCAGCTGGCGTACAAATAATAATATTCATTAAAATAATTGTGCATGTTTTATTTGCCTCTGGACTCTTTAGCTATTAGGATACACTTGTGTCTTGTTTATTACTCCCCTTTCCTACCAAGAAAGCTTTAACCTTATCCTACAAGTAGAAGCTGAAAGTCTCACCTACAGATGCCCCAAGGAGTTGCAGCTACAAGAAAAACAGCTGATATTAAAGGTCTCACATTAAACCACAAGAGCTGGCAGTGGTGAGCAGAGCAAGGAGGCTCCTGTTTGCATATCAGCTCCATTTCACAATGTGACAAAGCTGCAGATGTGCCCTCTCATTAGCCAAAAACATTCCACTCCTTTCCCGTGATGGAGTATTAAAGATCTTATTGTTCAGCAAAAACATCGCTCTTCCCTTGCTTTCCACACCTTCCTCAGCTCTCAAGCTGTCATACCCATTTGGACAGGAATATCACCATTGCAGCATGCATAATTCTGTAGAAGAAATTACTTTAAGAAAGACAGAGGCCGGGCAACATACCTCCAGTTGTTTTCCCCTCAGACCATGCCTAAACAGACATTATCCTTGCTGATTCAGCCATAAATTTCTTTCTGAAGCAACTGAAAATGCAAAGGCTAAATGAAGAGGAAAAAAACCTGATGTAGGCAACAGCTGTGATACAAATACAAATGCAGTGAAAGCCATATATTAAGGAAGGGTGGAAACTCATTCAGATGAGGCTAATTTATAGAGTGACTGAACTGAAATGTTCAGTAATATTAATAAAAAGTTCCTGTAGTAAAAGAGATGAGAAAATAATTTAACTGAATACTGTTGAAGTTCTGTTTCTTTTTGGTGGGAATAATAAATAGCATCACTAATTTTTCTTAGCTGCATACCAAGAAAAGTCAGAATGTCACTTCAAAGATTTTAACATTTCTGGGAAAACAAACAGTATAGGGGGAAAAATAATTTTTCTTTCTGAATATGCACTTTAAAGATGCCTTATTCAAAGAGGAATTTACTGATGCCGTGAGTGCTATAGAGTGACACCACTACCAAGAGAAAGTTCTCTGCTCGGGTGCTCAGCACAGTTGTAAACTACAGTGTTTGCTTTCCCTTGCTGTGCAGGGGCTCCCTGGTGTCACCAAGGCTGGCCTCCTGTGGAGGAAGATAAGCAGAATGCAGGGGCAAGAGAGGCTGCATTTTAGTTACAAAAATCACAACACATGTAGGGATGTTTAGTGCTCCAAGAAAAGTTCTGGGATAACTTATGTTTTACATAGGACTACCACTGCATAACACCCACCCCAGCTAATTTTGACATCATGTCCTTCAGATCTTCCCAGCGTTTACTGCTGGCCAGAGTGTGTGTCAACCATGGTTCAGAATGGCACCTCCTGGGTGGTGATGAGCTCCTGTGGGCTTTTCCTCAAGCCCAGTGCCTGCCTGATGGTCACCCCTGGGCAGCATGGGGGCTAGGTGGTCCCCTGAGCTCTGGTCCCCTGTGCCCTGGTGTTGGGAGCATTTGCCAAGAGAGTGGGTATGTGTGCTTCCCTCCCCAAGCAGAGCCCAGGGTGCATCGCCCGGCTCCCCTTCCCAGCCTGCACAAGGATTGTGCTGCAGCGTCTGACCAGGCATGTTCTTCAAGGGCCTTTGAAGAAGGTAATGAAGATTGACATCTGGAAATTGGTGCTATATTAGATGAAGATAAAAACTTGGAAGGACTGGCTTTCCCTGGAAGAGTTTGCAGAATAACAAAATCAAGGAGGCTGCAAAAGACCGCTGTGATCATTGAGTCCAACCTTTGACCAAACACACTTTGTCAATTAGAGCCTGGCATTAAGTGCCACATCCAGTCTTTCCTTAAACACCTTCAAGGATGGTGACTCCACCACCTCCCTGGGCAGTCCATTCTAACGTCTAATCACCCTTTCTGTGAAGAAATCCCTCCTAATGTCCAACTTAAACCTGCCCTGGTGCAACTTGATGCTACTGAACTCATGAGCTGCTCTGAAGACAGGGGACATGGAAGAAGCTGAGCATGGTGGGATATGCTTTCTTAAGTGCTTTCCTTGCAAAAAGAAAATTTAGATGCAATGAATCAGCCCTTTCCTTGACTCTAGTAGCCCTGAAAAAAAACATGCCTAAAGCATCAGTGAAGTAGACTGGATTCCACCCTCTTCTTTACCCTGTAAATACTTGCTGGCTGAGACCTGTTACTCATTGCATGAGAAAGAAACCAAAGGCTATAAGGGTTCACATGATGGAGTCATTAGAGTGGGAGTGAACAGGAGTTACACAAACCTATGTTCTTCCTGAGAAAATGGCATGCATAGATAAGTGTTATAATTAAACGTAGATCTGCCACTTTAGCTTAGTGTGCATCTCTACAGCATCTGTCAAGATGTTACAATTTTATTGATCCATATCATTTTTTCTCCATTAGCTTGAGGATTAAATCATCATGTTTCGATTATGTGATGATTAATCACAGGTTAGATATTTACAGTTTGAATGCATAGAAAAGATTTATAAATTCTGTCTTATATCCCAGTGCAGCACATCAGTTTGAATAGCGCTTTTTTCCACATCACTATTTCTACCTGATCCCAGTTAAAAGTGGAGACCTTAATTTTTAATTTTTTCCAAGCTGATAATGCTGTGCATTTGGCAACAACATACCTTAGTATGTTATCTTTAGCTAGAAGATGGTAAGTACCTAGAGTGTTTACTGGACTTGGGGAGAACATATCCTAAACTGTGTAACTAACTGAAAGAAACTGGAGAAGACAGTCAAGTTGTTTACATTCCCCTTTATTGAAATGCTCTCAGTACTGCAGTGTTTTTAATTTCAAGGGGGAGACTAGATGTTGCATGACGTTTGATGATCCCTGCTTTGATTTGGGTGGGTTTGTCCTTGGGAAGTGTAATTAAATATCTGATATGGATCTGTTCAAACAAGGTAATTCATGGTCTACTTAAGATCCTGCAAAGCTGCCAGATAAAGAGGTGTATAAAATTACCCTTTCCTTTTCCTGATCAAGACATAATAATGCACAGGTTATTTTGTATACAGACCATTGTCTTCCTCCTTCTGAAGAACCGGATGATGATACACTATAAGAAAATCTCACTTGACAGTTACAGTGGTTTATGCATCAGGTTTTAGAAAGTTGTAAAGCTTTCTTCCCTGACAGTAAAAACACTGGAAAAATTAAGGCTTATGGTAGTTTTGTTTTGGATACAAATGGATGTTAAAAGTACTTTAAAATTGCTTTAAAAATAATCTTTAATCTCTTTTGCTGATAAGAGCTTTTCATTTTCATTTGGCCAAATTGGGATTTCTTTCTCACACAGCAACAGGTTTATTTTCCTCATCATTTGGCCACCTAATATCTACAGGATTACTCATGTTGTAAAGTTTTATTCAGCATATAGGCATCTCAGTCCTGCCTGTGGTGTTCATCTGGTTTCACATCTTGAGGTCTTTATCTACTAATCTTTTTCTTCTCTCTATTTTCTCTCTCTCCCTTCAGTATGGGAACATACCCATACAGCTACAGACATTTCAACAGGTGGATAGCCTGAAACTTGGGTGATTAGTATGGCATTTGTCAGATTTTGTCTTTAATCCCTTTGTTATTCAAAACTAGCAAATGCTCTCATATTCCTTGGATGGGGGGAGGGGAGCAAGAATATTTTCAATTTGCTCTTAAATGGATAAACTCTAATGCAAATTAAATTATTTGGAAAAAAAAAAGGTCTATTTTAATCCATTTGTTATGACAGGGGGTCTCTAACTGTAAAACAAATGAGTGCTCCATGTGCTGGATTTACACAGAGCTCCAACTGAGATTTCCATCCACAGGGACCCCAAGGCATCTGCCAGAGACAAATCCTTGCTGTTGTGTTGTTCTCATCAGCTTCTGTCCACCCTTGGTCTACAAGGCATAACACCAGGTCAGTCAGAGAAGCACCCTGATAGATAACATTTTCTTTTGGCACAAAATCCTGTAAGAATAGTTTCAGGCAGATATTTTAGATCTCGTGGGCCAAAGGACCAGAGTACCTCCCTCCTCCACTTCCTTCCAGCAGTGTGAACTCCCTGATTCAATGTCCAGCTCTTCCAGTAACATCTCTGGGTCATGGTAGCATCCCAGGGAAAAATATCAGTATCAGATCTTAGGGGCTGTGAGAGACTGGAATGATTGCTGGCTTTAAACATTTTGGATGTATGTGTAGGGGAAGGAGTAGGTGATGCCCTGCCCTTCACACTCCACCCCTCCAGGCCTCTGTGCCAGCCCTGCAGTGGCCACCAATCCCTGCACACTGGAGGCAATGCTCCACAGCCACCTCTGGAGCTCAAACCCAGCTCCCGAGTGGCCAAATGACCACAAGTCCCACCTGGGGGAAGGGCCCAGGAAGGACATAGGGTACTTAGAGTGAGACACCAGGCAAGCTTATGTCTTGGTCCTGTTTTCTCTTGGAATTTCTATCAGCTGAACACCACTTTGAACAGGAGTAACAATTATATTTGTTCTTTTCTTCCTTTTTCTCTTGCTCATTTTTCTTCTAATTCTGTCTTGGAATTTTTAAGTAAATTAAAATTGAATGGGCTTAGAGTTTGCTAAGTTGAAGGGGTTTTGGAAAGTCTTTTAGGTTGATTGAACGCTGCTCTAAACTTTTTGTTCTCTGATTTTTTGATTCATGTGTATGTTTTTAATTTATCAGTTTATAAAGTCAGCAGAGGGAGAAGGAGGGATGCTAGAACAGGACAGATGAGACTGACAAAATCAAGTCTTGATGTGAAATAATCCCCATAAAAGAAGGTTAGGGACTCTTAGTTAAATATGGCCCAAGATGAGCAATTACCTTGGTTCATTCCTTGGGAAGCAGGAATACCATCTCCTTTTCCCCACTTCACTAGGTACAGGAACCTTTCCAGTCTGTCTAGGAACAAAACGGCACACTCAGGGTACCATGTGCACTGGGAACAGTGACACCTTGGGACCTTTGATTCTTCTGGGGTGCTATCCAGTGAACCTTTTGGGGTGCTGTGTGTGGGACATACCTGCCAGAGGGGCGTGAGTGCACTGTGTGTGCACTGAGGACCTCAAAACCATTTGAGGGGGCATTTCTGGCCTTCTCACAGCCCCTCCATCACCACAGCATCATCCAAACGTAGGCAAATATTGACTTGGTCTCAGAAGAGTGATAGTTTCATACGATTTTCCAACACTGCATTAATAAGCAACTTGCAATCCAGTTAGATGAACTGTCAGTAGTGCCAGCCAAATAATTTACATGGCAACAGCATATAACAGAGTCCAAGATAACAAAGTTTTTTACCCAGTATCAACAGTGTAATTTGTATACAGACCTTTCTAGAAGCATGTGAGGTGTATCTGACCATCCCAGTTGCTTTATGAATTTCTGATGCTATTGGATTATTTTAAAAAAAAAATAAGGAAATAAAAAGCTTTCCATTCAGTTGATATTTTTCCTGTTCTCCCATTAAAAAAGTACTTCCTAGTCTAACATGAAGATGCAACACAATATCAATTCCTGGATGAAATACATAATTATGCAATTATCTGAGAAAGCGTATTGCTTGTAACTGTTTTTTGTTTTTACTTATAAATATGATAATTTTTATTATCATGTATGCAATACTTGGAGAAATTATCTGTTTTAAATATATCTCCTAGGATATGAATTGTCTAGCTGTTTGAGGACAGTGTCTTGAAGCCTTCCTCAAGCTAAATTTCAACTGAGTTCAGAAGTATCTGGTTGACATCTGTCTAGTGACTTTTGCTTGCATGTTTTTCAGAGGATGGATGCAAATCATCTAACAGATCAGAGAGGCTCCTTATTTTCCTAAGTCTTAGCTAGTGGAAAGAGACTTAGCTTCTACAGAGTGTGAAAGCCTAACTTAGCAATTCAGAGTAGCCCCCAACCTGATCCTCCCTCCCATTAGGCAAAAGGAGAAGCCTAGGAGACAACTAAATTAAGAGCTTAAAATTCAGTAGAGCTAATAGTCTGGCAATGTGTTCACCCCTTGTAAAACACCTTGCACAGCCAGAGGCCAAATTCTGCAGCTTTCAGCAACATGGAAGCTGTAGAATTTCTGGTTGTGGTTCAGTGGCCGTGACTAGCAGCTCAGGGTGGAATTCAGAGCCAGCAACAGCTCCTGGCTGTGCAGAGAATGAAAAGCCTGCCAAAGAGTATCCCTATTGCATGACCCAAGATGTGCATGGTGCACCTTACATGATAATCAGCCTATCAAGCTCCTCTAATAAAACTGTATTTGTTAGAATTAGCACTTCTTTCAAATATATCCCTTTGCCCCCTGAAGTCAGTTGTGAGACCATTAAGAGTTCAAGATCATAATGTGCTGTTCTCTGGTCTCCAAGTGTGTGTCTCTATGCTGGTCTGTGGTGAGAGACTCTGAGAGATGAATATGAAATATTACATCCCAGTAAGACTGACTGAAGAAGTGTGATCAAGGTCATAGAAATCACTCCAGGAGGTCTGAGTGGAACATCGTATTACAGAACGTATGGGTTTTTTCCCCAGGAAATGCAACAGAAGAATCTAGGTCAGACTAGTGAATTGGGTAACAAGTCCCAGTGATTCCTCAGACTTGGAGAGCCTTGTCAAGATGTCATATAAGCAAGAGAAAATGTATTCACCTTCCAGCTAGGGTGCTCTGTGGATGAATGCAACACTGGTTTAGGAGGGGTTGCTGCTGGATGTGTGAATGTGCGCCCTGGTGGTTGTTATTGATGATAGGTAGCTGAAAATGCTCCTCAGGCCCACAGTAAATCAGCACTCAACACTCCCACATCTTCAGGTCGAGTTAAAAATGACTCATACCATGTCCAACGCTATGTGGAGGGATATGGTTTTGGCTTGGACTCACCTGAACTCTGTGGGTTCCTAGCATACAAATGTAAACAAACTTCATGAAGGTCTCCATTATTGGTGTCTGGCTTTGATGTTCTCTGAAGCCAAGAGACTCCAACTTGGAATGGTTAGTTGGCATCTTAATTGCCAAAAATTCTCAAGGCAGCATGTTGACTGGATCAGAAATCACCCACTAAAATGACATTGGTGTCAAAAGAGGAACAGCTAACTTTCTTAGAAAGCAACACACTAATTGACAATATGCTGGTGGCTGAAAAGAAGATTTCCTAAAAGGTATTAGAAGTCTTGTTCAGAGGAAAAGAGAGGACAGTGAGAAAAGCATCAGTCAACTTGGAAGAAAAGCCTTCAAGGCCCCAAGAAAAAAAAGTTGCCTTTTTCCCTTTTTGCTCAGAATTGTGAGCACCATCTGACAACATCAAATCTGCCTGGGAACTCTAGCCAAGAAAATGGGATACAGCCAAAAACCCCCAAAATGTTATCTTTTAATAAAATACAAGAAGTTAGGAGAACTTCTTCTGGACTTTACTCATGGAAAATTTATAAACAGCTGAGGCTCAACCTCTGTACATTGTTGCTCATCTTCAACCTGGAATTGTGCAGTGAGGTGAGGCTATGGCAGAAAGAAGGAAATTGTCTGATTTCCAGGTGTGTTCAGTTTAATGCAGTTTGTGCTACTTAAAGCTCACTCTGCACACCATGAAGACCAGCTAAGTGGTGCCAACAGGAATTTCTCAGCAGACCATAGGCAGAAAAGGTCTGGGGTCTCTTTGGGGATATAAACCCAAAAAGGTCTGCTAAAAAATAACCAATGGAACAAATTTCCAGTGGTAGACATGAGTGTCACTCCATCCACCGTCACTGTTTCACCACCCTGTGGGTGCCAGTGCACATTATGCAGAGGAGTATCTGGAGTCTTCAGGGAGATAAAGTTAGGACAAACCTATGTGGCAGCAGAAGGAGCTTTTGCTAACATGGCACTGCTTGTCAAGAAGGCTGTGTGAGGTTGCATTTGGTAAATAGGAGTGTGTTGCTTATCTAAGCTAGTGAAACATTATCATATTAGCAAATATAAATCAAAGAGTGGTAAGACAGTGTGGGGGTTTTGTGACACTGATAGAGCACAGACATTAATGATTTCTGCTGACAAACTGCACCTGTGCTAAGAGAGATTCTTAGCAAGTGTTTTCTAACCTGCTCCTTGGCTGAAAGGTATCTTCCAGGATGAGGGCTTGTTGAATGCTACCAGTAACTACAGTACTGGGGACTTTTGCCTGTTAGAAGCACAGATGGTGTCTATCACACATTTGTTCCCTTGCTGGAAATCCTGTAACTGTAGTTGTTGTTTTTAAGTTTTCCTGAGATTTATTATATTTAAAATTTCTAGATATTTTCCCATGAGGGTTCTCCTTCCCCAAGGGTTTTGGTTACTATCCCTATCTGGACATCTCCAGCTTCAGCAGCAGAAGCAATGCTGGGAGAGGTGAGGGCTTCACTGCACCCTATTTCAGCTTCCTCTTGCTTCTGCAGCCTCATGTAAGGGTCTCTTCCCCTTTGACAACCTTTTCCTTTCAAAAGCTGGGCTGCCTATTTGAGACAGTCCTTCTCCGTGGGGAGTTTCTTGCTGTTACTGAAAATCAGTAATGAAAATGTGTTGCAGACACCACTGGCAATAAGCAAGGTTCACTTTCACTCATGATTGGTTTTAGCTGTTCCATTTTCCATGAAAATAATCTTTTCAGGGAATTGGATTATCCATGCAATTGAATTAAAAGGACCAGGATCTGACTTTTAGTTCATGGTTTAGTCTTGAAGATATTTTATTGTCTGCTGGGAAAATATTCTCTTTCAAACAGTATATACTTTCAAACTTTCTTACTGAAAGAGCATCCATAGTTAATCTTCTTATATTTCATGGCATAAGATTCTTTCTCCATATCTTTTCTGCTATACAGCTACTACTAAAAACTCACTTTTGTACCAAGTCAGGTCATGTTACCTTAAGTCAAGTGGAGTTTTGGAACTTTCATGTAATTTTTAAAGGTAGTTTATAATACCTAAAATTATCTAAATTACCTAAATAAAACCCCCCAAATGTGTCAGGATCTGAAGAGCTAGCTAAGAAGTCATGAGGAAATAAATACTTAAATTTACTTTAGATTATAGATAGGACCATATTTATATGCTTGCATAAAAATGGCTTTGGTAACAGAAGAAATTCAGGAAAGTTGATTCTTGCGGTTTTTGATCATGTAGCATGAAATTCACTGTGATCAGGATCAGACACTTAATGAGACAGAGCATTCCAGGACAAAGCTAGAGTAAATGAAAAATGCCTTGGGCAGAGCACATCCATGTTTGGTTTTAATAGTAAGAGGTTTTGGTGGCCAATATGAATTACTAGTTCTGGGACACCTACTTGCATTTTGGTCTAGAATTCATAATTCCATCCTTAAGAGTTTATCGTTCTGATTTAACAGTCCTTTATTACAATTAATCCCTTGATGCTAAAAAAATTTTTGCAGCGTTCTTGCCCAGTAAAACATGAAATTGTTCTTGGGCTTTGAGACAGAGTTAAACACTGACAGTCTGAAGATGTTCAGAGTTGGAATTCGAATTTATTTCCCTACAAAAATTATCCTGAATAATTCGTATTATCCTGAAATCCAGTCCTGGGATAATCACAAAACCAGCCTATAGGTGGGTCAGAATGCATCTGTATGTGTGTGCATGAGTGTGTAAATAACTCCTAGTAAAAAGGGGAACCACTAAAACAGAGTACAGACAGAGAAAATACCTCATATAAGAAGCACAATAAATTCTGCTAGGAAATTACAGATAGTACATCATACAGCTAGCCAAAATAATTTTAAGAAGCCCCAAACATCCCATATTTCACCAGCCTAAATCTAAAAAGGCAATCTACAAATTCATACAAAATGGGATCCAGAAAATATATTGGAAAAAAATCAGACAGCAAATCTCAGCCCACCTTCAGTTGCTGAAATTTCTTATAGAGCAAAGGATCCATGAGTTATGGAAAACCATTTTAAACAAATTCTTAAAATCATTAAATCAATAAATCAATAAATAATTAAATCATAAATCTACAAATAAGTAAAAAAAGTAAAATAAAACATTATAAACAATATAATTTCCAAACTGAGTTTATTCCATAAGAGTAAAAACAGACTCATATTATTGAGTAGATTTCAGAAATTATTGTATGAAATGACTAAATTCTCATTATATTAGTAGTGTTCTAAATATTTTGAGGGGGGGTTGGGTGGAAGGATAATATGAAATCAGATTTTTTTTTTTTTTTTAAGTGAACACTGAAAAGTTTCTTTTTTATTTGAAAAATATCATGCAGCACTATGATATATGTTGTGGGTAAGAAAATCAGAGTTAAAACTTGTCAGGAGTGAGTAATAAAGAGACTTGAAAGGAAAACTTCTGTCTTGTTAAACAGCAGGCCATGATTTCATCACTTCCTTCATTATGTGATCACTATCACCTGGTGCTTTGGAACAGCCTTTACTCATTAGTCAACAAATAATTATTAGCTACACAGAATTTTACAGGTATCCTGTAAACTTTCACCATATTCAAAGAAAGGTCAGTTTCAAACCATCAAAGCTTTCAAAATACCACCATCAGTTTTAAAAGATGGCATGTTCTGTTAATATGCTCACTGGGATCCAGATGATTCTTGGGCACAAACAGATGAACATTCAAATGCTATAGATTTATTAGAATATTTTTTTTAACATGGCTTACTATCATCATAAGGTTGTTTTAATGTAGTTATTCATACTTTCTAAATTTTCAGGTTCAATGTTGCCACATGAAATAAGTGAGGTTGAAAATATGGCACATAAGCAGTGGAACAAATTTTGGGCAGAATCTTGCTTGATTTGGCAGCTCATTGGCCTTGCACAGATCCAGCATCAGATTTCTGGAAATATTTCATCTTCTTGAATATCACATTTTAGGCATGCACTGGTGCAGTCTGCAATACATGTTTTCACATCATCTATAACTTATTAACTGCTGCAAACAACAACCCTTTGAACAGATGTTAGCAATCCTCTATACAAATTTTTCAGCAAGAAACATCCTAATTTTGTGCAGAGGTTTGGGAGTGCAAACTGAATCACAGAATCATTGAATATTTTGAATTGGAAGGAAGCTGAAAGATCATCTAGCTCAAAACCCCTGCCATGAGGTTGCTCACTAGACCCTGTTGCTCAGAGCCCCATCCAACCTGGCCTTGAACTCTTCCAGGGATGTGGCGGGTCTAGGGCTTTTTCCCAACTTGGTTTCTGTTACATTTGTACCCTAATCTCAGCTCTACAAGAGGCCCTAAAGGATAAGTGAGTAAAACCCCCACACCTCAATCTATTCCAATTTAAGGGAAGTAGACAGAGAGTAGCTACTGGGAAGTTTAAACTGAATTTATGTAACAGTGACCACTGCCTTGGTCATACACCCAGGATGCACTGTCCAGGGGCACTGACTGACCCAAAAGATCATCATTCCCAGTTTCTTTCCAGACTTTTTTTGTGTGTCTCTCTGACTTCATATTTTCCTCTGTCAAAGGACAGCATGATATTACAAAGACAGATATTTTGTCTCCTGCTTCTTGCCATTACCTGCTGAGTCTTACAAGCTCTCTTTATTTCAAATAGCGTTCTTTACATTCTTGTGTGAGCAATAAGGGCCTTGGGATGAGAAGGATACTTTTAGCTCTTGTTTGTGGTTATGTTAAGATTATAGGATCTCATCTCAAAAATTTCTCTTATTTCTTATATCTGAGGTTATTTGTCAAACAGAAATTTGAAACTGAACTTCTCTAAATCTTCCCAGGATCTACCTAAAGTTAATAGTGAATCTCATGCATGTTTAGAAGAATTCACTGTATAAATAAGTGGAAGATGAAAAAAGCAATTGTTTCCTTCAGACCCATGCCCAGGACCATGTGTCTTGTTGTTGAAGTGAATTTTGTTGAAATATAATCAAATTAAGAGATAATCAGGAGTCCATTTTAGGAACAATTTTACAACCTTAATGACTGTCTACCTTTTTTATTGTCAATAGTAAATATTTACATGCATTTTCTCAAAATATCAACACAAGGCTGTGTTGAGTGGTTAGTTTTTTAATTATCCCAATATAGACTCTATTCCAACTGAATCAAGATACTAACACCCCAGGTAATCAAGATAAAGTTTAAGATCTGCTTAAGAATGACCCAGGTGAAGCTAGGCACATGCTGGACTACCTTACTGAACTGGAGCCTAGCAAATAGGGTCATGAAGGGTGACATTATAAAACTAGTTCAGATCATTAGCTCTGTGGACTAAAAGTACAAAGAACCACCCTAAAACAAGATCTATGTTTCTTGCTTTTGTGCTGATGATTTAATTTCCTTAGCCAGTCATCATGCTCTGTCAGGGTAAATATATTCAACATCTAGTTAGGTTTTTAAATCCATCAGCCCAGCAATGCATTCAGGGAACAATGCCATCCCTTTTGTAGGAAACAATTTTCATGTTGTAAGCATCTAAGATGAAAGCAACTCATAACTCATTTAGGTAATGCTGCAGACAGACTCAGGTTAACTACAAAAGGCAGCTTGGCGTGTCACCCACAGTCTCCTGAGTTTCTTGAGCTGCCTGTCTGCAGCTTGAGAGGCTTTGTAGACTGTAGGTTAAAAAGGAGATAGACAGTATAACAGAGAATTCTGTAATGCTTGAAAACCACTTTAATAATGATAAAGAAAAAAAAAATCAAAGAAAAATAAGAATTATTTTTGACCAAATTTGTCACTGGACAATTACATCACACACTATGCTGGTTGTATGTCACTTAAGCTATCTCTGCTTCCTCTGCTTCAAATAATCTCTTCTGGCACAATAGAAATAGTGCAATTTATTTCACAGACCCCATACAAAACACAAATCCAAGTCATTACAGTTTGAATCTCATATGAGATAATGTTACATGCTAAATTCATCTAACACCAGAAATATTATGCCAGCCTTAACATAGTTTAGCTATATTCCCTTTTAACAGAGCACATGCTAACCATACATCAAACTTTCTATGGGATTTTGTGGTAGATACATAGAAGTATACAATTCTTCTTCTATGCATATTTACTGCTACTATTTTAGCAAGAAATGAAATAAAATTTCCTGAAAAATAACTTTCCTTTTGCTTCTGCAAGTTATGTGATGTTGTTACTGATAGTCGAGAGCAGAATTGTGTGGGTTGAGCTCCAACTGCATATTCATTTGGGTTTATTATGCCACAGAGCTGTGAGTCATGGCTAAGGCTGATAAAGGCAGGTGCTGTACCTTCCTTTCTGCACTGAGATTAGTTTACATTTTAATTATGTTTTGACAGTATAGTTGGCCTTTCATTAGTGTTACAGGGCTGTAACATCTCCCGAAGGAGGAACCAGAGCACAGTTTCCATCACATGTGGGTTTCCTTTGATATTGCCCTGACTGTGCCGTGAAGGAACTGAATTCGGCATTCAGGTTGTAAAGGAGCAACCCAGCTGAGCTCCACAGGGCACTGCCTTCTGACAGCCAGCTGGTGCTTTCTCCATCCCATTAAGGCATAAAGGGATGAAAAATGCAATCTAAGCATCTGTGCAGGTTATTCATATGCTGTACATAGGTGCTGGAATAGTCACTTTTCTCAGCTGCTGAGCTCTCATCAGGTGCAAAGAAAGGTAGAAACTTGCTTATATATCACCAGGAAAACAAGAATAGCAGAGCTGATGAGATGGGGAGAACTATTAGCTGTTACAGACAGGTAAAAGTGCTGCTTCCTGTGGGTCTACAGAGAAAAGAGATGATGCTCAGAAAGTTATCCCTCTCTGGACTTCTGCTACTGCAATATTTTTCATGGGGGCTGCTTTAGTACTGAGTGATCACAAAGATTAGCTCCATTCAATCAGCCTTGAAAAGAGCTTTAAAATCTTAGTGTTGTTTTTGGGAGGAGGAATGGTTGACCATATATACGGATCCCAGCTTTACAAATCCCAAACAACTTAATAAAACTCACTAAAAAATCTTATGTTTTCCACACGTTCGAAGTAAATATCTATACTCATATTTGCATGGCATTTTCCTGCTGAATAATGCTATTTTCCATCTTCCAATAAACTTGTTAAATACATGATACACAATTTTTTTAAGGCTCAGGGATTTAGATGGCAATACAACATGAGGCACAAAATTATTTTCCTTTGCTTCATATTGCACTTTGAATTACATTTGATTAGATTGGATTTAGAGCCAAATATTGTGAGTTAAAAATTCATTTTGGAGAAGTCACACTCACTGCATTTTGCTCTTCTAAAATCATCTGCCATCCGTTGAATGAGTTATTAATAACTTTGGATTTGGGGTGTGATTTTTAACAATCGGTTGCAATGAATAAAGTCACAGCAGAAATTCCCTGACGCAATCTAAACTACAAGCGAGACAATGGAAATCTGCATCTAACATTTGTCAAGTTGGACACAGGCCTTCTATTCTTTGGCTGTCTGCACAAAGTTTGTGCTAGGCATTATGCAAAGCCTGGTTGTTACCAGCTGGGCTATCTGCAAAGCAGATTTCTTTTAAAGTATGTCTTAAAATTTAAATTAAAAAATATGACTGAATTGGAAACAACGTTGTGTTTGCATGAAAGCTTTGTAATAATGCAAATTAAAGCCCCTTTCAAAGTGTGGTATTTGCCAATTAAAAGAAATTCTGTATTTTCAAAAAATACCAAATAGTTTTCATTCTGAGAATTAACTGATATATTAAATGAGAGAAAAATTACACAAAAAACTCTGCTCTCCTGAAGCCCGGTAAAACGTCTAATGCAGAAGAGCCACAATGGTGTAACATGAAAATTGCAGCAGGTCAGTGCAGACTATACCATGCACCCTTAGATTCTCCCATCTTGCTCAGTGTTTCTTGTACAGCATTGGAAGGCTGATTGAGATGGAGCAGCATGTTTGAGAAAAAAAAAATCGAATTAAAGATGATATATATGTAAGAGAAAAATACTTGGAATATCTCTAAGGAAAATAGGAGCTGCATGTTTTTCTTCCACTGTCAAAAAAAAAAAAAAAAGGAAAAAAAAGTTGAGCAGTAGACATCTAAAAATGGAGAAAGATGAATTACTGCAGAGGAAGTACACAATGCTGAAGTAGGAAAGTATCTGCAGTAAAAATCAGTATAGCACAAACAAAACTCCACACAATAAACATGTGCTTTTGCTTGGGCTTGACACCTGTCACAATATCAAACTCAAAATTAATATGAGAAATCAAAGGCAGTTGTTGTCTAATAAGAAAATATGTACAAATGAATGACCAGTTAGGTACCAGGAAAACCAGGGATTTTTTTTATCTGTTATTTTTATAAGAACTGTGAACAAATGACAGGCTAAATCTTCAGTCTTTTTTATTGACTTTTATACCCACCGTCCTCACACAAAAAAACATTGCTAACCCTACTGACAAAATGAGAAGAGAGTCTGCTTGAAAATAACCTGTTGACATATGGAAAAGCATGGAAAAAAATGCTGCTGAGAAGCAGAAGGAACATCTGAAATGAATCATTTGAAAGCTGAGCATATGTAGGTGGATCTGGCCAAATTAGACTCTGCTAAAAGGGAAAAAAAACCCCTTTGGGGAAAAAAAAAGGGAAAAGCAGAATGAGATAATTTTTAGGAAAGATAGTACTGCAATACTTACAGAGAATGGAAATACTTCAGCTTACACAGCAAAAGACAAGATTTATGTAGCCAGAATAAAATCTTCATCAGGAAAAAAAAATCTAGCAATTCTTTCTCTTGGTCTTTACAATTCTGTTAGTTTTTAAAGCATATCCTGATTAAGGTGAGGCAATCTGTTTACAATATATTTGTCCAAATGTAAATTCAAAGCATACTGTGCTGTATGCAGGAATCATTTAGTCAACTGCTCTATTAACTTGACCAGGTGACTGCTCATGCAACACTGGAGCAGTTCCTGGTTTCCTGTCACAAGTGACCATCAGGACAGCTGGCTGAAACCCCAGTGCCTTCAGCAGCAGAGCAGCAGTACTGTATTTGACCACAGATAGAAAGATTTCCTTCTGCGGTAGCCTCTACAAAAAAACTATAAAACAACTGACCTAATTTTAGTTTCTAAAAATTCTTACTGGGTTGTTCTGAGAAAAAAAAATTGGCTGAGCATATATAGGCAAGGATATATTGATACACAGATTTTTTTACTCACAAGGTGTCAGCTAATATGAAATTCAGTAGAAGGCAAGACACAGGATTTTTAAATGATTTTGTTCAGTTGATCTTAAGTGTATAATTTTTTGGTGAAATTTTATGTAGAGATTAGACCAACTTCACATACACTATGCACAATAATTTACCAAGTTGAAGCAGCAATGATTGCAATTTACGCAGCTACAGAATCTCCTAAGAATCCGGTTTGAATCACTACATCTGGTTTCCAAAACAGCGTACTCTGAAAAGTAATAAGGTTCTCTTTATGCTCTTGTTTGTTATAAGTTCTCTGTAATTTGTTTGGTAAATTCCTTTCATACTGGCCCTAAACATTTATGACACCAAACAACATCCCTAAAATTAGCAGAGCTAAGTCTCATTTTCCAGACATGAAGCATCTGCTGCAGTCCTGATCTCTTCTGGCATCTTGAAATGTAAAATTGTTATCTAATGCACTCTTGAACCCTGCTATCTGACAAACTAGAAACTAGGTCCTTTGAGGGGTTTTTTTTTCATTCTAGAATAAGGTCTCTAGATATTACCTAGCTGGAATCATATTCTTGTCCATGTTTTGCAAATCTGGATAACAGACTTCAGGAAGGTGTCTGGTGCCAATTTTTTTATTATGATGTGAATTATAACCATCTAAACCATCTGTATCAGTTTTAAATTCTAAATATCTCTTTCTTTGAGATTTTTCTTCCACCTGCATCATCTTACAAGCATAAAGTGCATTGGTTTTGCTGAGTTCTTGTGTGAAAAGAAGAATGTTATTCTGTACAATCCTTAACTCTCACTTTGAAATTCCCAGGACATGTCACACTGACTAATTTTTTTGTACAGTATGAAGTGTAGTTCTGTAGCATATGATAGTTGAAAGACTTTCCATTTGAACTAGGCTTCGCAGGTCTGATGTAGTCTTTGATCCAGTAAGAACCACTGTTCCTCTTGAAGGTCTGCAGGGAGATTTTCAGAGGCTTCCATCTTGTAGCAGCCATGGCCTTCTACAAAGCTGCAATTAGACCTTGCTCAGTATTGTTTGAAAATACTGATTCAGCATTTTTCAAAGTGGGTCTGGCTCCAGCAGGAATATATATTTATATTTACTCTTCATCAAAATCAGTACAAATCTGTCTTTTTTTTTACACAGAGGATCACTCAGATGATCATAGTTCATGGTCTTGAATAGCTATTATGGTCATTAACTTGCTTCTAGACATCTGCATCACAGCTTTGGTGGATCACAGGAAGCACTGAGTACTTAAGTTTGCTGGAGTGAGCATTCTTTCAGATGCATTTTGTACCAAAGCTTACATATTCATTTCCACTTGAAAAATCCATTGTGTCTGCTAAACTCCACGAAAAGTCACTAGCACTGCACAACTATGCAGGAGAATTTTTGAAATGCATAAAGTATTTTAGGAAAAGAGTGAGTAGTAGACAGCAATCAGACCAAATTCAGGTCTGTGGTACAGTTCTTTGTTCAGATACAGGCATGAACAAATAATCAAAATTTATAAATATCTAAGTTGATAATGCTTCCTATACCACCAAATCATAGCTTCCAAAACTTCAACTTGACTATTAGGAAAGAAAAAAGTGTTCTTCCTTAACTCTTGGACAGGCAACACTTCACTGTCCCAGATGGAGCACTAGGTCATGCAACATGGTGTTGGACTGTCTTGACAAGTACCTTTAAACTTAAACAGTGTGTATAAATACTCCAGGCTCTCTTAAAATGTGGGAAGAATATGTCATGTCTATCCCAGGAAATCCTAGCTCTCAAACCAGCTTTACTTGCAAAATTTTTGTGGTATGATACCCAATGTGCACACATTGGAATAGTTTTGACCATGGCTGCTCCAAAATATATTAGAGTGGTGAGTTCTAAATGACTGCCTTTTAGTTGCATGTGTCACATTATTTATGATGAAGATAGTTTTCCAGAAATATTTGTTGGTTTTTTACAGGTGTGCTAGTGTACATCTCAATTCTAGTTGTCAGAGTAAATCTTTATATCTCAGAAATAGTCTTCTCTTGCCTTTCTCTAGACCTCACCATTGAGTTTTCTTTATTCAATATTATTATTTCTTTTACACATTTCTTTATTTCTTTTGCTATCTTATTATGTCAGTATGTCAATGTACGGTACATGGCAGCACCACCTTGGTATCATTGTTACTGTAAAAATATGGGGTCGCAATCCCAAAGCCATAGTGGCTTTGATATAAAAAAGATAAAGACAAAACAGTGGGAAAAGTTGTTTAAGCAATAAAGGTAAGCTCCACATATTGTACATATTTACATCAATCGATTGCCAGAGATGATTCCTTGTGGTTGCAAAGAAACAGATGAAGGACATTACAGAAGTAAAAAATGTGACAGGACAGAGAAGGGAATTAGGTGCTAGAAAATGGGAAGCAGAGTGGACAGAGTGAATGAGGCTGTGCAGCTGAAAGCTGAGAAAGAAGAAACATCCAACAGCAAGGTCAGTGGCACAAATATTGAAAAACTGCAGTTTTTTTCCATGCCCAGAGGTACTCAGCCATGGAGCAGTAATTTAATGCTACATATGCAATTCAAATGAAAGGACTGTACAGGTAACATGAACTGACAAAATGTGTGAGGAATGACTGGTCAGGAGAAACATGTCTGTTTATTTTCCATATCAATGACATCCTTTAGCTCTCTCAGTGGAAGCACAACCATGCAGCTGAATCTTTGTGTCCTGGATTCTCACGGTTTTTCTGTATCTCAGTAAGATGTTCACCTAAACTTCTTGCATTTCTTGCAGTTCTACTTCTAAAACATTGTGCTGTTAATGTTTCATCCAGGAAATATTTTTATAAATCTCTCACATACTTTCAACAAATGCTTGTGTACATTGGCTGGCTTCCTGGAATAGTTTTAAATATAATTCTTCTGAAGGTCATCTCCTTACAACTTAAAACATGCCTTATAACAATAAAATTTCAATCTTCAGTCTTACCTTCGTGAAGAATCACATGTTGATCTCACTTTGTTGATGGGTAAATCCCAAAAGGGCAATTCTAGAAGGCCCAGCTTGCTATAGAATTATTTAAGAGATAGTTAATGTAACATTGGTTGCTAAGATCTGCCGCCTTAATTTCCAATTAAAATATGTGTATAGAATTTGTTCTTCCTGGTTAGACACAACTGAACTACAGTTATCGCATGACAAGGACCTGGAAACCTTCCAGCTTTCACTCATCATTGGAAGACAGATTATATTGTATTAAAAGACATTTAAGTAATGCAAAATAGGCCCCTTTAAAGTCTGTCATCATTATCTGAGTTAGTGTTTCATATTAAGTGTTTAAGCTCATCCCATTGTTCATCGAAACCAAACACAAGAGAATGTCCTATGATTCACTCCCTCTCAAATGAACCTGTGGAAATGCCAGCATGCAGGTTAGCTCAGCTAACATCCTCCTGGTGACAGCCAGCCTCCCCCTGATATCTCTGCCTTCACTCATCAAATGCTTTGTTCATTCACAGCTCTTTGGACACAGTTATTTAATTCACATCAAGTCGGTTGCCAGCGGGTGGGTGGTTTGCCTGCCCTAAGATGCCTGCCAGGCTCGCTCCAGGAGAGTCTGAAGAGCAGCCCTTGCCAGAGGTTCTGTGATATTAGCCACTGGAGGCTTCTGAGGCCAAAACAGGGGGCAACAGAAATCTGCAGGCAAATGATAGGTTGTCCACAAGGAATTCTGTAGATGGAAGGCAGCTGAATCATGGTCCATACTGTGATTGTGGCTACTTTCACAGCTGCCTGTAAATAGGACTTGAGGACTTGAGGACTTGAGGACTTGAGGGCACTAAATGATGCAGATGCATACAAGTAGACAATCAGAATAATATTGTACCTTACTGCAGCCAGGAGTTTGGAGCGCACTCAAAATGATCACACTTACTACTATGTACTGTCTAGCTCATGCTCCCATTTCCTGCTTTATTGAGGAGCATCTGGGAAAGTGGCCAGGAACAAGCTGGTTTCTCCAAAAGAGACATTCAAGGAGCTCTCAGCTTCTGCTGGCTTCCTCCAGGACTCCTGAGACACAGGCAGGAAGAGGGCTGAAGGCTGCATACCTTGCTGCAGTCCTCTCCCATATAACACCTTTCCTGAAAGCTCCTCAGCCTCTCTCAGAGTCTGCCCAAGTGTGCATTCATCACACTCCTGGGTCGGGTGCAGTGACCCAAGGCAAGATCTGTAGGAGTCCTAAAACTAAACCGTTCAGCAGAGGCCTTTAAAAATCCAAATTACAGGAAAATAAAGGGCTGAGACTCAGAAATTTCAAGCCCAGGAAGAAAGCATGAAGTTGTTGAGGTTTCAGCCTCCCCTCCAAATCTTTCCCATGATAGTCCAGTTCATGAGAAGCTGTGTTTCAGCAGACCCCCTCGCTGCTCTCACTCAATTTCCCAGGTGCTAGTGAGCATGGGTGCACATGCACAGCCTAGCCATAATCAGGACAAGCCTCTCAGACACTGGCTGTCCTGGCCATACCTGCAGGACATCACCACCCCAAGAAACTCAGTTAAAACTGAATTTTGCAATGAAGACTGCGACCACTGATAATCTCCCACATTGGATGCTACATTTGTATTTTGTAGACATGAATTTCACGATGAAACTTTATGCTTCTTTTGAATATGGTCAGGCCTTAAGAAGTGTCATAATTGCAGGTGCCTGATATAGAGTTAAAACACCTCAATCAAGAATAATTTTTTCCTATGTTGAGTCTGTGTCATTTGCCTGGGAAAAAATGGCTTAGATAAGAGTCGCTGGTGCCATTGAGCCCATTGGTGGTTTTGGAAACAATGGTCCAGGTCTTTCACTGGAAGTAGAACAGGGTCGGCACCACAGGTGTGGCTGTACCACTCTTCTTTTATCCACACCAGCTTCTTTGAGTAGAGACAAACTAATAAACTTCATAGATTCATAAAAATGATGGGAAGGGACCTTAAACATTTTCTGGTTCCATCTTGTTTACCATGGACAAGGACATATTCCACTAGACTAGGTTTCTCAAAGTCATGTCCAAAGTGACCTTAAACACTTCCAGGCATGGGCAGCCCCAACTTCTCTGGGCAAACCCTTCCAGTGTCTCACTACTACCACAGGGAAGAATTTATTTCTAATATCTAATCTAAATCTAGCCTTTTTTGGTGTAAAGCCTTTATCTCCTGTCCTATCATTACATGTCCTTGAGAAAAGCCCTCTCCAGCTCTCTTGTAACCCCCTTCAGGTACTGGGAGGTCTCGCCAGAGCAAAGCTGCTGAGATGCCCTCGATGGCAGTGTCCGTGTCAGTGACACAGCTGTGACACAGTGCCAGTCCCAGCACCGACCCCTCAGGAGGACCACTTGTCACTGGTGTCCACTGAATGTGACCATCCAGCCAATTCCTTATCTGCTGAGGGGTCCATCTATCAAATCCATTTATCTCCAGTTTAGGGACAAGGATGTCGTGCAGGACAGTGTCAATTGCTTCACACAAATCCAGGGAGATGATGTCAGTTGTTCTTCAAGAAGTTGTGTTGGTTGTCACAAATTGCCACCTTATTTTTCATGTGCCTTAGCAAAATTTCCAGGAGGATCTGATTCATAATCCTGCCAGGCACAGAGGTAATATTGGCCTCTAGTTCCTCAGGTCTTCATTCTTTTCCTATTTAAAAATAAGTGCTGTGTTTCTCCTTTTCCAGTCAGTGGGAACCTCATGGGACTGCCATGACTTCTCAAGTATGATAGATATCTTAGCAGCTTCATCTGCTGGTTCTCTCTCATCAGTCCCATGGCCTTGTGCACCTTCATGTGCCTTAGATGGTCTTAAATCCAACCTCTTACAGTGGGGGGTTCTTCACTCTCCCAGTCCCTACCTTTGCCTTCTGCCATGTGCATGATGCGCTTGCAGCAGTTGTCAGTGAAGAGTGAGGCAAAACAGCCTCTGAGTACCTCAGAGTTCTCCATATCTCCATATCCCAGGTAACCAGATTTCCTTCTGGAGAGGGCCCACATTTCCCTTAGTCTACCTTTCATCATCAACATACCTATAGAAACTTTTCATGTCTCTCTTGATGTCCCTGGCCAAATTTAATTCTATCAGGCCTTGAGCTTTCCTAACCTGATACTTGGAGTCTTAGACAATGTCTCTATATTCCTCCCATATTATCTGTCCCTGCTTCCATCCTCTGTAGGTTTCCTTTTTGTGTTCAGTTTATCCAGGAGTTCCTTGTTCATGCATGAAGGTCTCCTGGCATTTTTTATTTACTTTCTCTTTGTTGGGATGCATTACTTCTGAGCTTGGAGGTAGTCCTTGAATATTAACCATTTCTCTTGCATCCCTCTTCCCTCTAGGGCTTTATCCCATGGTATTCTACCAAACAGATCCTTCACGAGGCCAAAATCTGCTCTCCTGAAGTCCAGGGAAGTGAGCTTGCTCTGCACCCTCCTCTCTGCCCTAAGGATTCTACATCCCACAATTTCAGCCCAGGCTGCCTTTGAGTATCATGTTCTTCACCGGCCCCTCCTCCTCCATGTGAACAAGGTCCAGAAAAGCCCTGTTATTGGTTTTTCTATCACTTGGAGAAGGAGGTTATCACTAACTATCATGCTAGAAATCAAGGGTTGCTTACAGCAATGTCTAGCAATGCAGCCCGGGAAGGACGCACGTGTGGATCTCACTAGTGGGAGGAGGTGAGTTTCCTGCAAGACTAGTCAAAGAAAGAGAAATCACACAATGTGATACCTATTACACTTGTGTGCTGTGAAACAAGGAAACACATATGCTTTGTGCTCAGCTCAGAGAATGATGTGTGTGAGCAGAAACAACTGTGCTGCAGCTCCTTGGTGTCTGCTCTCCAGGATTCTGTTCAGTGCAAGATGATAACAAGTTAATAGGTATTTCCTGTCTAACAATTACATGAATAAAAAGCAGAGCAGCACATGCCAGACCTCAGCCAAATGTGGCCAGCTCCCAGCCAGGGAAATATACCCTAGCAAAAGATAATAAACCAAAGAACAGCAGTACTGGTGACCAGAGAAAGACAAAAACTTTTGTAAGGAATGGAGATACTCTGTGTAGTCAGGTGACAGACAACCTTCAGAATGGCAAGTAACTCCTCTGCACCTATCAAACCAGCTGACTGAAAACCAAGAGAAAGGAAACACTATTTTTTCTTTTTTGAGGAAGAAGCACTATCTTGAGATATCTTAAGTCCAGACGACTATAGATGGGAGAAAACAGCTGCACCAAGGAAAAAAACAACTTCCATTCAGCCCCAAATCAACTGGTCCAGCACGTGCCATAATAGCATCCTGGTTCTACCATTATGATTTATTTTTTTGTATCTTCACTACATCAAAGAAGTGATTAAAGAGAGAGCATTTGCTGGAGTGATTGCTGCCAGAAAATGCATCAAGTGCTCTCCTTTAGACTAACTAAAGCTGCAGCTGAGCCTGAAGCAGTGTTTAGAAAGGTATGAGTTGTCTCCCCTATGGCTGTTCAGTGAAAATGTTTGGGATATTAAATGCCATTAACTTGTCACAGCTTAAATTCTTCAAAATGGCAGAGGGGAGATGACAGGAAGGATGGAGAAACAATCACTGTCCTGACTCTGTCACATAAGAAGATGGGAAAACTCCTTTCTGGATTTGTGAAAAGCTTCAGCTGAGAAAGTTTGAACATTTTATTTCAAGAGACAAAAAGTAAATATTTTGATATTTCATTTGAAATGACATATTTCCTTTTGATAGAAACTTATATCTTGCAAAAAAGAGAAACAAGCAGAGCATATCAGTGGGAAACCAAAGCATTATTAAAACATGTTTCACTTCAGTTCTGGGGAAAAAAAAAATTACTACACATCTTTTCATTGACATGCCTGAAGTAATACTGGCATGCCTGAAGTAATACTGAGGGGAGCAGCAGCAGCTGGGTTCAATAGAAAGCAAGAACCATGGTGCCACCTTAAAGTGCCAGGGCTGCGCCTTCCAAGCTGTGTAAAGGCTCCAGGGCAGGACTGTGTTTGACTGAGCTTGACAGACCACCACTGTCCTTCCTTCCCTCTCAACAGCTAGATTTGCAATATTAAAGACAATATAGAGGAAAGTAAGGAAAACAGAAAAACAAGTAAGAGCAATAAAACCCCAGCTGATATTCTTTGCTCACGCAGAAGGATCCCCAACCACCAGTTTTCCTGCTCTGCATTCACATGTCCAGCTCCTTCTTTTGTGCTCTCTGGTCAGAAACAAAGCCAGCAGGGAGGACCCCAGTGAGAGGGAACAAGGACACCACTGAAGTTACCAAAATGAGACTTTGGAGACAGAACCCGCTTTTGGTTCCCTCCTAAGCTTATGAGTGGCTGCAGGCAATTTCCCAGGTCTCGTTTCATTAAAGTCATTCCCCAGGAGCTGAACTTAATTACTTCAGTGGGATTCATGTATGTTCTTAAGTATTTTCCCAAATCAGAACCTTAATTGCTCTGTGCCTTTGCTGCCCATCTGCACGAGAGGTTTAATGTTTGCTTTCTCCCGCGCTCCGACTATTGAGATTCGCGTGTTCCCAGTCGAAGCCTGCCCCACAGTCCCTGACTGTTCAGCACTTTGTCTGATAAGGCTGAGCTTGCACTCAAGCTATTTTTGGGCCTTGTCACACTTCACATGTGTAGAAGCCATGTTCCAAAACCTGGTGGCCTTTGTGTGGCTTTTGTGTATCTAACAGTGACAAAATAAGTTGCTTGTTGATTTGGGAGCAAAGCTGCAAGTGTTTTTTTTTTACTTTAACACCATCACAAATAGAATAATTACATGGCACTTTGAGACAATTTGCTGAAGATGTTCACACATTTCAAGAGGGTAAAATTACTTTATCCAAAGCAATTACAAAATAGCTAATTAGTGAAACTGACTGTGAGCTCTTACAAATGTGCTTTGTGGAGATGCTGCTTTTAGTGCCAGACAACAAGCCTCCAGTTTATGAGTTATTTTCAGGTAATGAAGAAACTCTTGCAATGCAATAAACATGTTCTTTTTTCTTAGCCAAGATGTGCATAGATTCCCAAATTAATAAGTCAGTGTTCTTGCCACATGCCTTCCCCACAGCCTCATGGCAGTATTGCTGCTTTGTCAGGTGAGCAGCAAGATAATCACTGGAGCAGCTGGGCAGCAGCTTTGTGGGAGGAAGGACAGCCAGGACATCATCACACTTGGCACAAAACAGACTGGAGACACCTCCCAGGCGAACACACTCACTGCTGCGCTCTTCCTGTGCTCTCCCCTGTGTATTCAGTGGCCACAGAAAACAGCTTTGGAAGGGCTTTCTAGTTCTGATATAAGGATTAATCACATGTTAATTTTTTCTGTCATGTCCCTGCATGCTGGCAAAAGACCTGTGGGTAAAATTGGGCTATCTTGGCCCTGCTAGCTTGCCATGTGAGACAGTGGGATCCATGAAAACAAAAGAGACTTCATTTCAGTGATTCATGTTTGGATTCTACTAGCTGATGAAAAAAGACCATGGACAAAATGCCTCTGCAAAAATACTACTTTAAATTCTATGGGGAGAAACAATCATGTGTGAAGAAAAATGCAGTTTCTGGATTATTGGAATTTTATTTTCATACATACTTACTTATGAAGTAATTGTTGCAGGCTTTAAAATCAGTCTTAAACATAAGTGATGGACAGGAGCGACATAGTTTTACAGAATTAATAAAATACAAACTGGAGAGAAAGTGAGTCCCTGGGTTTTTCTTTTTTTTCCTTTTTTCTTTCTTTTTATTTTTTTTAGAGAGCTGTTAAAGCAATTGATGGTGGAACATTACACCTCGGTGTAGATTTAGGGACATTTTGCAATAAATAACTTTTACAAAAAATTCTGGTCTATGAATTTAGCATACAATTTTAAACCATCTGTGCACTGTCACTCTAAGACTGAGGTCTCACTTATTTGTGTATTTTACCCATATGATCTGATGTAAGTGGGAATAGGAAGAGAACATTAAGACTCCATTAAAATCAGAATTAACCCAGATATGCATTTTATTCTTTGCAGGTATAAAATTTCTTTCATTTCGTTTCCAAACCACATCCACAACTTGTGTCTTCTTCATCTGTGTCATAAAAGCTAGAATTTATATTTATAGAGCTACAAAAACATAGCTATTTTGTATGTTAAACTTCACAAAGTGCAAAAATGGACAATTCTTTCTGCTCATATAATTAGGGAAGAAACTGTGGAATATACAGCTGTGTTTTTTAGTTATAACTTCTGTTTCACAAATTTGCCTGTTTTTTCGATTTATCTTTCTCTTATAAATGAATGAAACTGTAGCAAATCTGTTTCAAAACCAAATACCTTCCTTTGGCTGTGTCTTACTCCATCACTTACAGGTATCTGATAGCACTGTGTTAGTACTGTAACTGAAATATAAGGCCATTATGCCAATCTGATCTCCAGACATATAGCAAACTCATATTCTTAACAACTGGTAGCTTCAAATATGATCTCCACATTTCCGAATATCCAAATTATAAGCAGGGAATAGATCTAAGGTGAATTCAGTCTAGGAAAATGAAATGAACTGAAAAATCATGGATTCTTAGGCATTATGTTAGCTTTACCAATGACATCTTCCTTTGCTGGTTCATCCATTGCTCCAAGCAGTTATGTAGTAATGTTGCCTCCATTTAAACATTTGGCTACCTTGGATAGTTTCTGGACTAGCTTACAGTTCATATATCTATCTTAGGCCAGAATGGAATGATTTTTGCTACTTGTCCACTGTTTTCATAAAGAAGACCTCATTCCTTATTTTTAAACGCATCAAGCAGCCATTAAAAAAAAAAAAATATTTGGCCTAACAAGTCATTTAAAATTTCTCAGTCGTGATACATTAATAACTACATATTCCCACATATTTACTACACTCTCAAAATTTAAGATCTTTTGCACAGACCTGACCTTCACACCTGTCACGGTTAGAACTGCATCACATAGTGCCCCTCACCTCTGTTGACAACCATAACATGATTGCCAAGCAAGACAAGTTGACTCGTAGACATCAATAGCAAATTATGGTCTGGAGGATTTTCCTCCCCGTTTTCTTAATGTCTTGCCAGTTTTTTTAACAAGCTGTTGATAAGAAGCAATAAATCTACTCAAGTGCTGACAGGGACAATCCAGACAATTGTTTCTCTCTGACTGAGGTAGAACAGGTTTTCTGGGTTTGTTTATTTGTTGAACATTATCTAACACTTATTCTCTTCTGTATGTGAGAAATTTACTGTGTGTTGCCCTCTGGCAGATGTTTGAGACAGTGTCATCCTACAATAAAGCTGTATATTTAGGCATACAGCAGGGTCTAGACTTGGTAATCATCATTAATCTATGTGTCAGCCCGTGGTTTATGTGCTTGCTGCAGCATAACAGATACTCTCTCGCCCAGATGGGAGACCCACTTAACCCTAGAACATCACTAAATTACACAGATGCTATACCTGCTAGGTCTTTCCTGTCAGTCCTGGAAAAGATATAGCATGTGCAGGTTTCACTAAAACAGCATTCCTGCCACCCTCTCCATAGCTAAGGCTCTTTCCAACCCCTTTTCAGATGGCTTTGTCTTAAGGAAGACAGCTGGTAGCTGGAAGAAGCATCTCTTCATGCCTTAGCCCTGACCAGCAATGCATATCTTGCATGTTCCCTCCTCAACAGCTCTATAAATGCTGGGTCAGATAAAACCATTCAGACTGAATGGGTTTTGTTCAACAAATATGTCATCTCAATGGCATAGCATCATGCAAGTACAGTAAACTCTATATAACAAGTACACTCAAAAATTACTCTAAGATTCTGCTATCAAAGATAAGTAGAGTTGTTCTTCACCATTTTTAAAAGTGTACACCCATTCCTGTATTCATTATACTCTGTGATTTGTTGTAGCTAAACTTGTTGTATCCTTGCCAAACCTGACCATGTGTCCTGCTGCCCCATCCTCTTTCTGTTTCCCATCACTTACTAGAATGCACTACCATGGGATGCAAACTGGGATGAAAATGGTATGAAAATACAAAAGAAATAGTCTCCAAATTGCAGATGCTTCTGACGAGATAATTAAACTACAATGACAGCTGAACACTGAGAATAGACATAAAAATAAAGATGGCACTCTTTGACTTCTGTGGGAAATAAGAAACATTTTCTGCTTTCATTTCAGAGCATTAGAAAACATTCTCAAATATTTTGGAATTAAAGGCTGTTATTTCTTGGAGGGTGATATTTTCTCCTTACTCTAGGAGACTGACTGTGCTGGGGAAAATCGCATGGAAGGAGAGACTGCCTGATGGTGAGATGCCATGCAGACGGTAACACCTCACTGTCAGTTATGTAGACACTTTGAAATCTAAAAATGGGTTTTTCCCAAGTGCCCTGTTGGCTGCTAACCTCTTCTCTGGTGCCATAGAAGTATGGAAGGGTTTGAGATTTACCAGCAAAGCCCTCAGAGACTGAATTTCCCGCTGCTGCGCACAAATAAATTACCTGGAGGTGTGACAGAATTGAGATGAGTGGCCACTTCAGGCTGGTACCTGTTTGAGGCATAGTGTGCTCATCCTCCCTGCACTGGGAAACTGAGCAAACCGGACTGGACTTGAAGAATGGAAGACTGCTCCCCTCCACTGCTACATAATAGAATATAATCATAAAGCCCTAGTGTAGTTTGGTTTGGAAAGGATCTTTAAAAGTCACGGAGTCCAACCCCCCATAATGAAAAGGGGCATCTTGAAACGGATCTGGTTGCTCAGGGCCCTTTCCAGCCTGATCTTGAATGTTTGCAGGCATGGGGCATCCAACACTTCTCTGGGCAACTTAATTCCCTACATTTGAAGGCTTAGAGCATTCAAAGGAGACTTAAGAGACGCAAAGACTTATTACTTTGTAATAAAGGGATTAGTACTAAATAGAACATTCATTAATATGCAGGTCTCTCACATCTCAGATAAGAGCTGTCCTCCCGGTTACAGATTCTTATGGGCATTGACCCAAGATAGTAATAATGAATATATAATTAATCCATACAAAATGAAAGAGGGTCAACAATCTGCTTAGTTACAGACCAGCAGTTAGGAGGTAGCAAAAGGCAATGGGAAAGAGTAAAGGAAAAGGGAGGTTAGAACTTTAGTTCTGCTAAGCAAATGACAGAAATCTAAATTTTTTAACAGGAGATGATGATGATAGAGAAGACCTTTTCTATCTCCATTTTATAAGAAGGGTTTGTTAAGAGGTCTAACCCCTAGGATAGGCTGCACATCTGGAAAGTGGAAATCTGAACTAAGAGATGTGACTTTCCAGAGCCACGCTGTCCTCCACAGCATTTTACCCTCAAGTCTCTAGGAATGATATCTCCCTGATAGTTACCTTGCAAAAGTTCATGTGTTTTGTCTTTGGTGCTAAATCCTCCTGTACTCTGTAATAGCCCGTGGGTCTAACTTAGTCTGTAAATTAAACTACAAGCAGAACATTTAATAGGAAGGTGCTGCCATAATTCAAATAATAAGGAGGAGCTATCCCAAAACATAATTTTACTATTTTTTTTTAATAGAAATGCCTAGTTTTCTAATACCAAAGGTTCATAGCTGCAAAACTTAATTTGTTTTTTGAATTGATGATGTTGACATAATTTAATTTTCTAAATTAGCTTAAGGTGAAGTCTGTAGCATGAGTTCTCCCTTTTCTCTAACCATCCAAAGTACCATAGAACTAGTCCTACAAAACTGAACAGTCAGCAGCAAGGTTTAACCCCCATGCAAAGGACTAGCAAAACAGTATTGCAGAATTTGCTATCACAGACAGGTCATCTCTTCTTAAGCCAACCATTTTTCTCTGTTTCTATCTTCTGCATCACTATCTCTCTCTCTCCAGAATGTGATAAAGAAATAGATCAGCTATCCTTTATAAGCTTATTTCCTTTCTAGTTGAAAGCAAGAACAATCCTATTTTACATTCCTTTTACCTTAGAATAGCAGCCTCAGGCTCCACTACTTTGTCATGTTGTCCTATAGCAGTCTAAATACTAAAAACCACAATTATTTAAAAAATTATTTTAGAGCTTGATCTTTATTTTATTAAAGAGTATGGTTTGTTTCCTATTTTTCACATAAATCAACTGTTACAAATTCTAAGTTTAATTTTATTTGGTATATTTATTTTAGCAAATACCACAGTGAGAGCAGATCAGATATCAGAAACTGCATTCTGTTTCATCACCTTACAAATGCCAACTGCACATATGGATGTTCCATAAGCTGCTATCACCAAAGCAATCATCTGTAATGAGTTGCCTTGTAAACACAAGTTGTGTGTATTTTCCTTTCTCAAGTCAGGTGAAGTTCTTTCATCTCAATTCAGATGTGATTTACTGTAAATAACTCTGATGTTGCTAAGAGACAAATTTCAAAACAAGTCCCAACTACAAAAGGATTAATATTAAAAATCTTAAATAGGAGTTCATAGTGTGTAGAACACACTTTAACATCCTCTGATAAGGCCAAGTAACTTTTTATTTGTGGGAAGCCAACTTACCAACACTGGCAGATCAGAGGGCAGTAGGTCTGACATGTTCCATACTGTACCTGTCACACACCCCAGGGATCCCTGCACTCCAGGGGCGGTTTCTCTGTATGCCTCAGAGTGCAGGCTGCTCAAATCCTGTACACTGGTCATTTGAAAGGTCTAGGGGAGGATCTTTTCTTACATGTAAATATTGCTTTGTCTTCAAAAAATAACATTAATTTCACTGTTAATGTGGATTTGCTGCAATGAGGTAGTTTAACAGGAAATACGGGGATAAGACACTGAAAATACATATATACTGAAAATACAGACCCCAAAGGCTGTCTGTTGCAAGGAGAAAAACGACACCATAATTTCCAGATGGGGGCATTATATGTTGCTTTTTGGTAAACTAAAAACAGTCCTCCCTCATTTTAGCCTTTTTTCCTTTCCCAGTATACATGCAGCTTTGCCTGACCTAGGTAGGGAATAAGGAACCACCTCTTCCTTGCCTTAGGGTAACAATGTACAGTAATTTCTTGATTCTAAGCCACATCTGATTATAAGCCGCACTTCCGGTTGTCAGCAACTTTTCATTCTTTGTCCATATATGAGCCGCACCGGATTATAAGCCGCACTTTTCGTTCGCAGTGAGGATGCTCACGCAATTTTCACAAAGTTGCCAATCAATAACAGAATTGTGGGATTGCGAGGTTTACTGGCTTGGCTTGGGACCGGGCGGGCTCGGCTCTGCTCAGGGCTGCTGCAGGCTTGCACTTCCGAGTTGGCAAATTTCTGAACTTCATCCATGTATTGGCTGCTCCTGAGTGTAAGCCGCACTTCCAGGTTGGGACCAAAATTTTAGTCAAAATGGTGCGGCTTATAATTGTGAAATCACTGTAGATGCTATTCAGGAAGAAACAAACAAGCTTTAACTCTTGAATAAGATGCATAGTGACACACTGATGGGAAAGACAAGAAAAAGACGAGTAATCTTTCTAGATGTCTGTGTGAGAGTCTTCAAGTGATATGTGCTTTATTTAACAGCATAATAATATGTATCCATTCTTTGATGCCTTAGCACTTGTTGAATTGACACAGATGTGGTTTCACAAGACGCTTCTTTTAGTTTATCCAGTGGTGGTATTTGGTTCTCAAGAGAATGAAAAATTAACTTATTATCAAGGATTTGAGAGGGGGTTGAGGAAGCAGAGTGCCGAGAACCAAAGGAGGTTTCCTGAAATCCTGTGGGCACTTCAAACTTAATAATCCTGATATGCCTCAGTTCTTTTTGGAAGTTGTTGTTCATGCTCGACCTAAATTGTAAACACAATTCACTTCACCCTGTTACTTTCTTTACAGAGTATAGAATTTGAACTTCTAAAAAGCAATCAGACATTTCAAAATTAACATTTGTATTAATGCTGGGGCCAGGCAGATAATATGGATGCTGGCCAAGGGTGGGTGCAGCTGCAGCCAGGAGATCTGGGAAGACTCAGTTCCCCTGTTGTGAGAACAAGCACATGGAAAAGGGTGTATAGAAGTTGAAGTGTTCAAAGCTATGAGAAGGAAAAAAATTACAAGAAAGATAAAAAGAGGAGGAACGGGAGTGTCAGACCTTGTTGCCACAATTTTAATTACCCTGTCTATGGCAACTGTAAAATTAATTGTCAGTGCATGAAGTTCGTGACGTTTGGATTTTCTTATGCCTAGAGACAATTAAGCAGAGAAACAAAAAGTGTATGGAATTTTGGAGTGCTCAAATATCACTACAAAAAGTACCTGGAAATACATGAGAGGCCAGAAACATTCTCCATTTTTTACTGTATCAACAAGCTTCATTTATAGTGTTCAAGTCAGCTGTGAAAAATGAGAATTTAATTAACCCAAGTTAATAACATTGGACAGACTGCTCTGAGCCACCTTCCTAAGCTTTACCAAACTTTGGTGAGCAGATACTTGCAGCCACAGTCTGCAAGTACTACTAAAGTCTGGTGTGTCCTTTGGCAAGTGCTCCTCTACCATATGAAATGTTCAAGCTGTCTTTGAATGAACAAGATTTCATGACAATCAGAATGAAACTAATTACATCTGTTTGATGGTAGGACCTACTTTAAGATAATTTGTAACAAGCTCCCTAGGGAAGTTTTCCCCTTTGAAGTGCTTCTTACTCCAGGGTTGCCTTTTGAAGTAGCTCCCCCTTTGGATTGCTTTTGAAGTGCTACTTTTTTTCCTTTCTTAGGTCTTCTTTGAGTTCTGCTTTGTTGTACCTTTCATATTGGAGGTTAACAGCTGAAGATCATTTAGACCAGTTTCTCTCTCACACCATGCAGGAAGACCTACCTTCATCTCCCCAGAAGTAGCCATGCAGGGAGGATTAAGAAAGCTGTTCATTCACGTCCTCACTGGCACCAGCCTCAAATGTAAACTGGCCACCATCCAAACCAAGATGCAGAAATGTCTGCAGCTATCTAAAACACCCATTTTTCATGATTGCAGAAAAACTCTTTCACTTCCCCCACCCTTTTCCTTTTTCCTATCATCTTAGATATCTGATTTTCTCCTCTTTTTCCTTATGTGGTATAAGCCTCCACCTGCCACCTGGAAAGCCCTTAATTCTGAGTGAATTTGTAAAGCCACTAGCTGTGAAAAATGATTTGGAAACAACACTTTACCCTGGCAGTGACACATTCCCATCACTAGAAAGATATCAGCTCCTGCATGAAGCCTTGACTTGAGGGCTCGGAAATGCTTTGAACAGAAAGAAGGAAGCAAAGGTTTGGGGCTGCAGAAGGTTTTTAGGTCAGATAAGGCTGAGATAAGGCTGAATTGGGAGGCCTTAGCTGAAACAAGTGAGATCTACCAGTGACCTGAGAAGAGCCTCCCTATCCCTCCAAAGTGCCCTATCACACTTCATTACATGCTGTATGCCGTACTGTGGGGACAGATTGAAGGAGGAGAAATTTACGTTGGGTATTAGGAAGAAATTCATTACTCCAAAGGTGGTTAGACACTGGCACAGATTGCCCTGTGAGGGATGTGGTGAATGCCCCAACCCTGGCAGTACTCAAAGCCAGGTTGGATAAGGCCTTGAGCAACCTTGTCTAATGGGAGGTCTCTCTGTCTATGGCAGCAGCATTTCAGACTAGATGATCTTTAAGAACCATTCCATCCCCTTAAGGTCCTGTGATTCAGTGATTCTATGCTGTGGCAGGAGCTCACAACATTTATGTTGTTCTGAATGGCGTATCCCACCAATTCCTATCCCAGCCTTTATGCCCCAGTGGTTTTGGATTCCATAGTCTGGAAACCCCTTTTGTGTCCAGATGAGATGTCGTGGTGAGCAGTTTAGAAGCCTGTGTCTACTTTCATCTCCCAGAGTAGCAATCAGCTGTGCAAACCACTGCTTCCCCCTGTGACCAGACATGACCCCTGGCTACCACTGAAACTGGCCTGGGTCTGGAAGCACTTGACGTGGCTGCTACCTCAAGACCAGAGGAAACAGGATATTTTTGACATGGCCAGAGATTCCTGAGGCAGGAATTGAAGGCAGTTCCTCAGATTTGGGGTCCCTTCCCGGTTCATCTCAGGAAAACAAGGGTGGGTGAAAAGGCATAGATGCTGTGTAGAGATCTTGGATAGCTGTCCCCTAAGGCATCACTTCCCTTCTTCTCCCCGACTCCTGAGCCATTTCTCCCTCTTCTCTGCATGGGCACGGGTGTGTGGTACTGACCACCCAACCCTCCACCCACAGCCACGCACTGTTGTGAGGGAGAGGCCTCTTGTGATGCCAGTACAGAAGGGCAAGGTTAGCCATGGAATTGGACCAACACAGCTGACTTCAGGCACTTTGCAATCTGGCCAGAAAACCAGTATGGAATAGCAATGCACTTCTTAAAGACTAATTGCTCTTTTAACAAGACAGCAAAGTGACCACATGTCAAAACAGCAAATGTTTTAGGGATTCACTAATCACACTTTCCCCAATTAATGTAGATGATATGGAGTTGGGCTCAGCAGTCTAGGTTGTAGGTGTAAGAACACAAAAAGCTGGCTAATGTTAATTTAAGAACACAGTACTGTCTAAACCAGATTTTTACAATTTACAAAATGTTTTCATTTTAACAGGGTCATAATTGAAACAGAAACAAATGTGGCCCATGAGCAAAGCAGTCCAAAAGAAGTGAGAATCGGAAAATTTTTTGGCTCTGCAGAAAAAATCAGGTTAAATTAAATCCTCAAACAAATGGTAAAGAGAAAGATTAAGTAATATTTAAATTGACATGAGATCAGTGGCAATTCCTCTGCAACACTGTCATTCTTGTTATCATACTAGTAAAATACTAGTCATGGAAATGCCAGGGCCTTTGAAATGCAGAAGGATCCTGACAACACCACACTGTGCAGCCTTCCCTTTTTTTGCTATGTTGCTATCTTCCATAACTCAGAACTGAGAATCTTTTAATTCATCTTGTCAGAGACCATAATTAGCATCAGTATAAAACTGTAGATAAGTTGGTATCTTTCTACCACCATAATGACTATTAATTAGGTATTTCTGTGTTATGTCATAGAAAGTTTAATCATTAAGACTCCTATATTTAAACCGAAGCTTTAGTTTCATGTTATGTTTTTCCCAGCACTAGTGTGAGGAGAATATTTGCTCCCTGTCACTGCTACTGTCCCTGCCTTTATGCACTCTCACTAGGTTGAATGAAATATTTGCAGGTCTACAAGAAAGTCAGTGAAGTAAACTGAGGTTTTTGCTTTGGGGGGAGTCTCCAGAGTAAACTTCCTATGAATCCATAGCCTCAGAGATTATTCAACACTCTCCAGCAGCATTTGTCAAGCAGGGATAGATGTGTGTATTATGAATGAATTATCTGTTGTCAGGGAAATGGTAACACTTACTGGGCCACCCAGGTTGAGGTAGAGTTTCAAAAGCATTTTTGCATATCAAAAGCTAACATTGAATCAAGCAGCTTTTCACTAGCAAGAAGATCATAAATTGATAGCCTAATTAAACCAATTATTGAGTCTTTAGGCTGCAGGAAACTCCCAGTGTGGCATTTATACTCAGTTAATTCCCAGGGAAAGCATGAGTTCACTGAGCTTTGCCCCAAGTCCAGGGGGATGGCATTAGAGGGATGAGACTGCTTGGGTTGCAGGTGCCTCTGGGCTGGTGTCCAGCTTGCTGAGCAGAGGAAGGCAGGTTTTGGCACCCTGCATCCTGTGTCCATCCCGTGTCCATCCTGTGTCCATCCTGTGTCCATCCTGTGTCCCTCACCATCCTCCCTGCTCCCTTCCACAGCGGCAGATCCGCTGGACATCCTGCCAAGCCAAATCGCCAAACTGAAACTTCAGACCACTGTTTACTCCCTTTCCTCCTTCTGGGATTAGTTTTCTACTGTTTTAGTCAGTTAAATCAGCTCATTAAAAGCTTGAGGTAGATCCAGAGCTCATGCAAGAGATGCACAGATGAGTGGCCAGGGGCAGATATGGGGATGGGGTATGTGAGGTCAGAGCAGGATATGCCCCTGGATTCTTTGCACCTGCTTTCCAAATCTAGAGCGCTTTTAAGAACTATTTCTAGCATAGCACAATAAAACTTGTTTTACTTTTTCACCTCAGCAGGATAACCAGTGAAATGCTGCAATGTCACCCTGCACCAGGAGCGATGTGCAAAGAGGAATCCTCTTAGGAGTGTAAGCCTTATGTACTCAAGAATTTTCCTGCCACTGAGCTGACAGGATCTCCTTAGAGGTCTCTAACAGTGACAGCCAAGTTGTGGGGAGCAGACTATCACTGAGATTGCTTAGCCAAACTCAGTGACATGAAATCAGATGCCAGGGATGAGTAGCAATGCTGAGCATAAGGATCTACCTACTCACTTGTGGCACTACCTGACCAGCTGGCAGATTGCTCAAAGTGCTGCTCTTGGCCCTTGTGCATGCTGTCCTTGGTCTTACTAATACACGTGATGCTGGAGCAGTAACAGCAGGAGGAAGAAGGACCACAAATCTTTCTGACTCACTCCCTGGGACTCCCCTTAATTTCAGCCCATCTGGGGTTAAGCACCCATTTCCTTGGTTTCCTCAGTCACTGAGCCTTGGGCTCTTGCATTAACTGCTGCTGAGGGGGCCTTGGGAGGCAGATCAGACTAGAGATCTGCCAGAGGTGCCAAGGAGAAGATATATTTCCTGCTGATTCTCACAATTATTCCCATTCTGCATCTTCAGAACATCTGCACTGCAAGAACAAAATTTGCTTTCTTCCTTTCACAATCATTGACACAGAAGCTGAAACAAGTTGAGGTCATCCCTTGGACTAAGCTCTAGTTAAAAGCTGAGAGTTTCAAAGCCAAACAAAAAGATTGTGAATATTTTCCTGATGGTGAAATTATTTGAATTTATGAATTTGAGTTATTTCACAAAATCGTTCAAAATGCATTTGTTATTTGTCTCAAGGTATTGTGAATCAGTGAGCTGCTGACACACACCCTGGGACACATCATTCACCCTGGCCATAAAAAGCTGCAGAACAAACAGCAGCTCTCATAAAGCATATCCATTGGGCTCTGGCCAAGCAGTGACTGTGATAAGGGAGGTGTCTGAGTGGGAAAATTAGTTTGATTAACTTTATCAGCAGGAAGGTGAGGAGTGGAAAATCCCTTAGCAGGAGAACAAAGGGGCAGAGGTGATAGAACAGCAGCTTGAAGAGCAAGGCAGCTTTGGGCAAAAAGGAGGAACAAAGGCGGGTGCCTTCATGGAGAGGGCTTTCCTCCCCTCCAGCATCAGCCAAAGAAACAGGGAATAGCTGGAGGACCTTTTCTCAGTGCTTCAGGGAAATGATCATGTGGAGGTTGGGGAGAAGGGGTGGATAGAGGGAGATGAGGGTTACTGGCCTTAGTTGGTTTTCAAACACATCTCTGGATTTTCCTAGACATGCCCACTTTCACTCTCTACCCAGAAGCCTTTTCAGGAGAAAGGGTGAGCTTTTTGGTCTATTAAATATGTCTGGCCATGTAAAGAGAAGGACAAAGATAAATCATGCTAATGGAGTTGCCAGGTGTCTGTAAGTCCCAGATGGCACATGGCCATCACACAGGGCAGATTGACTACATGGCACATAAAAAGACACTGGGGTCTTCCAGTCTGAACTTCACAAATAGGCTCTGTGTGGTTACTCTGCACATGAACTCACCACCACGCTCCAGTGTAGAGGTATCTTGTATTGTCCTGGCAGATGCTTGGAGGATATTCTAATGGATGCTCCAGAAAGGTGCAGAATTCCAGGTGTTGAGATCTGTGTCTCCTGTGCAGTCTACAGTCAAGTTGAATTGTGCCAGAGTCCTTAAGGGAGCCTGAGAGCCATCTCTTATTCCAAATTGCTTCAAATATCATATTTTACATACCAAATCAGAAGTTAAACTATAAATTGCAACACTAATGCTGTTTCTTTGGTAATTAATGTTTTTCTGTCAAAAGTTCTGTGATGTGACTTAGGATGAATAGAGTATAATGGTCCATTTTAAAGAAGACAAAAAGCACAAAGACTGTGTTCAAGAAGTATAAGAGAGGGGCTAAGAAAAACAAAAATAAATAGTGCCTCAGTGCACCTGCAAGCATGAGAGCACATAGCTTGAACATTCTCTCAGCAGACAGCAGGCTGACAGATAATTAGGAGGGGAAATTGTGTTACAGCTTAACTAATTGCCTTTCATCAAGAAATATTAAATATCTCTTCCGACATATGAGGAGACTGAAGCATAGAACAGGGAACAAACTCCTCCAAGGTGACCCACTAAGTGAGATAAGAATAGACTCCTCATTCCAAATTCTCACACAAACTGACCTGCAAAAATCCATCGCTCATGCAGTCACCTTAGCAAGGCTAAGGACACATGAAGATCATTGTGGGGAGCTAAAGGTTCAAGGCCACTTGAAAGATGGTACTGTGACTATTGAGGCACCAGACTCATGGATTTTTTCAGACATTTCCATGGTAAAGGAGATCTTGATAATCATGATTAAAACAAGAGTGGATTATAGTGCACTAACAAAAAGAAATAAATAGAAGCATATGGAACAAATACACTGGGGAGCATGAACTTCTGTTACGATGACTTAACCTGCTACAGCGAAAAGTGTGGCACTGTCCAAGGCAAACTGCTGCTCTGACAGATGTGCTCTGTCTCAAAAACACTTTTCCCAGGCAGATTCCCCTTCTGAGAAGGATACTGGTATGTGGTCAGTGATGCTGCTAGGTATTTTTCAGCCAGTTGTCAGGAAAATATTCTTGTCTTTCATCCTGTGCAAATGACAACAGCATTGCAGCCACTTGATTTCAGTACTTTTGAAAAGACATTTCACCCCTGAATAGTTCTTAACTGGCCATACACATGCCTCACATCCGTTCCAGCCTGAATATTGTTCAACAGAGAGAGCTTTTTTTGTCATAGTTCTGGTTATACAGGATAATAAATTCTCTGCTCTGCCACTGGTAAGGGTGAATCCTGGCTTTGGGGACAGCAAGTGATAGGACAAGCAGTGAAAGCAAGAATACATTCAGGACTAGGATGAAAATTAGCAAGATACAGCAATCATCAAGCCAGAGAAATACAGATGGATATGGGGCAGTTTACATCTCTGTGGCTCCTGAATTGTATGAAGACATCTGAAGTACATGTAGTTGCTCTTTGGTTTTGACAGAATGTGTTTTAGAGGAATGTAAAAGCATCAGAGGATTGTAAAGGAAAGTCCCAGGCTGGACCTTAAAGAGAACAAGGACAGCAGAATGACAGAGACAAATCAGAATAGTAAATGACTGGGTAAAGCTGGGGCCTCCATCAGCTCACAGGAGAAGAAGAGGGGGTTTGCAGTCTCATACTGCTCATCAGATGTGGTGTGCACTGATCTGCAGCTCTGATCTCTTTTTGTAAATGGATTGCTCAGAGAGATTTTGAGCACTTACTGCACAGAGGGAGCAAGATCATTTATTCCTGCAATGTCATTGCATGACACCACGAGGATAGTTTCCTGCAGCACAGCCTCTTTGCACTGCCATTCTGCTACCAAACATCATAAACCTCTTTGATGAAGGGCAAGATATTAAATGTGTGGAGCTTAGCTAGAAATGCACTAAAAGTATATGGGCGGTGTTCCCTGCTTCCTGAGTTCTTTCCTGGGATGCCTGTGTAACCTTTCCTGGTGTCAGCTTTCCTTCAACTTTATGGTATCTTAGCAGTAAAATAAAATATTGTGGAGTGACTTCATTCATTGCCTTTTACCTCTGGGAGTCTACAGTGAATTTCTCTCAAGTCTAAAGATGGCTTTCTTGGTGGATGGATGAAGAACAGGTGTACTAAACCCACCCTGGTCCCCTTTATGTGCTTTATCCTAGAGCTGAAAGTGTTCAGCTTGGGGCTGTATGTCAACATCTCAAACCACAGAAATCTGACAGTCTGGGAATCACACACGCTTCCAGAATAATTGGTTAGCCATGGTGATTATGCATGTGCTGTGGCTGGGAAAGGGACTTACGAGGACAGACTTTGGGAAGCACAGATGATTTTCTAGGAATCTCTCAAATGCACAGGATTTTGTTTCTGGTAGCAGAGCTGATGTTGAAGAAGGAAGTAATTTTAATGAAAACTTTGGCTTCTGAGACTGTTCAAACAGTGAGTCCAGAGCCTTGGCTGATGCATCACCTGACTTACTCTGGTTTTGTCCAAGTGAGCACACAGTTGGGAATGAAGTCTTACCAAGAAGGATAGGAAAAAATGTTTTAAAGTAGTTCTTTCAACTTCTTTCAGTGATCTTCATTCTTGTGCAAAACCAAATGTATTAGCATAAATCACTGGCACTTCTCATATTGACCCTTTCAGCTTGGCACTGGGCTGAAATAAATAAAACTGAAAAGAGTTTTCAGAGGAAATTTCTGCCCCGTGGCTATCACTGGCTGAGCTTTAGCACACCTTGCTGTCCAGACTGCACATGGGAAGTTCTCCTGTACAGGCTGGCATTTTGCTGATGTTTGGCATCCTTGCTTAGCAGGCACCAAGAAAACAGGTGGCAGAGTTGGAGTTCAGAGGCTGAGGAGTTTGTTTGGCTTCAAATTAGCAACTAAGCTGGGGCTCAATCAAGTATGTGGGCATCCCTTTAGTGCTCTACAGATGTCTGTAATTAACAGGGATTTGTGTGAGAGAGTTGGGCTCCTGCAAATGGAAATGGAAATAAATAATTGTGAGTAAATTTCTGCCAAACACAAAATAACACAACAGAGCTCAGAAAATCCTTTGATCATCTGTTTGTTTTCTTCCCTAAAAATTGAATGAGATGCAACGAGTCTTAAATTCTTTCCTAAATGTAGCTTTAAAATTACCTGAATTAAAGGAAGTCCATACCTCCACAGTGGACCAGCTCTTGCCTGACTGGCAGTGAATAAGCTGTGTGGCTCTGCAGGGGAAATAGGGATGTCTCTAAACCTTCAAGATCACCTCAATCTTCAGTATAGATCAGAGAAGTCTGTTCTGATCCTGCTCAGTTGATCACCAGGGCATAGAAGTCACACACGTTTTTCGTCTTGAAATTGAACTGACTGTGGGGATGCATTCTATTTGAGGAGAGGCAGAAAGCCATCACCCTTGCGGTATTTAGAGGCCTCTAGATAAATTTCCATGTCTAGATAAATAATTTAGCTTTCTAGATAAAATAATTTAGAGATTTACCAAGAGTAAAACCATCTGCTCATGTCTGATAAGGTCACACACATTTGCCTCATCAATTTGGACAGCATATTTGTTTTGAAGAGGGACACAAAAATTTTCATTTAGAACCAGCCACATTTAATGTAAGGTTTAATTGCTTACTTTAATTTTTTTAATGGGACCACTTGTATTGAGTAATGTTTTGAATGTTAATTTTCAAGTAAACTGAACTGATGTGACAGCACCGTTGTGCAAAAAGGAAGATGGTCAAAAATAGCTGCAGCATTATTCTGTAAATAAAAACCATGTGCTTACCACCTCCACGTCCAGCATGACTGTGCCAGTTCAACCACATCATTTCAATGCCAGATGGTCTGTGCAAGCACATGCTTGTGCTGAATGAGGACTAGAGTCCCAGAGGTAAGGGAATCCCACAGATGAGGGCTGGAATTGCGCTGCAGGAGCTTGAGCGGAGTGATTTGTGCAGGGAAGGTGTCACTGGGAGGGGAGAGATCAGCGACTGCCAGGGAGTAAAGTCGGGTCACACAGAGGTGGGGAATGCAGTACTCACCCACCACAGACAGGGTCTGGCTGGGAAAAGCATGACTGGAGCTCAGGTCCTGGGGTTTTACTGTCTGTTCCCATGGTAGATCCTCCGTGTGGCTCAGGCCTTCCACAACGTTGGGATGCAGGACTCCTTGTTGGGGTGGCTCAGTGTCTCACAAAACAAGACTAGGCTTTGTCCAGGATCAATAACCACCACACCATCCTCCCTCTCTACAACAAGAGCTAACAGTTCTTTCTTGTTTCACAGAACTCCTAAGTAACTGTATTTTATAGCAGATGTTCGCATGCTAGCATCAAGGATGTTCACATATATGTAGAAACATACACAGACAGAATTATGTTCATTCCAGTGTTTGGATAATATGCTCTTTTAATGGGAAAACTATTTTACTTCAGTTTTATTTTCATGTTTCCTTCTCTTATTGCTCACTGCTCAGGACATGCCTAGGCCATGACACTGTTTAAAATACTAAAGAGATGCATGTGATATCTAATGATCTAGTTAATGATCTAACAAATAGATAATTAAAAAACTTTGCTGTACACATTTGTTTTAAGGAGATGGAAATTGCAAGCACCATAATTTTCATTTTTTGTTGCCTGAACTGAAAGTATTCCACCTTCTCCCTTCTCCTCTTTAAACACCAAAGAAAAAAAAACATATCTCATTGTGTTCCTCAAAAATCCCAATACCAGGGAGTAAGGGAAGTTAGCTTCTGGTCAAAAGCAGCTTAAAAGATTTATGTCATCAAACATATAAAGAGGGATCTTGGGGCAAGAAAATGACGAGTTGTAGGAAAGTGTTAGTTGTAAGAAAGCGTTAACACATTTATTATAGCTCTAGGGAAAGGTGTATTTTACATTCTTATCAGGCCAGCTGTTAGACTACAAAGGCACTAAATTTTGCAACTGGTTTTGAACACCCAGACAAGTCACATGACTGATGCAATACTGAGTTGATCAGATATATTTTTTAACTATCAAACACCTTGTTACATTAGACACAAAACTGAGGAGTGTGGTCATTATGCTACACACAACAGCGGTATTTTGGCTTGTATTAATTTTGTTGTCAAGGATACAGCTGTTGTAGGAAATATTTTGAATTTTTAGTACCATCTGGTGTGCTGAAAGAAGAAAAAGTGCTTTAAACTTGGCGTAAATCCATTTTCTAAGTGGGTAATATTGGTGCTTTGAGAAAGGGGCTGTCAGAGCAGGAGATGAGAGGAGTTGTTTATTGGGGCTGTTTTCATTGCTCTATCACACTACAAACCCTACCCCACCTCAATTAAAACAAACATGTTTATGACTCTTACAGGGTCCTCAGAATGACTTGTCATTGCTAACTACAATGACATCATCAAGCCTTTTTTTTCAGGGTACAGCATTTAAACGTCTTCAGAAATGACAAACATGGGGATTGCAGAAGGCAGCAAATGGAGAAAGCTGAGAATGTACACTGAGGCAGTTTTAGCATGAGATGGATTTGATGGCCCCACTGTAGTGCCTGTACCTCTATTTACCTCTACACACTGTCCAGGCTAACAAAAATCCCACTGCTTTAACCTCTTTTTTGTTGTGCAGATAACTGATAGTGAGATTTATCTTTGCCACGCAATTAGATCAGAGAGAAATGGCTGAGGACCTGTAGGAATGTTAGATATGTGTCTCTATGTAATGTCTCCTACCCAGAGGAATCTCCTTTGGAGATGACTTGGCTTAGAGGAGGAGCAGCAGCTCTGATGCAATAGCACATTTCCACATGGGACCCCTGAACTCCTCATTCACAGACTCTCCAGGGTCGCTATGAACATTAAGACAATATTATAACCACGGAAACTGAAGACAACACAAGTTAAGCAATTTGTTCCAGGGCAAAAAAATGAGATGAAAATCCCCATGTGCAAATATTTTCATACAGTCTTCGAAAGTCCTTTTGAGCAAAACACAGACCTCAGTTTCCAGGTGATTAAATCTCTAGAGTGGGCATTATAAGTGTCAGTTCAGTAAGGGAGATTTGGCAGCTGCAGGCTGGAGCCATGGAGATCAGGAGCCATGTGTGTGTATACTGCAGCTCCACTGTGGACTGCATGTCTCTCTGTCCTGGGGAACACTCAGAAATCACATCACGCAGAGCAAGGGGAGTAACTGGGATCTGACTGCTTCTCTGTAAAAAAATCCCCAAAAACAAACAAACAAACAAAACTCTATTAACATTTTTTTTGAGAATCATGCAAAAAATAAGTTTTCTTTCTTTCTTTCCATAAACTACTGGTTTTGTATATTATCACTGTGTTGCACATTAATCTTGCCAAAATATTGCAATTTTTTTTCTGAAATATTACTAGAACCTGTTAGCATCATCTCTTGGTATTCCACAAGGGATTCTTTGTGCAGACAACTGGTTTCCTGAGACCAGACTTAACATCCTGCCTCTCTGTGGGATACTTTCTCCTTCACCAATACTGGGCTGTAATTTAACTTTATTGAGTCTACAGTTCAGAGGAGCTTCAACACTTTATGGCAAGCATATATTTTATTTTCATTTCTATTCCCCTCCTTTACAAAACCATAATTGGGAAACACATCCTTCTCACACAAATTGCTATAGTGAGGACAGAGATGTCTTGAATACCACTTCTAATAAGCACTAGAACTGGATGCTCTTTCTCTCAGTTTTCAGTAATTTAAAAACTATCCAAATGAGACCTCTATCACCACACCACAGAGTAGAAATCAAGCCCCCTAAAATAGGGTTGAGGATCATCATAATTATCTCTCCTTGGAAAAATACTTGGTTGTGCTCTGGCATTTTGTAGCAGCAGGAGACCATCTTGTGATGATATGCCCTTCCACCAGCATTATCACTTAATTCCCTTCTTTTTGAAGGTTTTTATAGGGATTGGGTGCAGCTGTTTTTCATCAGTCCCTTCTTATTAGAATTTCTAAGAATCCTGATTAATTTAAAGCCTGTTTCAACTGCTGCTTAAGGAGATTGAACATTTTGGCCTTCTTTCACAGTAGCATTTAAAACATTGTGTGCAGTATTACAAATTTCCTTTTGTTGTTTTTGTGCAAATATATTCATAAATGTATTGCTGCGGAGACATTCTGAGCGGCTTAATTTTTTCTTTCTTCTTTCCCATTTTTTAATTTCTTAAAATGTGTCTAATTTGCAGGATAGGACAAAAATGTAGGTGCATAAATTTAAGCTATGAGCAGACTGTTACATACTTAATGCTGGAGATTGAGTAAAGCTAAAAAGCAGATCAGTCATAGCAACTTACAGGACCTTTCGTGGTTCTTCTCCAGCTCATTGACTGTGAGTTTTCAGGGATTTAACCTGAAGAAATTCTTAGGGGAAAGGGTTTCTCCTTCACCAAACAGTCATTGAGCTATCCTGTAAAGGATTTAAACACCTTTTTGTGTTACTTCCCTGCTGAAGATATTTTGATGTTCTTCTTGAAAATTGCTGCGGTTCTATTTGTGGCTGCAGCTGAAACCAAGGCTGAGGAATTGTGGTCTCAGGGCCACCATCTCCTAGGACTTGCACTTGAGCAGGTTGACAGTGCTCTGAAAATCTCCTTTTGTTATTCTTGAAGCTGAAGGAGATGGTCATGGCACGGTGAGAGAGGCAGGGAGCCGTGGGGGCATGAGAGCAGGGCTGCAGAGTCGCTGGCTCCCAGGGAAGGTTGGGGAAGGCTGTGCTGCACCTGCACTCGTGGTAGCTTTTCAAGCACACACTGCTACACTCCAAGGACTCCTTGTGACACCAAGGACAGAGCTCCAGCGTCATGGGGTGGGAAGAGCAGAGAATGGTACCTTGAAGACCAGCAGGGCTGTGGATGGGTGAAAATGTCAAAGAAAAATTTTAGCAAGTGCTGAAGAGAAGATCTTAGAAAGCTAAGCTGCCTGGAAGCGGGGACATAAATCCTGAAAGATGCCTATCTGTAGGTTACAACCATTTCTAAAATGTCTTTTTTTTAAAAGTAGCTAACTGTCCTTAAAAAAAACCCCAAACAAATAAATAAAATGTATTATTATTTTGTCGATTTCCTGCAGGTAATTATAGGGATAAGGAAAATAATTTGCCTATACAATCTAAAGACTTCTAGTTTGGTCCTGTTTTGGTTTCTTAACCTCATCCCTTAGATGTGTTTCAGCAGATGTAAATTCTCTTCTCCACAAATCCTCCTGATTGCTTAGCATGGCATGACCTTGTTCTCCCACAAAGTCTTTTGAAGCATTCTCCCCAGACTTCAAGAAGATGGTTTTTAAGCTAGCAGGCTCCTGTATTAAGTGAATTCTCCCTGAACCAAGGAGGGATCAAGGAGCAAGTTCACTGTTAGAATGCCTGGAAAAAATAATTCACAAATGCATTTCAAATGTTGGGGCTTTTGTAATAAATGATATTTCTGCTATTACTTACTGAGGTTTCAAGGCAATGGGAGTTTACAGCAGTAACAATGAAATTAGTACCCAGCTATTAGAAAAATGGGAGAAATAGCCAGATTAATAATTAGCTGACATGATAGAGCCTGTATGCCTCAACCCAGTTGTCTTCTACAGTAAAAATTCTGCATATTGCATAACACTTCTACCAGTTTATTGGGGGAAAGGGTGAATTAAGGATAGAACCATTTTCTTCTTTATTATTGCAAAGATTATATTGCAAAGGCTGTACACAACCACCACCACAAGATTCTTGTTTTAAGTACTGTTTATAGTTTCCCTAAGTGATTCATGTGTTTAGTAACATCTTAGTTTTATGCAGGGTATCTAATCAGTCTCAAACTGCAAATGTGTTGTATGGAGAATACAAATTGTGTCTAAAATTGGAACAGGACCATGGGACTTGAGGTTCTGTATCTTTTTAGGCCACATTTGGGGTTTATAACTCTCAGTAATAGAATTTCAGCCTGACTTTTCTCCCCTAACTGGAGTCTATCTCTTTTTTAAAGTACTGCCCCAAATGTCTCAGTATTACTACAATGCTTTCATTTTCTCATTGGATTGCTCTCCCATTTTCACACTCCTGTGGAAATTCCCCTAATAGTCACAGAAATGTGTAATACTCAATTTAACAATACATTTCCAAACCCATCCTGTTAAAATAGGTCAGAAGTTTACAAAATCAAGCCTGATAATTTTTCCCTTTTCAAAAGACAAAATGTGACCCTTGAGGATATTAACACATTGTAGCTAGGAGGTTCTAGGGAAAAATCTGCAGTAGGACTTTATTTTCAACATTAAAGGAATTGAATGAAAAATCCTTTCCAAAATGGCCAGTAGTTAAAAAAATTCAGAACTATAATGTTATCACATCAGTGATTTACAATATTTCCTTATCTAACCCTGTTTCACCCTCAGGTAGTGATTTGATTCAGATGTCCAAGGTAACCAGTGAAACTCACTTGCTTAGAAAATCCCAGTCTTGGTTTTAATGGGTAGTCTACAAAGTAGCAGCAGGGAACGGGTGATTTTTGGAAGTCACAATGCAGGTTTCCATGTGAAGCAGATACACAGGTATAATTCAGAAACTGGTGTCCAAAACCACGTACCTATCCCAGACACTTGCCTTATTTTGATTTCACTTGTTTAGTTGTAACATCCAAAGTTCTTTTTTGCATCAGAATAAAGGTCTTGAAGAGCCTGGTGCAACGATGAGACCAATGAGAGAAACCTACAAGAGGTTAAAGAGACACAAGCATGGCTCAATTTACTGGTTCAAAATGAAGCTGAAGAGACCATAAAGATGAGTGAAGGCCAGAGAAGGGAAGTTCACTGAGCAAGGCAGAGCTTTTGACTGAATTTTCACTTAACTGAGCAAATGAATGTAGTCTTTAATAAAACAGTTATGTTTCTGATAATAGCACTCTCTGGTAATGTAGTTAAACTGTGTTAGTCAGAAGTTAGTTCCCAGTTACTTGATTCCACTGTTTGCAGCAGGGATATGGTTCAGCTCAGTTGACTGCTGATGGAGTGATATGGGCAGCAAAAGGGGGCACACCAAACACTGTGAGGTCTGTACTTGCTGCTGTTACACACTTACTGCTCCTTGCAGCCTTTGGCAGCCAAAGTTGTTAGACGATATTTATAATGCATGGCAAACTTTATTTGTCTATCTAGGTAGCTTTGGATTTTCTGCTGCTAAAAACAGAGACCATAGATGCAGGGCTAAGTTACTAACTGGATGTTTATTCTCCCTCCATCTTGTTTTACTTTGCTATCAAAACATATTTTGTTTCTGCTGATATAGAAAATTAAGCTGTAGTAATCTAAAGCCATTTACCCTGAATGAAACCATTCACATGCAGCTTGAATATGCTATAACTTAACATAAATTGACTTCACACCTTTAGCTGATTGATTTATTTAACTTTCCCGAGTGACCCTGTGTAGGCAATCCAAAATGTTTAATTAGTAAAATGAGGATTGCGCTACAAGCTGTATCTCTTACAGCCTCTCTCAGTCCCTATCCTGCACTTTTTTATTACTGTGCAAACATAAATTCTTGCAAGGGGCCTGAGGCCAGCTTTAGCTCACTGCTTGGACAGCACTTTGGACCCAGCCTTTTTCTCACTGCCATAGGATCTTCGCTTCCAGCCCTGTTCCTGCAGGATTCTGTCCTCCCACCCAAGCAGATTTACGGGGTCAGGTTTTCTGGTGTGGTGCACCAGGGTGTCCTCCTACATTACCCACCCACCCCCATTTTTCTTCTCTCCCTTTCTGACAAATTTTTCTACTTCTTTATGGTCCTATGTTAATTAGGTATTTTTCCTGGAACCTTTTCCAACAAGGACTCTCTCACATTTCCTAACAACACAGCATAAAGCAAAGCCCTGATGTAGGAAATCTGTGAGTGCCCCCTCTTGTCTACTTTCCAGTAAAACAGCTTTGACATCTCCATGGAGGGAGAGAATACAATAATTTGGCTTAATCAGTCTATTTGCATTTCTATACAGACTGAAATGGAAGAAAATACAGAAGTTCACAGCATGATAAATATAGATGCCTGCACATACTTGCACACTGAAAGGCTGGGCTGTCCCTTTTCGGTGTGAAGGAGATTCAAAAGGCATGTGTAATATTTGTTTTTCTCCCACTCCACATTCCTCAGTTTTTTCTCGGCAGAGGGAGAAATGCTTTTGGTATTGCTTTGATCAGAAAGATCATAGATGATAAAATATTCCCTTTTTTCTCAACCCTGCTTGAACCTTGGGATTCACTTTTCCTTGAAACAGGGTCTTGCAAATGGTTGTACCACGATGTGAGGAAGTCTGATTTCCCAGCTAGTCAGACCCATAAATATTAACATTCTTACAGCCGCTCTAGAATAACAGATATATATTATATATATATATGTAAAAAACATATACAAAAATCTATCCTTTAGAAATCTCCTAGGTGATGAGAATGGAAGTGGCAAATGGAGGCCGCACAAAGAGCTAGCAGGAGCGTGGATCCCCTGTGGTTACTATAGCTGGGCTGTCATCTTCAGAGCCAAGTCTGCGGAGCAGGCCGCTCTCAGGGCACTGTGCTGCAGGATGCCTCTGGACAGAGGAGGCTGTGGGGTAGGATCCACTAGGAGCTGGATTCGTGCAGTCTGCACGCTTGAGAATGTCCTCTGGCTGGGAAATCATCAGCTCCTTGCAGTTAGATGAATATGGAGAATACGGAGGGCTTGAATACAAAAAATCCTAATCTGTGGGTTTAAATATTTTCCCCAAAACCCCTGAAATATTTTTGTATTGTTAATTGAAAGTCTTCAACGCAGCCTGATTTTTGTTCTCTCTTTGCCTTGTTTTCATTCTTCTGCACAGCTTTTGGTTTGCTGGCTGGAAAGTGACCCCTGGAGACAAAGTTAATCTTATTTCAGGAACTGTGCCCACAAAACAGGGAGATGGCCGTTGAGTCTGGATAATATTAAATTTTTAAAAAACTGCAATGCAGCACTGTAGTCTGTGTAAAGGCAGTGCCTGGGAGCAGGGCCACGCTGACATTGGCAGGGAATAGAGGATCTGATTTACCTGTGTAACGTGCAAGTCCAACGCTCTGTTTTCCTGCTAGCACATCTAGATGTCAGGAGTTTGTCTTTACCATCTGATCAATATGGTGCTGTGGCTGGCCTAATTAGCTCCAGTTCTTTAATTAGGCCAACCAGGGTGCTAGGCTGGTGTAGCCAGACTGCACTGGGACTTCAGCAAGTGTCTCTGCACATCTTTGCACCGCACAGAGCTGTCAGCTTGATGGGATTTGAGAGGCCACCTTGGGCTGTGAGGGATGTGCTCAGCGCACTCGTGGTGTTTATTTGGTTCTCAGCCCTTGCTGAACCCCCCAGACTTGGTCTGACTGGGCAGCTTGTGTGCTTTGTTCATGCTGGTGTTCTCTCCTGGGGAAGTGAATGATCCTGTAGCAATTGGCAGGACCAAAACATATTTCAGGGCTTTGCCTTAGTAATCTCCGAATAAATGACCCGTCAGTCACAGTTTCTGTCTCCTGGGTGGATTCCACTGAGGAGAGATTTCATGTCTCGCTTTTATTATAATTGAGTTAAAAGTCAGTCATCTATGAAAGAAGAATCCACTAGAAATGGGATTTGATGAGTTCCAGAGGCTTGAGAAACGATGATTCTCCTGGGCCCACAGGATGGGCGGACACCAGCCTCCTCCTCCTCCTCCTTGCCCAAGTTACCCAGTGAGGTGATTTCACTTATCTCTGTCTAGTCCAGATTTTTTTCAAGCCCTTAAATGCTAACATATAATTTTAATTTTCTTTACAGTTTTGTGATATTTACACTTTCCTAGGGTACTCTTCCCAGACGAGACTGCGCTGTATTGCCTCGGATCTCTGCCAAAAAGAATTACAGATGTTTCAAAGAAAATCTGCAGAAACCACGTGGCTTAAACAGAATAAATTATGCTTAAAATGAAGGAAATGTCCTAATAAGTGAGAAATGCACCAATTTCTCTGAGAGCTTTTTTCCCTGCCTCTACCACCTGTGTTTATTTTTGTTTTTTTTACTTTACTGTGTGGTACAGCAGATGGTTCTTTCACATGAAAAAATCTGCAGTAAGGCCAAGGTTGGAGAGGATTTTTAGAATTTTTGAAATTTTCTAACTTCAGAGTACTTTACTAAAATTTACAGATGTGTTCCTTTGTCTGTACAACCAGAAAACATGGTTCTGGAGCAGCTCTGAGGATTGCAAGCCCTCCCTGACATACTATAGATGGAACACTTGACCCAGTCATCAAGCAGGACCCCAAGTGTTGGCAGAAGCATCCCCACCTTGAATCAGTGGCGTGAAATGAGTTCCTGAACTCACCTGGGTGACACATCTCATTTTCTGTCTGCAACAGGCTGTGAGAGACTGAAATATTAAGGGTTATAATGGCTCAAGAGATTGACCTGTGCAAAAGCAGGGGAGATTTGCTGACAAAGTAAGGTGAGGTGACAGACCAAGTGCAGAGGGTGTGAGCACCCAACACCAGAGGCTGCACACCGGAGTTTGAGCCAGGTAAGGCAAGAAGCAGATCCTGTTTGGTGGGGTAGTGCTTTTACCATGCCAATGTCCTCCCTGGCACAACTGGCTCAGATGTGAAAACTGCTCTCTGGGGAAGTGTTGGGACATTCCCATGGAGGATGGGGCATAACTGGCTCAGCTGCACTGATGTGAGGGGCAGCTGTCAGGGCATGTCTCAAAGACCCCCAAAGTGCCCCCAGATTCATTTCTGAGGCCTTGCATCAGAGGACTGCATGTGATACACAGTGTTGCATCAGATGGTAAAAAACTCTATCCTGCCCAGAGAGGGTACCTGGACATTCCATGAATATAAACTAATATAAACCCATTGAACTCCTGTGTCTCATGGGCTTCCCCTGCTCCTAATGGATGAAGACTGAGACCATCACTTCTATCAACAGATTTTGAAATTGCAGCAATCTCATTGCTGGGTCCACAGGTGGTGGTACCTTGTACTCTTATCTTCTTATTGCTGTATTTCTACAGATAATAAGCAAAATGGCTAAATACCTCCTTTCCGTTTCAACCAAATCATTCTGAAACAAACCTGTTGATCATTTAGTGTCACTTCTCTCTAATCCACCCCAGGGGATCTATTATTAACAAGAACCTGAGTTACCCCTGCTTCGTAGCACACTCTGTTCAGAGAGTAGCATTGCTCATTTTTGGTCTTCCTGTAGCTGTATCCCAGGAGAAACTGCAAAATTGAGCGATGTCTTGTCTCCTTGCTTTCCCTTATTTAGCAATGCCCATTGCCTGCACATATAGGTACTCCAACAATGTAAAATACTTCTGGTCAGCTAATTTTAGACTTTTCCTCTCTTAACTTTTCTTGAAAAGCCTTGCCCAAAGTCTTAGAAAACCTGGTTCAACAGATGATGCCAGATTTTTACACCTTCCTTGCCAAACCACAGCTACTAATCAAATATAGGATGGGATCATCAAGTCATTCCAGAGAAAAGGCATTTCCATCCATTTCAGTCAGAAAAAAATACTTCTTAGATTAAAGTTTATCTGAAGAGGATGAAGATATTTTTCTACACATTTGTATTCTTTGCTAGATTTTCCTCTTTTGTGTTTGATTTTTTTAATTTATCATATTCTCATACTATCAAAGCTCAAGTTCCCTTAAGAACTATGAGAGTCACAGTAATAGCATTCATGAGATGAGGTCATCTGTCCTGTTATGGAAGAAAGTCGTAATTCCACTGGAATTTCATTATAATTTAGCATGCATTTGTGTCTGCTTATTTGAAAGTTTTTCTGGGTAATGAATTGCATCCCTTAGGCATTTCATAATAGTTCTTATTTTTGTAATACTATATATTCTGCGCATTTCTAACACAAAAAAATCCATGTCAAGCAAAATGATCAAAACTGAATGCCGTTTCCTCAGTGTAATTGAGCCCAAATTTAAATTCCTTTCTAGCTATGTATTTTAATTATGCAAACTAGGGACTCAAAGTAATTTTGCCATGTTAACAGAAAGGACAACTGATTTTCCCAATGTGAAGAAATGCAAATCTCCCCAGCCTTTGCTTGGTTCCCAGACTTACTATATTTTGATGCAGCTTAGAACGTTGTTGTACCATGTGCATGGAGTCACCCCTCAGGATCTCACTGTCCTGACTGTGGGCTGTAAATGTGTTGTTTGTTTTTTGTAGTTCGTGAGTAAGCTATACTCACTGCACATTGGTTTTTTTGGTAACATGTGATCCCTGATTGTCTGGTCTGCATTTGGGAAGAGGTTGAGTTTTTTCTCACAGAAATATTTGAAACCACTGAGTGGAAATGAATCCTGAGCCTGTTCTCAATGCTCCCCATCCACCCTGTAACACTGAACAGTGTGCCCAGTTAGGACTCTTAACGCTGCTGGGATCTGCACATGCTATCCTGTGTCACTTCACACACTGCAGCTATTGTCTCCCCATGTTCCCCTCAGCAGCCACAATCATGCCTTCCCTGGCTCTGCTATCACAGCCACATGGACTTTTTTTCCTTCAGACTCCAATTATAAGTCAATTAGGGCAGGATTAGCCTCTGGGAAGTGAAACCAGTTACTCTCTTTCTCCCAGAACGAGGACCTTAAACGATCTTCTTGAACATTTTGATTCCCTTCCTCTTGCTTTCTTTTCTGCAATCCATCGAATCCCTTCTCTAATTAGCTTTCCAGTAACCACCTATCAAGCATTTCTCTCATTAACTTACAGACACAAAATAGTCCTCTGTAGCATGTTGTCAGGCTGCAGCCAAGTTTGGTGTCTGGTAGAGCTGGAAAACAAACAAACAACCCATCCCACCTCCAAAAATACTCTGCCTGACTGTGCTAATTTTTTGCTCAGGAACAAGCTCATTTTCCTCCCCGGCTGACTCATTTCACTCTTCTAGCAGTTGGGAAGAATCATGGTGGAGCTTTTTTATAAACACCAACATGCCAGTGTTTAGAGAAGGGGACAAATTTCTGGTAGTGATTTTCATTTCCTGGATTAAGACAGGCAGAAAAAATGTGGTCAGCCAATACAAATGAGTTTCGGCCTTTTTCTGTGTTAAAGGTAAGCAAATTCAGAATATCAGTGAGTTTGCTGTGGCTAGAATTTAAAGGATCAGCACTGGCTCCTTGACATCACATCCAAGCCTTGCTGCAATGTCAGGAAAATCCAATCCTCATCCTGTTTGCCCAACTGATTTATGAGGGCAGTTGTTCCAATGGATTGTCATTTGTTCTGGAAGACCCTTAGTGTTATGAATTTGCCCACTGCAGTTTCCCCAAGCCTCTGCTCCCACAGGAACAGCAGCTGAGACTGGGAGGGGCAACTACAAGAAAGGCACGGAAAGAGCCAGGGAAGCGATCCAGCTGTGAGCACAGCTGTGTGAGGTCTCCCTGCATCCCCTGCTACTGCCCCAAGCCATGCAGGGACTTCTCCATGGTGTTTGGAATTTTTGCACTGTTTCATACAACATGCCTGATGCAGATTTTGCTGCAGGGCCTCAACCCCCAGTAAGGAAGAAGAGGAGGCAGAGCATGACAACAAAATCTGCTGGGAAATGAGTTTCTGAGGAGCTACTAAGAAAAAAACCCTGCAAAGACCCTGGAGCCTGGCTGTGGACCTCTTTTAGATGTTTCCTCAGAGCTATAGAAAATATGCATCTTGTTCCCAAACAAATCACTGTAACTGTAATCTGGCTATAACATGGGCCTTGATTTATTAACAAGCGTATCTGAAAAATTTTAGCAAATGACAACATGGATTTTTTTCTAGTTTGAGAAAAGCTAGTTGTTTTCAAATCTGGAAATGCAGCTTCTGCTCTCATTTTTTCTACCTGCTGGGTGCAAGGAGCCTGCAGATGTAGCTGGATGCTCTGGGTGCTTTTCTTGGGACTGTGTTCTGAATTGCACACTCATGAATCTTCATCTTCTGAACTGCAAAATGCATCCTATATTTTAAAGTTAATAAAGCAAATATCTGTTGACAGGGAATGAGAGGCTAATGCCAGGTGGAGCCTGTAAAAGAGACAAATGTAGAGATGAGCAGGCAGAAAATGTCCAGGCAGTGCCAAGCACCACTTAATCGATTCTGCTGACAGCTTTGCACAGAGCGTGCAGCAGCACCACTGCCTGCCATGGCTCTCCCTGCCAAGGAGCTCCCAGCCATCCAGACTGGACTGCCCATGCAACAGGCTCCTCTCAGCATCCTCCTCCTGGCACTGGAGCTGTGGTTAACAGCCCAGCCAGGCTAGGCCAGGGGCCTCTTGATATATTTGGTATTTTAGAACAAAGCCAGCATTCTCCAGGGCACTTGAATGTGCTGTAATGAACTGAAATAAGGCAGAATGTAAAGGCTGGGAGATACAGGCACTCTGCTGGAAAGCAAAGTCATTAAAAATAATGAGCAGTCTTTCACTTCCTTCTTTTTATTAACTTTCTGCAGAGGACAACCTGGCACTTTATTTTTAACACAGTCTCCACTTTACCAATATCTGTCAGACAGACGACTAATTTTTTTTTCCACAACATGCTCCACAATATTTAGAAAAACCTTTTTAAAAAAATTGTAAACCTGCGCTTCCCCCTCCCAATTTCTTCTTCTCTATGTACCTCAGATGGCTTTTTTTCAATAGCCTTTCTGAATTCAGCAGCTCCTGCTACACTTTGTGACGATCACATGAAAAACAATGCAAAAAGATGCCATGCCCAGCAGCATTTGAAGCATGTGCATATTAACCATCAGTAACAATTAGTGAGAATTTGAATGAATAAAGTTTTGCAATCCATTCCTTGGGACAGAGGCATGTTCATAGCCACAGACAGAACCCTGGCTTCCTGACTGGGTCTTGGTAAATCAGTCCTGCTCTGCAGAGCAGAGCTGAAACAGGTGACAGGACCCACCAAGCATTGCATGCCTTGAGTTACTTTTGAAGCTGCTGCTCAGGCACAGCTCCACAGCCCTTAGAAAGGTCAGATCATCAGAAACCAGGCTGTCAATTGCTCTAGCAGCTCTCTCTTGTCCTATAACCACAGAAACCTTCAGCCCTAGCTGGGAACCACAAGGTCAGATCCTGACCCCATTCCCTGGACCAACATCCTTGGCTCCTCTGCTCATGCCAACTGCTCAGGCTTGTAGCCCTTTGTAGGCACCGAGGTACCAAGTACACAGAGGGTTAAGCTTAGCAACAAGCAATGCTAGAAAATTCGATTTCTCTAATCAGACATGGTTCACACCATTACCCCAGATCTAAAGAATTGTTGAGTAGGATTTAGACTTCTAATTTACATTTGCAATTTGTCTTTGTTGCAGCTTTAAACTGGGGTGTTTTTAAAAATTTATTACTACAATTCTACCATCCTGGCCAAGTTCTCCTGAAATCCTAAAATGTGAAGCCTCTCCCCAGGTCCCCTTGGGTAAGATTTGTCCCTGCTGTCCTCTTAGACGGATTTTTAATTTCTGCACTCACACATAGCACTTCTGTGCTTGGAACACAAAAATATGCCGTGAGGCCAGAAATGAATATTTCACAAGGGTGTAAGATAAACTGAATGAAACATCAATATGAATAAGCAGCATATTTGCATCAGGCTTGAGAAGGGGGTGGGTGGGAATGGAGAGGGAGCTTGCTGAAGATAGACAGCAATATCACACAGCCCTGAACTAGCTGCTGGCTACGGCCTGAAGTGTTGAGAAAGCCTAAGAAGGAGAGCAAAAGGAGTCGTGAGAAATATTTTAGTACTCTCCTGGTCTGCTCAAGCATATACACCCCTGTGCAGAGCCTCCAACTGAATTCAGATTCAGAGGATGACACCCTGCAACCATGGGGGCCCAAATCATCCTTCTCAAACACCTTCACAAGCTACTGCATGGCGATTTGGGGTCTATGGTACAAAGGTCTAACAAATTTGTACAGGCATTTTCCTACATGACTGTAGCAAAGCTCCTATAGTTCAGGTCAGCCACGTTAGTCTGTGTTTAGAGGGCTGTCATGATAACCTCATGCTGATCCCCTGATAAGAGAACAAATATTTAAGTCTGGGTTGGTCGCAAATATTTGCACTGGAGTTGTGCTTCTCAGTTGTAACTGATAAAATGAGTGCTGCTGTTTCTGTTGAGGAAGGTCTGACATTTTCACAGAGGGATATTCCAGAGGGATATCTAATATCTGTCTCAGTTTGCAATCCATACTCTGAGTGGTTTTACAACCACTTCCAGCAGCAGCAGAATGGACAAGCCCATGCACTGGCAGCAGGTCTGCATTTCTTCTTGGATATTGAATTTTCCAAGTTACATACTTTTAGCATTTCCCATTTGTGTCACCATATATACATACAGCTATGTGTAAAGATATGTCTATCCTGGCTGGGACTGAGTCAAATTTTTAAAAATCTTAAACTTTTCATGAGCAGTATGAAACAGCAAGGCCTTTGTTTCAGTCAGTTCACCAGAGAAGGCCAGAGGAAATTCAGTTAAGAGAAAAAATATTCCTTGTGCTTATGTATCATCATGTATTAATCGTCTTCCTCCTGTTCCACAAATTGCTTTGGGCTGTACTGGTATACAAGGTATACACCAGCTGAGGATTTGTTTTTGAAATCCCTGTTGGGTTTGCACTCCAGCAGGGCCTGTGCCAGAGACTATCTCTGACAGCTCAGAAGAGATATGAACTGTAATTGATTGTGCCCCTGAGAGCTTTTCTTCCTGTTTGTCTGTGTGTGTGCATGAGAGACAGAGGGAGAGGGAGAGAGAAGCTGTCTTTTATCTTTTGCCAAAAATGGCTTTAATCCAGCACTGAGCTTTTCTTCTTCACTCATGTTCTGAAATGCTCAACATTATGTGTTTTCAGGGTGGGATCAGAAAAATGCAGCTTTCAGGAAATATCTTGCTCCAGAAATTTCAGAAAGAAACCCTTTTTCTTTAGCTGAGAGGCAAGGGAGGCAGCAGCAGTGATGACAGAGCTCTGTTTTGAAGACATGGAGGGAATAGCATTGCCACACCTGCCAGCCCTCTGCCATGCTGAAGGACTGTGTCAGCAGAGCACTGCAAGATCCTGCCAGGGCAGTTAGAGGGGTCACAGCTTGTGCCTTCTCTGCCGTCTGCAGCCCTTTCCCCTGCCCAAGTCCCTGTCTGGTACATTGGATGCTGTGGCGTGGAGGGCTGCATTTCACATCCAGCCTGCAGCCAGTGAGGAGAAGGTTGGTCATTTCACCAGGCTCTGGCAGAAAGTGGACGGACATGAACCACTTTCCCACAAAATGTTGATCCAAATTATTGTTTGAGGTTCCTTCCAGCCTGGGATGTCCTATGAATCCATGCTTCTGATTTACAGGCATTAAGATGGGCAGATGCAGCAGCAGGGAAAGGGGGATTATCAGTGGTAGTAGCACCCTGACCAATCACATTTGACGTTCTCCACAGAACAGGGGATTCTACCACGCCCTAGAGAAGTTATTCCAGTAGGATTCCTCTCACTGAAATAATTTCTTCTGTATACCAAGATGAAACATCTCTTAGTGCAACTTGTACCTAGTGTCTTTGTCTTCCCTATGTGACTCTTTGTGAAATCCTCTTTGTAGCTGCCTTTTAAATACTGGAAGGTCATGGAGCTGTTCCTTCTGGAAGACATTCCAAAGAACATAAAAGATGGGAAATGTTTGGAAACAGCCAGAGTGGAGAGAGTAATGAACAACCTGGTAGTTCTCTGTACTGAGGGTGACTGGGAATCAGATGGGGGAAGGCAGGACATACTGCACACTATTTTCTTTGACTATACAAAGGCTTTCTACAGTATCCTTGGAACCAAACTAGGGACACATGGGCAAGGCCCTTCAAATACAGGATATGTAGAAATTGGTTCATTGGATGGTGACCAGCAAGACTGAGAATGGTGACCAGCAGGGCTTGTTTGGTCCGGAGAAGAGATGTCTTTGGAGGGACCTTATTCCTGTCTGCAAAAATTGAATGGGGTCATAGAGAAGAAAAAACCATATTCTATTTGGAAGTATGTAAGGCAACAGACATAAACTGCGACACAGCAAATTTCAATTAGATAGCGAGATAGATTTTTTCCTCAGTATGAGGGTAGTCAAACACTGGAAGAGGGTTCCCAGAGACAGTGAAATCTCCATTATTGAAGATATTCAAAACTCAAATATACAATGGGACCCTGAGCAACCTGATCTACTTGGCCTTCTAGTTGGAAAGTCAACTAGGAATAAAGGGGGGAGTCTCTGAATTTTGTGTGGCATTCTTCATTCATATCTTAATTATTTCCCCTCCCCATTCTTGTATGGGGCCAAGAACTAGTCCCTGTGGGGCCTGATTAAAAAAAAGAGTCATCTGTGGATGTTTTCTACAGTTCCATTTTCCTTGCTTCTGCTAAATGAGAAATCCCACTATGTGTAAAATGCCCTACAGAAGTATAAATAACTTTATAATCTTAAAACCTTCATCAACCAACCTTATTTTTCTAAAGCTTCTGTGTTAAAATAGCTTGAAAAATTATTTTATGTGAACCTGATGAAGTGCTTTTCATAAAACCAGATCAAGTGACGTGGCTGATAGCATTGAGCTGAGAAGAGAACTTTCCATCAGTAACTCTGACATTTTGCCCAAGATTGATGGCAAGCCCAGAAACCTGCTTTCAGATCACTGTATTTAAGTCTTTAAAATGATGGCACAAATTAAGGTCTTTCTTACAGGCCTCTGGAAACGTACACCAAAACTTTCCCAGCTGGATGCCAAAGACTGCACATTTAAATAATGTTTGTAAGGGCCATGAGAATGGCAGATGCTTAAAATTAGGGCATGTTTATTTATGTGTTGAACATGGGTTTAGGCATCTAGCTTCTTATATGAAAATTACACAAGTGTGAATAGCCCACTTCCAGACAAGCGTGGTTATGCTTGTGATCATCCTCTTTGCTCATATGCAAAAACATGCTAAATGTGGGTGTAGACAGCAGGAACTCATACAGCATAGTTGTGCCAGCAGGGGAGGGCAGGATTTCCTCCACCATCAGGTTTCAAAGGTAGCATCAAACAACAGCAGAGGTGTGGAACGTACAACATGAGGATGTACCTTCATGGGAATTTGCCATGGAGCAGGTATGGGATGGAGATTATGTGGCATTTGAGAAAAAGACATACAGAGATGCAGGGGTAGGAAGGAAGGGAGAGAGAGGGAGAGAATAACCCTTAAAATTAAATTTAAAGTGGGAAGAGTGTAAGTCCTGCCAACTTGTACTAAGCTACTGCTGAGGACAGGGCTGTCCCCAAGCTCAAGCCATTGCACTCGCTGCCACTTACACTGCCATCAAAGTGTGCTTTTCCAACTGGCTGCATTCCATCTCCCAGTCTAGGAGTTACATATTGCTACAAAAAAATCCGACTGAAACTCATATGTAGTGTTAAAAATCATGAGCATATCACAATCAGCCTGTGTTGGTTGTGGCCAGAATCCATAGGAAAGAAATTCACAGCAAAATGTCTTTGCAGTGCAGAGGGTGGGAGGTGAGATTTTGGAGGCAATCTAAGTACATGCCTCAGCAGGGATGATTTTCCTGCACGGGCTCACGTGGGTGCATCATGTCTGATAGTCAAACAAGCTTGTTTGGAGCAAGCTGAGCATCTGTGCACACCCCTGTTTTATCACAAAATTTTGGCTCCTGAATGCATAAATAATTTTTAAGTAGCACTTCTGGTTAGAAACAGAATATATTCAGAGGCCAAGTTCATACTTAAATCACTGAGAATTAGATGACTGAATACCTTTGAAAATCTGGTCATGTGGCTTTCAAGTCACTGAAATGCCTCTATAAGTCTCAGCCAAAGGATTAATCTGATCTTGTCACTTATTGATAGGTACAGCTGGGAACATATTTTCTTCACAATCCTTTCCAGGTACCTGAAAGGCTGGAGCCATTCAGTCTGTTAACTCAGCTCCCGCCTTGACCAAAGTAAAGAACTTGTATTTACCATGTCCCTTGAGAATGTAATTGTTATTGTTTCTAACACAATAGGACCCTGGGAAACAACTGTTTCTAATACTGGACAATACTTTTACTCTTCAAAAACCAGCAGTTTATGATGTGGAATACCTTCTCCATCTCCAGTACCCAGTTTGAAGGCACAACTTCCAAGAGGCAAATTCTGCAGTTCAGGCCCCATTCAGGTTCCTCTGCTTGGTTGCCCAAAGGATCAACTGTCCCAAAGTGACCATAGTTAAATATAAAAAGAAAGTCTAATAAAATATTGTAGGACTAAGTGTAAGGCAGAGTGTCTCCAGCCCTTCCTAAAACCTCACTTCTTCCATATTTGCTCCTGGTCTTGCCTCTGGAGAGCACTTCTCTTCAGTGGCTACCTTTCTTATGCCTAATTTACCATGCCACTTTCACTTTTTCATGTTTAATTCAGAAAGGAAGGGATTTGTAGACCAAAAAGACCTCACACAAAAAAATCACAGAGGGAGTTAGGGAGGGAGAGAGGGAGGGTAAGGAAGTAGTCTGGCAAAAGGATGGATCAGAAGCAATAAAAGTCCTTTTCATTCTCTAGCATCTAGGGAACTTGTGATTCCTAATGCGGAAGGACTGAAACTTGCTATGTAGTCCTGAAGTTAATTTAAAACACAATCAACAAAGTACTTAAAAAGAATGAACATCTGCCAAATGAGTAAGCCATTAAAATATGACAAAAGTATATTATATAAGCAGACTTTAATGCATGATAAGAAAATATTTATTTGGAGTCACTAAGTCTGTACATAGCACAAATCAAAATGTTAGAATTAGAATTGTTTTGTCACCATCTTGTGGGACATTAGAGTAACATCTGGTTTGCTCCTGATTTCAGTTTGTGGGTTCAGTGTGTGCTGAAAAAACAGTGAGAAAGCGGCCGCTCTAATGTTACACTGGTAATACGGTGCACACCATACTGCAAAATTTCAGACCACTTCAAGTGGGCTTTAGGGCTCCTGCAGCTTTATTGTGCTGCTGAGCAAACTTTCCAATTTGTAGGTCAAATACTTCTCTCAAAGGTTGTACGCAGATTCTTATAAAAGTTGGCACAAGAAAGAGGGAAGAGCAACCAGATTGCTAATGCAAACAACTATGTCTTCTCAGAGAATATCTCTGCTTCAACCATCTGATTTCAAATGGTTTCCTTAAGCCTTAATTTATTACTTCAAAATCAGAAACCGTGCCTAGTCTGAAGATGCTTAAGAAATATGCTCCCCCTCTCAGCTGGTCCAAGCAGTTGCTGTCTGATGCAAACATTTCTAGGTAAATGTGAACCAGATGTTTCCCAATTCTAATTTGTGAACTTCTGTCCCAGGTTTCTACGCTGAGGCAGTGCTAGAGAGCTGTGCAGCAATAAAGAGCTGTTTGGGTAAGTGAGCTGCTCCAGGCACCCTTCAGTGTGACTGCACTTTTCTTCTTGTGCTTGGCCACCAAAACACAAATCTCTCTCTTTCTAGGACCACTGAACAGCACCCAGCATAGCAAAATACATTTGTAGTGAACAAGCACACCATACTGTGTGTTTCTAGGAGAGGTGCCAAGCCTGTGCAGGCTCTTTATGGCAAACCCTTGGTGCCAGCTTTGCCCATGGAAGCCACCTCACAGCCAGCTTCCTGCTGCTGGTGTGATAGCCAAGGACATCATATCTAAGAGGTCGGGGATACAGAAATCTGGAGTCAGACTGTGTTTCTCAACTATTAATAAAACTTCCCTTGAAATAAAAGTAGAGGATCTGGCGTCACTTTGTATTATTCAAAACCATAAATTGCCCCTCTGTCACAACCTGCTAGAATAACAGACTCTTCTGCAACTTCTTAAAAATTTGAGACGTTTTCGTCAAGCGAGCATCCTCCCACTTCAAAATGCACCCAGGGAAGTTTACTGTCCAATTTAACATTGCTGTTTGTGAGAAAAGGGAAGGCTGATGTTGACCCAGCACAACACTATGCACTGGAAATATACCAGCAATAGTTTCATCACTGCATTTAGCCCACCTTTTGCAGCAAATGTCTCTAGGAATGATGCTCTGTGGCCAATGTGAAGTGCGTAAGCTGTGCAAGGAACAAGGACAATCTCTTTGCTGTCACCCTCAGAGCTGTTCCTGGGCCAGCAAATGAAACAGGGCTGGGACATGGGGTGACCTCTGTCTTGCTCCTCTGGCATTAAACTATTGACACATTTCTCAGTGTTATATTTTGGCCTTTACTGTTCTCTGGACAGTGTGTGGGCACAATTTGGGGCAGCATGTGCAAGAGGCTCCCTGCAGCAAGCAGGGACCCTGCCTTGGAGTGGGGATTTATACCTATAGACATACAGAGATGAACTATGTTGTACTACTGCTTAGTAGGGAAGATATGGCCATCCACAAAGGCAAGAGTTGAATTGATGGCCAGCAAGACCTGTTCAATATTTTTTGTCAGTATTGAGTCACCTTTTCTTGTTAAGAAGTACCTTTGATTCTAATGCAGACATGCAGAGAACTGGATGGGAAATCATCAGATCAGAAATCATCAGATCATTTCCCAGATTTTAACAGCATGTTACCTTCTGTCTTTCATTGCTCAGTGTTTTACAGTCCCCCTGTGCCAAAGCCTCTGACTATATAAAATAGACTACTGATCTCAGATAGAGGACCTTGCTATTACAGTAATGAACTTGTAAAATTTGTTACATGTAATAATTATGAGCTTTCAAGGATCCTAAACCAACCAACATGAGACTTGAAGAAAGCATCTTTCAGATTTCATGTGTCTTTTTCTTTCCAATGAGCTGAAAGACTGCTGGCTCCTGACCTTCAGCAGGGCAGAATGAGGTCTGTCCTGAGCAAGACACAGCAAACACCCCAGTGCTGAGCCTTGGAGCTGCACACAGCACAGCTGGGCTCCTTGACAGCACCTGCAGGAAGAGCCATGGTGCCCCTTGGTGATGTGGAGGCATGAGCTCTATGCTGACAGGTCCCTGCCTCCCACCTCATGGCCAAGCCCTCATGATGACAAAGAATCAGCACATTATGACTGGAGAAAGGACAGGGTCAATGAACTGAGTGAGGATAACTTCCCAGATGAGTAAGCAGGGATTTTATATCTGCAAGGAAGATTCTTGAACATAATCTCTAATTCAGCAAATGGGATCATCCTTTTTTTTTTTTTTTCTGGAAGAAGATCTTGATTTGAGATTATCATCTGATAGTTGAAGTTATAAAGGGATAACAACCTGTCTCCTGCATGCCAAGAGGTCATTTTAATGTCCTCATATTTATTATTCTGATATCTTTAGCACATACTTGGCACAGCACTGATCACATAATTTAGCTTTGGCTCATATGGTAAAGGCAGCATGAAGTAGCAGCGCAGTATAAAGTTAGATCTTTAAAGCAAAATACGCCCTCAGATTTGCATGAAATTTCTGCTTTCAAAGCAAGTGATTCTTGTGTAGCTATGGGGAATTTAACTGGCAACCTTTCAAATAAGACAGAAGTTTCAAATAGCAACTCCTGATGAAAAAAAATCACGAGAGTAACTGTGTTCCACCATTTATCCTGCACTTCTAGCAGCAATAGCACATTTTGAAAAATAACAATTCTGAAAAATAATTACATGCTTTGTCCTGAATAAAATGCTAGAGGAAGGCATAGGCCAGGAACAAACATCCAAAAAAACCCGAAAGCCTGAGGTCTCAATCATGGGGAACTGGATCCTCATACAAGATCTGTGCACCAGTGCAGAATTACATGGGTATTATTGGGCTTCAGTGAAGGGCTAGAAGTATGGCCTGCTCTGATGACTTGTGAAATCAGACTCAGAAGTCTTTTTTTATACTGAAGAGTGGTTCATGCCAATTGACATTCATCTTTTGTAATATACCACCTTACAAAGAAGCCCTTACAACTTTGCCAGGTTTGTTCTCATGCTTGTGCTGGCTTTTGTCTTTTGATATGGAAAATGCCACTGCTTAATCAAGAATGTAAATCTGGGGATGGGTAAAAATATTGAAATACTAAAATACACAGTTGCTTGAATGTGTGTTTCTAGGCCTATATAACTAAAATAAGAGACCTTACTTTTTTATTGAGTAAAGCAGAAAGAAAAACAATTTAAGAACTAATATCTCCAGAAGAAATTTTTTTTTGTTAGAAAAGTAAAGCACACTCAAGAGGTATGAAATAATGTTTTTAATGTACAGAACGAAACAGAGAGAAAAAGTAGCTGAGCAGTGTAAAATTGCCTGTAGACATATTTTTTTAATTAAAATTTTATAGTTCTTACAGCTTATCTATAATTTAATACGGCAGTAAAACCACAACACTGGTAACAATGGTGAGGGGGTTGCTTGGATAAAAGCTAGGTAAGCTTTTCAGGTAGCCAGAAACACATTTCCTTATTAAAGTCCTCTCTCTCCCTCTGCTTAAGCAGGGTGTAATTTACTGCTGGAACAGTGCTCCACACTTCACTTCCTTTGCTGCTTGGGAAGTACTCTGAACATTGAATTTCATATGAGGCAATGCTGTCGACAGCTGGTCAAACAAACACATTGCAGGAGGCTGAGCTTTCAGCCCAGAGAATATCTCCCTTTTTTATGCCTGCTTATCTGCATTCTCCAGAGACCTGTCTCAATATAATCTCTCAGCAAATATTTGGCAGCATGATACCAAAAATTCACTTGTCCACAAAAGAAAAAGTAGCAATGACTTTCTAATCCTGCCACGGATTTGCTTCTAGAAGCAAACTAATGTCACTTTTCGCTCTGCACATTCTGGTCCTGCTTTTAGGTCAACACACAGGCTGTGTAGTTTCCCGTTGAGGTAGCAATTATGAATTTACTTCTTTTCCCTTCTTCCTCTGGAGTTAGAAGTGGAAATTCAGTTAAGGAACTGGAGACACTTTTCTGGCAAAGGTAGTAATAAACCCAAGACAGAAAACAATAATTGAAGGGCAAAAGAATTCTTAGTTAAATGCCTTGTAAACCCTGATGAAAGGGGCTACTGCTGCAGCCTTCTTAGCCCTGTCTTATTTGCAGAGCTTCCAGGAATACAAGCACTAGCAGGGTTGATGCTTTCTTTTCTGAGATGTAGAATAAATGTTCTTACAACAAGTTTTTCTGAAAGATGTTTTAAATATGAGACACTAAAAAGAAACTTCCTGCTCTCTGATTTTACAAGCACAAATTTCAATTTGTGTTCTGTGCAACCACATTTTTAATTATTTCATCTTCCAAAAGTAAAAAATACACATAGATAATGATGAACTGACCATGAATGTCATTACCATGATCAATAAATAACTGCCAGAGACAGCTGAAGTGCAAAAAAGGATTTCATCCTACAAGGTGCAAATATATGCTGCTGCTATGAATCACTCTAGTCTTCTGCAAATAGAAAATTCATGAGCTCTCCTTGAACGTCTCTTGCTTCTGTAAACTAGACTGCAAAATAAGGCCATACAGTTATTTCAAAAAAGCCTTTCAGTATTCATAAACGAGGGGTTTTGCTTTCCAAAACAAAATAGTAATGATGAGTAAGACAGAAATAGCTTGTTTTATTTCAGCTCTTCAGAGAGAGTAATTCGCTACCATTTACAGCTCAGATTCTCCATGTTGCGTGCTTTGTTTAATTATGCAAATAAGATTTGAAAAACATATGTGGACAAGAAAGTTTTGTTGCAGGAACAGAGATAAAACACACACACAGATTAAAGAGGGAACATTTGTTTATTGAAACGGAAAAGGTTCTGGATGGCAGCACAGAGTGAGACACGAGACAGATGAATGCACGCACAGCTGTTCATGTTTAAAGGTAGAATATAGACATAAATACAGTTAGATCTTTGCTCTGCTCTGCTGCTACAGTATTTTTATACAATCAACTCAAACGAATATCTATCATAACTGAGCACCAGGAGAAATTTATCAGAAACAGAGCACAGATTGCTTCTTTATAGCCAGGATAAACAAAGCCCAGAAAAGCCTCTCAAGCTATAGTATTGCAAAATAAACTTAACTGTGCAAAAGCAAACCATCTTCTATGGATGGCAATATTAAATGTCAGACCCAAGTCAGATAGCTTGTACCTCTGTTTGAACAAAAATGCAGGTAGTTTACCCCTTCCACCAGAGTACTGCTGTCTGAAGGAAAGCCAGTACTGTGAAACAGGAATACCCTATAAAAGCAGTAAATTTTTCCTGTGATCTCTAAAACTTTTCTTCAAAGCACACCAGAAAGAGAGAGGGGTCTCCCCTTCATGTTTTAATGATTAGATAACGATTAGTGAGACCATCCTGAGAAATCATAAATACTCAGGAAATGATGGTCAAATACTATAGGAGACCAAAAGAGGCTATACAAGAGAGACAATGAGCAGGTCTCTAGGATACAAATATTTCCCCAGAGTTGACACTTTCCAGCCTTTAAAGGTCATTATTTCATATAGGTTCTGCCATGTGACTCTAGTCATACTTTACCTGCATCAAGTAAGACACCACATAAATGTTCAAGGCATTTAAGTGCAGCCTTTAGTATTTCATGGTTCCATTTCTACAAGACTAGAAATATGGAAGTCTATCATATAATGAAAATTAATTCTTGAAAAATGTTTTGACAAGCTTCTTTGGTGTGCAGTAGGAAATTGTTTCAATTCATAAATAAGAACAACATGGATTAAGTGCCAACATGGATTGCTTTGAAATCTCAGCTGTGATGCTTATATATGACAGTCATTTTAATGTTCCTTATTTAAATATTCAGTTATCTTCCTTCAAAGTTATTTTTGTAAAAAGTTTTCCTTTATATTTTTAAGTCAAAGTTAAAATTATTATAGCGTATTTTTTATCCCCTTATAATTCAAGTTCAGTTTTGATAGCCACAGAACATCAACTTTCACAATATCTATTAGGTTCTTTATGGAAACTATAAAATACATACTCCTTCCTGATCTTATTTAAAGATTTGCAAGATGTAGAAAGCATTTTCAAGTCAGTAGTATTGTATCCATATTCTGAATTTCCCAGGAATCTCATGTTTTACTGCCAACAAAACACAGAAGTTACGCTGAACATATTCCAGGTTACAGAAGGGGACGAAAACCCCAACTTTCCTTTATGTTGTCAGTTATGTCTTGGATAAGCCTTGTCAGCCTTTCAGTCAGATAAGAAGACCCCTGACTGTCCATTAGAACCTGCACAGACACATGTGCTGAAATCACTCAGGCACAACTCTGCCCACAAATGTAGGATTGCCTGACTGTACAACACACGTGTTCCAGATCAAACACCTGGGCATATTCTCTGAAGAGGGAGCGTGGCACAACAGACCAGGATGAATTCTGCTGGAACAGCGAACCCAGACCCAAAGTTTCCATCTCCTCTGCTACCTCCCACTTATAACCTTTGGGGAAATACAAGTAGAAGACATCTACAGGATGAATTCATCATGGGAAGTCACAGATACTGTCACATGACACATCAAGTGACAATTTGTTAGGGAAATGTGAGAAACAAGGTTTTTCACATCTAGTCCCTTTATTCAGATAAGCATTAAATGTGTGTGTGCACACAGAGAGGCAAGTTAAATGCAGTTCTGCCACCTAATATGTAATGCTGCCATCGATGGGGTTGAAAAGATCCTAGAAGCCATCAAGCCATCTAAAAAAGCATTGTTACAATATTCTTTAGCTATTGCCATTTTTTTTGTTTTTTGGGTTTTTTTTGGTTTTTTTTTCTCTATGGGATAGTGATAGGGCAGTTAAGCATTTAATTTCCTAAACATGAACACAAGCAGGAGAGCTGTGTGACTGTGACCTGCCATGGGCAGCTCAGCCCATGCAGACCTAGGAGCTGGAGCTCCTGGCACTGACGTGGAGCGCTGCCACTCTGGCAAGGATCTCAGCTGCCCAGTGGGGTGGAAATTTAGAGCAAATTCAATTAAAGGATATGGAAACATCTTACTGCAAGCACAACCCACGATCTCGATCCTCTTTTTTGTTTATATGGCCTCCTAACACGTCAGCCTCATCCAGTCTCCAATTTCTGCAAAGCTGATCATCAGGCTTATGTTTTTCTTAAATTTCCCATAGGGTAAAAAGTTACAAAGTTGAAATTGGGATGACTAATTAAGCCCTTTTTCCTCAACAAAAAAAACCCAAAACCAACAAAACAAAACAACCCAAAACCAAAACCAAACCAAAGCAAAACAAAACCAAAACAAAACCAAAAAAAACCCCAAACCAAAACAAAAACAAAACCAATATACATTCGTACACAGGGAAGTCACAAAATGTCAGAACGTAATGATTACTTTTTCCCTGCAGTAGGACTGAAACTCTAAATCAAGGGTATAAGAAAGAAAATATGCAAAAATCTACAAAAAATATGCTGCTGTTTTGTGCAGAAGTTGGACCACATGATATATTAAAATATATTTTATTATACAAGAAAAATATGATGTATTGAATACTGCATTAGAAGTCACTTTGGGAGTGGATTCCGAGAGTGACTTTGTGGCAGCAGAGCTGAACACTTTGTAGCCTGTAAATGAGCTGAAAAGAAAAAATTCCTCTTGGGGATGAGGCAAACTGCAGTTGCCCTTCTGCCAAAGCAGCAGGCTAGGGACCATGTTATTAAGGCTTGAGTAGCACAAAGAGAGGAAAATTATTTCAGATTCCTACATTATTTTGGTAAACAATTTATAGGGCAACCCCCTAAAAAATATAGCCAAATGAGGGAGGATAATTGGAAAGAGCAGACAGACGTGGAGTTCTTCCCTCTGAAGCAGGATTTGTTTCTATAGAAATTATTCCTGTAACTATAACCTCCAGTTATTCCAGTACAAGTCATTTACCACTGTAAAGAAGTATTAAGAATGTAATTATGCTACATTTTGTACTTAGAGTACAATACCAAAAAGAACCCAAACAAAACCACCCTGGTACCATTCACACAAGCATATTTATTATATAAATATTTTATAAATTATAAGATTTTAATTGCAAATGTAAACACTTCTAGGAAAATAATGTTTTATAGTCTTATTAATGTTTACAACTATTATAAGGCACATAGTGCAAAAATACATTTCTGATGCAGAGATCACAAAATAATTACCTACATGTGTTATCTTAAAAGAAGCTGCATACACTTCTGTGGTACAGTATTGCTTCTAATTAATACATATTGCTAATTCATGGCTAACTCTTTGTGGGTAAAAATATGATATAGCTGCCACTTGATCTACCAATTGTACTGGCATGCAAAATAAATATTTGGTTTACAGAATGCTTATGGTCAGAAAAAGCACAGGTAGTTATTTGGTGCATTATAGTTATCTGGTACAATAGTACACATTATTATGCAGGTAGAAAATTTTATTCTGAATACCTGAGAGTTGGCCCTAAAACACATATTCTCTATATGCATATATTTCTACAGTTCTGGACTGTAAAGTAATACAAACCAACAAATCAAAGAGCTAGATAATTTTTTAAACCTTGTAACTCTTTAAATAGCAGATGTTAGAACTGTATTTACAAACACTGAAAAATCAAACTCAGTCAAAGATGACACCAAAACCACTGTGGGGTTTGATGCTGCCTCTGTCCAGATTTTTCACTAAGATTATTGAAAATTATGCTGAATTGGACTTATAAGGATGCACACTACAGCCTTTACTAATGTGCCATTGGCCAGGGCAAAGGAGTAAGGTGGATATGGAAAGCGTTTAAGCAAATGCATATTTGTGCAATTATACACAAGATCCTATGGTAAACAGACTACACTGCTTTCACAGTATACTTGGATGAGAGGTGGGGATTTAAAATCAAGTTTTGAAGCAAATTGTTTTCATATTTTCTTTTCCTGTAACCACAGCAAACCTAAGACCTGATGTTTAAAATGTGCTACAGAGACTATAGAGGTTAAACCACACTTCTCAGTAGTACTGCTAGGATTTGAGCACCACAAATGAAAGGGGTGGGGAAAATGCTTTCACTGACACAGATCTATAAAAATATCTCAAGCATTTTGGCTGTGTACTTTTCTGCTGTAAATTATTGACAGATAAGCCTTACAAGCTGGCACAAAATTGGAAGTATTGAAACTACCGGTCTCTGTATATAAGAGTATAGCTTTCCTTTCTATATTTTAGCACAATCTATCAAAAAGATCAGTAGAGTGTAAATTTTACTGAATACTGCATAAAGAATTATACTGGTAAGTTCCAGGTAAAGAATACAATTATGCCAAAATTCAGAGTGTTACCCATGGAAGTAATCCCGGTGTAATTTACTTGTTAGTACACACAGTACTTTGAATACACGCTTCTCCTTTAAAACCTGAAGGTTTCTGATTGATTTATGCACTTGCTAGCTCACAAACAGATAATACAACCTTGAGTAAATCCTGAAGAAAATGGGAATTATTATTAGTGAACATTACAGTGATGAGCACTACAGACATGAAAAAATTAAAATATACATATACAGAGCACCTATAATTTGAACCTAAATGGCAAATATCCCTGCTTTGAGGCTCTTAGTACATCAGAGTTCTCATTGTACTTGAAGTTGGAGACCAATAATTGTGTTAGGAACACATTTTCCACAAAATCCTCCACATCTTCCATATATTTTAGTACCATCCTGGGAATTAGACAAAGAGAAGAGTCAAGAAAAACAATTGAAATCACAGTTGCACTAAAGGCTTTGTTTGCACACAACAGACTTTTTTACAAATCATATCTAGAAACACTAAATCAAGAGACAGCAGCATCAGCAAAACAGGAACAGAGATCCTTTATCACTACCACACTACACCTTGTTCCCAGGCCTTGTTACCACCCAATGTTGTTTTAAACTACTCACTGTTCTTGTTTAACTGGTCTTTTGGTTCCTGGGCTAATAAAGCTGGGAGTAAGGACAAAAATTATCAACTTTAGTAGGATGATCTTGAACAAAATGTGGAGGGTTGGGTGTTGTGTTTGGGTTTTTTTAAAGCATCTTCAAAGCTTCTAATAAACCCAATTAATACAACAATAACCTCTTAAAATCAGTTAAGAGAAAGGGAGGTAGGGAGTCCTGATCTGAGTTAGATACTGGATGGTGTGAATGAACATTGCTGAAGAAGAATTAAATGGATCAGAGACTTCTAATGCTATTTCTGATTCTCAAAAATCACTTCAGCTTTCACCACAGTCAACACTTGTACCTCTTGTTCAAGCCATAAGTGCAGGTAAAGAAAAACAGCACTGACTCACGTGGGATTTATGTATGTCAGCAGTTGCATAGTTACCCTGAGCAATCCACCTCACTGTACTGGATAATCTCAGACCTGTACCAGCCAGGTTAATGCTGAACTGTCCCTAGAGGGGGTAAAAAAAGGACAAGGAATAGGAAAAGGAAAAAAAAAAGGAAACACAGAGCTGATACAAAGCACTAAAAGACCTTACATTGGCGCATTTACACATATCACTTAGGATTTGTCTAAACATGAAGTACTCATAGGTCTATACAAAATATGAGCTGATTATGCTGCATTACACCCTTTTTATGGATATTCACAACACAAAACCAATTTGTCCTGCAAGAATAACTGCATCAGCTCATCTGTAGCATCTGAGTATGAAGATAAAATTAACATCAGATGACTGAAATTATTTTTGCTTTTCTACAAATGAAATTTCAATTTACAAAGAGTACAGACTTGCAAAACGCAAGAATGAATCTGGTTTTCTTGAAAGACAATTATTTTTTAAGTTTCTGAATTATTTTGGAAATAACTTGATCAAAACATACTGCTGTCTGTAAAGACAAATCACTGCTTGGACATCTAATTTTCAAACATTTGCACACTGTAAGCACCATCATCTTACCATGTTCCATTGCTTTTTTAGTATAACAAATAACACAGCTGAACAAGAACATCATAAGTGGATGTTAAAATAAATAATTATATTTTTAAGTGGAATGTTTTGCAACACAAACCATTCACAACAGATATAGAAGCTATTGATGATAAAACATTTGCCTACACAAATACAGACTGAAAATTAGCTTCAGTCAGTTTCTATGAGAATAGGAAATATATGAAAAGTAACAAATTGCACTACCTTGGTAAGCAAACTGGAATACAGAAAATTATTAAATTGCATTCAAGAGAAGTGCAATATGCTACAAAGAAGTACTACCTCCACAAAGAGCCTAATGATTAGCTCAGGCAGCACTACAATCAGAAAAATGCACACCTCCGCATTATTCACTGAAAGCCTGGATTTTTCTGTATTCAGAATTCAGCAATTTTTTATTGCAAATGGTAGCTTCTGTGTTTTATTGCTTAATAATGTCATACATATATAAATATATATAGCTTTTATTATGATGATTCACTTAAATTCTTTTGCAAAAATTCAGTTTTTTGGCAGATTTATTTTGAGAGCACTTTTATATAAAGTTGCTGTGCTTATAACACTCATGAAACTCAGGATGAGCTAATAAAAATGCCTATGGATAGGGTAGGTTGTTCTTCAAGTATCCGCAAAGTGGAAGACTACCATTTAATGAAGGAGGAAATTCATACAAATGGTGTGGAAATATTTCCACAATTAACAGTCCCAGAGTAACCTCTTTCACAGTGATATCATTTTGAAAAAATAAATGAGAAATGCTATTACAGTTACAATGACAGCTCAAGAGCTGTCTGACATATCATGCAGCATATGCAAGGCCAGGAACAGATTTCAAGGACTGAAAGTACAGGAAGCCTTTTGACAGCATCAAAAGTGTTAACTTTGGTCAGAACCTATAGATGGAAATTTGTCAGTGCTGAACCATGCCAGCAGAACCACCTCCCAGCAGAAGCTACACACAGCAAACAGATTTGTATCGTACTGCACCCAAAGGATTTGCAGGTTGAAGACATCCAATACTGTAATGAACTTCAACTGTTTTCTTTTCAGGGGTTTAAGTCTGCCAAACCTAGGCTCTTTATTTGTACATAAGTTGCATATAACTTTATCTCTAGCTGCCCTTGGCTGTGTCCATCCACATAAATTTAGGTCTTAAGTTTAGGCAACCAGGAGAGATGGACAGCAGGGATTTACTTCTAAGCAAGTGTGAGCCAGTCAGTCTTAACTCCTTTATAATCAGGGAAAAGAAATTCACTTCCAGAGGGCAATTGACCTCATCCTAAATTGTCTAATACAGTAAGATAAGGGGAAGTGTTTTCTAAGGAGTTCTGTTTCTGCCAATGGGCTCCAAAGGTTGACTAGCTCAGACTAGGGCTACATCTGCATCATCAAGGACAGTGCAGTATAAGGAGATCTGTAAATTGTAAAAATTGGCCCAGAGAGTCCAATGTCTGTAGACAGTGCATAAATCAGGGATTTATTTTGGACTAACTCTCCCCTAGTCCCATGGTCTGAATCCTCAATAGCATTAGAGGGTATTAAGATCCTTCCTCTGAAAATCATTGCTGGCTTTAGCTTCATCCAGAAGGGATCCTGTTCATGTCTTTTAAAACTGCCCTGTGATGTGAAACAACAAACAGCAAACTGGGACAACACAGAGATTAATCTAAAAAGCACCACCCAATACAACTAGAACAGTAATGTAGACACAGCAATGTATGTAGAAATTTTAAAGTAAACTGCTAAAACGGATTGATTTCCTCTGGTCGTCTTCAAAGACATGAAGCATCAGGAGAGAAACAGAGAAAAGATAAGGAAAATTATGCAGGATTATAGAAAAGTCACTAGAGGAGATGAGAAAGCTTTAGGGGAAACAAAGGATATATCACATCCAGAGAGAGGCAGAGCAATGCATAAAACAGACAGGAAGCTGGATACACATACATGGAGCCTACAGGGAAAGGGTGTAGTAAACAATTTGGGGGAGAAACTACGAGAGGGGGATGGTGGAACAGGAGAGAAGCAAGTAAGGAAAAAAATACCTATTGCTGTTGTACACTGAACCTCACAGAATAGGAGAACCTATGGATCTAAACAAGTCACACATATTTTTTTTCCCCTTATGTAAACATTTCAAGGGAGTAAGAAATCATAAATACCTGTGGACATCTGGCTGCACTGTAGCAATCTCCAGCTGTAGCAAATGGTACTGCTCTCCCAAGTATAGTCTGAGCAAAAAGAAAATCTGTGGCTAGAAAACAGAAAATTACTCAACACAAACTGTTGCATTTGAAGTTCAGGCAGAAACAGTAAAAAGTGTGAACATGGCGGCTGCTTTATTGTTTGCTTTGGGTGGGGGTTTTTGTTTGCTGTTTTTTTGGAAGAGAAGGTTGTTTGATTTGATTTGAGAAACAATGGTATGAATTTTGGTTATTGCACCAAAATTGCACTAGTCCAACCTACAAGGTCAGATTTATCTCTGAGATATGAGTGGGCTAGGAGGAAGATGGATGTGCACCTGGACACTGTGCCCAGTGAGCTGGTTGTGGGCCAACTTGCCAGCTTCAGGCAGGGACTGAAAGCACCACCAAATTCCCTGTCCATTTAGTTAGTGTCTGCCAAGGTCTGAGAAGGGGCTAAGCAGAGCATAGAAAACAAAGACTTCCACAAGAAAATTAAGACATGGACTAAAATAAAATGAAATAATGTGAACAAAACCTTAGAAAATGAAGGTAGTTCACATATAAAATAGGGATCTGTGAGATTCATGCCACTTGAACCCTTGGGACAAATTAACAACTTTTGTTTGCCCCAAGATGGCACAGGTGGATCTCTAAGTGGGTCAAAATAGCAATTTGGTAATTGTGACCACATACAATTTCAATAGAATGTTTAAATTGGCTTAAACAGCAAAATGCTTACTTTTAATTTGCATAGAAGCAACATCAAATCTTATTTTGCTAAAAATCGTGAAGCCAGCTGCAAGATAATCATTTCGACAGGCACAGTCTTGCCTTCTGCTTCCATTGAAAGGACATTCATATGGATTCTGCAACCTAAAGAACAGCAAATATTTAATTTTGCTTTTGACATTTTTCCTTAACATAATAACATGGTGGAAAATAAGTGTATAACAGTATGCCACATGAAAAATATTAAACAACCTTTATTGAACAAGAAAAGCAGCTTTTAATCTTGGGTCAACTGAAACACTAATGTGGATCAAAGCCATTTCTACCAAAGTCAAGACAGAAAAATATTGTAATAATTTAGTACAACTAACATAATTTCAGGTTGGAAGTATGCACACTTCTGTATGTGTGTTCACATGCCTGGATATTTAAAACAGAAAATCAAGGGGGAAAATCCTACTCATATTTCTCAGAAAAAGTAAGTATTATTTTATTCTTTTATTTTGGAAGGAATAAATGCACTTCAGAAAGTTACAAAACCACTTCTGTACCTGTATCCATATACTTCAGAAAAGTTTTCTGCTTGACCTTTTACCAATGTCAAATATTCTTTGGGATTCTCTAAGTGCATGCCTGAGCAATAAATCTGGGAGAGAAAATGCAACCCTTTAGCAAAATCTTTATTAGAAAAATGTTATTTCATAAAAATATGTACTCATAAAAACTCATAAATATTAACAGTACCTTTATCATCCTTCCCTTAACGTTAAGTAGATATTCACCATCCTTTCTAATCCCTTTTTTAATCTGCATATCTTTGCAGGTGGTAAGAATTTCACCTTCAAAATGAATGATTAAATTATATTAATATTTCAGGAACAGAGCTTAATCTTTGGATTTAATTTTGCATAATTGCACTCCAAATATATTTATAGTTTTAATATAAGTAACCTGGGAAAACATTAAGTGCATAAAATCACAGCTATCACTTACATTCTTTCTCACGACAGATCTTTCTGGCATCTGGTTTTAAATGTGGCAGGCACAAGTCACTAGATAAGCCATTTTCAGTCATACATTCTACTGTTCTCTGCTTTATCCCCACTCCACAAGGTGCTGAGCACTAGATATGGATAGCCATTGAGAAAACAAGCAAAAATAGAAAGAACCAAATAATTAACACCATTATGTCAGCAAGTTATTCTTGGCACTTATTCCTGTTAGAGGCAACTATAAAAATTGAGCTAGCACATCTGTACTCACTTTGGTCCACTTCCCCACTGTCCACGTAGCTGCTTGTGAGCACCCTTTGACATTACATTTATAAATATACGGGGATGGCTCCACTGGGCACTCTCGGTACACCACAGTCCGAAGGCCATGGATGTGCCGACTTTGAACAGAATGGATTCCAATACAGTATGTGATCCTCTGTCGGTAACCAAACGCACAGCTTTCTGAGCACTGAAACAAAACCCCAAGCACAGAATTATTTCTGTGAGAATTTCTGTGACATTTCTGCAGAATTGCATTACAGCTCTGATCCTTGCTCCGGCAAAAGCCTGTCATTGGAGGTGTGCCACCTTGGGCTGGAACATCAACACTGCAATAGTTACACATGCAAGGAGCCCCAGAACCCCGTGTGCTCTTTTCTCAGAGGTTCCAAAGTCATTCTCTCTCAGCTCTGATACATGCACAGACATGCACACACAGGCGGTGCAGATGTGCAAGGCAATTAAAGCACTGCTCAGATGTGCAAGGGAATTAAAGCACTGATCAATCACTTCACTGAAATCAAGAAAAGCTTTTTGGTTACTTCAGTGAGGTCAGCTTGCAAGAAAGTTTCCTGGGAACCAGCAAAGGAATCCTGTGGTAGGAGCATCTCTCTTCTAGTTGGTGATCATAGGTCCTGGGGGGGTTAAGGGAGGACTCAGCCTCTACAATAAATCATGGCTGACTTAGAAGGTCAGTGTAGAAAAAGTTTAGATAGCCATGTTCAAATGCAAACATAATTTTGTTTCCTCCATACATGTAACCTATATTTTACAGCAATATAAAATTCTTAAGCGTAAAGATATATAAAAGATGTGTGAGCAGTACAATTAGTGTACCTGTGACAATTCTCCTGTGAGCACAACATATTTAGAGGGAGATACCCTGCAGGTTTTGGATGATGGAGGCTTTGTGGCAGGATCACAGAGGCTTTCATCCACTTGGAGCTGGTTTTCATTCACACATTTAACTTTCTGGTATATTTCCTTTCTTCTTGATGATGCTGAGCACTAAAAGTGAGAAAATCAATCACAGTTTAACTAGACGTTTACAGAATGAAGTTACTGGATGCCACACACCAGTAAAACCCAGACAGCAATACCTTTTGACATCTGCTATCAAAGTCAGACTAAATTATTTGCTGAATCAGTTTTTACTTTGTTTTCAAAGTTCAGGCGCTTCTAATCAGCTGGGGAAAAAATCATCATATGGTAACAATAACACTGTAATGGTTGGGTGAGACAGAGGAGAAAATGAAAATGTCAAGCCAAGATGATAGGTTGGGTAAGAGCCCTGCCATATGAAAATGAAAGAGACAGGAAAGGAATTCAGTGAAATATGAAAGGAATAAGTTGGTCCTGAAAACCAAACAAGTTGATCTTGAAAACAAAATGAGACGATGGAGAGGGAGAGGGAGAGGGAGAGGGAGAGGGAGAGGGAGAGGGAGAGGGAGAGGGAGAGGGAGAGGGAGAGGGAGAGGGAGAGGGAGAGGGAGAGGGAGAGGGAGAGGGAGAGGGAGAGAAAACTGCCTATTAATCAAGCCCGTGCCAGTGTCAGCTTTGAGCATCAATAGTTGTTGAGCCTGTGTCTTTGCCCTGAGGATCCTCAGCCCTCTCTTCATGGCAAGCAGGTGGAATGGTGAGCCATCACAGCTCTGCCAGAACAGGATAAGAACCTTGCTGCCCCCAGAATCCAGAAAAGCACAGGTACAGGCTAAGTAATATATATCACCAGCATGTTCCCAGCTGTAGGTACCTGAACTAAGCTAACTTTAATGGCATGGAGCAGCTCCTTACATTAGTCATATAAAAATAATCCAGTCACAAGGTAATGGGGGCAGGTAGATGATTTTTTTTCATGATGCATTATAGCTTAGCCTTGTAGGCATTTTCTCCCTAGGATAAAAATGCTTCACCCGGTCTACTGGCTGCAAACTGGAGGAATGTTAGATCTGGATTTATTTCTGCTGTACAGGCAAAACAATACAAGTTTGGTGGAGGACATCCTGCACCAGGAGTGGAATGCAGATGGACGAGCACTTAAACTAATAACACTACACGTACAGGGCTGTGTATGAATGTGGTGAGAGAAGGGAACAAAACACAGGAATCCTAAAAAAACAGCAATATACATGCAGAAGAACTTATGAAATAACTGGGGAATGTACTGAAACACCATGTGTTTGCAGCAGAAAGCTTCAAACTCCAAGCTGGAATACACAAATGTTTGTTGGTAAAGGAAAATTCACCCTCATTCTTTGAAAGTGTATATTTGTGCATTCTGAATCACTTCCACTTATTCCTGATTTTGACAGCTACATATGAGAATAGAACACTTTAAAGAAACACGTATTTGTCAGCTTTCTCTCAATAGAGCTTAACAAAGGTCTGAAATGCATTAATATAGTCTAGGTTTTGCAGATCACCAGCCAATGTTTTACATATTAACAGTTGTCACTTCTATATAGCACTGTGTCTCTGAGACTTTAGAGTCTTCATGTTCAAGGGAGGTTGCCCTAGAAAATTTAGCATGGCAGATAATTAATATGACACAAATCCACAAAATGTTTTTTTGTTTAATGTTAGAAAAAGGCTCTTCTCCACATTATTTCAGGTATCATACATAATTTTTCTTTTTTCTCTCTTCCCCCTCTTTATATGTTTGCCTGTTTGCAAAAATAACAAAAGTTATTTAACTTTTAGCATATAGAAAATAGTAATTACAGCTTTAGAAATGACAGCTGTCTCCTGAAGGTATCTGTAGATTTTCTTAAATATGAAAAAGCATTTTTAGTAAGAGAATGCTGAGTTTTATTTTCTTATCTTGTTTCCTCTTCCATATGAGAATAATAAGATTTATTTTGCTTCTTATCTTTTCTTTAACAAGAAAAGATGCTTCAAGTTTTTAAGATGCTTTAAATCTTCCACACAGAACTTCTTATAAACACTGTTGTCCAAAGATTTTACCTCCAAGGTTTTTACTTCCACATGACATTTCTTCTGCATTTCTGTTCTTAAAAAGTTGCTCTTTAAAAAGATATTTCATAGTAAGGATTCATTAAATGTCTTATGCACTATGTAGCAATGTAGAGACAGTCCTATCAATAAGTACCTGCTCAGAACTCCACCAGAGCTTTTATCTACAATAGACAAGCAAATCCTGTCAAGATTGTAAGAAGAGAGCATAAATAAAGTCTTTGACATTTTTTGTCACTTTTTAAGTTTTGCAAGCTTGACTTTCAAAATTTCCAGCATGGTCATTTGTTATTCTGCAACATAACAGCTACTAGAAATGAATTAAAAAAAAAAATAGAAAACCCCAAAATTATTTGCCATACGACATAACTCAGTAAGTGATACAGTTAAAAACCTTACTCACATTTTGCCAGCCCTGTGGCAGCCAGCGGTAGCGGAGGCAGGCGGGCAGCTGGCAGTGCCTGGTGCTGGTGGGGCGCAGGTCGCGGCTGCACATCGCGTCACTCACCCGCCCCACGCCTGCCACCTGGCAGGAGATGTCCCTTTGCTGAATCCCCACTCCACAGGACACAGAGCACTGAAATTGAGCAACATCAGTTGTGTCACCGTAAAACGAGACAGTCCCCACAAGGGAGCACAGCTGTCATTGGAAGTTTCTTAGGATATTATTTCAAATACACTTCACAGCCCTTGTGATACGAGTACAATACCTGAATAAATTTATATTGAAAATGCAAAACTACAATCAAAATGTTTTAAAAATATAGAAAATAATTTCATCTGAGGTACCTAGCTGAGCTCTCTGCCTACCTTCATTCATGATAGGGACAATCACTATAGACATATGCTAAGCAAAAGTTTACAAATTTGCAAGATCAACAGCTGAAGGTCTGAGTTTATATCTTGTCTTTATTAGAGACTGACAGTCTTGCCTCCTGTTTTAAAATGCAAGTACTACTATACAAGACAATAAAATCTCAGTGTTTCAGGTTATAAAATCCTGCAAAAAGTGTTAATATTCTGAGGACACTACATTTTGCAGGTAGTAGTAAGAATTTTGAACCCTGAGAGCTTAAATGCCAAATGCCTCTTTTCCTTCTCCTGGTCAAAGTAATTTCACTGTACCACAAATGGGTTGAAATAAACAACCCCCTTCTACCCCAGGCAGAAGCATGATTATGTCCCAAAGCCTACCTAAAGGCCAACCTCAATCATAAAGTTCTTATTGTTCCGTCATATGTGGCCAAAATGTGGAGAGTGGTACTGCATCTTCACCAGTGTGGAGAATCATGTGCTAAAACAGTGAGTGAAATACAAAATATTGCAATGTGCTCAGTTATACACAATTTTACAACAAAGTGAGAGATGTTTTATAAAATCAAAATGGGAAAAGGCCGCTCTTTGTGCCCACAAGACCTTTTTCTTGTCCTTTTCCCGCAAACCTGGCACCATTTCACTATTTAGTCTAAGATAGAAAATAGTTATACTTCTGAATTCATTACAGAAGTTAAGAAGTAAACTTTAAAAATTTACTGTTAATTTACAAGGTAAGATGAGGAAAGTCCTAAGTAGCTATTCAGTGCAAAATTCAGATTAGCAAATAATTTCTGTTTTCACAGATATTTATTTTTCCTTAATTTTAAAAGAAAGAAAAAGAAATTACAAGTACTTGCTAATTTGTAAATTTCATTGTGATGCGTGTACTGAGAATTATTCTTACTGAAGCAGCGTGTATTCCAGCATATTTCACTGTGCCGTGAATATGATATTATCTTGTATTTTCATGGAGAACATAATTATAGAAGCTTTTGCATACCTCTTTCCATCTGCTGGCCTTCCAAGAAGGACATCTTCCAGCTCTACATATTTTGTATGTTCGTGGCTTTTTCAAGTGTTTGCAGTTGTCTTCTTCTATTTTTGCTTGGAAGCTGTTAATACAATGCACATCACGAAACTTCAAACCTTTTCCACAGGAAACAGAACACTGAAATGAGAAGTGTTATTTCACTATTTTGCTAAAAATCTCAGAGCAGTATGAATACCAGAAATAGCTGTGGCCTCACCCAAAATAGGCTTGGCCATTATAGGAGTTTCTGTATTATGACAACATCTGCTGTACGTGTCTGAAATTTCTCTGTAAGCTCTCTCGTGCTGAGCATTACAGATCAGGTGCCAAATATCTCTCACATCCTGTCCATTCATTGATGTCATCATTGAGAAATACCTGTGCTCAGCCATCCATATCCATGCAGGAGACAGCTTGAAACCATGATCTCACAAGAACACACAGCTCTAGCAGCTGCCTGTTTCCAGCATGTGTGCTGCTGTTTTCATGTAGGCATGATGGTTATCGCAAGCACCAAAGAAAGGAAAATGCAATAAATATCATGGTTTTGTGTGTTTCTAGCTACAAAGTCATGTTTGCTTGCAACTCCCCTCCATGAGCTTTGGGTATCTTTTGGTATGTGGCAATAAGGCAAGAGAAGAGGTATGAAGTAGACACCACCAGTAAAAGTGCAGTCCTAGGAGGCGTGGACTTGCCCCACCACCCCAAGATCCCATTTTCTCCAGAAAGAAATGGGATACAATATACACAGTTGGTTCCAGGGCCTGCCTTCCTTCTTCCAATGTCAAACTGACAAGGCTGCAGGTTGGTTTTATGAAACCCAGCCAAGACTGCCTTGTGCCTGATGGATCAGGCTCTTGTGGAGAAACAGCCATGCCTCTGCTAAATTGCTGTCAGGCTTCAGTGAGGTTTGATCTTAATTCATCACATCAGGGCCATGCTATACACCTTCAGAGTAGGGCTACAGGACCTAGGGAGTTTTCAGCCAAACAAGGAAGTCAAACATCTGAACTTTTTCCACATTAGGTGCCTACTCAGCTGATTTGTCCTGAACCATGAACAGTGTGACTATAAGCACTTTAGAATTTTCTTCTTAATATTGTCATTAATACCACTTTACATCATCCTGTTGAAAAGTTTAGATCAGTGGAGACAATTTTTTCTGTCTGGAAAGAGAACATGCTTAATTTGTTCTAGGATTTCATCCATACTTTATTTTATGCTTGAAAAAGCACTTCCTATGGGGAGAGAATTAATTCACATAGAAAACTAATAGTCCAATAAAAATTGAATTTTTTAGTGAATATGTAAAGAAATTTAAATACAGACTTTCCTAAAAGCATTAAGATATTTCTCTTCCCTTTTTGTTACATCATCATCATCTACATAATTAGCATTACAGGCTAACTTAACAAAGCATTTTTGAATACATACGTCTTCTATTTTCAGGAAATTAAGTTCAGGTCATGCAGCTTTCAGTACAAAACCTGGTAAATATTTGCCTGAGAACAACAGTTGGATTAATGTTTTTAAAATAAAGAACAAGCAGCTGTAATAAATTAATTTTCTAGGTAGGAAACATTTTTATTTAACAGTTTGTTAAACAGAATCTCAGCTTACTCAGTTGTCCTCAATATTACATGGATTTCTATGTCTTTAAACATTATATGTATAATCTTAAAGGGTTAATTGAAACTACCACTGTGTTTAAAATTAAAACTTTATAGAATGAAGCAATACATTTATCACACAATACAATGGGTGGCATATGTCTCCTATGCAATTATATTTTCAAAAAAGATAAGAGCACTGATTTGGCCACAGTTTGCCTTTTACATGTCTAGTCTAAAATCTCCATAAAAAGAAAACTTGCTTCTAAACTAAATTATTTTGCTCTCAGCAAAACCTTTCAATTGATCTTTTTAAAAAATTTTCTTGTAGTTTTACAATTTACTTTTTATTAATCTGGAAAATGCTTTAAGATAGAAAAAGAAGAAAAAATACGTGAAATTTTAATATATGACTAACATAGGTCAGAAACCTTAAAATGTTCAAATCACATCATTATGAAACCCTTTCATAAAATTTAGCTCTGAATTCAGAGGATTTATTTATCAAAGCTGGCATGGTAACTTGTATGCATACAAACTAAGATATTGTTACTATCTGATGACTGACTCTACCCTCCCTTAAAACTTTTTTTCCAGGAATTTCAGATATAAACTATATACATAAAGGACCCTAAACTCTTAAAGGTTCTTCCCTTTAATTTTTTAGTAGGAAGTGAAGTGCAGCACAGAGTTACTTGACCTCCTCCTATGATGTCTTAGAAAAATACTACATGTCCCTCCTTCCTCAATGGTCTCCTCTGCAGAATAAATCAGGCTCCAGAGAACTCCCAGGAGAGGCCTTGTGGGGATAGTATTCCAGGCTGAGAGCTGCAACCAAAGAAACTCTCCTAAGAGGTCTCCACTTCAGGAGGTGAGGAATAACGCAGAGAATAAACCCACAGCACAGCACAGGAAAATAGCACGGGATAAACAGCACGGAACAAACTCACAGCACAGCACAGCTGCAGTCTCTAATTTTTTGTTGCCCCCAACACCTAAGACAACACTTTTCAGCAGATATACATCTTTCTTTATACACCTTGTGCAGATATCTTATATTAAACAAAAGTTTAATTTCTTGTACAGGGGTCATGGCTACTAACAGTAATAGATTATGCAGAGAAATGTCTTATCCTGCATCTCAGCCTCAGAAGGATCTTCTCATTCTCTACTCACTAGATACAGAATTACATGTTTTTTCTACACAGGTGAGAACTTGATCTGAATTTTTTGTACAGTTGGCCTGGGTTTTTTTCTCTTTGTTGGTTCAAATTCAGTTGAGTTATATCTCTGTTATATTTAAATGTCCTTATTTGATCTTTATAATTTGGGCTATTACTTCTAAAGAAAAAATGAAAGATTTGTGTGTTAATTTATTTGAAGCTATTATTAGCAGTTCTAGAGCAATACCTGCTTCTCTTTTATGAAGATGTTCTACTTATTTTGTAATTAGAATAAAATTATATAGGAATTAAGAGAGGGAATTCAGAAAGGAAAATACCAGCTTAAATGTTAAAAATAATTGAGGCTTTATGAACAGTAATTTCAAATATTTCACTCAAATACTGTTTAGCTTTGATGACTAAAAGTAACTGCCACGTAAGTATCTTAATGTAAAAATGCAGAAACACAGATGAAAGATACCTAAAATATGAAGGTAGAAATGTCAATTATTTTAGGAATATTTGTATTTTTAAAAAATAAAAATTATAGGGAATACAGTTTATCTTTTCAGTAATGTAACTTGTATAAGTCATCTGATTTATTTTTTTCTTTGCTGTAAAAGACATTGTGTTACAAAATATTGCCAACTTGTACCATGTAAATTTTCACATTTAAATAACTTTTTTCAGGAAGATTTTTCACTCCATATTAATTTAATGTTATTTTTGAAACTCAAAAAAACATGTGCAACATGTTGGGACTATATAAAAAAACATTAAATGCATTAAATCCTTAAAAGTGTAAAGAGATAGCATTTCTGCACATAAATTTGCTCTCTTATTTTTTTCCCATATTCATCAAGATCTGATTTTCAGTTTATATGTATCCAAACCTTCTGTTCAATAGACCTTACACTGAAACTCCTGATGCTTATAAAAGCTAGAAAGCCCCACAGATATTAAGCATCTGTAAACTTCTGCTTAAATATAATTGCCAAAATTTAAAAAAACAAATAAAGCACTAAACTAAGATGTGCCTCTGAAGAGCTTTGCTACAACCAAGTGCTTGGGGTACTGCATCTCCTGGAATTTCATAGAGCTGCTCCTGCCCACTTCAGAGTGGTTCCCCAGTGCCAGAACCTTACATCTGCAGCAGTGCCCATCTCCCACCAATCACAGCATGAGGAATAGAAACCTAAATCTCTCTAAGGATCACAATTTCACTGGGATAATAAAGGCAACTGATTTGAGTATTGTTATTCTTGTTGCAAACATATCAGTTACAGAAGCACCTAGCTTACTGTGAGCCACAGCCAAGGACCTTAAAAAAGTTCCCTGAAAAAGTGCTAACAGTCTAATTCTACATGCACAATCTCTTTAACAGATTGGCTAGTTCAGACCTTTACAAACCCATAAGGACAATTAACATCCTGAAAACAGATTTTCCTCTATTTCTACTAAGAAGTTAAAGAAAGAAATTGCTCTAAGTGTACACTAAGTGCATAGCAGGTGAGTGAAGCACATTGCAAAACACAGTGATAGATGATATTTAATGCAACTGAAGAAAAAGAAATGCTCCAATTTTATTTTTTTTAACACATGAAAAAGCTAATACCCTTGTCATGGAAGTAGAACATCCAGGATCATAAATGGAAAGTTTGAGAGGATATATTACTCTGTATGTACACTATTCTCCTGAAATTTGGCATATTCTGGCTTCATTCCTTAGGTAATATATTCTAAAAATTTCTTAGAAGGATTGCCCCCTCCCAAAGTGCTTTGGTATCATAAAAAGGCAGGCTCAGCTGTGTTATTTACTGCATAGTGACCCACCTTCAGCAAGAGAAGACTATTCCAATCCATGGGAGATTCTCATGGGAGATTCCTGACAAGCAAGTGGGGTCTGTCCTTCATTACAGAGTACAAATAGCAAAGACAGATCATCAAATCACTCAAATGCTAAAAACGTGTCGTCAGCATCAAGTGGGGAATGACTACATTTCTGTAAGGACAGAGCATAGACCCTGCTCAGTTCCTTGAATGAAAATATAGATTCCATAGAAGATCTGAGTGAGATTTTAGTGTCTAAAGGCATCTAAACACAGCTTACAGGGAGATGTCTTGCATTGACCTCTATCCCCACCAGCCAGTGTTTTCTTTAGAGAGCTGCATACAGAACACTGACTTAAGACACCTGCCTGGCTTTCTTTCAGCTCTGTAATGTCGGTAAGAAGTTAAATTCTTACTGGTGCAGGAGCAAAGCCTTGTTCTGTGCTCAGGAAGTCACTCTCAGTGCATCGAGCCCACAATGCATTTCTTACAAGGATGAACTTTACCCTCCATGATCCTGTGCTCCTTCTTGAAGCTCCTAAGATGTTATTACATGCTTGCTCTCCATGGAATACGGTCCTCTCCCTGCTTGGTGCCCACCCTGATGTGGTGGTGATCTTCCCAAGGTTTAACTCTCCTGATCAGGGAAAGTACTATTGCAGTAATTTTGGATGCTTGACCACCCTCCACTCAAACTTGAACATGGTCCTCATGGTTCAGTTTGTCTATAATGTGGCTTCATTTGTATGGCATTCCACAACTGGAGGTTTATGGAGAGAGAGCATGATTTTCCATGTATTTTCTGCAGATCAACCATGTAGGAAGAAAAAAATGCTTAAGAACATTAAATCTCAGAAGAAATATGAACATTTCCTCAAAAAAATGCACACTGAAAAAACCCCATCCTGTAACCATTTTACACAGAAATTCTAGCACTTGTCTCAACATTGGATTAAGTAATATTTCCCATATGTCATGTTCTTTAAAAAACATAAATCTGCAGTAAAAAGCTGGATTTCATTACTATTGTTCAAAGTCATTCCATAGCACTGGTAACTAGGATTCATCTGTTTGTGTTTTCTTCATAGCAATAAAGTTCTGTAGGGATCAGCTTGACAAAACTCATACTTTCTGTGGCACAGATGGACTCTCAGACAGGCATGCCATCATCCATTCCTACCAAATTAGGACTCTTTCTGCAGCAGACATTGAACGTCACTAAAAGCTTTTTGATTCTTTTGCTATTATTATTTCATTGAAAACTTGAAGACCTTGTACTATTTGGTGGATTCTGTACCAAATTTCCTTAACCTTTTCTTTAAAGGAAGTGCTTTGTGTAGTTTAGCTGGTAGCCTACTGGGCTTCTGGATACTGAAAAACAGACCAGTAACTGGAAAGCATGTAATAGTTCCTTTTTGTATTCATTGTTAGATATACAGAGACTTAAAATATGAGTGACTAGAAGATGATAATTTTCTTCATGGTAGCTAGTGCAAGCTTTTGGATTTGTGAGCAAAAGTGTTGAAAACACATGGATATTTTAGTTATTGCTGAACAGTATCACACAGCATCAAGGCTAGCAAGGAGGCTGGAGGTGCAAAAGATTTGAGGGGACACAGTCCAGACCAAGTGATGTTGTGATCAGCAATAAAAACTGTGGGGAAGAAGGAGGAAGGAGAGGCATGTGAAGTGATGGCATTTGTTTTCCCAAAAAATTATCATACGTGATGTACCTCTGCTTTTCTGGGGATGGCTAAATATCTGCCTGTCCATAGGAACTGGTGAATTAATCCACTTTTGCTTTGCTTGTTGGTGCAGCTTTTGCTTTACCTATAAAAATTACTTTTCTGAACCCATGAGTTTTCCTACTTTTATCTTTCCAGTTCTCTCCCCCATCCCACCAAGGGGGAAGGAGGGAGTGCTTGTGTGGTGTTCAATGCCTACAGGGGCTAAGCCACAACAGCAGCCCTGCAGGATAAAACGTATTACAAATCTTTAAAAGTATTTTCGTCCTTTTTCTGCCTTTTTTTGGTCAGGAACTTTTGCGATTGGTCAGGAAGTTCAGTTTAAAACAGGATTAAACATGGTAGTTGCTTGTGTTGTCTGGCAAACTGCATTTTGATGATATCTAATTGGCCCAAAAGCTTGTTTGGACTCTTTTAATATTCTAGAAGTAGAGTGGGACTGCATAAGACATTAATAAAACAATTATTTGAGCATTGATTAGTTGAGAATTACTTTCAACTTCTCATTTGTGGTATTAGAACTAAATCTTCTTGTATCTGCCTGCTCTGCTTGCTACAGTTCCTCAGGGATTTTTGTGATGCTTGAGCACAATCTGCATTTTTCAGATAAAAGCACTCAAAGAATTTTTCATTCCTTGAAGCATGTTGACAATTGTTAAGAAGTAACACATACTCTGTAATTAGATCCTACTGAATTCCTTGATTCAGTCAGTAATGCTTCACTAAAAACAGTACAAACACTTGCACCATTAGGAAACGCACCCAGAAAGGACCAAGGATCAAACCTTCCATTACTCCTGAGAAAGAGTGAATTGAACACCAAGAAGTATGTGTATGATTTACCATTACATCTAAGTTACACCTATGTCAACTACAGAAGTCACACTGAAGATATTTCTAAGTTATCTCTTTAAGTATGGTTTGATTTCAAAAGTTCAGTGTTACATCACATTCCTCCGATGTTCAGAAGATGTCTTGATTTGATTAAGTCCTCCTTCCATCTGCAATCTGTAAATCTGCTTTGCCACTTATTCTGACTGTGCTCTTGCAGCTATAGAAATGGAAGGGAGGAAGGCTAGGCTAAGAAGGACTTACAGACATCATCCAATCCATGATTCTGCTCAGTTTGAATCAGCCATACATGGACCATTCCTGAGAGCAGTTTGTCAGTCTTGTCTTCCATGACAGGGATGCTACACCCTCACTTGCATGAGGTTCATCTTTTGCTCTTTCCCAGACTTTAGGCAGACAGAGGTCAAAAATGTGGATATTCTTCGGTTCAAGCCCTACAGTGAGACTTCACAGAACAAGTTGCCATTTTTGTGCCACAAAAAAGGCATAATTTTTTACCTGTTGCAAGTACTCTCATCTAAAAAATACAGATTTGGATTATCTGTCCAAGACTGATTCCTCAATGTATTTGTTAGAGCTGCCTGATAGTCCTTTCTGAATCCTTGCTAAACCTGGATTATGGTTCCACAATTGCCATACCTCACCTTAATTATTAAGAAAAATTTTTACAGACTCTGGAATTCATTTTTAACCAGATCCTTATCCATCCAATATAAGCAATATATTGCTGTGAACTGTCAGGATATTTGGATATTTTTACGAGAAAACAAGTATCAAGTTTAAGAATCCCACAGCCACTTAATTCTAACATATGAAGAAAGCCATCCTCTTTCCTCTGTGACCTGAGTTATTTATAACTACATTCTGCAGATTGCAATCATGTCTTTCTAGTTAATGTTGGCCTAAACTTCATCTAGAAAGTATCATTGGATATTATTTTTCATCATAATAACAGTACTTAAGACAACACCTCTTGTGTATTCAGAGAGATGTACTCTTACTTTCAAGTAAGAGTACTGGTCTGAGTTAAGCTAATTTATAGTATTACTTCAAAAGCAGATATTTGAAGAGCACCATTCAGGACACATCCCCAGTAATTTCACCTCAATTACTTGCAATTAAAAAACTCACAAGTGTGGTGTACACAACCTTTGTAATGAAACGTACTGTTGAAGATCAGTTCTCATTACTTTTTTGAGGGAAATTTTAAGTTTACTTTTCAGAAGCCATTCTCATTCTGAGCTCAGCACTCAGGCAGGACAGGCCCTGTGCAAAAGAGCTGCTGTTACCTACTGCCCTGAGTGGAATGGACCAGAGGACAATCTCCTCCAAGCACTATCACCTAATATTGGAATTTTTAAACTCAGAAACAAAAGAAGGCAGTGATCCCTTTTTCTACCCAGCCCAAGAGGGACTTTTACTTTTTTTTCCCCTTTTCAGTCGAGTTACATATTCTGGCTGTGTAACAAGCTGAGAAGCAGACACACACCAAGTTTCTACCATCCACATTTTTTTCCAGGGCTTTCAGGCACGTGCTGGGGATGTTAACACCATCACTCCACACAGTCCCAGTGTGTGTGTAGGAGCCTCTGGAGTGCCCTGCAGTACAACCTAACAGCTATTTGCAAGTGGTAGCTGAGCCCAGAGCCTGCTGTGACTCTCTGAGGGCATCTAACCTGGCCACTGTCCTCAGCCTCAGTTTTTCTGTCAGGACTGAGCACCATGTGCTCCATAAAAAAGCTACTTCTATTGGACTCCTTTTTAGATAATTTTGTTTCAACTTTCATCTTAAGGGTAACAAAAAAACTCCTGAATAACCATTTTCCGTAAAATAACCATAGATATACTTCAGCATGCTGAAGTATATCTATTTAACAGATGGACGTAAATGAGAAGCTACATTCATCTATATACAGAAAAAGCAGGAATGATGGAGGAATGAAGAGGATTAAAGACAGATTTTAGGACTGATGCAGATAACAGGGAGGAAAACCTGCTATGAGAGGATATAGCTCGAATCTCTTAAGAATGTGCTATTCCTCTTAAACATAAAGACATCCTCATTAAATAATGTCAGAACCATCAGCACATACATTGAAGGTAAAAGGATTTCATGTCTGAAGAAGCCACACTCTGCTGATGATGCTGAGAAACTTTAGATGATATTTTTTAAGTTGACACCACATGGTCTGAATTCTTTTGTCCAATGCAGCTGGCAGTATCCTTAATGCCAGAAAAAGGCAATCTGCCTGGATGTCAGATGAACAACCACACTCTTTTCAGCTGTTGGAAAAAATCAAAACCAGAACCCTTGAGATTCCACTTAAAGATCATCCACAGAATGTCTTTTATTGATTCCAGTCAGATTTGTCAGTAAATCTTAATTTGGTCTACCTTTCAGATATCACAAATACTATCCATTCATTTCTCCAAGTTCAGAACAAATAAAACAGATGACAGTTCCTTCTTTGAAAGCCCTATCATGTCTTTCCCCCTTAGGATGAACACCATTTTCTGCCCATTACTGCCTAAAGCCTCACATCCTTCTTATGCCAACTATAGAGCATTTGAAAACCAGACCATGCTTGTGGGCAGACCACCCCCCACGAGTTATTGTGCTCAGCTCCCCTGTGATGCTGTGATCACCTGCTGTTATACTCAGGCAGGCTTCACTGTGCCGTGCATTCCTATGCTGCCTACATGTCTCATAAATGAGACCAAGCTTTTCCAGTCAGCAGCCTTCTCTTGGTTTTACCTATATGACTCACATAACACAATTAGACTTTCAAACAAGCTTTTAGCTATTACAATAACACAAGAACAACAGATTATGAAGATGTGGGTGGAAATTTAAATTTAAAAATAATAATCCTATTTTCATGAGTTGTCATTTAGCAGTGGTGACATATCATATATGCTATCTTATTTACCTCTTTCTTTATATTTCCTATTTAATCTCTAAATTATAGTAAAAATTGCATTGTCTAGTTATTCTCCCTGCCTTAGGTGCTCTTGATTTGAGTCCTTTTTGTCTGAAAATCAGGAAACCAAGAGGTATTTCTGCCTCCCTTCATCAGCCATTTGGCTGATGCTACCTCATGTGCAGTCAAATTTGTCACTGACGATTCTGCAAGTATCTCTGCTAGGAACTTCACCATCAGCCCTCATTCAAGCAACATTGAAACTGTCATTCATTACAGTATATATCAAAACAATGAAAGTATGATCAGCTTATTAATTGATGGGAGTGAGAGAACAGACAAACTGCTGTGTTCAGCCAGTATTCCTGCAGCAACTCATCTGGTATGTGTACCTTTAATCATCTTTCAGTTGAATTATATATACAACAGACAGATGGCTGAGACAAATCACAATTAAAAATACAGAAACATTAATAAAGTAAAACACAAAAACAAAAAACCAACATCCCCAACAAACAATTCTGCCTTACCTTTCCATCTGAAATCAGTGGCAATCAGGAACAGAGCTAGACTCTCAATAGGTCTTTTTGAAAATCTAATCTACAAGTATAAATTTGTGTCAAATTTACGAAATTGCAGTCCAGCTCTGTGCCTTTGATACCTTCTGTGAGAGCTTCATATGGGCACTTTCACCATTACAGCATCACAGACACCAAACTGCTGACTTGGCCAGACTTAGCAAGACTCATCTTTCTATACCCCACAGTCGTGTAGCACTAGTAACACTTGTAAGCAATTACACGAAAGCAGGAGCACTGGAGACAGTGAGTAAAGAGCAAGCATCAAGAAAGAAGGGTGGGAGAAATTGAGATAGGAGACCTTAAGGAAATCTACTGTGACAAAAAGAAATGCAGGGGTTTTTCTCTGTTTCAAATAAATGGATAAATTTCCGGACATGTTTTTCAAGTAGAGAACAACAGATGTATCTGTGTCCATGCAGCAGCTGTGTTCAAAAATCTCCACGAAAACCAAACAGAAACCCAAAATGAATCCATTTATTGCTTCCAAAAACTGGACGCAGTTTAACAGACTCTATCACAGGTAGGTTTAGCCTCCAGCCTCCTGTGAAGCTGGGCAAAACTGAACAAATGCACAGGAATGACATAAACTGCATTCTCACTGAAAAGTAACTTTGGTCCCCTGAGAGGGACATTTTGTTCATAGGTCTTCACAATGAAAGCTGGAGTACATTTTTAATATGATGGAGGATCTCTGTGATGGAAGCTACATTTCCACAAAGGGGATGCACAGTTAAAAAGCCTTCTATTGTAATATTTTAACTATTTAAAACTTAATTTTATTATCTTAAGGGATAGGGGTTTTTTCAATTAACCAGTTACAAAAGTAAGTAGACATAAGACAATTTTGCAATAGCACATGAATTAGTTTCAGCTGAGTTTGTAAAAATCTAAATATGAGCAAAAGAAATGCTGGATCCCAGAAAGTGCAAACTCTCATTTATAATTTTTAGTCATGTTAGCAACAGCAAAACAGTAGCTCAGAAATTAAAGGAATGACAAATACATGAGCTCTGTGTGCCTTTCTGTTCTATAAAAAATATTATTTCATATAACATCAATATTTCCATTTGATTAAAATCTAAAATTTTGTATTTGAACTTTTAAAAACTGGAAATACAAATATTGTCAGAAAATTTTTAAACTTCTCAGAAGCATAGAAAATATAACTTTTTCTATGGCACTTGACTAAATATAACTTAAAGAATTAACAGCCTCCCAATTTACATTAAGTATTATTTTAGCATGAAAATATGAGTGTATTTTGGATGAGAAATGCAACATTTTACCTACCTTCACATGTTGAAATCCAGTTTCCTTTCAACCTAAACCACTTTTCTGTAGATTTTCAATTTACTAACATTTTCAACATTAGCAACATTTCCTGTACATAAATATGAGAAGGCATGGAAGCTCTGAAGGACTGATTCAGTAGTATACCTAAGTGTTTAATCCTGCTGTCACTGAGGTGAAAGGGCCATAAAATAGATGTATGCTAGAACATACACTGATCAATAGAGCAGGCTCTCTTAGGGGAGTCACCAGTCTCCACAATCACTGGTTTATAAAGAAAGGAGTAGGATCACCTGTAATACAGAACTACAGAACTACTATTGTTCATTTCCTTATCCATTTCAGGTAATAAAAATATTTATGTATTGATCCTCACAAATGCCTGGAAATGCTGATACTTTAATATATATTTAATAACTTTTAAGTCTGAGTTCCAAAATCTCTTTGAACCAACATTTATGAGTTCTGACTGGGGTTTTCAAAGCTGCCACTTACATACAGACAGCTCAGAATGATTTTCACAAGGATCTGACTACCTAGAACCCTCCAGCTTTTATGAAAGTTCTAATAAATACACTAGTAGCTTCACATTACTTTAATTCTCATTAAATGGTTGTATGTATTTAGGCATAGTATTACGCATCACTTGAATCTTTTCCCCTTTCCTTATATTCTGGTTGTTGGGGTTTTGTGTTTGGGGTTTTTTGGTGTGTGTGTGTATTATTATTATTATTATTATTAATAATATTATTATTATTATTTAGTGCTTTTATTTTGACTGTGTTCCACTCTTACTTATCCTCTTTCTAAATGAAAGGTCTAAAAGTTCTGCAAACCTCTTCCTGTCAAAAGTGTTTTAGGAATGCAGAAAAACATGTTATGTCTTTGAGATTAAGAGTTGAGCATTGTATTATGATCCTAATTCTTCTCTCTGTTTTATCACTAAGTGGGAGAGGACTGGGCCACAAAATTACAGCTCCAGCAAAAGATTCAGGAGCTAGGATCTTTTAGCTTCACCATCAAAGACTATGTGCCAACATCTATTTCAGTCCAATCGGTCAACAGCATCAATAGCTGCATTTATCAATGACCATTTTTTTTTGTGTTCAAATATAAGAGCTTTCCCCATGAAAACAATTCAATAAAGTATCATATGAAGTTAATTTTAACACACAGGTTAAGGAAAACGCTCAATTTCAGCAAAAGTGGTTAGTGCCTGTCCCACCCTTTATTTTTTAAGGGTTTTAAATATTAACATTCCTTAATAAAGAGCACAATAAATTTAAACACAAAGCCACACAACATGCATGAAAAAGAAGTGTTAAAATGCAACTGTATTTCACAGACACAAGTCACAGTCATTGAATTAAATTATTACACATACATTATAACTTATTTATTATTTCAAGCTATACAGGCAACATAGCACCAAACAGGAGAAATTTCCTCTCAATGAACATTACACAAATATTTTGTTTTTGAATTTCAGAAACAAGTTTTTACTTTCATTTTTATCAGAATGACCTTAAATAAAATTCACTATCCCAAGTCTGTTTTATGACATTATCTGGGCAGTGACATCTGCTATCAATTATCTCTGATAAGGCCCCCCCTCCCACTTCCAAATTTTTAAAAAATGAATAGCAGATGCTAACATCAAGATTTCAGGCAGTAGGATATTAATTTAATGTGCTGTATTGGCAATGAGGTATTTTGGAGTTCAACATTAGGCAGCAGCAGAAGTAGAGGTAAAAAACTGAAGGTGGTTTTGAAAACCAAGTTCACTGATTCTGAATTCCCTTTTAATATAAAAGATTATTTTTAAAGTTATAAATACTTTTTACACATTAGAAAAAGTGAATGAAGGCACTTATCATACATAGCAAGAATTTTTGCATTAAAATGAAAACAAATAAATATTTTACTTATGCAAGTTTGGGCTGCTTCTGCTCCTGGAGAAGTCAATGGGATGCCTGTCAGTAATGACACTGGAAGGGAACTGGGACTATTTCTATAAAACAGATTCATTTACAATAATAGTAGATTTCTTCCACTACTGCAAAGACAGAATTACATCTAAATTCTGGACCAAGTAAGTAGAAAACTAAAGCACTAGAAAGATAGTCATTTTGAAGAATATTACGTTATGTGTCTGAAGGGCAGTAAGAAATGGCAGTAACATAATTCTGTGACTTCAGGGCAACTTTGAAAATAATCCATTATTTTTATGCCTATTTTCTCTGACATCACAAGTAATACTTATTAATTACATACAAATCCTAAGAGCTAGGAAAAGAAAAATAATTAAAATCTTTATTTTATAAACATTTCAGACAAACAAAATATAATTATCTTCTGTAAGGATCTATCTGTTCTTTCTAAAGAAACAAGAAAGGATGAGAACCAAACATATTTCAAGTTGAAACATATCTGGTTAAAATTTTAATGATAAAATTAGGTAACTACCAACACTCATACAAGAATTGATAGTCCAAATGAAATGCAAAACTTCCAAGGTAACATCAACTGCTACCACCAACTGCCTAAGCAGAAACCTTGCTACTTGGTGCCTGGATCTTCAAGGTTTTTTACAGGCACTGAAAAAGTACAGGGGTCTAAAAATAAGATCAAACTCCTAAATTTATCTTAATTCTTGCTGTCCAAAAATATGAATAAACTTTCCTCACTATGCAAAGCCTGACGGTATTGTCCTCCCATACACGAATAGCTTATTCTATTCCTCAAGTGTAATTCCTACCCTAGCTTCCTAAAATCTTTAGAAAATACATAAAAATTAAAGGTACAGACCTTTAGAATTTGAGGTTTACTTGCCTCAAATCCATTTTGATGACTGCAGAAACCAGGAACAGAGCAGTGCACAGGCTTTGAGCTTTGTGAGGGTCAGTTCCAATAGCTACTGACAGACACTATAAAGTGTCACAGCTGCTAAACTGCAGAAAGTATCAACCAAAATTCTGGCTTCAGATCATAAACAGAACCTTCCTTGCAGGGCCCTTTTGTGCATTTACAAGATATGTTTTATGTAAATTATGTTGAGTAAAATTAATCAATAACTGTAATAATAAAACAAATATACTCAGAAGGCTTACTGCTAGAAGTCCTCTGTTCTCAAATATATAGCAATAGCTAGTGGCAGAAGTTAGAATCAGAATTGTGGAGGTTGGAAAAGAGTTCCAAGGTCATCCAGTCTTGCATCACAGTTTCTGCTTAGGTTTTAACACTGGAATCCCACTAGTAGACATAGAAGCTTGATGCACTGCTCACCTGACATGGAAATATTACTCAATACTTCTATGAAAAATGTAAATAGCTGTTTGTCTGGTTCTTGCAATGTTATAGAGAATGACGTAAGTGTAGATATGACAGGCTTGAGGACTTCAGCAGCCAGAGAGCATCTAGCCATTAACAGTTCCCTATATTAGAGCATATTTTATGCCAGAAATGTGTAAGACAAGCCAGGCCATGACCTACTGCCAAACTAACAAATCACTGGTCAACCATGGCTAAACAAAGCTGTTTGTACTGGGCTACAACAGCGTTCCTGTGACTAAAGCTTTTACTTCCTTTCTAATAGTCATCCTTAATGAATAAATTTTGCTCTGCTTAAACAGCAACAAAAAACAAGTCTATATGCTGGTAGCATTCAAACTAGCTAAATTACTAAAATGTTAAAGCATATTCAATATGTGAACCTGCTTTTATTTCCTGAATCTGCTACATTTGTTCCTGCAGCATGAGATACTATGATGAAGTTAAATCTTTTATGGCTTAACTATAGAGCTTGCAATTATATATAAAAGAGGCCTCTCTCTCTCTGATATATACAATCCATTCTAAACTTAGTTTTTGAAGGATTAAAACAGCTTTTTATGTCACTTAAGAAATAAACCAGTGTGAAAATCTTTATAAAACTAAGCCATATGCAACATTCACAACACATGATCTTACAAGTGTTCTATTAATGTAAGGCAAACTGAATTACTCAGGGAACGAACAGGTTGTGAATTATTCTTGATCTAAAAGGAAAAAAAAATTGAGTTCAAAGGCAATTGCATGCTGCTTGTCTTCTCAGCACCTGATGAATATTAATTAGTGAGTCATTGCTAATTATTTGGAAAATGGTTAAATAAGACGCTTTGGTGTCTGCTAAACACAAGCCCTAAACTCTGCTTTGCGTAGTGGAAGAAAGAGATAACTGTGGTAAACCATTAAATCAAACTTACATTCTGCAGTCTCTTTGCAACAAATTAGAATAGCTTATATAAACATTAGCAACTGCTACAGTTGAACTCGGACAATTTTTTTAAGATGCTGCCATATTAATTCAAAGAGACAAATTACACCATTTTATGAATAAAAAAAGCCAAGTCAGTGTTGTCCCAGACAGTCTCCCAGAGATGTCAATGACAGATCTTTTGTTGATTTTGATGGAACCAGATCTGGATCCAACCTCCTTTGATTGCCATTATTCCCCTTAGAATTTAGCACAATAATCAATATTGTTGTCAAATTCACAGCTTGGGAATTATAACGTTCTCTATATTGCAGAGCTTGCTATGATTACTTCAGTATGTTAATAATCTGCTAGTAGCAATTTTAAAGATTAATGGTGATTACAGTAGGCATTTTTACACATTAATAGACAGTGACATGTAGACAATAACATTTTATAGTTACATACATAATTATACATAGATAACTTTAATTAGTCCCTGTTTTAAAACCACTAATATAACCTTTTATATACAACTGTACAAGTAATATGAAGTAAAATGTTTGATGACAGAGTATAATATACATGGATGTGAGTTATTTTATACTTAAATATACTATAAAAAATAGTTATGCACTAAAATGTTTAGGGTGTTTTGCAAATATAAATATGTAGATAATACTACAGCATAATTTACAGCATAAAATTTTAGATTTAAACACATATCAAATTGTAACCTTTTCAAATTAATACCTAGCTGTTTTCAGTTATGATGATTTCTGGTAACTTTCAAAATATTCCTTATGATGTTTTACAGAGCATGATACTGTTCCCACTAAAGGAAATGGCTGCTTCTCATTTAATTCTACGACTGCAGGAACAATTTCTTTATAAAACTACACAGACTATATTCCACATGCATTATCATTTCACTGTTATCAAATAAAATAATGACATTAAATCTTTTAAAAGACAAGGGGAAATAGAGTGACAGAAAGACAAGAATGCAAAAAATATTATTGAATGCTATCGTACCGATTTCCACGGTCCCCGATGCCAAGAAACATCACCAGGGCAAGAATGCACATTACACTGTGCCATGTTAGGTGGCTTGTCTAGAATTTCACAGTTTTGATCACCCAACATTTGGCCAGTGGGAAGCTGACAAATCACCAGTCTTGTCTTTATTCCATCTCCACAAGTCTGAGTACACTGAAACACAGAATTTTATACACAGTAATTTTATTAACAGAGTCATCACATACCATCAAACCAAAAGATATTGCAATATTCAGTACATCATATTATTTACTATGTCTACTTCCATATTCCCTGGACACTCTATTCAAGAATAAGGACTTAAAGTCTAATCCCATGTAACTCACCAAAACCTTTACCAAACTACATTTTTATGGTTTATCAAGTAATTTTCTGCAGAGAGTCTCAGTGACAGACACTCCATTAAGAAGTAATTTTTGAGAATAAATGCGCACGTATCTCTTTCTTTAGTAAGAGGAAAAGATGAAAATTTGTCTTAAAAGTAGTTTTCCCTGTCAGACAGTGACAGAAAACTCACATACTGAGCACACTTTTACACAGTCCAATTTATAGATACTAAATGTGTAATACTTATAGGATGTGTTTTCTGGGTTTCAGTTTGCCTGTAATTCTTCAATACCAGTTCTCATTGCTAATGAGCTCTTAAAACCAATCTTTAATAGTTCCAAAATTTTTATTGCATTCTCAATGATTATAAATTATAAAAAACTGCATCATCTGCATGAACTATATCCCAACTCTATGGCTATGGACAGAAAAAATATGGCAATTAGACTGACCTTGAGAACTGAATGGCTAAATCTGGCTGAAACAAGGAGAAAAAAGGTAAAATAAAAAAGACACTCGACCAATTTTTCTTCTTTTTTCAATTGCAGTAACTGATTTTCAAAAATAATAAATGTGGGCAAGAATCGCAAGAGGTTAGATTAGAATAAGTGCAAAAATAATCAGCTTTAACTCTTTCTGTAGCATTTGAACAGGAATGTATGGTCAAGATATGAAATCACACAGCACAGAGAATATTATTGTCCAATAACATTAAATGTGTCATCAAAATGTTCTGACCCAGGCACAACTTTTAGATGCATGATCCTCTCCCCATACTTCTAATTTATAACTGCAACCCAGTAGCTACTACTACTTGGAATTACTATTGTTAGGATCTATGAAATTACATGGAATAAAATTTCCCTAAAGCTTCTTATGCTCATTTTATTTCTTAGACTAGCTATTGCACTGTGTTTTTTCCTCATACAATCCAGCTTTTTGTAACAGAATATAATTTTCTGTGTCTCAAGATACATGTTGTACAACAACTATATGATTTTTTGAGGTTGTATATCCTTAGCCTCACACAATATTTTTTTCTTTTGGATGTATATTTACATTACTCGTATTTCCATTTACATTCCTCATATTTCTGGATTTGATCAAAGAATGAAGTTTAGATAAACAGGCTGAAACTCATTCTTTTTAAATTTCAAACTCTATTAAATAAGTAAAAACAAGGTGTTCAGTTCCACTCACAGTCACATAATTATGTTCCTACTTCTAAGCTTATGTGGCAAACAATGTCCCCCTTTGTAAATGAAAGGCTCTTACTTCTCCCCAGTTCCCAAAGTTCCACTGTGGGCAGGGTCCAGAATCACAGTGTCTTGACTCTGAAGGTTTTGTTGCCTCATCACAGTTACTGGAACTTCTTCCTTCCTCATCTTGACATACTACAACTCGGCGGTGAAATCCACCTGCACAAGTACTAGAGCACTACCAAAACAGGTAAACATATATTTTGCCACTGCATGATCAAAGAAATGTGAAATATGTCAGTAAAAACAGTTTTGTTTTAAACCTTAACTTTCAAAATTGAAATTTTCAAATAAAAATGGCTATGTAGAAATATTTTAAATTTGAAATCACAGAAAAATTACACTTAGAATTTAATATATTCCAAATAACAACAAGAACAAGATAACAATACTTTTAAAAATTAACGTGCCTCTCTTTTGACCAAATCTGCACTGCAATAACATTTCTAGAAACATTAACACACATGTGACAGAACTAATCAATATATTCTAAAAAAATTTCTTACTGCTCCCCATGGTCCAGTTCTCCATTGATATCCTCCCACAGAAGGACGGTTCCACTGGTTCAAATTGTCTTGTGGAGGGTGTATGGGGAGATAACCTATTTCTGGAAAATGGCTTGGATGGTCATGTGTTTTTGGAACATGATGATAAACTGGTGGACATGGTGGCATGTTACATTCTTGTTCCTTAGGAGGTCTGCCTTCAGGATCACAGTAATTCTCATTGATTTGCTGATGATAGTTGACACAGATGACTTGTCTTGTTACTATTCCACTGTCACATGTAACTGTGCACTGACCAAAAGATTAACACAATGTTTGTCACAGAATATTGATAATTAATAAACAAATAAGTTTATATTTACTTTTGACAAAATCAAACATTCACTTGGGTTTTTCAAGGGATGCAATTTCAATCATGCTTGCAAAGAAAGAATGAGCTCTCAATTTCCAAACACAGACTTGGCCAATAATCTAAATACACATATTAAAAAATTGTTACAATTATTACTTACAGGGGACCAATTTCCGACTTTCCACTCTCCACATGGGGTAAAGCAGCTTGAAATTTCAGCTGGTCGTGGTAAATGAGCACACAAAGACTCATCTGCTATCTCTCCATGAGCATCTCTACAACTCACATAGCGAGCACGATCGCCCTTCCCACAGGATGCAGAGCACTGTCAGTGAATAATTCAAGGTCATCACACTTCAGGAGACTAAAACAAGCTCATGCAAGCATCTGAAATACTAACATAGTTTCTGTTGGCTTGAAACTGAATTGCATGGCCCTAATTTTCATGAACATTTCAGTATATACAAACAGACATCGTTTTAACTATAATATGGAATAATTACACAGTTGCAAGTAACAACAGAAACATCAGTAACTTCCAGACATTTAGTTGCTATGTAGCTAGACAAGTTGATATGTACATCAACTCTTAAAATAAAAACTGATATTATCAATGTTTGCCATTATGGTTTGTATTAGCAGATTCCATTGAGTCCCTTCTGATGCCTTAATGAAGAACTGCTGAGTAGCCTCAGTTTATGCATACTTTACTGCTATTTAGTTAAAATAGTTGTACAAAAATAAAGCAGCATTACATGCTTTGTCAAATATCTCAAGGGATTAACAGGTACATCCACATTTTATAGATAATTTTAAATTTTCACATTGCTATCAAGTAAAACTAACTTTCAACATTATCGAAATAAAAAATTTGCATTGAAGAAAATTTATGTAGGATACATTTTACTAATGATTATTTTACCCAAAAAAATTAGACCATTAAAGACGCCAACTGTTTAGTATTGCTATTCATATAAAAGATTTAAATAATATTTTAAAATCAAAGATGTTCTCCGTACTTAGGAACTGATCAATTACATTTAAGAAAACCCACTTCCCAGTGCACTGTCAATCATACAAAAAAACTATTTCAATCAGAACCCAGTTCCTAGAATTCTGTTTTTTTTCCTATTATTTTTCCTGGTTGAATTTGAAGCACACAGTTTGTCAGGAGTGTTTATTTGCTCCTTAAGAAACAGTTTCTTTTCTTAAGAAAATATCAGAACTCCTTTTTAATCTATCTCAAGCAGAGTTCAGTCTGAAAAATATATTAATGAAAGCTTCATAGAAAAAAGGGTGAATGAGAGGAGGACTGCTCTGCAAGGTGTGACTGCTACAATACATACTGGGGTCCATGATCCATATCTCCACTGGGTCACCTTCCCCACATGAACTAGAGGAAGCGAAGTAGTCCATAATTTTGTATTTTCTGGACAAGAAGGCAATTCACACTCCTGTGGGGGTGAGGGGGGAAAAAAAAGCTTTTGAAATATACATTTTGGAAGAGTCAGATATATAGCAAATGATTAGCATTAATTAACATGTAAATATCATCATTTACATTTTCCTTGGAATTATTCAAAGACCTTCCATTGAATTGCTTTGTTTTGTTTTAAATTGAGTGTCAAAGAAATTTTATTTGATCTTAAAACTGCACTAGTGATAACTAAAAATATTGGTACTTTGACAGAGAACAGTTTTGGCTAACTTGTTGGAGAGAAGGAGCATAGACATTACAGTGTCCTGCTTCAGAGCCACAGGCAGCACAGAAGGACCAAGCAAAGCCAGTGGCTGTGCTATCCTGTCCTTTATACCTTCAGCTACTGAGAATATAAATCTGTCCAGTTTCAGACAGTAGTCAGTCACCACAATTAAAAATGCGAAGGATACTCAAACCCAGTGTTTGCACATCTCAGCTGAAAGAAACGGTACCAATTAACTGGCTTTTATATTTAGAAATTTATTAAAGAAGCTGGTTGGGTGCTATTTATTAAGAAGGATGGCAATGTCCTTATAATATTCTACATGTTGAAGCTTCCCCCACTGCCAAATATCACAGGCCTTTGTATTCCTTGAAGTCTTATACTCTAATCCTTCAACCACATACCAACTTTCAACCATCCAGTCTTAAACTTACCCCTCTTTTACTAATTCCCTAGGCCAAATCTGACATTTGTGAAGAAATGCATAGTTTTTTGGTATTTTTTTCTCATTTTAGAAGTTATTCCCTCCAAGTTCCCACACAGTCAGTAGAAAACAGTTGTATTTAGACACTTTTGACAGAGAAGTGGAGAGGTATTTTTAACTTACCTGACTGTCCCTGGGACGAGTGGCAGCATTGCACTCCCTGTCGTCATTCAGAATAACCCGGTACGTCCCAGTGACGCATTTGACTGCGCGCACCTGGTATCCGCGCCCACATGTCACAGAGCACTGTTGAAGGCAGCAGTTTCACACACTTGAAATAGCAACATTTATAATCAAATTTCATTTTTTAATTACATTTTCTACTTTAAATCTCTTTCCAGAATGAATAGGAATGACTACTGAGATGGTGTAAACTTCCTTTGTGGCAGACCATCAGATACTTAACCAGTGTCCAAAGCACACCAATGAACAGTGCTTGTGCAGGACAAAGGCTTTCTCTTTCCCCTTTTCTGTTCCCTGCAGTGAGTAGGCTGGAGGCTGGGCAGAAGACTGGGAAGGAACACTGCCAGAACAGCTGACCTGATCAAAGGATCAATCCGTGCTCTATAATGTCATGCTCAGCAATAAAAACTGATGAAAAGAAAGCAGAGGAGGGGAAAGGTAGGAGTAAGGAGTAGCTTCAAATGAATCACTAACTGCAGCTGTTGAATGTCTTTCCCTTCACTATAGAGTTTGACCAGAGTGCACTCAAAGAAGCCACCTAAAACATTGGATGGCTGAAAATATTATGACATAAATCCTATCCCTATAAATTTGGTTCGAGCATAAGTACTTGCAAAAACCTGATTGTGACTGGATATTACAAGCGGTACAGTGGAAAAACTGCAATGAAAAGTTCTGCTCCAGTGACATAGATTGATAAATTACTTGCACAAGCTATTTGAGAAAACTATTTTTTATTCATAAGAATTCTATCATGGGACTGAATTAAATTTCTATTTAACTTTTGCATTTAGCTTGTAGGAATGGAAAGTCATCACCTTGTTATCACAAGATTACATTATGTTAGATAACAGTGTGGTTTTTTCTAAGGTAAAAAAGTAAAAGAAATGTCTAAATTTAAAATATACTTAATTTCCAAAGGTATATTTATTCTGTATTTTAATAACAGGTTGTATATGAAAAGATAAAGATCAGCTGCTACTTGATTATGATTTCCCACTAACATCCAAGAATCTGAATAATCTTCTGTTGGTTTGAGTAAACTGATCTTATAAAAAATACAAGAAGTTGAATACCTTATTTTTTAAAATGAATTCTTATCTATTTACTGATAAAAGTTTCCTTCACAAATTGATTCCCTTTTTTCTAGTGTTTTAAATCCATTCTGGTTTACATTAGAGACGTAACAGATTTTTTTATCACTGACAGTAAAAAAAAAAGTAACAATAAAATACTAAGTCCTTCTCCCCGCCGTTACACTGATGCGCAAAAGCATCTTTGATATTAAGGTTCAGGATCAATTACTATTTTAGGTATTTAACTTATATATGGGTATTCCTAAATTGCAAGTTAGATAGCCATTAGAACCCTGCAAAAAAACATGTGAATTAATTCAACTAAAACAGCTGCTTAAGATTCAACTAAATGTTTAAAAATTATTGTTTTGTGATTGCTCATAGCCTGAACTATAAAACAAGAAGCCAGGAATCCTTATGTACTCACTGATCCCCAAGGCCCTACTTGCCAAGATGCACATTCATGAAGTTCACAAGGTGTTATTGACTCTGGTCTGTCATTTGGGTTACAGAAATCATCTCTCAGTTGTTCATCATTAAGTTGACACCAGACTTGACGATGCTTCATTCCTTTGCCACATGTCACAGAACACTGTAAAATTATTATAAAATCAGTTTGCAGAGACATGAATCTGCATTAATGGCTTTAATTTCTTTTAGTAACTTGTTGGATTTTAAAAATGACATAAATAACAAAAATATTCCATGAATGCAAGAAGTTCAAAAAACCCTATTTTTAAATGAAATTTTCATTTCCTGTTAAGTTCAACTCAAATGCTAACACAACAAAATTACAATTAAAATTCTAAAGCTAGAAGTTATGAAAACTATGTGCAGATAGTTTATTTGCAATACAATAATAGTGCATATATCACAGCTTTCCATGGAAAAATGTTTAAATTGCCCACAATTCCTTTATATCCATCTAACCCATAATAAAATTAATTTAACTCTATTAAACAGTTGTATAGTTCTCATTGCTTCTTAAAAAAGGAAGGTGTGCAAATTACTGCAAATACATTTACTTTATGTGTCTTCACTACCTCATTTTAATGTAACAAAATTAAGGAGAAAATAAATTCTGGGAGTATTTCCCAGAAGTTCTCATGCCATTCATAGATTTGTGATGTGTATCAGACAAATCATAGGAGTTTAGAACTTTCATAACCATTGGTTCAAAATAAAATAAAACTCCTAAACCTTTAATACAGCTTATTTTAATATGCATTACTAGGATCCAATGTACTTTAAGTTTTACACAGTTTCATTACCTCACTCCAGTCAGTAACCAACCAGCTTGGACATAAGAATTCATTGCAACTCTGTGTTACAACTCTTGGAAGCTCCTGGCATTCCCTGTCAGGAAGATGACGACCCAAGTTGTTCATACAGAAAGCTTCTCTGGTTCTGACACCTCTTGCACAGCTCCTGGAACACTGTGGTGTATAGTTGTGAAACAGGAAACAGAATACAATAAAACCAAAATACATTATCAGTCTTACAGGTAAAAGACATTATTGATTATGCCGGGAAAAAAGTGTCCTCCATTTAATCCATAGAATGCTAATATGTTCATTTGAGATAAATTCACTACTTTGTATAATAGTTCCAAGATAAAACTCTAACAAAGAACAAAACCAAAATTGTACAGAAGTAAACCATTAAGACTGTAAATAAAATATACACCTTTAATTACCAGATCTTTCCTGCTGACATCCAAAACCAAGCCGCAAACAAGATACCCATTCTTATAAAAATATAAGGAATTTGCTGAAATATAAAAGTTGGTATTAGCTGATTCTACTTATCTGTGTTTGTCATTGTTTCCTTTTAGTTATTAAACATAAAAAAATAGGAATAAAAATTTTGCATGAATGCCAACCAGAACTATAACGACACAATTACAAAGTTTTAAATCTGTACCTCTGACCATTCTGTGTAGTGCCAGCTTCTTAACATACAGTCACCATGACAAGGTTCTCTGGCTGGTGGTTTCTGCTGATCAGCACAGTATTTATCATCCACTGGAGCACTGACACCTCTTGCAACAGAGTACTTCATGCAGTGGATCTCAACAGACCGATGTCCTGGGCCACACTTTGATGTACAGTCACTTTTGCCAACACTGTGCCACCTAAAATGACAAACTGTTGTAGAAAGCTAACTATGTTTTAAAAAATATTACCATGGCAATCTGTGCACCGAGAGAATGTACCAAGAATTATAACACTAATATAGATATGCACTTTAGGGAACAAATAAAACCGTAAACTCTATCTCATGACTGGATTTTCAAAGCAAAATAGAAGATTTTGACTCACAGGCTTAAAAGGACTTTTCAAATTTAAAAGATCTTTTTTCTTAATCTCCTAGGTGACATTGAAAAATGTAAGCTATAATTCTAACTCTTCATCCTCTGAATATTTCAGTGTGGGCTATCTTGGAGTGCAAAAACACATTTCTGTTTCAAATTAGTTCCAGTTGTGGGTACAATTCTGGTGGAAAATGTATTTCATAAGCAGTACTAGTTTTTGTGCAAGTAGATATAGAACAAGTCTAACAAGAGATTTTGTTTTTTACCAATAAAAATTAGAAAAGTACCCTTGTTCTACATGGAGTTGAAGGTGTAAATATCATGTATAAAGCCATTACACCAACAGATTTGAGGAAAACAAGGAGAGGTGGGAAGGATGAGGAAGGAAGAGAAGGATGCAGGAACAGAGGATAAAGCAATCTGAATTACCTTGTTTCAGTGTCAATCAATAAAACCATATAAGACCACAATAATTCCATCAGTTAGGAATCCTTTTTACCTTAATTCACACTCTGTATTACACTCCTCAAAGACACTTGGTACAGGGGGTAAAAGCTCACATCTTTGATCAGACACTACCACATGATCACTTTTACGTATACATGTCATTCTTCTCCTTCGAATACCTTGAAAAAGCATCAAAATAAGTAAATAAAGAGCTAAAATAAGACTGCCTTATGGATTGCATTCATCATTTAGGAACTGAGCTATCCCATTAAGACAAATTTCTGTATACAGCAGATTCTGCACAACCATGCTCCTTTGTGCTGCTCGCTACATTCCAGGTGGAGAACGACCTTTCCCAGTCACCTTTTCCACCTTCCAGCTACAGTGATGTCACATGATATCAACTTCCAGAGAAATTACAGAAGTGTAGCAGTCCATTTACTCATCAGGCTAAGTATTCCAAATGCTAATTTGTATGTCCTGCTAATTAACATATTTCCTAAACCACCATGTTACCTTAGATGTTAACCACATGTTAACTTGTGATCCTTTCCCTTAAAGAAGCAGAAAATTTGACCACAGTGTACCTAAAAGATTTGAAATTGTGGGAGAAATACCTTGATAGTTGTTCTGCTTCTCTAGTATATGAGCATGTGTACAGCCTGATTCAAAACCAGAAGAATCTCACCATCATGTATTTTCAGGTTTTTCTAGCACTAATAGGAGTATTTGTCAAAAATCTCTGTACATACATTTTTATATATATACACATTTCGTAAATGCTGTGGCTTTATTTTTATACTGGAATGGTCTAGAGAGTAACAGTTTAAAATAGTAAAATATATTTTTAAGCAGCTTTGTCCCATGACAGCAGATAACTTGGAAAAAAGACAAATAAATAAGTATGAAAGACACCAGACAAATTAGTGATCACCTGGAACTGGTATAATGGAAGCCTAATGAATATTAATAGACATAAAATACCACTTTAAAAGAATGTATCAGATTTTGTTCAACCTTTTTTAATAAACTGCTCCTGTCTCCAAATGTAGGTTTGAATATAGAATTGTACTGCATAAGTACTGAAAATAGCAAAAACAAAAATCAGAAGCTATTCTGTCCTTAAAGGTTCAGTGAACTTCAAGTTTACTGAGGGTAACAAGTTTCTTCCTTACAAGTAATGGTGAAAAGTCAGAGAACTTAAGATGAGTCCCTTCCTAAATCCCATAAGGTCTTTGGTTCTGGTGAAAAAAATACTTCACAGTACCTTGGCACATCCTGCTGCAGTCTTGCCAGGGTCCATAAGGATCCCATGTGAACAGATCACTTCCATCTTCTATTGGGACATTGAATGAATAACGCACATCAGGGTTGTATAAATTCCCTACACACAAAACCTTGATTGAGATAAAATGATAGCTGTTTTTCAGTGAATTTGAACATAAAATTATTAACATAATGATCATGTAGGAAGTTTTCAAACTTATGAAAAAAGTAAACATGCACCTGTAAGATTAGTTCTTCTTCAACTCTATCAGTGCTGTTAATTCGTTCTACTGTATTGTTTGAACCACTGTATTCGAAAATGGTTCCTTTTATATTGATTTCTCTTTTTGACATGCTTACAACAAAATTTCCATTCAAGATAAAATTTCCATGGATATCTGATAAAGCTGTAAATGAAATAAAATATTGAAAACCTATTTAGTTAAAGGGTTCTATCAAAAAATCTCACCAACACACAGCTTTATTTTAGTCAACGTAAAAGTCGCACAAAACAGTAAAATTAATGAATTCAATCCTAATCATTACTAGCTTCCACTAAGCAGTGGTCATGGATTTTCTAAGCCATGGATTTTCTCTGGATTATATTCTGCTGATGGGCTGACTGCAGTCCTGGCTTTTAAATTTGTCTAGGTTCTGCTATTGCAGAAGGAAACAATAATTATTGGTATTTCCGATCAACTCTACAGCCCACATCCTTGTACTTGCTACAGCTACTTCTAGTGGAGTGGCTTTTAAAAGTAAACTAAAAAATAAAAATAAATTATTAAGCATTTGTGATAGTAATTTAATACAGTGACCTATTAGCAATAAAAATATTAATGACAAGTTAAACATTTTTAAAATAAGGTAAAATTTATAGTACAAGATGCTATTAAGGCATTACTACATTTGAAATGGAAGCTGATGTCAGGGGCCAAGGGTTGTTTCTGGGTAACAGGTGACAAGGAAAACATTTTGAAAATTCTGAAGTTTGCTGGCTAGGATGACAATGGAAGAAGAGACAGAAGGTAAATAGGCTTCGATATTTTTTAGGCACTTCAGATACAATGTTCCTACTGTGAAATAGAACAACCAAGATTTTTAGTAGGATGTACTTATGAGTTCTTTGTTGCCTACACACACTTGCAAATCTATCAACATGTGATGACTTTTATATTCTTTATGTACCAGACATAATGGAAAAAGAGAAATATGAGACTACTGGTAAGTTTGCTGGTGGTCAGACTGCTTTGTTCATAAACTAAGTGTACGCTTCCAAGATTTAAAACAACAAATACCTGCATTATTCCTGAGTTCACTTGTGGCATTGCAATTAACATTGTGACAACAAAGTAAAAAATTGACAAATAATGCAAGGTGCTATAATTATTCTCTGATGAATGAACACATTCATCTAAGAACTACAAATCTTAACATCTCACTAATTTAGATGCAAGTTTTCTGAAAACTAGTATCTACAGAGAGACTCAGGCCAATGGATATAAAAAATAATTCGATATTTTCTCCAACATCTTTATCAGACTTCTCATAATATACATCCAGAGCAGATGTTTGTCAAAAGCAGAAAACCCATCCATCAATGTTGCACACAGGAGGCTTTTACCAAGGTAGTTGTCATCTTCTGGTTTCCCTGAGTAGCTGTGCTGTCGAACGTCAATGTTTGTTGCTCCTTTGGGAATATTTACTACAACATTGTAACCTGCAAATTAATTATATACAAAAATAGTCAAGTATTAGAAAATATGAAAACACATTTTCACATTTGCAAAACCCTACAGTCCATCAGAGACAACCAATACTGAATGCTTTCATTTGTTAGGAAGTGTTAGGTTCTGTGTTCAGGTATGTGAATTAAACTTTTTACCACTAACAGGAGCTCAGTCTACTCAGAAAAATCCCTAGAGAGCAGAACTACAGTAATTTCACGAATACAAGCCGCACCAATTTGACTAAGATTTTCCTCCTAAACCGGAAATGCGGCTAATAATCAGGAGCGGCTAATACAACCTCAGAAGTTGCCAGAGTGCTGAGCCGAGCAGTTGCAAAGTCGGCATTTTGCGATTGTTACAAATCGCTACTCTGTTGCACCGCGGGTGGAGCCTGGCTCCCTGTAGGCAGCACGGGGGGCGGGGAGAGAGGCGGGAGAGCTCTCTTTCCTCCTCTGCCACAGCCCAGGGGAGAGACGGGGGGGCCCGGCGTCGCCATTGCCGCGGCCCGGGGAGGAGAGGGGGGACCCGGGCCGCCCCTACCGCGGCCCGGGGAGGGGGGGGGAAGCCCGCGCCGCCATTGCTGCGGCCCGGGGAGGCGGGGGGAAGCCTGCGCTGCCATTGCTGCGGCCCGGGGAGCCGACAGGAGCCCCGCGCAGCCATTGTTGCGGCCCAGGGAGGGGGGGGAAGCGCGCGCCGCCATTGCTGCGGCCCGGGGAGCCGACAGGAGCCCCACACAAGCCATTGCTGTGGCCCGGGGAGCCGACGGGAGCCGCGCGCAGCCATTGCCGCGGCTCGGGGAGCCGACGGGGTGCTTTGTCCCCGCCCGCCGCCGCCGCGGCAGGAGCGGGGAAACTCCGTCCCTGCCCGCCGCCGGCGCCACAGGCGCGGGAAAGCTCCGTCCCCGCCCGCCGCCGCTGCCGTAGGAGCAGGGGAAGCTCCGTCCCTGCCTGCCACCGCGGGGCAGCGCCGACCCGGGGTGACCGAGCCCAGAGGCAGCGGCGGCCGGCCCCGAGCTGCAGCACCGTGCTGGACCACCTGGCCCTGTCAGCGGCCCCTAGCGGGCCGAGCCTGCACAGCCTTAGCTCAGCCAGTAAACCCCGCCCTCCCGCGGTTCTGTTACTAATTGCACGCGGGTCCTCGCTGCGAACGACAAAGCGGCTTATATTCGGGTGCGGCTTATCTATGGACAAAAACCGAAATATTTGCCAACACCCAGAGATGCGGCTTATAGTCAGTGCGGCTTGTATTCGTGAATTTACTGTACTCTAGAAAGCAGTCAAGTACATCAACAGGGACTCTCTAGAAAGCAGTCAAGTATATCAAGAGGGACTCAGGAAACACTGTGACTGCTCAAAATTTAAACTTTTACAAAAATCTGGCTAAGTCACTTAACATGAAATATCTCCATTCCCTGTTTATGATATTGAGTAGCTTTTCTCTCACAAGAGTATTTCAAGACAGCACACTAAAGAACGAATCTTAAATGCTAAAATACTGCCATGTTGCAGTCCATCTGTATGCAGAGGTAGACAGAGCTGTTAAACTGGCCATGATTGATCCACCTTCTTCTGCTTAAAATATTGAGTGCACTCCCTTCAAAGTACAAATGCTTCAGAAATTAGTCACCATTTCTTGTAATATCTCCAAGTAACATTATGGTAATCTTGCCATCAGGTAACAAAATAAGGTGCATCAAAATCTACTTTAAAAAAAAAAAGAAGTCTCACTGCACATAAACCTAAAAAATGCAAACATACTTCTCACAGATGCTAACCATGAATTCAAAAGGACACTTACAGCTGAGAAAAACTGAATATGGCAAACACTGGAAACGAATAATAAATACAAATGTAATCTGAGATATTAATAAAAGTTTTAATCATTTTTTCAGCTATTTCACTGTGTTTAACAATATTACTGTGGTTTTAGTTTATGCAGCTCTGTGGGTAAAAATTTAAATGGAAATATCCTTTTCACTTTGTACTGAGTTTGACTGGGATAGAGTTACTTTTCTTCACAATAGCTGGTAGGGGCTCTGTTTTGGATTTGTGATGGAAAATGTTGATAATTCAGTGATGTTCTAGTTGTTGCTGGGCAGAGCAAGGCCTCTTCTGCCTCTCACCCCACTCCATCAGTGAGGAGGCTGGGGGTGCACCAGGAGTTGTGTACAGGGCGTACAGATGGACCCCAGTCGACCACAGGGATACCCCAGACCATATGGCATCATGCTGGGCACATGAAACTGGGGAAAGAAGGAAGGAGGGATGATCCAGAGTGAGGCATTTGTCTTCCCAATTCACTATTATGCATGATACAGCCCTGCTTTCCTGGTTGGACACCTGCCTGCCCATGGGAAGTGGTGAACCAATTCTTGCTATGCTTTGCATGCACAGCTTTTGCTTTACTATTGAAGTGTCTTTATCTGAACCATCTGAGTTTTCTCACTTTTATTCTTCCAGTTCTCTCTCCCATCCCACTGGGAGGTAGTGAATGAGTGACTGGCTGTGTGGTTCCAGCTGGGGTTAAGCCATGACAAATTTCATATTTCATTAACTTCCAAGTGCTTTTAATCTATTAAAACTATGCCATGCATTTAAATGAAGATTTAATCTAATTACAGGTCCATCACATTTACCAGCTGGGGGCAGCACTGCAATTGCAAATTGACAAGATGCATGCTCTGGATAAATACACAGTTTGGTCATCTTTCAACATACTGGGAAGAAAACCAAAACAGAGTTTAAAAAACCCCTCATCTCACACACTGAAGACCTTGTGGTAAGAGAATAAAAGAAGACAAAATACAGGAGGAAACTATAAACAAAACTGCATAGCATGTTGTCAAGGATACACAAAGAGAATAAATCACACACTAGGACACTGAGAATGACCATTGTTCAGGAAAGCCTCAGATACTCTAATTTGATTCAGTAATAATAGCCAACATAGTAATAATGTGTACATAATTAGATTACCATTCCTAAAATGGAAGCCAAGTAAATTAGTATTTTGCTGTGAGGAATTTTTGATTATTTCTTCACTACTGTTTACACAGTTACTGACAACATCATAACTGCATGAATATAAGCACATACCACAGGCTGCCATTATCAATTCCAAATTCTGCCTTAGTAAAATGGCTCATTTCACTTTGAAAGGGAACCAAATGAAGTTAAAAGAAAAAGATGAAGTGCACATCAGAATACTTAGCTTGACCTAAATTCAGAATTGTTTTGGAAAATAGTATTTCCTCAGACAATGCCTTCAGTCATTAGCCTAGGGATGTCTAGACCTCCCATGGAAACTGGAGTTTTAGTGATCAGCTGACTACATTTTCTTGTTTGCATAGCTGTATTCCTACTTGAGCACACCCTGTGTGATAATCCCAAATGTTCAGCATACTGTTCATTGATATAACTCAGTATTATCTCTTATATGCTATAATTCAATAATTTGAACATAATTTAAAACATTCCTTAAACTACAAAACCAAATCATAACTCAAGGTTTTCCTCATCTCACAACATAAGGGCTTTTTTCCCCTCCAACTTCAATTTGAAGCAAGTAAGTCTGTGACAATGGAAAGTCATTAAATAGGAGAGAGTGACAGTCTTGACCATATTTGTATAATAGCAGTTTCACATAATGGTCACTTGACTTGTAACAAATGTGTGTGTGGCAGAATTCATGTGCTATCTATAAGCAGCTTCTCAGGAGAGACACAAGAATAAATACATGTATTTGTATGGGAAGGGTAACTGTATAATTTTTTTGGTAATTTTGATGCCTGTGTGCCTTCAGCCAGGAGAAAAAAAAATCCAACAGGATACTTGGCATACCTTCCTCTTCAGCAGCAATCCCTTTGGTCTATGAAGATCCTATTTGGCAGCTCTCCAAGTATCATTTTCACTTCACCCATGGTCTCTTTCAACCAGTGAAGTGGCATGAAGGAGCCTCTAGGCTGACATTAGCCTGGAGACTTCTGTCCCTATGTTCTGTGCTCTAACTACTTAATTGCACTGCTACACACACAGTAGGCTCTCCATACCTCACAGACAAGACTACATATAGAAGAACTATCGGTAGCTCTATTAGAGAAACTAAATCAAGTAAACAAAAAATACCAGTATTATTCACAACTTTCTCATTCGCTACCTGTCAACAAAGAGGAAAAATAGTTACCCCCATTCTCTGGAAGGAGGAGGCTCACATTTCACAGGTTGTATTTTTCACTCTAGGAGAAAAGGAACCTCATCAGCTGCTCACAACACAAATTTCTTGTTCTTTCTTTACACGCTCTAAATGACACTGCAATATGTCCTTCAGGTGCAAAGTTTCAGATCAGAGAATGCAAAAGTACAAAGCAGGAAGCATTCATCCTTTTAAAGTACTTTTACTTTCATAATTTATTTTATTTTTGGTTCTGACCTTTGAGGAGGTTATTTTTTTTTTTTTTTACTTGAGTAGGTTAGAATGTAATAGTGTTTGCCTCTGCATCCTTGAAAGGGAATGTGACTGAAAATCAAAGGTACTTTTTGTTGATAGAGGCCCTAAAGAACATACACTGAAATCCTGCTTCCTGAAATGTAAAGAATAATTTCTAAGCCAAAGTGAAGTATGCATTAAGATTTAAAAAAAGGCAAAACAAACATACCATAATGAGCACTGTTGAAAGTACCTGCAAGTGTCTTACATGAAGAATTATCACCACCACAGATTCCACATTTGTCTCTCCTTGCCTTCGAATTCAAAACATGATCACAGCCTGCTTGCTACAACAAATAATAAAAATAAAAAGGCCCTGTGTCACTCAGTCCAATGGCAAATAATGAAAAAAAAGTAATGTAAGCTTCCCACTACCCCAAAATATTGTTGTTCACTGTATGCATCTAGTCTTCCTTGGAAATTCATTAAAAGCCATCATTGGTTTTGGATTGTGCAATATAAGAGCAAAATAGAATGGTGCACTGCCAATCACTCCATTTATTAAGAGCTGCATAAAAATACATAACAGTACATAAAGATTTTGTGTTAGAAAATCAACATAATTTATGCATTTTAATTTATATTTACATTAAAAGTCTTGGAAGTCTAAAAGCAGCATGTATATATACATGGTCATCAATTAATTTAAAGTCTGTCATTATTGAAAAGAAGCAAAGGAATACATAGACTGTGTTGGTTAAACTAATACAAGCACAATTTTTGTTTATGTATCTTTACTTAAATTGAGTTTTTTGAACTATGATAAACAGGACAATTCTCTTGCATTTCCTCTTTATTCAACCATATAAAAATACTCTATATTTTCTCCTTGTTCTGAATTTGCTCAGTTTCACTGCAATCAGCAAAACCTCAAGAAGGCCCAATAAAAAAGTTTTGAATGGTTAAAATACAGCACCTTGCTTCTCTCAACAAAATCTTGTGGCAAATGCCATAGTCGCTATTGAGCAAAGAGCACTGAATTCATTTAAGGGTCAGTTCCTCCTGCTATTACAGTAAAGTAATAATTACATAGTCTAACTACCCTTGGATTTTTTACTATTTAGTTCTTTGGTAGCAGAAAATACAATGCCAATAATCACACAGCATGCTTCTTTCCTCCCTTTATGCTAATTTTGAATCAGTTTCTCACCGCTCACTTGAACAATATTAACTCTTTCACATATGAGGCCTAATAAGGCAAGTGTGAGTCTTCAGATTCAACTATATGTTCTTAACTTAATTACTTCCATTTTCAGATCTTTAATTTGATAGGTAATAAAATTAGCTTCAGTGAACTCAGAACATCATGTTTTCAGTAATGTTAAATTGTATTAATATTTAATATCTACTTTACCTCCTGTTAAAATTGATTTTAATAATTAATAAGTTTAGATTTAAATACCCTGCATAAGCCTTGAACACAAAGGTCATTGGTTTCTGCTCCACAGGGAGTACCATCAGCAACTCTGTCCTTCAGCTGATAGTAGGAAGTTGTTCCAGAAACTCGGCAAAAAAGTTTACAGCGATCTTTCATAGAAACTGGAAAGAAAATCCAAGAGGTTTCTTGTCTGTTTTAAAACTTTATTTAAAACAACATTTTCATTGTGTTAATTACAAAGATGTGTAATTACTTACTACCACTGTATTTTGGAAGCCAGCGAACAGCAGAGGTAAGACCATTGATATTAAAGTGTTTGCCATCAAATTCAGAGCACTGTTGCTCCCGAAAATCTTTTTTGCCTTTTGGACATGAATCAGTATTACAGGACCGAAATTTCATCCTGCGACCAACACAGTACTTTCCTCCATTTCTTGGCCTAAAATAAAAGTAAATGCAAAACTCATTTTCTAAAATTGCTATTTTTCACAAGAAACAGCCTCACAGCCCCTTATCCAAAGAGGAAAATCTCCCACAGCATTCTGTCAGCTGTATAACTGACCTACCCACTCACACTGAGTTTCTATTGTGCACTCAATTACACCCAAAATAAGCCCAATCCTTGCAAAATACTGTTGTTGAGGTGGTAATCTTGCTAGAGTTTATTGAATGCATTATTATTTTTACTTCTCTTCCAGCTATAACCATAATAATTTTAATGTTTTTATCAATTTAGCTGAGATTACAGTAAAATTTTTATACAAGCAACACTTCCCTCGGTAATTTGAAATTATTATTTTACAGAGTGACAAAGAAAGAAGACCATTAGGAGCTGGCACAGTCTTTTCTGTAGTCCTAATATTGCTTTCACTTTGGGGATCAAAAGAATTAAAAGGGGAAATTGTGGAATATACCCCATTTACTGTAAAGTCTAAAATACATTTTAATAGCTATAAACGCTGACAAAAAATAATTCAGTATTATTATGTCCTTGGGGAAGAAAAAAGAATAAATCAACAGCATATTGATACTATCAATCACTACACGCTGAAAGAGGCATTATTGAATGGCAATCTAGTCTACTGCCTCTTACTCATCAGAGAAAATAAAATAACCTGGGCTGTTTGATTGAAGTTCCTTTATCCTACTGATAATATCAAGCTGACATGATTTTCTAGAAAAACCCTGAAACTACTCAGGCACCAGCTGTGGTTCTGCTTCTTGACAAGTTAAGGGTAAGGTTCTCCTTGACTTTTATTACAGAGAAGAAAATCCACATGGAGTTATTCAGTCAGTGTAATTTTCTAGTTATAAAGGTAAGTTTTAAATGTCTCTTTTATAACCAGTGCTCCTTGTGGGTTGTTATTGGTGGTGATTCTGTGGAAAAGTCTTAAAGCAAATAAAATGTTTCACTAAAGAGATTAGTAGGCAACATGTATATCTATTTTTGCAGTTCTTACTGCAAAGAAAGCATCTAATGTTTAAAGAAACCTCAACAGTTGAGTAAATCTAGAAAAAAAACTCTGCCAAACTAAGTTTTTAGAAACAGCTGCAAGAATGGATAATATTGCTGAAAGACATGAGTAATCTAAAAATTCTCTGCATATTGGAGTCTGTAAACTTATCTCTTTCCAAACATGACTGAAACAAGCATTTTTTATTGGTACCTCCAACTGATTTGCACAGCCCACAATACCTCTATTTATTTTGAGCCAATCCATAATTTTTCAATACCCTCATTACGTAAATGTTAAACACATTGAAACATAATAAAAAATGTAAAACACAATTAAAAACCATACTCTGGTCGATTACACAGCCTGGTGGTGCTCTTGATTCCACCTCCACAAGTTCTTGAGCACGAGCTATAAGGTCCCCATGGTCCCCATTCTCCATCTACAGGACGCAGCTCCATTTCTCTGCTCACACAAATTCCATGGCGGCAGTGCTGCACAGTTGAAAAACAAAATACAATTCATAGTTCAAGCAAAAGGTTACTGTATATTTAAGGCACAAAAAGAACAAAATTTAAGCTCTCACTACTCTTATCTGGATCTGGGTATTTTCTAAAATGTTTAATTTCCTTTAAGACAACTTACCCAGCAGTCATGCTTTTAAAAATGCAATCTAGAGCTCTTTGATCTCTAGAAATCTATTGGATATTGGATATTGAATATTTATCTGTCTTGTCACTTTATCCAAATATCTCTAAAAGATCTTGAATTCCTGATACATTTTTATCATAAAGTCCAAAAATAGATTTACAATAGTCTTTTATATACAAGTTTTTTCAATTTAATTTTGAATTCGTGCTGATACAAAAAAGGAAAAATTATAAGAAACCACCAAGAAAATCAGGGTGTTTTGAACATTTCAAAAGCTAACTATCTAATGGGATTGTTTGGAAAAAGCAGACAAGCATTTAAGACCTTGATTAAGTAAAGTAAGATGATGCTATAGATTCATTCTTGAGCTCAGACTTTTACACCCATAACAAAAAGTGTAAAATATTTTAATTTATTTATATGCTATGATTTTTTTATTTGTTACTAATTTAACAAAGCTATTAACATTAAAATTGAATTAATAGTTAAATTTTAAAAACTAATAGCATAGAAATAATAATTCTTAGAGCAAGATACTACATTGCAATGCCTATTCTGTTACTTTAGATCTTATTCTTGGTAAAGAACTACCTATTTCCACTAAAAAATTGCATAAAGGAGGAATTTTAATTTCATCTGCTGGGACTGACATTATTAAGAAGACAAAGACTGCAAGATTATTTTGTTGTGGTCATGTCAGTTATGAGACTTCATCACATCATAACTGTAAACTTTTATTATTTATAGAAAGTAACTACCTTTTTATTCCCCCAGAAACATCAATATCTTGCTTCTAAGTATTTGCTATCCCTGTTCCTGACTGCAAATATGTGTATTTGATCACAACATAGTGGAATAGTCTACATACTAAAATAGAATATTTACTATATACTATCATTTCAGTGCTATATATCCTGCTGACTTCTACGTGGAAAATGTGTCAACTTTGTCCTTGACTTCAAACACCTTCTGAGGCATCAAAGACTGCCCTCATCTGGAGACGAGACACTGGCCAGGACTGAATATATGGGGTCAGTGCTCATATATAACAGAGAGAATTCTTTATTTTTGATGCCTGTTTGCACACTCAGGATTAGACCATCCATTAATTAGGTTTGTTGTCAGGAGGGATTCTGCTAGTCGTATTGACAGGGAGTGGTTCATTCCATCTTTCCCTGCAGGAAATATAGTAAATGGATCAGTCACTAGAGCAGGTTCTATCAACTCAACTGCTTGTTATTTCTGAAGCCTAGGTTTTGCCTCTCTGCAAGTTAAACAGCCTCAAATTACCTTAAACTCTAGAAGGACTTTGATAAGTAACATCTCTGGCACATAAAACAATTTAAGAACCTCTGATACACAAAAGATTAAACAATAAAACAAGAATTAAACCTCCATGTTTTTACAATTAATTTAAACATTACATAGAATTTCTTAAGAGTTATTACAAATTTGTTGTACAAACTATCAAGAAACAAACTTCGCTGAACATAGTCTTTCTGAATATAGCTGACTGGCACAAAACTCAAATCTGTTCAGTGGTTTCATCACTGGCTAAAATAACCCCTAGATACAATTTTTTCCTAATTAATATATGTTTTTGTTATATTGATGCTTATGTTCACATGCTATCAACCATTTTTTTCTCAAAATAGGAATTTATGACAGAATCAGGTTCTCTTTTCAGGCTTCTGCCAGAGTTCCTAGTTCAATCTGATGATAAAATTGCCTGCCTGTGTAATTCCTTGTCACACCAACTCTTGCATATAGGCTGTATCTTTTAAGCTCTCAATGCCTGCCCCTAAGAATATGATCATTCCAGGTGATTCTCACACCCAAAGCAAGCACAGAACAAAAGCTAGACCTTGGCACAGAACTGCGCAAATGATCCAATCAATTGTCCAGATCATCACTTAACACTAAAACTAAAGCTTTAACTTAAAACCAAAAAGCCACCATTATTTCTCTGCATATGAATTCTCACTGTAGTCCTTACTGTTTGGGTTTTTTTTTTGTTGATGTCTGTTTTTTTGTTTTACTTTTTTTTCCAAGACAGCCTCAGGTACCTTCACATCCAAGCCTTTTAGTACCTAACCTCAAATTTCTAACAATCAAAGGCAGACTTTCTACATAGTCCATCCATAAGGTAAAGGAGGAACATGAAGAACTTGCCTTTTCAAGAACTGTCCTAAGCATCTCAGGAAATAATTTTTTTCACTATACACTGAAGAGTCTAAATCCTCCTTCACAAAACACATACTGCATTCTAATATAGACAGTGACCTAGTAATTTAGGTTCTTCCATCCAGAAAAATATTTACAATACTTCAAGGGAGACTTCAAGAAAGAAGTTGTAAAACAAAACTTTATACCCACAGTAGTATAATTTAAATCCATAAAAATGCAAAGCATATGCTCACATCTGGGATTTTAATAGCCTATTCAACAAACTTGTCTCAGCTATTATTCTGCTGCATTCCTACAGAAGCAACATGATGAAGTCACGGTAGAAAACTCCAGCACCAGACATGTTCCAGATGTTCCTCTGTGTTGGCTTGAATCATTGTTTCACTGAGAATAATATGATATATAGAGCTTTCATAAACTTAAATATAATTGCTAATGATTTTTTTTTACATTTTTTATGGCAAATATAGCACATGCATAAAGTAAAGTGGGTATCACACATAATTCCAGATTACAGCAAGTGGCAAGGCTTCTCTAGTCAAGATCAACAGTTGGTTTTCTGTCAAAAAGCCTAGAAAGGTTCCAAATTTGGAATCAACAAACCTATGGGTACCCAGATTTGTTTTCATTAATAATCTTCTCATAACTTTGAGTCTTTCCTATGGATTAACCTATGATTTGATAAATTGATTTTGAGACCTTCCAATTTATCTCTTACTGAACTTGCTAGATTTCCAGGAAAGCAACTTTGAAAGAAATTATTAAAGCATTACTTGACAGCCTATGCTCAACTTTGACTGAATCAAGGAGAGAGGTAGATGCATGTAGAGCAGACCTGGAGCTCCTCTGAAATCAGCCCTCCTACAGAGCCCACCAAGATGAGGAGTGGGACCCTAAGGAACATAAAATGAACTAAAGCAGAGTAGTTAATGAAACGAGCATACATGGCAGAAGAAAGAGCTTGGAAAGAACTCTAACTGAAGTTGTTACCAAAGCATCGCAGGTCTTTATCTCTGCGGTGAGGATTCTCAGATGAGTCTACATTTATTACTCAAATGACATTATCTACAAAACCCATACTACTTGAATTTTTCAATGTTTTCAATTTTTTTCTTGTAAAAAAACCTTCATACTTTATTTTTCCCTTGAAACTTTTAATTTTTCTGAAATTATAGCTCAGAGAAAAATACTTCACAGAAATCCCAGTTTGCAGAAAAAAAATAAATGGTTTGAACTCACACTTTACTCTGTTCTTACAGTTCTGCTGCTTTCCAGATGGTGAACATATTCCTGTATCCCCAACTCTGATAAAATCCATCTGACTCTTTGTACTTACTTTACATATATATATACATAAAATGATTTATTCTTTCAGATTCAATATGTTCATGTATTATATTCATGAGGTAGTCAAGCTATGAAACAATTCTTAATAGCAATCAATAAATGGGCACTACCTACAAGTGAAGAACAGCAAACATACTTCAGAATTGGATGGGTATTTCTTCTACTGTTCAAAGCAATTCTCTTTTGCTCTGCATTCCCATTCTCAGTTGCCCCTGTATCCCTGTCCTCTATGCCAAAAGGACTAGGATGAAATCTTAATTTACGCAATAGCTATTCTGAATATTTTTAGATGTTAGCTCAATATACACTACATATCTACAGTGAATAGAATTGATTAACATGCCTCTAAAAGACAAAAAGGCACATGCTTTCCAATGCAACTGTTACTTGTATCATGTGAATTCTTTCTTGCTGTTAAAGATATTTTCCAAACTTCAGTGACAGTTGGTTTTTTTCAGTGTTTAAACTGCCATCATGTAGAACACTGGGATATCCCCAGAACGCAGAAAAGTTTGGGTCAGAATCATATAACAACCTCCTTCCTCTCCATTCCAATGCTCAAGCAATCAAGAGAATATGGGCATATTTCTGTATTCCTCAGGAATCCAGGAAGGATCAGAGTACCTCAAAAATAATAAACCACTTACAATTTATTGTGTACTTTTGCTGTTATTTTCATAGCAATAAAGACTTGTTCTGAGAATGCCACTCCTGGAAGATAGGTGGTTTCAACAAATTTTCTTCTTTGGAGATGGGTGTTTTTTGACTCAGATATGCTTCACTAAATCCAACTGTTAAAGTAGTTCATAGAGCAAGATCCCTTAATACAACACACAACATTTGAAATCTGAGCTTAAAAAGTCAATACTAAAATAAAAAAATGCCTTAAATGGACCTTTTCTCTATTCATCACAATGATAGATATTTGCAACAGCAATAATGTCGCAAATGCCATATATAAATCAATTTAGCTTGTTGGAAAATATTAATTACAATTAGTAGTTACCATGTCTTATGCCCATTAACATTAGCAGTAACTTGCAGGCTGAGCTTGAGAAGAGCTGTCCCTTAGACAGGAGCAGACGACAATTTGTCAGATTAATTAATTGCTGTTCTTTCTTACATCTTTCAGAGGTAATGACTGTAATTAGCTCTTTACTTCCTAGAGAAAAATGGTTCCACTGCACTAATTACATAAAATAGGGTTTTGTGTTCTTATATAAAAGAAATCCTCTGATGTTGGCAAATTAGAGTCAATTTAACAGAAGATTACAAATGAAGTTTACATAAAAGATGAACTTCGTTTTTGATGAGTGACTGACTGAAAAATGGGTTAAACATTGTAACACCAACGGCATGCATAGGCTATAATCAAGCAAAGCTTCAACTAGAGCCTTCAAGTAACTTCTTCTAATCTTGCAAGACAGAAAGAAGCCATTTGAGACAGTTTACCCACTACATTTGTTATCCATTAAGGCACTACTTTCAAATTCTTCGTTAATATTTTCTTACTGAACATAGAATCTTTTAAGATTAAAAGTTATTGGGGGAAATCTAGAAACAACTGAGTGAAATGTAGTAGTTTATTGCACAAAGAAATTAAATTAAAATTTCCAATAATTTTTACGCATATAAAATTACTTTTTAAAAATTAACATTGCTTCCACAGGCCCTGAAGCTGCCAAAGCACACTTTGATATGAAAGCAGCTAAACATAATAAACCACCCACACTTAAGATAATCACTGTCATACCTAACCATGTAAAAAATCTCAAAAGTATTTATTCTCACTATACCCTGACAAGTAAGAAAACACTTCTGTTTGCTGATGGTGAAGTGAGACATGAAGAAGCCAAATACTAGACCAGTAAAGAACTTAAGCACCTAATTTCTGTTCACTTCCCAAACTACATACAAAACTCAAAGCCTCAAATCTTTGCTGGAAACTGGATACAACTAGTGGTTACCACTACTTCTGTTTCTATCGAGGTTCTCTAAGTGCCTTGACTATATCAACTAATTATATATTCATGACCCTTATGGACAGCCCAAGAAAGGCCATACTGTCCAAGTTTACAGATCAGGATCTGCATTCAAAGACTTGCAAATGAGGAAGCATTGAGTGGCACCTTTATCACTCAAAAACTCTTTACCAAATAAACCAATGAGCAGAATACAGGAAATACAGTTTCCACTTCTTTTTTTCAATCTGTCAAAGCACTCAATCCACACTTCAAGCAGCCAGACAAGTCTTATACATTGGGGTACAAATAAGAAGAGTGTTCCTGTTTTTAGCACTGAATAGACCCAAGTATCCTGAATTATGTTACAATAGGCAAGACAGAAAATGAACACAAGTGATACGTGCTTAAGGCAGCTGCTGGAGTGGGTGAAGAGGTATTGACACATGCTTTCATATTTTTTCTGAAACAGATAAAATGCACGTACAAATAACTACTGAGACCAGATGGTAATGCAAAGACTCCCTCTTTCCAAAAAAGCATACACCTGTAAATAAGTGACTCATACTTCAGTTGTTCTGGTTCAATAAATAGCCTCAACAAGACAAAACACACTTAAGTGATGTCATATTTCAGATAATTCTGCTTTGGACACTACCAATCAGGAAAAACCCAACTTATTAGGCATGAGCTGAACATTTCAAACAGAAGGAAAGATGTCAACTTTCCCCTGACCTCTTTCACCTACTTTTAACCAGTGTGGCATCTGTAAACTTTTATAATTACTCTGAACAGTTAAACAGTGGGTTTTTAAATCACATGATTACAGAATTAAGAGAAACTGCAGGTAAAATCAGGTAGACAATTTTCACACAGTAAGTGTTCTATAGGCACAGTATTGCCGCACAGTAAGCACTGATCTTTCTTACCTACATCCAAAATTGCAGGTACTGAGACACAAAACAAAGCTTACCATTCCTACACCACAAACTGTTCCATCAGCCAAAGGCATGTGCTGAGTACGACAACCTTTGTGAACGCCTTCTGTGCTAGTGCACCATAAGCGTTTACACTGTTTCTAGAAAAAAAAAAAGATTACTTTTGTTGCACCTGTAATACCATTTTAGAAATTAGTTGTGAATATTTTTATTTTCTCACACTGTGCAGGCTTAGTGTTTGCTATTGTACAACCATTTTTCACAGATAAAACCCCACAAAACCAAAAAAGATTTCGTTTAAGGCCAAGCAGAAATGTGGAATATCTGCAATTGATCCCATTAGAATAATAGATAACTTAATTTTCTACTTCAGTAGAAAATTTTATTTTAAAATATGAAAGAGGTTATGGTTAATACTACACACCACAGTTTCCATATAATCCCTCATAAAAAGACTCTCAGTGAATTTAACAGGAATTAAATGTACTGACTAGAAAATTAAGTAGAAAGCCTCATTTTCAAGTTGCTAAAAGTGCTGAAATAAATTCCTTAAAGCTGTTGCAGGAAACCTTAGTTTATGCAGCTTTAGATATTCACAGATATGGAAACCAAAATTAATGTAACCTACCTTCTATTGCCATAGATATCTCACAAGTGAAATTGCAATGTTGTTTACTGAACTCTTCCACTTCAAAACAATATAACATGGGATTTTGCTTATTTAAGGATAAAATTATTCCCAAACCAGTAATTTCCAGTAATTTTTTAGTAGAGATTAAGTATGACTTTGTCTGGTTTTCACTCACCAGGTAAGGGCATACTTGTGACCCAATACCAAACGTAAGCTCACACTGCTTGTTGACATCATACATTGACCCAGGTAGCTGAGAGGAAAGATCATATGTTCCTCCACTAGGCTTGTCTAGGAGGCATTCACCATAACCAGTACTGTTGTAAAACAGGAACAAAATGTGAATAAATCACTCAGCTCATTGGGAACCTTCTCACTATTCACAGAACACACATGCACATCTCTGTGGAGTTAAGGGTTTGCATGCCTACTTGCCTATGTAATGACTTCAATTGAATTAATGAATAATGGAATGCACCAGGTCACTTGATTTCCCTTTTTTGTATTTTGCATTTAGATCCACCAAACAAAATTAAGCGGGTTTTTTTCTCTTATTTTTTTAAAAAAAGGGGAAGAAAAAGGTACTGCCTAAATTATACCCATCCCTTATTTTTAACATAAGAACTTTAGAAAAGAAAGGGTGCCTATTCTTACCTACAAAAATAATCCTAAGGGTGTTTTCAATAAACAATACCACTATAGTTAAAAAAAAATCTTTGAAACTTTGCATGTTCAGTGCAACTCTAATGAAGTCATGATTCACTGAAAAATTTAAATACATGTATTTTTCTGGAGGACTGAGGCCCTGTAAATCAATGGTTAAACCAAAGAACAATGCAAAAACTATATTTAAGCAATACCTTTAACATCTCAAAAATAAATGAAATTGGTAAGGGGGGAAAAAATAAAAAAACAAGCCAAAAAACCCCCACTCCAAACCATAGCATTATATTGACACTCACTCAAGAAATTCAGTGATATATTTTTGACTGCATTTTGACCAGGTCCATGGACTTGTATGATAATTTAAAGTTGGAGCCATCACATGATATTGGTGTTTAATTCCAGCTTCTTTACATTTAAAACTATCATCATGAGGCACATTAAACCTAAAAAGCAAAACAGATAAACTCCAAAACAAATTCAGCAATAATTAACTGAAACTCTCTTTTCTGTGGCAGAAAATGCTTGAGTTTTGAGTTTGAAAACGCCTTAAAATTTAATGGGACTCGCTTAATACATCTATCTGACCTTTTGGCAATAGATATCTTTAAAGTGCCTTACATAATCATCCCCTTATCCAAATACTCCTAGTTATATAGTGGTGGGTGCAGGACGAATTTTACAGTTAGCATGATTTTTTAGCTTACCAGAAAAATCTCGGTGTTTTAGGAGTGTGCCACCTTAAAGGAACAACCCATCTCCTCAAGTGAATATACAGGCCATGGCTGGTTTGTCCACAACATGCAACCCCAATATTCACACCATAACTCTCACTATTCAGTAATAAAAACTGCAGAGCACATCAATACCATACTTAATGCATCTAACACACCACCTTATTTTACTCTCTCAGTTCGAGTACCAAGACAAATAGCTTGTGTCTAAGTGGACTTGCAGGCACATGAAAATGAACAAGCTATCTACTGAGCTCTGTAACCTACAGAACGTTACCTACACTGTGGCACGCTCATGGAGCTAGAGTATAGCACCTTTCTGCCATCACTGATGAGGTATGCTTCATAAAATAAAATGCTGTCATCTCCTCTTATTTTTCAGTGTAAAGTATTTCTCTTTGTGTTACTCTACTGTATTCTGAAAGGATCAAACACAAGGAAGAATATTTCTGTGTTATATTAACAATTGTCTTTTCTTAAAGGTAAATTCCTAACAGGACTAGAATACACTTACTTAGACTTAGTAGGACTATGTTGCAGTAACTAGGGTATGTCCAGTGTCCAACATTTTTCATATGACAAAAGGACAGAATTAATCGACAGTTTTTTTCTAAAATTCAGGATACCAACCAAGTAATAAAATTCAGATTTCTTTATCTGGTTTACTACAAGGGGCAAAAATAATGACTCTTCTAAAAGGACATATCAGACTACACTGTCTTAGAAATGCAAAGCTCACTGCTGAAAATTGGTCATATTTAAAAGGAAATTTAAAAAAACCCAAAACATTACCTGCCAGAAAATAGATACTTACACATGTCCTAGTTCATGTGCTATAGTAAAAGCAGCACTCAATCCATTTTCTTCACTTACAGAACAACTGCGTAGTGGGTCGCACATTGTACCTAGCTCTGCTAAACCTGCAAAATTGAATCCTTATATAAAAGCTTAAGAGAACGAATTTTCACATATTGCCATGTATTACAGTGAATCCTATGGCACTCAAGTCGAAAGTTGTGCCGGAAGTATGCAGCAAATTTACACAAAAAGAACAACCACCTGGTAGCAAAGTACATGCCAGCAGAGAACAGCAATAAGCAACATGAAACCATTATTTTTGTCTGTGCCTTGAATTTTCTATTTTCTGACTAATTGCTAATAGATTTTTCTCCTCACACTGATATTCTCATATATAAAATTATACTGATGAAAAAAGAGTAACTCACCAAGAGTATCACACTTCTCTCTAGCTCTGCAGATATCTTCCCTTGAAAGAAAAGATTTAAAATCATTACAGCATATAAAAGAATATTTTTAAAGTATTTCACTCTTGCTATACTAGTCACAGCAATTGCAAATCTTATTCTCAATTTTTAATGCTACAGGCCATTCAAATAATTTGTAGTGAAAGAAATAATTTAAATTCACCAGACTAAGCCCACAGTACTGATTTTTATCTAGCATGCAAAGAATAAAAATTTATTATGTTCTTTCTCTACAATGCAGAAGGTAGATCAAGAATGAAATTATGCTGACAAACATGCAGATTGCAGTATACTTGAAACTTGAACACTGGAGGAAAAATTAGTGAAAAAGACAAGTGAAAAAGAGACTATTATAAAGAATGAACATCAGAACCCTCACTGATGTGATTGGTGTATGGGAAGAAAACATACTAATATTTATATGCTTTCCATTTTAAAATTTTGATAGTTGTGATTACATCAGGGCTATCAGGAGCTGCCTGTCACTGCATTCTTCAGTTTACTCTATTATGTACAACACTCTTCCCTTATCACATGTAAGGGACTATAGCTAAAGATTGAATTTCCATGCAACACTTTCAGTTCTAATTAATTTCTACCATCTTGAATGGAAGGATCATTAGATGCTTATCTATCAACATAGAAATGTCAGAGTAATTGCTCCCATATTGATAATCAGTGTTTTGGAAGGGCTAGATAGTGTTATTCTCTTAACTACCAACGTCAGTGAAATGGTTGAAAGATTATATTGCAAAAACGAAACTGAAGCATTTGTCTCACCAATCTGAGTAATTGTGGCTATTTTAGATACTGTACCTAGTGATGAGAACAGCAGTATCATGATGAGAAGGGTGAGTATCATCCAAAGTGTTTTGTGCTTGCTGCCATAAGCAAAAATTACGAAGAGTGGTAGCTGCATTAAAAGTGATGGCTGGTCCTTCCTAAGCAAGAAATGGCCAAAAGCATCAAATAAGGGCATTAATATTCATGCACTTGCACTTACTGCATTGTCATTTGTGCTTCTAATCTGCAAAGTAATGACTTGAGCTTGGAAAGAAGTCAGCAGGACTGCACATAAGAATTCCCTCAGCAGATTTGTTTGACAGGTCAGACCTGAATTTAGCTGCAAGTCATCAGTCAGAAGAACCCATTATTCTAAACAATGTATGTGAGCATTTACCATGTGTTAAATATTAGAAAAATATAGTGACAAGACATTTATGATAAATAAATATTAAATCCATGTATTTGAAAAGGAAGTACTTCTTACAATCTTAAAATATTACAGCTGTTAGGGTTGAAAGCCTTCCATTGAAACTCTCTATAAAAATTGCCATTTTCTTGCCATGTTTCCATGAGCATAACCACACTTTAGGAAGTTCTGCCATAAGCTGTCATATTCTCTCTGATTTATATCAGTGTAGGTCAACTGGACATGTTAATAGAGAGACAGGAAAATAGAGGCATTAAATACAGGTCCTGAAGTTAACCTTGCACTTGACATATTGCTTCTTATTTCAAAACAAAATCACATAGTTGAAGAAAATATTTTATATTTAAACTAAAAAAAGTTAAATTTTATAATTACAATGCAAGTTCATGCATTTTTTCTTCTATAAGAATATCTTCCAAATACTTCTTCTTCTTACCTGTTCATTGTGAATTACAATTAATTTGACAATAACTATATTTATAAGATTTCCAATAGTTGAATCTTTATAGATTGCTGCAACCTAAAAAGAAAAACAATATTAGAGTATTAAACTCACTTGGTAAACTATCTCTTTTAATGAAACAAACAAATTACCAAGAAAACCAAGCCACTACACAATAGGTATCTCATGCTTCCAACTGTATCTTCTACCCAAGGACATGGTGACAAAAAAAGGTTTTCTCAGTTTTTAATATTCTAACAGTTTCAATTCTATATTTATTTCCAAACAGACAGACACTATGTTGAAATGCTAAGGTAAAAAGCACACTTATTAAACAGTTTATTTATAACATATCAAAGAAAGGACAGAAGTAATGTTACTGTGACTGTGAGGCATAAGATGCTTTATATGGACGATTTGTAGAATCAATACCTGAAATATTAGAGAGTTTTAAAAACAAATAAGTTTTTACCTTACTTTCAATGGAAGCTGGACTGAGTTTTAAAACTGTATTGAAAATACACAAGACACATACAAAGGTATCTTTCCACATCCATAAAATTTGTATTTGCATCCCCAATGGGCATTTTTATACATACTCTTGCAGACAGATAATAAAAATCATGAGTCAATTCCATACACCAAAGTTAATTACTTTGAAAGTTATTTTTCATAAAAGTAGTAAAAAAGTTTATACATTCTAAGCAAGACCTTCAGATATCTCATCCATGTGAATTCTGGCTTTAAGCCGTAGTCAAATGACAGCCTTATGTAAACAAGAGCTGTCACCAAACACAGAAGTACTGCCTTTCCTCCCTTAAAGCTTGTGCTAAGGCTGCAAGGCTACAAAAGTGATCAAGGAGCTGATCCAGCTGCAAAAATATTTTTTTTAATCCCGTTATGCTGGTCAATATGCTCTCGTTTCTGGTGCAGTCTCCAACACAAGTGCCGATAGAGGGAAAGGGGAAGAAGACCAGACCTATTTCAGAAGTCTTTTGAGCTGGTTGAACTGGCTCAAACTGCTTGTGAAACCACAGCCTTGCAGTATAAAAATTCTATTTACCTGTGGTCAAGTAATACTGCTAAAACTTCGAACTGACAGAGCACTGGCTCCCCACTCATGGCCCACCTTTCTCTAAACTGGAGAAAACACAATATGCAGCACCGTCCTTCATTCCTTTGTTGACAAACAAGTTGGAAGTAGAGGATTCAATAAGAGCAGGAGAGGAGCCAGAGCTTCAGAACCCATGTGCAGAACACATGTCAGAGCAGTACAAGTCTTGTTTGCTTCTTTCCATTGGGCCTCTTTCTCGGTTACTAACCAGTAAGTATCCAATTATTCTTATGTGGGAATGAGGAACATCTCTCAAATACTTGCTGAAGTGCTGGATCCACTGGGCAAGGACAAACTCAGAAGCCTTTACAAAAAGTACTTGAAATGCTCAAACACAATTTAGGCAGAACTTGAGTAGAATAAACTACCATTTTTCTAATATCAAAATTAATTTACCACAATCAAGCTCATAATTTGTTCTTATACTTTGAGTTTCATTTCGATAAACTTAGAAAGGATATTTCTAGGTATTTATCCTCCCCACAAAGTATGTTCCTGTAGGAACTGCTGTCTCACAATAACACAATTGTCATATCCATCTCAACTCGTGTAACTATTAGGGAACAAATTCCATCAATGATTAATTGAAAAGAAGGGATGAACTCTTCTGTAGATATGGTTATCTAGAAATATGTATTTAAACATATATTTTCATGCAAAACAGGAAGTGCAGCTATTTCATTTCTTCATCCCTTTACTATGGAAGGAGACAACATGTTGAATTTTCAGATGTATGAGGCTAAGGCAGAATAATTCCTGCCCAGCTCTTTCAAGTTTGATTTCTCTTCGGCAAAGAAGAAACAGAATATGGGTTCATATGCCATTCAAAAATCTTTTCAGAGAAGAATCTAAAATGAGATCCGTGAAGATCTTTGGGTTATTCCAAGAACTGGAAGATACTTGTTTCAAGGATTGGTTCTAATACCACTTAAGCTGATACAAGAGGCGCTTACAACTGAGAATTTGTTAGAACATAAACCTATATGAGATGATTACATGTGTATACCATTAACACAGACTTCTTTCACTGGACATGGTTGTTGCACTTGGCCTTGTAGACCTTCATGAGATTCACACAGGCCCACTCCTCAAGCCTCTCAAGGTCACTCTGCAACTCAAACAACTCAACTGAATCACTGAACTTGCTGTCATCTGAAAACTTGATGAGGGTGCATACAATTACACTGCCAGTGTCATTGATGAAGATATTGAAAAGTGTTGGTTCCAACACGGACCCTTGAGGGACACCACTCATTACTGGTTTCTGTTTGTATGTTGAGCCATTGATGATAACTCTTTGGAATGGCCATCCAGTCATTTCCTTATCCATCTAACAATCCATGCATCAAATCCATATCTTTCCAATTTACTGGCTAGACTGTAGAGGGGGACTGTATCAAAGGCTTTACAGATGACCAGGCAGAGTTCTTCACTTGCCCCTGATGCAGTTACTCCATCACAGAATGCCACCACATTAGTGAGAAGCATCTCTTAATTAACCTGTAAATCAGTCTAGCTAATGTCTGGTTTTTGAACTGAAAGCTCTGAAACTCAGGAACCAGATGCATTTTATTTAACTGGCTGTCAAGTAACGAGCATGCAGGTCATCTGAGGTAGTGACCCAGCTAACAAAAACCAATACATGAGTTGTCTAGTACTCTAAGGCTATACATATATATTAGGTAGAACAGGCAAAGGGATTGAGAAATGAATGGGAGAGGTAACTAGGTTCAACTAACACCAAACAATGCCCAAGTGCCAAAGCAGTGACTTTCAACCTTCAGTGCAAAATTAGCCTTAAGTTTCCCAAATGCTTCCTCTGCTATAGTAGAGATAATTTCTGCTCCAGGGTGATTAGAATGATCCAGGCAAGGAGTTGAGGCTGGAGCCTTCTTTTAACTAAAACTTAGCAGTTCTTGTTCATGGTTGTAGTAATATTTATAGTGTAGTTGATGGTTGTTCTTTCATATACATTAATAGTTCCTTGAAAAAATTATTTTACTGCTGTACAAGTGCTTTCTGTCAAGGTGATCCTGATAACAAAACCTGGAAACATAGAGGAGGCAAAGAAACCAACACAAAACACAGTCAAGAGTCCTTCCTGCCTCTTGGCTCAATGTCCACTTAAACATTTGAGCAAAAGTGTATCTTCAAACCATAAAACTAGTTACTCATCCCTCAGAACAGACGCATTAGACTAAGTATATTTGAGAAAAACAATCTCTTTGCATGCCTGAAGAGAAACTGTTGCAGGACTTTCAACAGCATATCTATTCACCATCTGAATTATGCACTGGTTATCTCTCTGGAGAATAGTTCAGGACTGAAATAATGTTAGGTAGATGCCAGAGGTCAGCAGCTCCTGCCAAAATTTTAAACATACCTGTTTCCACTATGAGAGACAGTAAGCTCACGCTAAATGTAAAATAACACTCCTCTCATTAACCCTATGTTTCAGTCAAACTCTGGATCCTTTGCCTCATGAGCACTTTCACGACCTCTAAACATTTAGTTATTACCACTACTTTCAAAAGATCAAAGAGCAAGACTGTATGCTGATAACAAGATGCCTTTACCAGAAAAGTTCAGTATACATTCTCAGCATGGTTGAACACATGTGAAGAGAAAAATCCTGAAAACTGATAACCACAAATCAAACTTGAAGATTTACCTAAGGAACTAGTCAAACTAAAATAATCCACTGAGACCTGAAATGATATAATGATGCCAGGAACTATCAGAGATCTGAAATATAAGATTCTTATTTTTAGTGAAAAAAAAATAAGAGATAAGTACTCCCTGCTCCTGTATTCTAAGGATTCCCCTCTCAATCATCTCTTATTGGAAGCATTCATGAAAAAGTATGATGAAATGGCATAGAAATTTACTAGAAAACACCATTTCTTCACAATTTTCAGATCTACTTACTTTACAGTGATCTAAATACAGGCTTCAGAGAAGTAGGAGGTAACAGCCAAGAAAATGTGAATTTAGTTTCAAGAGATTTTTCAAAGTCTTAAAACCAGCTTCCGCACCAGAGTACAGCAACAAAGAATGGAGGGGGAGAGGGGGGGGAAATAAATATACATATATATATATATGGAACTTGTTACACTTTAGTGGAAGGATCGCAGTTTTTATTTTCATGAAATTTTGAAATATTAAGTCAGACAGTCATGGCTGCCAGTTGACTGGCAGCAACTTGGTTACAAAATTTAGTTTCTCTAGACAGCCCTGTTGCAACTGTACAGGAAAGTGTGACTGTCAATAGTGGCAAAATGCCCTATTTAGAAAAGGTGTTGATAAACAAGCAAGTACACCTAGAGGCTGGAAGATAAGTAAATGATAAATCCAAATCCAATTGGATATATCTTGTTCAGCTCTTTTTTTTTCTTACTTTTTTCCCCTCTAAACATTGTATCACAAGACCTCTTTTTCTTTCCTCTTGTCTGTTACACACAACCATGGTACCAAGAAAATAGAAAGATTCATATCCCCTGAAAGAAACACTTTCAGGGTATCACTTCATAGCTTGTACATCTTTTGCAGGCTCCAAAATCTCTTCTGCATTTTTGTAGTGCTGAAAGCGTGTGAGATACCCAGGATCTGGGAGATATCTCCTTCACCTTTTCCAGTGTCATATCGATTCCATGATATATTTCATAAGACCCAGAAATTGTCTGAAGTCATGAGATAAATGAGTAGTTACTGCTTCAGGGAAAGAGAAAGAGCCATATTATTTCTGTTGGTGTTACTCCAATTCTGTTCACGCACATCTCTGTACAAAACAAGTGGATCCTAATGGCAGCAAAGACTTCTCATGCAAATTTGCACTAGCATACCTATGCCTCAGACTTAGAATTTTTTCCCCTAAGTTTTAGGTCATCTACTTCCTCCTTATCCAAATCCTGGTCAATCTACTATCCCCTGAGTTAACCAAGTGTAAGTTCCACATGTCACCTACTGGAGTGCTTTAGTGGAGGCATAAGGAAAGAATACATCCCTTTTAAAGGCTGAGTTGCCTTTTGTGTCAGCTTTGGCTAGGGTAGAACTAATTGTCTTCATAGTAGCTGTATGTGGCTATGTTTCAGATTTGTGCTGATCACAGGGCTGATAATATACAGATGTTTTTGTTATTGCTGAACAGGGTTAACATAGAGCCAAGGCCTTTCCTGCTTCTTGTACTGCCATACTGGGGGGGAGACTGGGGGGCTTGGGGGGTTGGGAGGAGACAAAACCTGGACAGGTGACCCAAACTGACCACAGGGAGACTTCAGACCATATGACATCATGTTCAGTATATACACTGGGGGAAGGAGGATGAAAAGGAGGATGTTTGGAGTGATGGCATTTGTATTCCCCAGTAACCATTACATCTGATGAGGCTCTGCTCTCCTGGAGAGGGCTGAATACCTGCCTGCTCATAGGAAGCACTGAATTAATTTCTTGCTTTCCCTATTAAGTTGTCTTTATCTCAACCCCTGAATTTCTAGCTTTTACCATTCTGATTCTCTCCCTGATCTTGGTGGTGGGGGAGTGAGCAAGTGGCTGTGTGGGGCTTATTTGCCAGCTGGGGACACCCTACCAGGAATGCCTGTGAGCTGTCTTTCCTCTAACTTGTAATTGAGAAGACAGTAACTGTCATGATCATCACCATCTACAACTCTTCAACAAAAATATGTACCACAGTTATAATCAGATCACATCAAACCCCATCATGTACAGCACAGTGTCAATGCATCCTTCCTTTCAGAATCTAAAAGAAACTACCTTAAAAGAAATTTCACAAGACACAGCCATAGACAGGCTTCTCTAGCTGTTAGAAGCTACTCAGAGAAACACATGAGTGTTGCTTGGCAACATGTCTCCTTATTCCTTGTTCCTATTCTTATTTTATGAGTCCCAGTCAGTTTAAAGCAATGTCTTAGTCATAAATGAACAGTACCAAAACTTCACCTTAGGAACACCCCTTGAACGATTACTACTGAAGGGAAAGTCATAGACACAAGTCTAAATATTGAATATCTAATCAAGAACAATCACTACCCAGGCAAAAATAGTAGTAAATAGTGCTAACAGCAGTGAAACGTAAAGACAGGCAAGTACGTCCCTGCCTACAAAATAGAATCATTTAGGTAGGAAAAGACCCTTAAAATCATTGACTTCAACCAAAAACTGCCAAGTCCACTATGAAACTCTATCCCTAAGCACCACATCTGCACATCTGCACATCTTTTACTCACCTCCAGGGATGGTGACTCCTGTGCTTCCCAGAGCAACCTGTTACAATGCTTCACAACCCTCTCCATGACACAATTTTTCCTAAACCTTTCTGGTGCAGCTTGAAACCATTTTCTCTGGTCCTTCACTTGTTACTTGGGTGACAAAACTGACCCCCAACTCACTATAGTCTCCTGACAGGTAGTTGTATACAGTGGTAAGATTCCCCTGAAACTCCTTTTTTCCAGGTTAAACACCCTCAGCTTCCTCAGCTACTCCTCATATAACTTGTGCTCAAGACCCTTCATCAGCCTTGTTGCTCTTCTCTGGCCATGCTGCAGCACCTCAGTGTCTTGGAGTGAGAGGCCCAGAACTGGACACAGCATTCAAGCTGCAGCCTCACCAGTGCCGAGTACAAGGGAACAATCCCTGCCCCAGTCCTGCTGGCCACATTATTTCTCACACAAGACAGCATGCCTTTGACCTTCTTGGCTACCTGGGCACACTAATACCTCTGTATCACTTGGTGGACCTCAAGATGTAGTGAGGTATCATTATGACATTTATACATAATATACAGGCACCCTGGAGTTGCAATACAAGGACAGTCACAATTAAAATGGTAGGTTTTATATCCCTACAGATAGCCATATATCAAGATAAGTAAGAAGGCCAGCTCAGAGAATTTATATGAATGATACTTTGAAAGTAATTGTTTCCAGCTATGTGTGTTCATTGGTGCATAAACAAATACCCACTTTCATTTTAATCATGCCAAATGCACAAGATCATGGGGTTTTATATACACAAAAGGAACATAATAAGGTGTATTCTTGGCTTACACCAAGAAAAATATGCCTTGTGCTGGCTTTCTAGATTTTATTGGATGAGAGATAAAAAGCACTGGACATTCCTGTAGCTCTAATACTAACATAATGATCTGAATGGGAAAGGGGCAAAATAGACCACTGAGGTTCTAAGGAACAGCTATAAGGAACAATATATTCACCTTTAAATTTTGAATGTAATTATATTCATTGCCTTTCAAATGGTAGTCATACAAATTAAATTATTAATCTATGAACTGTTTAGGTCTACTGCCCATTTTTAAGTTATGACCATAGGTAAAATCAGTAATGTCAAATATTCTTAAAGGCCAGGATGCATCTATGTTTTCTCAGGGTGCTCTGGAAAGATGAATTGTTAACTATTAGTATGTATAGTATGAATATACTATGAACTACAAAGAAAGTATAAATTTTAAATATACCCCATATATATTAAGATAAAATCATTTGTCTGGTTTTAATGATAGGGCACATTCGTGCACACAGTCTTTCCATATAGAAAATACTTCACGATCAATGTTGATGATGACAATGGAAACAAAAAAGGATAAACGAGACCCAAGTTAGAAAAATCTTTTGCTGTTAAGACCTGCTACCCACCACCTTCCATTTCACAAGTCAGTAAAAGACAGTAGTTGTAAAACTTTAGTAAAGTTTCTGTCTGAATGAAAATCCAAAGCACCGGCATTTAACACCGTAATATAATAGTACTGTTTTACCGTGATACAACACCACTTCACTGTTTCACAGTCTCACTGCAAGCTGAATTGATCTAAATTGATATTTTCTCAATCCTCTCCTTGAACGCAAGGCAGCCCCCCTCCCATGCTCTGCTTTAGCACTCACATGACTAGGTAGTCAGCCAAGTCCACATTCTGAGCTGGCCATCATAGCCCTGCCACAGGTGGTTTTACATGTCATGATTTCTTTTCAGAAAGGCAAGATTATAAAGTTTTTGCTGCAAGCAGACTAAGAATAGACCAAGTAGTTCTTTTACTACCAAATGAACTATATAAGCAGTACAGTACTTAAAAGGATGTCAAAAATCAGGTTCTCGATTCACAAAATGAGGACAGTACCTCAAAATGTTTCATGGAATCAAATTTCAGGTGGTTTAGAATTTTATAGTGAACTCCAGTGTCTTAATGAATTATTTCAGTTGCTAAGATCAAGCCTTCATGTTCAGGGCTTTGAACTTTCAGAACACAGTCTAAGATGAAGTCCTCCAGTTACTAAATCTATTAATCTATTCTATTAATCTAATCTATTATTAGCAGTGCCTACTGCCTACTCTCCTGATACAATTCTTGGAGGAACAAGAAGTAAGAGTGCAAGTTAAGCAATTACAGTATTCTTATTGTTTTATTTATTGTTTCACATTAAATAATGCTGCTCTTTGTGTTGAAATACAATTGTTTTTCATTAAATCCTATGGCAAAGGTACTCCTATCTTGAAGCATGTATTTCATTCAGAATGAGAAAGTATTTCCAAGATATAATGTAAGTAATGTGAATACTTACATTGCCAACATTTATGCAGTTTTAAAGAAATGAGAAAATGCATTCCAGTTCCAGTTCAATGGGATTACTTGCATGCTGAGAGCTAAGCCTTTTCAGGTTGAATTGGATGAGTGACAAGACACTTAAAACCCTAAAAATATTTAGCAGTATATTTCAGTTCTTATTTTCCACTCATAAAACAGCAGTAAGTTTACTTTGGTGGCTTTGTTGATGCTAAAAAAAAGCCTCAAAGAAAATAAAAGTAAAACAGGCCAGGATTTCAAAGGTTCTTCTGGGAACTAGATGTCTAAGTTTCATTATAATTTAATGCGATTTATATGCTTAAAGTTTTTAGGTTTCTTTAAAACCCAAGCCAGAACTGAATAACCTTAAAAGTTATGCTTGAAGTTTAAAAGTATAATGCTTGATTCACTTAAAATGCCAGCAACCTGACAATTGCCCATTAGACAAGTTACTTCATCAGACAGAAGTACCAGTAAAATTTATTAAAAAATACAGATTCAAACCTATCTGTATAATGGCAGTAAGGATAAAATTTTAAAGTTTGATTTTTTTCCTTTACAAGCAATCAAATAAGATTAAAAATGGTTCTATTTCAAACATTAAGATGCTGTGGGTCAAGAAATGACCCACCAGCATACTGATAAATTATAATGCAGATTACATAGCAAAGAATGGTAGTCTTTTTTTTCCCCTATCCTTCACATTTTTTTCACTAGTTTACTGAAAAAACAACTGTTATGAAGAAGAAGTGACTGAAGGCTGTATATTCATACACATTATTTGTTTGACAAATCATATATATGTCAGGAGAGGGTTGGATCAGATGACTTCCAGCTGTTCTGTGATTCCAAGCCATTGCTAAAATGCTTCAAGGAGAAAGGATACAAGCTGGGATATGTATTCTGTGGGGAAAATGGAGGCAGGGAAGGGAAAGTGCTTAGAATTAACTGAAGTGTAAAGAAAATAATTTAAAATTAAGATCTGAATTTATATTTTTATATTTGCATTTACAAAAGCTCAACATTACTAGAAATAATATCTTAAGAATGTTTTTTTCAAGATTACCTTCTGCATATAATCATGGAATAGATATATTCAGAGATATTCAGAGATATTGAATTTGCATTAAAGATGTAGTGGCTTATTGAATGCTATTACTCCAAAGCCAGCAATAAAAGTGTAAGTTTTACAGTACAGATAGGAAAGTACAAGAAAGAAATTACAAATTTCTTAGAAAAGAATGGTATTCTTTCACTCATACATTATATGTTTAATGCTAGATCTTAAAAACAGTTCATATATAGGCTCTCTTCAATAGCAATTATACAATTCTTATCTTATTCACCTAGAAATCCACTTGTGTAAGTAGAAAGACAAATATTGCACTGTAAGGAATAGTATCTGAATGTACAATATCTACAGATGCAGGAATAATGTCCTCTTCTTAAAAAAAAAACTATCAGGAATTACATTACCTATAATCACAACAAGACCTCGTGAAAAAGATATAATAAATGTTCAATTTCATCTCATTGTAAATTTCTGTGAAAAAAAAAAGCTTTTGTTTCAAAGTCATGTCCTTACCACTTTGTCCACCACTTTAATAAAGGAGGTCACTATAATAAAATAGCATTTTTAAGGATCAATTGTTTTGAAAGGAATTCCAAATTGAGTCTGTACAGGAGAAAAACCGACTTCCAATATGGACTTCTTTCAGTAATACATGAACTTTCATACCTTCACACCATTAAAAGTAGAAAAATTCAGAGAAATTGTAGATGTAAGGTCAGAAATCTAGAAATAATTACAATGCTGAATATGTTAGCATGACTTTTCCTAACAGATGGTTCAACTGATGTCATGGCAAAACTTTTGATTTTAGAGCTTACTGTACTATACTCTGAATCAATACAAGTAGTGATTTTTCATTCAAGAAAGAGTTTACCATATAAAGATCACAAATAAATGACACCAGCTCAAAGTCTGACCCATATTAATCTGAAGTTTCTTGAAAAATTTTAAAACTACGATTACTATAAACAAGTTTTTTTTTTCACAATGCCATTTAACATCCATCTGCTGTAATTAATCTGTATTTTTCACTCTCTGAAGCTTAAGAAGTCTTCTAAAGCAACAAAAAAAAAATCAGGAAATGGATCCCATCATTTCATCTACGTACCCTATTCTGCATTAAATGAAAAAATCTATAGTCTTAAATTTTGACCCAACTTTAATTGATGTTTATGTAATCTCTTTTTACGATACAGAATTTGATCAAACCAGAAGACGTGAAAGTTGCAGAAAAGAAAACAACAGAACATAAATAATTAAAATTCCTAATACTTAAGAACTTACTTACTATTGACATCAATGTTAGTACATAGTGCTGTAAATTCTGCCCATGGTGACGAACCATTTTGGTGTCAGCTGTGACCATCACTTCTACATATCTTGGATAGGAAAGAAAACGTTTTTTCCTGGAATGTCGACTGCCACCATCCTCTATGGAGAGGTTATTTAAAGCATACTCTAAACTGAGAGACTTCTGTAAAATGTTTCTCTCTTCATTTAAACTGCTGAAAGTTGGATGGAATAAAGTGCTCTTCTTCAACTCTTTCTCTGTAAAGAAAAAAAAAATTACTTTTGAATGCAGTTGCTAAATAGTAAAAAGGTTGCCCAAAATAGAAAACCTTATATTTATGATCTTGTTTCTCAAGTGAAACTATGCAAGAATTAAAAAAAAACCAACAAAAAAACCCACAGAAGACTATAATAGGAACATCAAATTACATGTCTTGTATATTTTTATATATCTCTATCATAAATTGATTATTTGTTACAAATTAGTTAAGAGACAGCAATATTGCACAGTTCCTAGAATGCAGTATAATCCAAACAGGAAGGCTGGAAGGAGATAAGCACTACTGCTTAATCAGTACAACAAAGGACACAAGTCAGTTAAGCAAAACAGACTTTTACACGCAAACTTTTGGCACCAGCTGAACAAACGAAAACAAACTATGTCCAACTCCTAAATTCAAGTCCCTGCTGACTTTCAAATTTACATAACATTATATTTAAACAAATAGGGAGTTTAACTTCACAAGCAAGTACACATCAAAAACCTTAAGTGACCTCTTCGACAGTTTTGTAAATATCCATTATGTAAAATCAGGCTCTAAAGGAAATATGCAATCCACTCAGATGTCTCCAAACTAAGTACTGTAATACTTCTAATTACACTGTATAGTCCAGCCACCAGAGGCTTTTGATGCCTGATGCAGAAAAAACAGGGCCTTTACCACAGTCATCCTACCTCACATAAAAAATACTTAATGGAGAGGCAAATCTGAATTCTCACTACTCTCTAGAACTTAAGCAGCTAACTGGACACTCCAGCTCCTTCAGAAGAAACCTCCACTCTCTTTGTGGAAACTACATTTCCCTCTTCAAAAGCAGCAGCCAAAGGACATTTCTCCTAATCATTTTATTCTAATGATTTAGCGACTATAGCACTATCCCAAGAGTTCAGAGACCACACTTCTGTCACCCTCAAATTGAGAGGATTTAAATCTACACATTCCATTATTCAAGGGAAGAGCCATCACGTGTAAACTTTAAGCTACTTTTGAGAGATCTACAGTCTATCTTCCTTAAAGTTAGGGTAAAATATGGCCAGAAAGAAAAAGAGTAGAGACAACATCAAGCACTTTACAGAGTAATTGTTTAAAAATCAATCACAATAAAGCTGTACTAATTGTGAAATTAGCATTTACAATAACAAGGGGAGAAAGCAGGGGCTGGCTCTGAAAAGGAGCTAGTTCAAGAGTATCGACATATAGTCTATGTGTTCAGACTGGCTGAGTTGGATGCACTGAAGGGAACTGACTGCAGCAATTTCATATACAATCTTTACTAGGTCACAGAAGGTGTCTGAGATTCCAGAGTACTAGCAAAATGGGAAATAACACTCACATTTAAAGGGAGAGTTTAAAGATTATCTAAATGGACCAAACAGATCAAGAACAAATCAAATTAATTTTGTTTACAAACACCAGAAATCAACAAGTGGATGAGTAACAGCTATCAGATTTATCCAAAACATATTCTGGCAAATTCTGATGAGTTTTCAGTATTAAGGAAACAGAACTCATGGACTGAGGAAATGCAATAAATATCCAACCCTGACCTGAGTAAGGCATATATAAGGGTTACAGGTTACATAAATTCTTTTCATTGGCAAATTTGTTTTAGAAAAAACAGTACAAAGTGAAGAAAAGATTTGGTAGACAATTTTAGAATTATCACAGCCCAATTTCAAACTAAAAATATGTATTGAATGCTATGTTCCTCCACATCCTCTCTCAAGGCTCTCTTACTAGAGAAACTCTCACGATTCCAAGTAGTGATACAAGTTGTTCCTCCGTAAAGAAAGGACATGAATGACCAAGGAAGACTAGTGTTAAAGGAGACACATCTCTTCTTTAGAAGGACAGAAACATAAAAAAACAAAGCTTTTGTTCATAAACATTGCTGCAACTTCACTCCCCCCAAAATGACAGCAAACCCTAGTTCATAGTCTTCTGTAATTGTTCCAAAAAATGAAAAGGGAGAAAACTACTTCTTAATGCTTGAAGACTTTTGTCACACTAACTTGTTTAGATCAAAGAAAAAAAAAGACACAAAACAAACTGAAAGACCTCTAATTTGGTTCAGTACATATTATTTATAATTTTAAAAATGGCATAGGAACATTTGCTTGACGTAATGGTTATTTTCTGGCATTACTATCTAAAGAAAAGCAGAATTCTCAAAAGAATGTTTCCAAGTATAAAATATATTATAAGAATTTTCCAAAATTAAAAACAGTATTCATCCAACATCTGACATTCGAAAAAGGCACAATGAAATTTAAAGTAAGGCTATACCTGAAACTTCACAAGGTTTATGGGATTTCTGATACTCTCTTTTAAGTTCACCATGCCTGTATATAAGATGAGGTTTGTTATGTTCATCTTCATGTTCACCTCCATCCGCTTTCATCAGAGGTTCTAAAATGTATTCACCATCATGTGCCCTGAAGGTGCCCATCTGAAAGTAAGAGCAGTAATTGAATTATTTTCCACTGAAAAACGGATATAAAAATAATTCTGACTGAAATAAAAGCTATTTATGATGACATTTTGAAGTTAATGATCACACACATGCACATGAGATGGGGGAAACTCCAGTGAAACCTGGAAGGTAAGGCAAAAGAAGTTTGCTTTCAGGGACTTGCCCCACCAGAAAAACTCATTACCTTGCATATTAACAATGCATCAAATGTAATTACTATAAGAATTATGAAACAAAGGGGATCACAAAAATAAAGAGAAACTAGGAATAACCAAGCAGGACCAGTTGGGAACTGTGCAAAAGAGAGTAAAGGTCATCAAGAATTTCACAATTTGACTGCTGTCCCAGTTCTGAACTCATTTGTTGCCTTCTGTCCTTAACATAATTTATATAATATTCTTCTTCTAAAATTTCATTTTCCCCACAGATTAGAAACAGTGCTGAAATTATATTCTTTTTGAAGATTTTTGACTGGAGCACCAGAAATTCAAAGTTGACACCATTATAGTGTTTTTATCCTTGATTCCCCCAAAACATCCCCCGTCCCTGGCCACCACAGACACACATGGTTAACTACGTAATGGGAACCACAGCAACTTGATTACTAACAAAAGCACTGGCACATACACAAAGAACAAAAATTAAGCTCCTTTCCCCCAGCCCCCTGCCCCATAATCCTTTCAATTATGAAATCCTAAAGCAGACTCTCTTCTTTCTCACTGCACTTCTAACCGAATTCATAATTTCCTATGGCTTAAGTACTCCACCTCAGGAGACTATGAGGAAGAAAAAACATGCAAGAGTTTCATCAGTTTATTTTCAAAATTCTTAGGAACTTCCTTGCTTCAGTCAATTTAATACATCAAGTGAGTAGGTACACTGCATTCTGATAGAAGTTTTGCCAGTAAGACATGAGACTGACCAATAAAACAATAGCAATAATCTACATAATATGGTTTAAGAGATTAAATGTTCATGTCAACCTTGAAACTCAGGCTTATAGAGTGGCAGAGCAAGATAAATAAGAACAGAAGTGAGAATAGGGCTTTTTCAAACAACCTATTAAGTCTTTTAAAAATTGCTGCAGAACTACTTTAGTATCCAGAGTACTGTAGTGGAATTATAATATCCCCTTGAATTTGGGATCCTTCTAAGCAGTTATCAGTTGTCGATCTGTAAGAGACTGTTAGTCTGACACATGCATGATGCCCATCTGCAACCTTGACTGCTATTTAACATTATTAGAGTTATTGTCAACACATTGTGGATTAATCCTCTGCACCAATTTTGTCACAGAATAAAGAAAGACACAGCTAAGTAGTATTCTCATTTCAAGACTGTTTATATCTAACTCACAGAAGCACTTTCCCCACTCAGTTTAATTTAAATTCTTTGCAAGTAGTCTTCATGCTGGATCCTTTATACATTCAATTTAGCCTTCTCGCATCCAGTGTTTCCAGGGCATGTAATTTGTAGAGGACAGCAGATCGAGCGTACCAAGAACAGCCTGGAAAGGGCTTCAGGAAAACAGACATGCCACAGCTTGTCAGGTAGTCTTAGGTACAACCTTTTGGGTAAATGACAGGGACAGACAAGAGCCTGTCACTCAGGGACAAAGCATCAATTCTTGTTAAGATCCATGTTTTATTGCATATACTATTAAAGTCCCAGTTAACAAAATGTTAAATCTGACCCCATAATTTTTGTCAACACTAACGTGCTAATTAATTCTTTTCTCGTGATATACCAAACCCCATATTTTTTACATAATATTTATTTAAAGTATGTTCTTCCAGAATTAAGCAAGAACTTTATTGGTCCTGCTTTATTTCCCACATACGTTTTACTTCCCTCCTATTCTTTCAAACAGGTGGAGCAGATAATCTAGGTTTATTTCTTCAAGGGATTTTCCAACAGACAGACTTTCAGATTTTACAAAGGGACACTTTCAGTTACAGCACACAGATTATAAGAACAATACCCCAGAACTAATAAGGAAAGAGTTTGTACTACATTCTAAACTAAACTTCCAAAATATCATCTTTCCACTGGAAAAGACTAACTGCAAGAACAAGACTATATTCTTTTTCTATTATTTCATTCTAAAAATAAAAAAACCCAAACCTTAATTAAAAAAAAAAAAGTAAAAACTACCAAACACTAAGAGTTATGTTTTTGTCTGAGTCTCCTCACTTCAAAACTTCACAATAACAGATCACAAATTTACAGACCAATAAGTTAGATCCAGACAGTTGGATGGGCAGAATCCTCTATTATGATCCATGGCCTCAGAATTATTCTTAGCTTATTTTTGTCAAAAGATTAACAGAAGATGATACAATCATGTCCTTAAGACTGGAGAATCTGCCTTTACAGATACTTGGAACAACCATTTTAGAAAAACGGAGTCAAGTTGTCAAGCTTCCTTTTGCTCACTCTTTTGCCACACAGTATCCCATGATCAATGGCCTGTTTAGATATGAAAAAAACAGCTGAGCAAAAATCTATAATGCAAAAAGCTTTTATTCTTTCTACAATGAATTCTCTTCTCTTCAACAATGTAGGGGTAAAGCAGCAATTAATACCACTGAGTAGTTATGAAGGCCTCCTACCAGTAGTCTATAACAATTTTTTGCACATCTATCTGAACTGAACTCACTGTGTTGTATGTGAGAAGAGCAAAATTAAAGAGATCAAGCAGTGTTCTGTCTTAAGGAAGGTATTTGATATTTGTCATTCAAAGTCAAAGAAGACACCAAACTTGTAGCCACCATTCCAATCCTCTAAATCCACCATGAAAACACATGGTTCACTCTTCATTTTCCTAAAACGTGCATCTACAAAAATTCAGTCACCAGTTACACCGCCTGCTTACAGTCCTGCAGTCAGGAAAGTGATACTTCATGTGGTGACAGATTCTGCTGATACAAAAGGAGCTATTGCTGCATCTCGGACACACAAGGAAAAGAGCTATGAGATCCAAATGAAGAATACTTTCGGCAAAATGACATAAAGAAAAGTCACTTAGATGTACACAGGCAGGTTGTTAAAACAGGAGCCCAAGCATTTGCAGGAAATTAAATCAGAAATTAACTGGATTTACTTATCATCTACAGATGCTTCTCAAATCATCTAACAAGAATGTTGCCTGAAATGTTCTATTTCTGTTCTTCAGATAAAGACATAAAAGTACATTTAAAAGACCTCTTCAGCAGAAGCAGAGTACAAAATTGAAAACAGTCTCTTGCACATCATAAATAAGTGGTCCAAAGAAGGAGCATATGCATAGAAAATTTATGAGAAAGCCCACATGAGAATGATAATTTATTTTTTGGATTTAAAATATTGTGGATGATCTAGACATTTTAAATTAAATCAATGTTCAGGGGATCAACACAGCTACTCACTATATGTGGTTTAAAGTGGCTTAAAACTGCATAGTCTTAATCAACATTAACTCTGTTGCAAGAGATATAGAGGTAAATATTGAAAAATTATGGTTAAAGAATGTACCATGCCCGTATACAAATTACATCTTTGTCTATAAAGTTTGCAGAACACATGGAAAACATAAGCAATATACAGCAGATTTCATAAATGAGGAACTAATATGTCCAACAGCACAATTGAAATGGTTTCATAAAAACCCTAAAAGAACAATTGAAGCTCTGGAAAACTCGACTCTCAACCGGCAGACTGCCTCCCAGGTAAGCTCCACTCCTGTGCTCAAGTACTTCTCATGCTCTCAAAGCATGGTTTCTTAACTCACTTAAAAACCTGCAAGTAGTTTACAGCAAGAGCACTTTAACACTCAAAGTAAATTACAAAATCCCTTCCTTTTACATTATTCTTTTCTCTATTCAAATCTCTCGAATCATGTAAGAATTCCTCCCCATTTTTTTCCCGCTTCACAATATTTTATGATGACTTAAGAAGCATTGCTTAATTAAAAAGTATTACCATAATCATAGTACACTGCCAACATCTGAGAAAGTATTTCTGCTAGAAGGTAATTCAGCTAGAAACACAGTAAGAGATAGCAGTTCAAGCTAATGTACTAAGATCAGAGCTAATATAATAGAAATAAGAAAATAGTAATAAAATCATAAATAATAACATGAGCTAAGCACCAGGAAACAAATACCTAGCAACAATTTTTTTTTGTAGAATATGTTTTTAGAAGTGATTGAAAGCAACATTACTTTTGAAGTTCTTAGAGAATGTAATGCTAAAAATTTGTTATATGCATCTAATGACATCTTACAAATTCTGTGATGTTAAGATTGCATGAGCTGACTATAAGCACACCACTAAAAGAATTGATGGGGCACTCACCTACGGTTGGGAAGTGCCCTTGTCTGCAAAGACACCTAAGCATTGGTTAGATAAAATTTCTTCATTCCAGATTGAAATTTAAGTTCCATGTAAATGCTTTAAGGGATTTTACCTATTTGTATGTTTAGACTACACCTTACCAATAACCATATGATAACCAGGAGTTTCTAAATAAAATGTATAGTAAAAAAAAAGAGGGGTTCAATAGCAGACAACTTGTAAGAATGTTAAACATACAATCTCAAAGCCACCTGGAAAGAGCATTGGTCATGGAAATTAACAGGATTCATTGGAGTGGAAGGAAGAGAGAGGGGCCATTTATTTATTATTTTTACTTTATATACAATTCACAGAGAATAAGCTAGACAAGTCAACTAAAAATATGCATAACTGTAGGTATAGAAGGAGAGATTATAGGCGACCTTGTCCCTGACAAGTCACAGTTTTAATAATTATCAAAGAAGAGGAACAGTCTTGCCCTTCATGGGTTGCAGCTATGACTAATAAAGATAGGTGTGATAAAAGGGGTGGGTTGGCTGGCCAGGGGGAGTTTGGAGGCAGAGGGCCTGGAGGAAGAGGACCTTGAGGTGGTAGAGGAGCCCTGAGGAAGAAGCAATGATCCAGAGAGACACAAGAAGAATGAAACGAGGTAGAGAGTTGCTGCAGTAAAAGATCTGCTGTGAGGTCAGTCTGGGTCTGATGGAGTCAGAGCTGCTGTTGGAGCCTGCAGTCACAGCTGAGCTGGGTGAAAGCTGTGCTCAGAGTCTGCAAACCAACACTTGCACTCACAGTCCAGCAGGAAACAGCCAGCAGCCAGAGTCTGCAGCTGGACCCTGCAGCAGGAGCTTGCTGCAGTCAGTCAGGATGGCTGAGCTGTAAAGAATAAACCAGGACCCTTCTTATGTTGTTAAATAAGAGTCAGTGTTTTGGTTCATTTCTACCCCTAACAAGAGATCTGCTGCAACACATAACTTCTTTTAATAGATATATACATGGAGATACCATTACAGAAAAGCAGTTCTTTTGCAATACATGCTGAAATTGGCAAAATGGAATGCATATATACATAAAAGGATTTTCTTGTTTGTTTGAGGAAGGAGTGGGTTGTTAATTTCTGAGTTTTAGGGAATCTAGTTTTAACACCTAAACTGTCATCAAGCTAAGAATTCCGACAGAACACAGACCTAGGGGATCCATACACTTCATCTTGGAGGAAACTCCGTGGTATTATGTTGCCTGTCTCAGAAAATGTCAAGCAAATTTACATTTCCAACTTATCTCTGTTTAAAAAGAATTTCTTAGTTCTGATGCTTTTAAGTAGATGCAGAACCACCTTTTTCTCTCACTGGGAGATGAATAGCTCCATGCAGTCCTTTTGACCTCATAAGCACCATCACAGGCAGTTATCTCTCAAGAGCACACAAGCCATGGTTAGATTTTCACCTTAGTCAGCCACACAGTTAGCTACCTTGAGTACTTGTGTCAGTATGTGCATTCCCAGAAGGTATTAACTGTTCTCAGTGTCTGACTTTGCTACCTTAATCTTGCCATTTTATACAAGAGGTATGTCTGAAACGGAATGAAAATTTAGACTACTGCAGATACACTGTCTCATATGGGAAGCCTAGCTATTCCCCAAGAGTACAAAGTTTCCTGAGATCCACAACTACTGACTGTTGACTGCTACCAGGAACCGGAAGGATTAAGTTCAGGCAAAAAAAGAAAACACACACACACAACCCCCCCACACACACCTATTTGCACACCAGTAATTTAGCTTAGTAAGAGGAAAGGGCCACATATTGTGTACTCTGCCCTCCCCTGACACACAAACTTGCATGTACTTCCCTGAAGTTTAATGAATGTGTGTGTGTGTATATATACACAGATAAAAGTAAATTTAAGTTCCTTTGGCTGCCCAGAACATACCAGCAACACATAGAGCTAAACAATAAAAGCAGCAGCTGAGAACAAGCTGCAGCCATCAAAACAATTTACTTGGCAAGCATATGGGCAAAGAATGTGTCCAAGTAGCCACCAAGGAAAGGTCACTAGACACAGGATGTGAGCAGAAGGCAGGCCAGCGATGGTTGAGCACCCTTGACATAAAATGTTACGTAGGCACATCCAGTCTGTTGAAAGGACAATTCCTGCAGAATGTTGCTGGTGAAGAGGTAGACACATTTTCAGGTCCTACTGCTTTCGATAAAACATTTTCTGTGACAGACCTTCAGCCGTACAATCTGCAACTCCATGTATCTTCTCAGTTTACAACTGCAATTACCACCTGTATTTGCTGATCTGTGCTGGCCCATGTGTGAGGGTATAGCATCAGTGTAAATATTTCCAGGAAAAATTGATATGCAAAGAGCCTGAGGAAGACATACTGGAGAAGTTTCAGGGTTTTTAAAACAGCTAAATTGTCTTCCTATTTCATAACAAGCCAAAAAGAAAGAACATTTTATCTTAAACTTGCAAAGTAAAACATTTTACTTAAAACCACTTTGTGCTGGCCAGAGACAGAACAAATGCTCAGGGTTATAATGGCAGCACTGAAATGCTTCCTGTTTTGCAGACCCAGAGCAAGAGTCTCACCTTATATACATCTATGACATAAGAAAACAGAACTAAGTGGAAGTCTGCACAGCCACTAGTAGTAAGACTGTTTGCTTAAGCAAGAATCAATTGGCTTGAACTGACATTTTAACAGGATTGTTTTCCTAGCTTATGATGGAATTGGTACATTAAGATAAAAAACTATGAAGTATGTGCTTTATGGATGCTCATAGTGTTACAAATGTAACCCGAATACTGTAACAACCCTGCCTTCCAGATTTAGAATGTAACACTTTTGAAGTGACAACTTAAAAGTTACAGCATTAAGTTACATCCAGTTAAGCATTTTTTCCAGTTACAAGTGTTAAAGTTTCTCGGAAAAAACAATGTAGTTTCATTCACTGAGGTTGTTAGTACTTAGGAGCACAAAACCAGGGTGCAAATACCTGGAGTTTGTTACCTGCACTAGATCTGCTCAAGAAGCTACATGCTGGCTATGCTAGCAGTAGCTTCTAGCAAGTTTTGGGGCTATGGATTGTTTGGGCTTTTAACTAAACAATTAAAAATAACAGTTTTTTAAGACAAATTCCAGGACTGCTTACTTTTCCTTCAAAGGAGCCACTTTACTCATTCATAGTAGCAGACAGAACTGTTTTCAAAACCTCTCAGAAAGGTGATCTGTTGACCCATACTAATAAAAAATAAACACAACCTGCTGTACTGAGGATTCAGAAGATCCACACTTTGGCTCCTGCCATTCATCAGACAAAAGTAAGTCTGATGTGCAGCAAGGGAACATTACCAAAGGGCTTCCTTGAGCTGCTGAAGAAGGAACTTGTCACACTCCAAAGCTATATTAGAACAAAGTGGTCCTGCCTTCCTGGACTGCAGGAAGCTGACAGCTGGCAAATCCATGCAAGAAGAGATTCATGCATACTTTCCTACTCCTAACTTCTGCCAGTCAGTGAGCATGTGAAATTGCTTTACATATGAGAGACCAGACACCCAAAAGAATGTATTTTTTCCTTCTGTCTTGCCTTTTACTCTCTCACAGTAGTCACATAAAACACCTTCGGAACTTGAGCATTCTTTTAGCTCACAAAAACTGATTTTAACTATCCTCAGCATCAGCCAACACCCTGCTAACCCCTGAGAAAAAATACCTGGTTTTCAAAAGACTAAACAAACTGTTTATATAGCATTCATTCAGGATGATGGAAAAGAAAAAGATAAAACAAACAAACAAAAAAAACAGCAACCAAAAAAAGCTCCTTTCTTTAGATGGGTCCTGCTAGGAATTGACGGTGCATTCTAGTTAAAATAAGGAAGCTATCATCATTTATAAAACACTTCATTCACTGGTATTACCTTGTATTTGTCATTAAACTCATAATTCACATGTTCCCAAAAGGTAAATGACTTTTAACTATTTGGGGGTTTACCTCTTTTATTTTGCTGTCTAGATAACATTCGGAAGGCCTCTTTAGACATGCATCCAGGAACATCCTCAACAGATCCCGTTCCCTATGTTTGTAGGGAGCTATAACTGACTAATGCAGTAAAATAAAAAAGATGGAACTTAGGAAAATAAAGTTAAATAAAGCATGAAATCTCAAAAACTACTCTGAAGATGCAAGAAATATGCCTGTATGTGATCAGATATTCAGCTAGGCACCCAGGCCATCACTCCAAATGACCTTCTGCCTTTGATGGATCCCAAAGTTCCCTAATTATACACTCCCTCATTGCAATTACTACAGACTCCCTGCTGACCTCCTAACCTCCCTGTGCCATTTGCACCCCTGAACCCAGGGCATGCTCTGAAATGTAACACAACAAAACTGCACACAGGGTGTCAGGAGCCATTAAGCAATGCTCCATGGCTACTCTGGGCTGTACGTGCTCTCAGCACATGCAGGAAAAGGCTTAACAGAGGATGAAATGGCAAAGCAGAGTGGAAGGGGATAACACACTCAACCTGAGAATGTAAAAAAAGAAGAAAGGAACTTGTGAATGAATCCAGTCAGACCTTGGGGATAGATGACTACAGGATAAAGTGAACACAAGTACCTGGTTTCAGTTCACATGACTCAAGTACATATCCATAGCAATTATTAAAATTCCTTTGCTACCCTTCCTTTATAACTAAGTACAAGTAATTTGTTCCTCCCTAGCTTTTACAACACTTGTCAAATATAAGCAATTCCCTTATATAGGCAAAGTTAGAAGTTAAATTACACCTAACAGTTCAAAGCAGTATCTTCCATACTCTAAGCTCAAGTTCAGCGATCCTACAAAGAGAAAGTATTTTGCGTAAATACTTTTAATATACTTAAAATACCTAAATACTTACAATATACAGTAATTTCACGAATACAAGCCGCACCAATTTGACCAAAATTTTGGTGGAAACCCGGAAGTGCGGCTAATATTCCGGGGCGGCTAATCTATTAACAAAATTCTAAAAGCTGCCAACACGGAAGTGAGAGCCCGCGGCAGCCCCAAGCCAAGCTGGAGCCCGGCCGGCCCCGGCAGAGGTGGGAAAGCCTGGCAGAGGCGGGGCCAGCAGTGTGGGGGCGGGCGGCAAAGCCTGAGCCAGCAGGGCGGGGCAGGGGGGGCGGCAGAGCCCGGGCCAGCAGGGCGGGGGAGCCCGGGAGAACTGGGGCTAGCAGTGCAGGGGAGCATGGCAGAAGCAGGAAGGCCGACGGGTGGGGCTGCCTGGCAGCGGGGGAAGCCCAGCAGAATCGGGGCCAGCAGCGTGGGGGAGCCCGGCGGTGCGGGGGCCTGCAGTGCCGGCCAGGGCGAGGAAACGCGGCGGCGGTGCAGACGGGAGGGGGCGGCCGGCGAGCCTGGTGGCGGCGGCGGCAGCCCTGCCGGCGGGGCGAGCGAAAGCGGCGCTCGCGAAGCGCCGCCGCCGCTCGCGGAAGCGCCGCCGCCGCGAGCGAAGCGCCGCCGCCGCGAGCGAAGCGCCGCCGCTCGCGGAAGCGCCGCCGCTGCGAGCGAAGCGCCGCCGCCGCGAGCGAAGCGCCGCCGCCGCTCGCGGAAGCGCCGCCGCCGCGAGCGAAGCGCCGGCGCCGCGGGGCGGGCGCGGCGCTCGCGAGGCGCGGCGCTCACGAGGCGCGGCGCAGGGCGAGCGAAAGCGGCAGCGGGGCGGGCGGCGAGCCCGGCGGCGGCAGCCCTGCCAGCCGGGCGAGCGAACGCGGCAGCGGGGCGGTGCTGACGGGAGAGGGGGGCCAGCGAGCCCGGCGGCGGCGGCAGCACCAGCCGGCCAGCCCCGCCGAGCCGTGGCGCTGAGCTGGGCCACCCGGCCCCGTCGGCAACCATGAGCGGGCCGAGCCTTCCTGGCCCCGCCCCGAGCCAGTAAAGCCCGCTATGCCGCGATCCTGTTACTAATTGGCCAATTTGTGAAAGCTGCGCACGGATTCTCGCGACGAACGAAAGTGCGGCTAATATTCGGGGTGCGGCTTATCTATTGACAAAGACAGCAACATTGTCGAGGCACCGGGGGTGCGGCTTATAATCCGTGCGGCTTGTATTCGTGAAACTACTGTACTTAAAATAAATACAATGTGAGGATACTGAGTCACTAGCTTGATCTCTATCTCTTATTCCCAATAATTAGTATCTTACCTCAGCAGCAGTCAGATTTCAAATGTTTGCATGCACTCATGAAGCATGGCACTGTTCATTAAAAGAGCAACAACTGACTAATGTATTTTTGTAGGTACATTTGTTGAATGCACAAACCCATGAAATTTTATAAACTTTGAGAACAAAAACATTTTTTTACTAATTTTTGAGAATAGTCCCATTTAGGAATAGGGAATGCATTCAGGAAGGACAATATCTCATAGGACAATTCTACCTGGTGTGTAGTTCCCTCTTTTCACATTCATTCTTCTCTAAACTCCAAAGAAGTTTTCTCCTTTGGCAGCCACACATGGCAGAAGACATTTGCTTTGAATCCACGAAGATGAGGAAGAACATTACCTTGAAGGTTCTGAGCCATGGTGGAGGACCCTCTGTGCAGTTACAGGCAACCAGCTGCCTACGACCACCACCCAATCCCTCCAAGGGCTATCCAAAGTCCACACACCTCAACCCAAAGACAAGATGGTATATATCCAAATACCCAAGAAACACAAGAAAGAGATGTGTCTCTCAAGTAGCAGCTATTTCTGGTTCTCTCTTCTATCCTGTGTATTGCCTTACTTTAGTGCACATTAAACAGTCCTAAATACATCCAACTGATTGCATTCTATTTTGTGTTGGCTACTAGAAACAGCCTAGTACATAAAGTTGGATTTTCTTGAGGTCTCAGAAATAAGAGTCTTGAACTTTTAGCATCCTGAGTAACTGCAAAAAAAAAATAAAAATTGAACAACCCCAGCTTAAATTCACAGTCATATTTACAATGCTGTATTTCTACAGTGTGCATGTCGCACAAATTATCCTTGGCATTTCAACAAGTAGTGATGTGGTAAAGCACAAGGTAGCAGTCTTCAGGCTTCTAGGCACAAACTAATAACACTTAGCAACACAGTGCAACTGTTTTCAAAGACAGCTGTGTGATACTATTTCTCCGTTATCACTTCGGAAGACATAATAAACTCTAGCAAGGGACAAATACAGAATGTATATCATTGCAGTTTTGATTTGTCTACTCTATTAAATTCTTAAGAAATGTTTTATAGACATCATTCCACTGAAGTTAGGAAATTTCCTACTCCCCTTTAGCAGAAATGTGTTTAGAACCCCGCTGCATGCATAAAAATATGTTATTAGGATATAACATACCTTTACAGTATTGTTGAAAGCTGAGGAAGAAACTGTTCAACACCAGTTCTTCTCTCACCATCTCAACTACCATTACTCTTCGCTCACAGCCACAATATCTGTTAAGCTACAAATACATAACTGATGCCAACTGACAGCATTATTTTACCAAGTCAATAGCTTACTGTGTTTCTAAGGCATGTTTTTTCCTCTGTTATAACGCTCTTGATGTCAGGAGTTACATCAACCAACTGTTTTACTGGCCAGCAACAGATCCTTTGAAAGCTGCATTTGTATATCCCACCAAGAAGTATCATCATGACTGCACACTGCTGATGCCAAGACATTTCATGACCAACTACTTGGAATGATGCCCAAGAATTTCCAGCTTAGCTCTCCAGCAAAGGCATCCCACTACATTTCTTTCAGAGAGAAGAATATGAATGGAGACAGGAAGCAGTGACCAACATGCTTACCAAACCCCCACAGATGCTGAAGACAGCCATGTGCGTCTCCTGGGCATTGACATGCCCGCGATAGAAACAGTGGCGCAAGTCAGGGGACGACTGCTTCTGCGGGGCCCCGACGTGCACCACCGTGTACTGAGCAGCAACGAAGCCTGCATCAGCACTCAGGTTGAGCTGGAAGACCTGCCCGTATGCTCTGAGCTGGTAATGTGTTCGGAAAGCAGCGGGCTCCAGCGGTGCCTCCAAACTCCTTTTCCTCCTTCTGAAGTGATGCGTGTCCGGGAAAACTTCTCCAAACTCATTCACTCGGACAGGTGTGATGATTTCGTAAGAGGAGAGCTGCTTCACCAAGGTCTCTGCAACAGAAGGCAGGAGGCTCAGCCCGAAGCAGCAGCACAGCAGCAGCCCCTCGCTGGCATCCGCACGGCTCCCGGCACGGCGCTGCCGGCTCCAGCCCGGGGTCCGGTGACAGCCGGGAACGGGGGCTGCTCCCGGAGCGAGCCCGGCCCCGGCAGCGAGCGCTCCGTCTCTCCTGCCGCCCGCCGGGGAGCGCCGGCTGCCCCGGAGGGCACGGCGCCCGCCGCAGGGCCAGGACCCCCGGGCCGGTCGCCGCCTTTGTTGCCGCTCGCTTACCTTGTCCGGGGTGGAAGCGGAGTCCCCACGCCGCGGTGACGAGCAGGGCGACGGGGCAGAGCAGAGCCGGCAGCCGCCTCGCTCCCCGCATGGCTCCGCGGCGGCCGTGCCCGCAGCGCCCCCGGGCCCCGCTGCCTCAGCGCCCGCCGGCCGCCCGGGCCGGCCCCGCACCGCGCCGCTCCTCCATGCGCCCCGCGCCCCGCCCGTGTCCCGCCGCCTCCCCGGCCCCGCACAGCCCGGGGAAGCCGCCCCGCGCCCGCGCTCCCTCTCCTCCCGCCCCGCGCCTCCGCTCCCCCAGCTCGCTCTCCGCCGCCGGGGTGGGCGAGGGCGGCCCTTCCCTTCCCTTCCCGTCGCTGCCTCCGCCTCCCGTGCCGCTGCCCCCGCGGCCGGCGGGGCGGCGCGGCGATGCCCGCTGCCCTCAGGCGGGGCCGTGCCCGCAGTTTCCAGCGGCGCGGACCGGCCCGCCCCCGGGGCACGACCCGCCCCAAGGCGGGGGGCAGCCCCCGCTCCGCGGCGCCGCTGGGCAGGGCCGGCCCGGGGGTCTCGGCTCCATCCCGCCGCCCCCGCCTCGGGTACGGGCGGCGTCACCGCACCGAGAGGTGTCACTCCAGCCTAAATGCAGGCTTCTGAAAAGCCTGGCAATGAGGCATTCGCACCGGGAACGGCAGAGGCCGTGTCGTGAAAGGCAGCGGTGTCAGTGTCCCATAGATGCAGTGGCACCCAACCGCACCCCGCCGATCACCTGCCCCTGCACCGCGGAGCCTGACACCACGGTGTCAACAGACACGAATTGCTCTAGCTCCAGGTCCCCTGCTTAGGTTGTTCTGTCTGAACAAAGTCTCCATAAATCTACTTGTCCCAGCATTCAGGGACCCTGGCATCCCTTGCATGGAGTGCGTGGATTATCTGTTTTTCTTGAATATTTTTTTCCTGAAATGGGGGAATGAGCTAATCTGGCCTTGAGTGAAGCTGCGTAGTACTGAAACAACCTTCACTGCTAGAATAAAATCGTACATCCCATATCAAGAGTCCAGGATTGTAGAAGGAATACCTGGATTGTTCCAATGTGTATTGGTATCCAGCATACTCTTGACAATATTGAGTCTTGTTGGGATTACCATATTTCCTCTTGAATACTCAGAAGAAGGAGGTTCTCTGATGGATGTTAAATTGTTTTCTCCATGTGGGGTCAGTGATAAGCAGAGTTACATGAAAAGAAAAAAAAAAAACCCTTGAAATCCGAAGGTTCTGCAAAGTGATAGCAAACAAAAAGCTTATGTCTCTAAATATCAAGAATATCAAAGAAATCCAACACAAAGCAAGAATTTCATACTCTTTCTTTTAAACTGCATACACCAGAGAAGACTGATCAGGATAGGCAAACAGAACTCCAGTGCTGAGAGTTGAGTGTGAGAAAGGACGTGGGAGGAGAAAGGTCGTTTCTGCCCACCACAAAAGCATGAAGATACAAGATTCATTTCAGTACCTTGAGATGTCCTGTTGCAAAATACACATGGGCAAAGTAGAGTAGAGCAAAAGTAGAGCAAAGCTTAAGGATGAGTACTTTGATTTTATTGGCATAAAATGTACAAAAAATAGTATGACATTAAATTGAAAGGAGCAATTGTTGTGCATGCCTCAGATTTCTCCAGAAAATTAGAATTTTCTGGTTTCTTGGGTCTTACTCATTGAAGTTGTTATCAGAGTGCAGCAAGTTAACTCTTTCTCAGTCAACTTAAATGGTTGTCAGTAATGAAGCAAATGGGATCTATTTCATTAAATGGAAGCAAATGCCCACTGATTCAGATGTGATGTTTCATTTTTCTGTGATTTGCAAAATTATTTTTTGTAAAAATAAACAGAAGTACCAAGCACTGGGAAAGTCAAAGGTTCTGTGATCTCAATTCAAACACAAAGCTTTATTGTAGACCACTTCAAAGCAAATATAAGATGACTCAGTTTTTTAAACAGAGTATGTATTTTAATATTTTAGGAAATGCATTTACTTCAAATGCAAATATTTTAAAAGCAATAAATTACTTTTTTATACCTCATTTTAATGTGTTTAAATTTCCCTGTATTCTTTGTGGGAATGGAGCCCCAGCTCTTCTATGGTAAACAATGAAGGTCTATCTCTCCCTGAAGACTGACTGTTTGGAACAATTTAAAAATGACAACCTTCATTTAGACTGACACATGTTTCAGTAGCTCCTGTCAGTGCCATGGACTAAAAACAGTGCCAGCTAAGGCACTTTTTTCCCAAATTTTCAACTGAAACAAAAAACAAATTTCCAAATATGAATCTGGCAATTCAGGCGATGTGAGGCCTGACAGTTGAACACCTTTTTATACTCAGCAACCATTATTCCTTCAAAAACTGCTGAAGCTCTACAGGTACTAGGCACAAGTCTGATTTTCAAATGCAAGATGGGTTAGCTGTGCAGGAGCAAAGGACAATAGGGCAGGGGATTAAGGCAGTTCTAGTAGTGTTCATGTTACCTGAATGGCTTTGGGCAATAAGCTGCGGTCATTCATTTGACCTCTACCCATATGGCATCAGTTTGAATCTTGTGAGGAGCAAATACAGCCCTGTATATCAAAGCAAGAGGTATGTTTCTATTACAAAGAAATATAAGCACATCAGAAAATTCAGAAATCATGGAAATAGCACGTTTGCCACAACTGTTAGAGGTAGAAGGGTAGAGACAGGCATAAGGATGAAATCAAGATGAAGAATTATGGAAGTTATTCAAAGAAGCAGAACTGCAAAAGAACCATAATGAGATAATAAAAACTAAATTAAAAAAAAAAAAAAAGAAAGACTGAAGAAATAAGGACACAGAGAGGTTGTGCAGTCTCCGTCCTTCTATATACTCAAGACTCATCTGATCAGGTAGCCCCGAGCAACCCGAAATAACTTTTAAATTAGCCATCCTTTGAGAAGGAGGTTGGTCTAGGTGGCCTCCACAGCCTTCTTCCAGCCCAAGTTATTCTGTGATTCTATTAAAAAAAAATTTAAAAAGATTATTGGAGAAAGCTGAAAAGACTGAAGTGGAGAGAGAAAATGAAAGGAAAATACCTATTAAAAGAGCAGAGATGTAGGAGAAAAAAATCAGGAGAAAATAGTCTTCAGCTACAATGAAAGAGAAGAAGAAAGGAGACACAACTGAGAATATTCAGTAAGATTTTTCAAGGCTAGAAGTTATGTAGTATACTGGTAAAGCTCCAGCTAAGGCAGTGGAACTATGCTGGTTTGCATCTGCAAATCTAGTCCTCAGAGATGTAATGCATTCTGACTTCATTAAATCTGCATTGACATTAAAGCTTGTTATTGAATAGCTGTCTTTAAAATGCCTCCTACATTAATGAAATAAATCCATCTATTTACAGTATTTATTCTTTCCACTTATCTCTTTCAGTTGATACGTTTGGAGTGAAGTATGTTGCACCAGTTACTTTGCAAGTCAATGAAATAGAAGGAGTCTGTGCTTGCTGAAATCACCTCTCCTTGGGGTTTCTCTGGGATTTCATGAACAAAATGAATTGCAATTAGGTCATGATTACCCAAATATTTGTATCATGCACTTAAAATGCTGCAGTAGATAAGGCTTATCAGATTAAATAGTAGGATTTGTAAAAGTGCATACTGAAAAATTAATAAATTTCTTCCTTTGAACCACAGATTAGCTATTAAATCCTTTCACCTGTTTTTGGCTCCATTTTTTTATTTAAGTGGTATTTTTTAAGTGGTTTTGGCTAATGATCACACAGTGGAAAATAAACATCAGTCATTCAGAAAAGGCAAAGAAAACATTTCACAAGTAATTGAAATTGTTAAAAAAATAGGACTTATGAACAAATTTTATTTTAATGAGGAGACTGTGTGAAATATATATTTTACTTCTTTATTATTTTATTATTTTATCTTGGCATTTTTCTGTCCTGTGGAATACAATTTAAATCAGACCTTCAGGCTCTTATTTAGTGTTCTTGACAGGGCACTAAGCACATTGCACAAATCTGGCCGGTTTGCAATCACTTCTCTTATTCATCCACTTGTGTCCTACTTACCCTGAGATATTAATACCATATATACATATGTACACACCATGTAGCCACCTGACCTCCTGCTCAGGGACAAGAGTGGCCCATGTCCCTGTTGCCCAAGGCTACTATTGTCAGGAGCAGGCTGGCCTTGTGCAGACACTGCACCTTGCAGTGAGCCCAGCTAGTTGCCTGTCCCACAGCCCTTCCCATCTGTGCCCCACCGTGCCTCCTGCACAATTCCATCTGCAGTGAGCCACAGGAGCTGGGCTTCTTGGAGGGAGGTGTCTGGCTGGGTCAGTCAGTATTCTCGGTGTGTTGGCAGCTGGGTCGTTCCTGCATGACCAGACAAGTGATTTTGGTACATACTGCAGTGGAAAGAAATGTATGGATATGTTTCTGCTACTCTCTGCATTCACACTATAATAGTTTTTCAACAGTGGTGTTTTACTCTAAAGTCAATGTCTGTAAATTTACTATTTCCTTTACCAAAAGTAAAAGAATTTTATATTATTTAATGTGAAGTTGTGAAGCTTTGTCTTGTAAAATATAGGTTTACATAGACAGGGAAAGGTGCTGAATACCATATCATGTAATTTAAACTTGTCTCACTTAGTTTTATTGAGATCCTGAGTAATTTTTATATTAAGCATTTTGTAACATTGTCTATTAAATACTACCTTACTGGCAAAAAGTATTATTTGCAAACAGATATATACCAGGCAGTCATAACTACTAATTTAAGAAGCTTGATTAATATTATTTCTTTGTGTTACAAGTAAAGACAAGCACTTTGATATTATCACAAATTCCCCAAGAGCAAAAGCCAAGAGGCATATGCCAGCTACAAAGTATTACACCCAGCGCTGTGCAAACAAGTACCAAGGATGTACTGGGGCCCAGTGATCCAGGACAGAAGCAGACTGTTTTGTGCCTTCTGCTAACCCTGGGTCAGGAATACTGCTCCAAACTTCACCCTGTCGTTGTGCTCCATCAGTACAGAGCACCTGTTGTATTGGATGAAAATATTTCAAGGAGATGCAAATGTAGGTCACCACAAACTTCTGGAGAAGCATGCATAAGAAAGAAAAGACCCCCTAACCTGACATGTACAAGTGATTCCATATGACTAATTCAGAAAAATAAGAATTACTGTAGTGCGAAGGCAAAGGCATGCGCATTCACTGCCAAAAAGCATACTTTTTCCTTTTTTTTTTTTTTTTTTTTTTTTTTTTTTTTTTTTTTTTTTTAAGTCACAAGCACAGTGCAGCTGTTACTCTGGCTGGAGAGAAAGTAGAGACATAGGGTCCAATTCATTTCTCATATCAAGTCTGTTAGTTATGCCAAGGATAGTTTGGCTCACATAGCATTCTCCTAGCTACCAGCCTTTTCCAGAGTCTCACTCTGGTTAGTACCTAAAATTTGTCTACAAAAGAATATAAATTTAACATTCCAAGACACTAACAGCAGTCATAAAATTGGGCATCACATTATTAATAGCAAGCGAAATGATTCCTAATTGTGCTAACTCAAACCTGTGTTTGCCTGGTGGTAATTTGTGCTGTTTAGAAATACTGGCTTTAACCAGTTAGACTCCTCAAAACCAGAGATTTACATTGAAATATATGTCCATGAACTTGTGAACTACACAAAGACTAGGAAAATCCAGAGTCATCTGAACTCCAAACACTGCTAGATGTAGTTCTATAGCATGATGGAAAGGATTACTTAGAGCACAACATGACAACCTCCTATCCCAGTGCTGTGTTTCAAAAGGAGGTGTGAGCTTGTTTTGCATTAATGTCCCTGTTCTGATGTTATAGTCATATGACACAAATCAACATCACAAATTCATGGATCACTGCAATATCTTACTGGACCCAATATTGGTATGCATTGTTAGAATACCATTCATGTGTTAGAACTTGTAAGTCTGACTATGAAATGGATGAAGACAAAATGAGAGGAAAATCATGTATAGTACTAACAGGTTTTCCTGGAGAGTGTATAGGCTTCATGTCTTGCAAGAAACTTCTAGGGAAAGAGTAGGCAGCTCTCTGCCAGCTGATAGTCACTGAAGTAGCATACCAGAAGCAACCATCTTCATTCTGGGCTTCTGTCAGCTATGGGATAGTTCTATCTTCCTTCAGACATTGTTTTTTCCAGCTGGGAGACTCACAGGAAAAATATTGAACTCATGACCAAGACAATGGATGGATGAATGCTTCCAAGGCAAAACTATACAAAGCTGTGTCTAAAGAGCTACACTGAGTTTCCATCTTTAGTAATTCTGAAAGATTATCTCCTGATAGCCAAACTGAAAATGCTGGCATTGAAGAAAGTAGCGATACCCTATCTACATAAGGAGATTACAGAGAAATTGTTATGCTGATAAATATATACAAGTTCAGGAGATGATTTCATCTGAATTTAGTTTTAGATTTACAAAACTAATTAGGGAGAATTGTTTTCTCCCATCCAGAAGTTACAGAACTTGTTCAGGAGAAAATCTGTGTTTAAATATATTTCTTCTGAAGGAAATTTAATCTTGTGTTTCCCTTAATTGTTTAATGGAGTGAACTGGGCATGCTTGCTGCTAATTTTCTTTATGATATTCCTCACACATTAAAAACTCAGCATTTCACTATCAGAAAATCTGTATAACAGATACATACTGTACAGAAGTTAGATCTGCTTTCTGTTACATGGTTTCATATCTCATTAAGACACCAAAAAGAAATTAATGTAAGGATCCCACATCATTCTTCTTGAGGTCTCTAAATCACAATTATTGTGCAAATTTTATTTCACAAACTTGAAATAAATGGCATCAAGCTTAAAACTTTTCCAGTTCTTTTATATCCTCTAGTCAAACATTTTGAGGTAGAAAATATTTAGATTAAGTTTGAACAAATAAACTAAAATAAAAAATTGGTTCAATCACTGAACAAAACAGTAATAACTTTACATAGTGCCAAACAGGACCTAAAATACAAGACTTGAGTACTTATAGTCCTTAGATTTAAAGTTTATAGTGCTGAATGGACAGGACACCAAGTCATTTATAAGTTGTGGGAATTCAGTATAGCAGTATGAGGATACTTTCTTCAGTGCTTTAAAAATTGATTTAATAAGTTTGCCACGCTTTCCTGAGATGCGACTGTTTCCCTTTTTGTAGGACCCATAAAGCGACTTTCAGCCAGTGAGAGGTACAAAACTGAGGCATTTATCTAAAACCAATATTAGAAAAAAAACAAAAAAACCCCGCAAAAAACCCAAAAAACCCCAGAGACAGAACATGTGTGTTTTCTGTAACATAGGACAGGAAGTTTAATGTTACCAGTAAAATTCAAATAACTATTAACAATGCAAAGACTTTTCTACCAAGCAAAGGGTGTTGTGTTGTAGCCCCTGCTTGCAAAACACTGAAGTAAAATCATCTGTCCATTTGATTTCAGACCCTGGAGAGTCATGAGATGGACAATATTTAAATAACAGTAATTTAAACAAAAATATTTCACGATTTCACGATTATAAGCCGCACCATTTTGGCTAAAATTTTGGTCCGAACCCAAAGTGAGGCTTATAATCAGGTGTGGCTTATATATGGGCAAAGAACGAAAAGTTGCTGTTTTAGTTTGGAGGACAGGTGTCTGCTGAGAAAGGCAGGAGCTTCTCTTTGAAATGGAGAATGTAAACCCCCTCCCTCCAAATTATTATAATTTTGAAATCAAGGGGCTTTCAGGCAAAAATATGGGAATTAGGAATAACAGTTCTTTTCTAGGGAAATTAAAATAGAAATACAGTACTACAAAGAAACAAACTCCAAACCTTGACAAAGTCAGAGTACAACCTGACACCCTGTCAGGCAGGGTGTTGGTAGCAGTCCCATTAAATGGTGGCTGCATCCTCCTGCAGTGACAGATGTGATTCAGTTGGAGCAGTGCTCCTGTACAAGGTGCAGTTTCCCTCCAGAGGTCCAGTGGTGATGTGGAGAAATCCAGTTTTCCTCTGGAGTCCAGTGGAAAAAGGGGCTCCCTTAGTATCCCAAAACCTCTGTTTTCATCTTGGTAGGAAATGTTGGGCTCTTCCCCCTGGCTGGAGCAACTTCCAATGGGATGCAGTAATTTTATCAGTCCCACAGTGGGACTCAATGGCCATTAGCAGAAAATGACTGGCTGGAGGAAGGATGGGTTGTGAAAAGATAAAGAACAATGCCCTGCCTGGTTTCAATGGATGACCCATTAGCAGAATATCTGCTGTTGAGATAAGGATCACTGCCCCCACCCTCAACAGATGGTGATAGAATAGATACCTTTTATCACGCTCTGTATTGTAATGTGCGGCTTATAGTCAGGTGCAGCTTATGTATGGACAAAGGATGAAAAGTTGCTAACACCCAGAAATGCATCTTATACTCAGTGTGGCTTATAATCGTGAAATTACTTTGAATTCGAGTCAACAAGACCGTTTAATCACCTCTTTTTTCTTTCCAAATCAAATTCCCTCTTCTTTTAAGCATTCTTGATTCTAAAAACAGAGAAGTATTAAACTTCTGAACTCAATAGTGTATTTACTACTAATGGGTACTACTACTACTGCTACATAGTTCCACTGTAATCTTAACATCTCTCACACATGCATAAAGAGAAGCTCTCTCATCACACTTTGAGGAAACAATGACCACTTTTATTTGGTACTTAATAAAATTGTAAGACTGTTCCCTAGGCACAGAATAACCTAGAGGCCTCAAAGGGACTTAAGTGGTTGTCGGACCTCTGAGGGGAATATGTGTACTTTGCTCACATGCACATTTCCTACTGAAAAGTTCTTCTATAAAGGAAAGAACAGTAGATAAATGTATGCAGTTACCTAAAAATTAGCCATTCTTTAAAACTGGCAATGTCAAGTCAGGGTTCCCGGGGAGAAATTACACATGGCTCTGTCATGCTTGCATTCCTTAGAAACTGCTCAGGCAAAAATAGTACTTCTAGCAATCTCAGAATGACTGCCTCTTTTGAAGGCATGGACAATCCTCATCCTAATTGATACATAATGAAATGTTTTCACATATATTATACCGTCTCCCATGGCTTGTCATCTTATTGGTAATTAACCCTATACAAACAAAGCACAAATTGAGTAAAAATAGTAAAAGATCTAAAGTAAATTCAGTATTTGGATGTAGTATGGAACCAAACTGAATTAAAACTAAGAAAAGCATAATTCTTAAAACCAGAGTTACCAGGTTCCAATTATTTAAATTCATAACTGCAGAATTTTTAACTAATTAAAATTAGCAGGATATTCCAGGGGAAATGCCTAGATTAAAACACAGGCTACACAAACAGTTACAATCTTGTCACCAGAATGTCAAAACATCATCTGGATTCCATCTCTATTCCATACAGCAGGTGGTAGAAGGAAATCATCTGATACAATGATCCCAAGTTAGCAGGTGGTGGCATCAGTCAGGCTTTTCATAAACAACAAAGTGTCCTCTTCAGAATGTTTCAGAGAGAAAAATACAAGTCCACTCTAGCTTGTGTTTTAGTAAGTCATTTCAGAAATAATTTAACTAGCTATGGTCGATCAAAAATATACAAATAATCTTTAAATTGATCAAAGTTGTCACTATACATATCACTGTTGTTCAGTTAGCTTCCTTAGGGATTTTTTCTAGTATTCAAACTATTATTTGTTCTTTTAAATTAGTATAAAGGCTGCCTAATGACCATTGCCCTGTGATTGTTCTCTCAATAGACTTAGTGTATCCGTGTGTACATGCTATCTGTGCCTACAAATTTCTCTGCTCTCAGATTGCCATGAAGGATCATGCTGGTAACTCTCCTCTTCCTACATGCATTGCGTGTAGGAAGACATACAATCATATTTCATCAATGAAGTTATGTCAACTGCTCTCTAATCCCCATTTTCTAAATGATCTTTTTGCTTATTATATTTTATTGTTTATATTTATTTGTAATCTTTTCTCCTTTCTTGCAGTGCATGTACTAATATATTCAGTAAACATACAAATAAGCAGATTTTTAAAATGCAATAGATATACCTCTACGAGTCCTCTTTATATAATACATATTCCAAAAAACTATATCTTTGTTTTCAATAATGAATTTCCTTTAAACTTCAGTTTCTAAAGGATTTTGCTGATAAATGTAGTCTTATTGGTTTTTTTTAGCAAGTACACAGACACGTTGTTCTAACAGTTGACTCAAGGCTTAATATTCATGACTCTCAGTTACAACCATTCTGATTTTTGAAACATTTTGCATCCAATTTTCTCAAAAGCATACTATGGAGAATTATGTTCTCTATTTACTAGGAGATAATTTTTGATAATATATGGAAACATTTTCTAGACATTTTAGCATTCTACTTGGACACAGATAGCTTCCATTAGCAAATGCCCTAACAACATGCTCTTGTCTTCACTCGATAATGAATTACATAATATTTCATGTGTAGTAAAACGTTCACTCAGAAATATGGAAAGCATGTTATCTATCTGGAAGTAGAAACTAAACTCTGTTGCTTGCATAATAGTACTATTATTACTGCATCTTATTCCAATTTGGAAAATAATTATCTTCTTTCTTATAGAGAATGTCCAGGACTAAACCTTTCTGTGTATTGCACCATGCCTGCATAGTGAGCTCAGCAATCTTTGTCTGATATCATTTTCATTTACAGACAGATATCTGATACCTTGCAGAGGAACACTTAAATGTAATTATCTGTAACCTTATTACAGTGTCTTAGAGGTGGAAACTCTTAGCTGACAAGACTGACTGTGACAGACTGTTAGACAATCAGAAATCTACCTCACTTGGGTCATTCCTTCTAGTAAGCAATAAAATAGCAAGAACGTGATCTCTGTAACTAAGAGAAAAAATCTACAGGGCAGGAGATGCCTCCTTGAACTATTGAATCTGTACATATTGGGAAGATCTCTTATGGTATAGTAATTATCAATAAGAACTGTTTATCATACACATAGCAGTATAGTATTATGGATCATGTTGCTTCAGCTATGCTTAGCTTATTCCCTGTAGTTTTCCATTTTCTGTTATAAAATCTTCCAGTTTCTGAAAATGCCTCTACCTATACACTGGCAAGTGGCAATCACCACTCTTTTATATATCCATTTGCACATCCATTTATATATCCATGTATATATCCATGTAAATCAAATTTTTTTATATCTTAATGCTTTTAAACTTGTGTAACACATCAAAAGATAAAATAAAACAAAAACCTTTAGGAAAAAAATAAATTATGTGAAATTTCTTTTTAAAGTAGAGTATTTCCTGGGTAGTATTGTATTAAATACTCTGGACCTCAGTTAATGTACTTGTTATTTAAGTGGCTGTTATAAAAATGGAGGATTTAGCAGAAAGCTTCAAATTTGAATGAAAGAGAAAGGTCCTAAAATTAGAGAATTGGAAAGCGGTGTCCTTTTACAAGCAGTCTAAAAGTAACAGTAGACCAAATGTCGTGTATCCAACATGAGTTCTTGCCAACAAAATAGCTTGGCAGGAGATTAAAGGGATCAGCAGTTACCCCAGTGACCTGACAGAAGGCTAGTAAGGTGGATTGGCATCAGGGTGGAGGTGAAAATGAGGCACAGAGCCACTGCCCATCCATGTCAGAGACAGGAGGGCTGGAGGCCGGGCAGGATGACAGCATACTGTTCTTGCCCTTATTAGAAGGCAGAAAAGGCTGAATGCAGTGAATGTTTCCAGATTCTCAGATACTTGAAATCAATGTATGCACTTTTTTCTCATTTTGAACTTCCTTGATTTGCTGCAGGGAAATACGCAGGAAGGTAAATCTCTTACCATGAAATCCTTTGTGTAAAGTGAACGAGCAATGAGCATGCATCAACGAAAATACTCAGAGTCATTTTTTGCCCTGAAAAACTCCTGCTGGCACTTTGGAAGGTCTCTCTTTAGATATCAAGATAGAGGAGTGGCATGCAATTGTCTCTACTAGAAGCAGTTAATTCCAGCAGTTATGCCAAACTGAAGGACTTCGTTCCCCTCTCAAACATCCTCCTGTATACACAAAAATGGAGGGGGAAAACACTCATGCTGGGGGATCTCCAGTCTGGTGCCACCAAAAAGAGCAGCAGCCACAAGGATTGCAGTATGGCGTGTTCCTCTCAGTGCACAGAAGGGCATGACAGACAGTAAGCTCCAGTGCCAACTAAAAGCAGTGACACTGAGCAACAGCCCTGAGATCCTGCCAGAAGGGGATATGTTGCTTAATAAAGTCAGCTTTAGGTTGGTGCATAGCATCATGACTCACAGCACAGCTAAAGAACATGCTTACAGTTCCCTCAGATGCTCTACAGCACTTCTAGAGCAATGGCAGCAGACTTGTCTCAGCATCTGGGAAGAACAATTGATGAGATGATCTCCATGTAGGGTGAATAATTATATTTTCCCACATCACTGCCAGGTTTTTTAAATAATAGGCTTTCAATCAATCCATAGAATTTTACCATATAAAATAGACACTAAACAGCTGCTTTTTAAATATCTGTTTTTACTTAGCCCTTTTAGTGCAGGGAGAGGGATTATCTTAGATGTTACACCTTTGGTGATGGTTCATCTGAATCCAAATCTGACCTGCAAGTCAAGACTGCTCCTTTTGGGATGCGCCAAAAAACACTTTGATAGGAGGAGATGAAAGATGAAACTTGGAAATTAAACTTTTTATCAAAAACTGCGATCCACTAACCAATGCAAAAGTGAGACTGATTAAATGTGAAACATCAAGAGACAGTGGGCAGTGGGGGTGGACTGCAAGGAGTCCCCACCTCATTTGAGGAGGTCTGTTGTAGACTTGAGCACTATGTCCCTCTCAGCAGCCCAGGCTGTGCTCACTTTTTTTCTCCTCTAAAAGCTACGACCACCAAACCAGATGGGTGTATCCCATTTCACTCTGCTTGCTCTCTCACAGAGCAAGCTGCAGCTATAAATAGGTATTGCTGTAAGCCTCACCCCTTGCTCTGTGCTTCGGGTAATGGGACAGATCCACACTAGAAACCGCACAAAAAGAAATTTTATGGGCTCAGTGCTGCCTGGAACAGGAACAGTAGTTCTACAACTAATACAACTAATCCCATGGACTATAGGATTGAATTAAGTGGGAAAGAGTCCTAAAAATACTCACATATTTTTCAGAGTGATAATGCATTTTTGCTTGAACAGAATTAGAATTGAATTTACCAGTTTACATAAGTAGCTATTATTTAACTGAAGCAGTAAATTTTGAACATATTTTAAAACCTAACTCCATTCTTACTGACAGATTATCATTGAAATATCAGCTAAGTATTTGAGAACAAAATTCACCAAGTGCACCAGAGTGCTGGAGGGGCTTAGACTTCTAAGTTCCCCGATACTCCTGGTTCAACCGACCACATCTTCTGAGATGCTCTTTACCTTGAAATCTACCAGTCTCAGCAGGATTTGGGGATGCAACATTTTTCTGCGAAAGCCATGGCACCTTGCAATTTAAAGTGGGAACATTTGTGATGGTGCTCATCCCTGTTAAAATCATGTAAGAGCTGAAACTACTTTTCAGATCTAATTAAACTTTTTGGGAGTGAGAACCACCACCATAACTAATTATTAAAACAGCGTACAGATGTTGCACAGGGCTTGTACAAACCTGTGCCTATGAACAAATGAAAAGCTTTTAAGATCACAGAGTAGTGTTTGAAGTTAAAAATTAGCCATGATTACGTACACAGTTACCTGTCACTTCTTTTATGCTTCTGTAAAATAAAACTCTGTTAAGGAGAAGGTGTCCTGAAGAAATGCCAGAACTTGACACTTGCTTAAAATGTACTTCCAAAGCTGATAAACTTGATTATTAAAGCATATCTTTTATTTTAAAAGTTCCATTTGTTGTCATTTTGTATTGACACACAAGAGCCTGTGTAAGACACTTGCAGCACTGTAGAAAAGATTAAACTATAAAACATTTTATTTTTAATTGGCCATGCAATATACTGGAGGTAGTTTTCATACACAACTAGATTTGATGAAATGTAGTGAGATAAATGCATAGCAGCATTCATTACAAGTATTCTGCTTTTTAAAATGTGACTAAGTATTTAACTAGTGAAAAATGCTTTATTCTAATCCTATTCATTTATTTATTTTCCCGTTCTTCTGGAACAAAACATCTGAAAGATTTTTACAATTTTGAAGCGAAATTAAATTTTGCTGCATAAAAAGCCAAGAGAAAGTTCACTTGTGTCTTGGGAAAGGTCAAAAGAAGAAAGATGACGGCGCGAGTGTCTCAGAGCAGATGAAGAGCAACAGAAGTTCCTGCATCAGACACTGCCAGCAGGGAACAGGGACCCTCTGCCATCAGGGGACTGCTCCTCTAGCACCCCAGAGCCACTGTCTCTTGTGCTCCAAAGTCTGGTTTCAGAATCCCTAACACAGGCAGGGTGTATTTGGTTGCTTTTATCATCCCTGGCAGTCTTAGGCATTTTCATTGGTGCCTTCAGCTGAGAGTGTAGGAGCTCTGCACTGGATGCTGATGTTTGTGAAGGGCTGTCAAAGACTGCTGTTGGCTTGTTGCGCCTTGCAATCACAAGAGGGAGGTGGTAGAAACAGGGATCAGGCAGCATTCCCCATCCCTGTGCTCATGCAAGAGGACTGTGCTAGAGAAATGCTGCTGCTGATCCCTGTGACAGAGGATATAACTCCTTAGCTTGAATGAATCCTGTTTGCTAGATGAATACTGATACAGTCACTGCTTGCTGCAGGGATCAGACCCAAATGGCCTCATCCCACATGAGCCTGACTGCAATTTGCACAGCTAAGTGGAGCAGAAACCAGAACTAGGAAAAATCTCCCTAGGTTGTGGACAGAATTCCTTACAGCCATTCCAGTTTAAACTGATAATTTTTAACAGACCTGGGTTTTTTTCTGCTTCTGAAAAAACCAAAACAAAACCAAACCAAACCAAAAAAACAAAAAAACCCAAAACGAACCAAAAGTCATAAAAACCAAAAAAAACCAAAAAAAACCCCACAAAAATACCAAAACAAACCAACCAACCAACCAACCAACCAACCAATCAACCAACCAACCAACCAACCAAACAAAAAAAAAACCAAAAAAAAGCAAAAAAGCTTCTTCCAACTGATTTTTCATTGTTAGTAAACCAAATGCTAGAATAGTGAGGATAGTGTACTTGCAATTTAATAAGAACAAAAGCTTCAAAGAAAGAAAGAGAATTCCATTTGGCAAAAGTCTGTAAAGGATCTAGCTTGTATATTGTGCAAGTCTAGTGCAGTCTGAATTTTCAGAAGTTTCTAATTTGCCAAAATCTGAAGAATGCAAAGGCCAATCACTATGATATATCAAATTTCTTTGCTCCAAGAAACATTTTTTTAGGTGAGCAGCACTTTGTCAGTAGGTGCAAACAACTTATTCTTTGCATAACCAAAGTATCAGAGACGGCTACAATGTTTTATTTGAAATATATCAAATATAATCAGCCCAAAGTCTTTTAAAGTTAAGAATAATGACGACAGGATCCTGCAAAGGTTGCTTTGTACAGTCTCAATACTAAATAATCCTAGAAGGTCTACCTACCACAGCTATATGCATTACTAGAAAGTAAGTAAATAAATATTTGATACTTTGGAACTTAAGACTGGCAAGCTCAAGGGGAAAAAAAAAAAAGACATGGCTGTCTGTATTTTTTCTTAAACTTGTGCTAGCTGGTCCTTTTCCACTTCCTATGAAAGGACATAAAAGTCAGACCTGTCTCTTTTTTTTTTTGTCTTCACAAACCACAAGACTGATTTGGTCTGTCAACACCAGGACACTGAAAAGCCTCATATATCAGTCAGACTGCTGGGACTGACTTTCCTCTGCTAAAGCCTCACCAAAGCAACAGAGTGGATGTAGGATGGATGAAAAAAAAGATCATGCTAGTGAACAAACTTACGTTGTTTTAGCTTGTGATGTGGAAATTGCTTTTGAATACAAACCAAAAAAAAGACACGAACAATTCTTGCTTTCTCTTGTAAGCGGGATATTCTTCTTTGTGAAAAAGATAACGGAATTTGGATCTCAAGCTATCTCTGAAAAAATTTAAAAAAAAATCTGATAACAGCTGAATGGCATTTCTTCAAACTTCCTTGTTAAGGTAGATAGGGTTTGCAGTCAAGATAGTTAGGAAGAACTACTGCAAACAAAGACATAAGGTATAAAGTAATATCTAAACTATAACTTGTAGCATCCCCTGGGAGTAAATAAATTACCCAGTTACAACAGTAACCTCTACATATTTATCTATGAAATTCCATCTAGAGATTCCTAAAGTATTCAGTGAAATATTAATCATCACAACCTTCCTGATGAACAGATGTCATTATTCTTATTTCAGAGACCAAAACACTGTATCACTTCATGATTTAAATGACTTGCTTAGCTTCACTCAAGAAACCTGTAGCAGTGCCATGAAATGTGTCCAGATACGAGGAATTCACATTTTAAACTGTCAGTTCAAAGTCTTATACTTTAAATGCAACATGCTTTTGCATTTGATCTTTGTCCAGAACTTCAAACTTAATTTAAACTCCCATTTTGAAGCCTCACCATTTGCATGCTATGTGGCCTGCAGGAAAACACTGTTCACATAGTTGAAGACTTTGTTTGAACATAAGAGGAACATACCTTTCCCACAAATGTCTTCAGCTAGATCATCAACACCTTGTTATTATATCACTTAACACAGTGTACATGGATCTCAGAAATGGTGTTAAAGTGAAGAGGGAGTGAGGTATGTGGCTTTACATTCTTTAGAGAGATACATTATTTTGCACTTCCAGCCTGAGCAAGACCACTTTCACACCCCTCTTTGAATGTACTGCAGGTTGTGTGGGGAATACATGATGGGGAAGAATGTGCTTCAGTGAGATTCAAACCCCCAATTTTTATGGTTGTAATTTTGTGTATTTCTGTAAATCTGTGCCTCACTACCCTCATGATAAAGATGTTTCCCTTAATAACTAATCTAAACCTGCTCTTTTCAGTTTGAGGCCATTGGCTCCTTGTCCTGTCACAAGTTGCTCTTGTAAATAGTCCCTCTCCGTCTTTCTTGTGGGCTCCCTTCAGGTACTGGAAGGCTGCAATTAGGTCACCCCAAAGCCTTCTTCTCTCTGAGTAGCTGTTACTTTTTCTGAGAAGTTGCTTCCATTAGGAAAGGGAAAACCTTAAGACACTCTGAAAAGCTGAGGAACAAAATTCTGAACACTAAAACATTGGGAAAGTACTTGGAACTCTGGTAGAATTTCCATGTTTTTCTAACAGCAATAGTATAAACAGACTTACCTATATAATCATGAGATACTTTGTCACACCTTTTCTGCACCATTATTTTAAGTAACTAAAAAGGAGACACTGTTCATTTTCCCCTCCTTGTCATGAGGCATCTGTATAAGAGAGATCATGTTGCCCACATTGTGGCAGCAGAAAAATGAAATGGAATAGCCAAAGAATACTATATTGAATGGAAGGCAATGATCCCACTCCAACAGCACTTAAGAGATATCTTGTCCTGGCAGTGTTTACAGTAGGAACCAGGAATAGCAAATAAGCTTGGGAAGTTGCCATACTGAAGATGGTTGCATGCATTTAATTCACTCTCAGTTTTTATGACAAAAAGTAGTTCTGGAAATTGTGTCAGAAGCTGATATTGATTGATTTTGTACATTGTTGAGTAAACATTGTTGACTAAACCATTTCTTAAATTTTTCCACATGCACTGACAACTGATGAACCAATTTTCATAGGTGACTGTAGAGAACCTTCTTACTATATCCCATTAAAAACAGCCCAACTGGAAAAAATTTTATGCATGACTGCATACATGTATACATGCACACATATAGACATACATACATCACAGGTGAAACCAGAGCAGGCCTAAAGATAGAGAAAATAACCTTCTTCCACAGGGCCTTCCTAGCAAGATTCTGAAGAATGGCTGCTGGGATTACACAGTAACATAAACAGATATGCAAAAGTGAGTGTCAGAGAATTTCATCAATTTGCGTGTGTTTCTCCCCAGTCTGATTTGGGTTTCCTCTGAAAGGTAAGATCTCCCAAGTCAACTGACAGAAGTGAAGGGTTGCCTAACTGCAATAGAAAAAATAGAAGACAGGTCTAGCTCTGCATACTATTTTTATGAATTCTGAGATTTCTCTGAGATGTTCTCTTTGGAAGGATTCGAACTCTCCAGTGTTTTCTCCTGGGTAGAAATTACTCAATGCCAACATTGAGGCAGATCCTAAACTGCCTCCAGGATCCCTACCCTGTGCAGTGCAGTGGATGCATGGATGGCTGATGCCATTGGGCAATTACTCACCGGTAGTAACTGAAGATGCATCACCCCTTCCTTCAGGAACAGAGGTTTGCTGTTAGACGTTTATAACATAGAAGTACAAGATGTTTGCCTGCTACAGCTCTCTCTTCGAGCTTAGCAGGATCCCTGAAAGGCCTTTGACACTGCCTCTTGAAGGCATCCCTGAAGAAGCTGCAGTTTCTAATCTCAGCACAACAGCCCTGATATTCTCTGGAGGTCTCCTTGCCTAAGATGATAACATTTGACAGTCACTGAACTTCCTCCTTTCCCATGAAATACAAGGAAGGGGAAATCCCAACATCCTGCAACTGAAAGAAAATAGTGAACTAATCCAATATGCTCATGGGCACCAAAAGGCTCCTTGTCTGCCTGCCCCACAGTTCTTGTTATCCCTCTTTATGAAATGAAACTATGAACCCTCTGTGGGCCCTACTCTTTTGAATGAAATTTGTCTACAAGCATAACGCTTTATTGTTATGCACAAAAAATTTCACCATGGCCATACAGAACAAGAACCCGTAACACTGCATGCCCTTTCTGGCTGGCAGTTGCTGGCAGAACAAAACTATTTGCAATCTTTTCCGCAGCTGCAAAGTACCCTTTGTGTATTCATTTCTCCAGGATGTAATGCTACTTAAAATGCAGAATTCATTTTTAATTTAAATTATTTATCTTTTGGACCGTTAATTTGACTAGTGAAATATTCTATCAGCTAATTAATAAGACAGCAGGTATATTCGCCATTTTAGGGGCTAATTTTCAGATTGTTTCAAGTTATTCTGTACTTGTGCAGCAAAAGCATGCATGACATTTAAGTGATTTCAAGAGGCATTAAATTTTTTGGCCATAACCTACGGAATTGTTTGCAAGTCAGAATTTATTGGGAGAAAATCTGGGCCAGAAATATTTCTTGAAGACTGGAACATTTCAGTTTGAGACTGAGATTCCCTGCCTTCCTATTATCCCAGAATTGCAACATTTGGGAATTCAAAGTGCCTGACGTAATGCTCAACACAATGTGGTTTACAAATACCCCATGTGAAGAAATTCCCCTAACATCGGCCTCTTTACTTTTGGGTGGATTAATGCCATCCAGAAGCATTAATCAATTATCCAACATTAATATTAGTATCAATTACTTGTAAACAACACCTTAGAGACAGAAAATGTTTGAAGAAAAAAAATCAGCTAAGGCTTTTCAGCCAATCAGAAGGCAAATAGAAATGATGGAACGTGTTTGAAATCTGGAATTTTCATTCCAACAGAAAACGGCTAAAAAGGCAATGATAAGATTAGGGTGATTTGACATTAAGATTCTACCAGCTCACATAACTTAAGTAAAAAGAGCCTATGAAAGCTATTTCAGTTGTGTGCCAATAAGCTTCAGGTCATACATACCACACATTTCTTTTTATTCCTTTACATTTAAGTATTGCCTTTAGTAATAGCTGCATACTGCCCTATGTATAACGTGTGCTGCTGAAACTTAAGCTTGGGGAGAAGGACTCACTGAGTTGAATCCCTGTCAAAAATGAAGAAAGTTTTATAAAGTAGTCAGAAAGAGAAAATACAGCTCTGCCTTCAACAGGTACTGGAATCCCATGCATTTGCAAGGGACTCAGCTACCATGGCTTGATACATTACCATATAAGCTCAGCAACAACAGAATGCTTTCTTGGGCTGTATCAATCAATATGGTGATTTTATCAGCTCCTTCACGTTGTATTTTTAGCCATCTATTCTGACAAAAAAACAGAATTTCAAAAGTTTGCAGAATTCTTCATACTTGTTGTCTCTTCTCACTCAGATGGGAAGCTTGTTGGCACTTTCCAATCAACCAAAAGGACAGCAACAGAGAGGTTATAATATTTTTGTCTTTCTACTTGTGAAACAAAACTCACCTTTTGCTATTTAGTCATGTATTTTCAGAAACTGCTTCTTCATCCTCACAATGTACCCCTGGCCTCTGCTGGTGCAGTCCAGTCAGCTGTGACAATTGCTTTTTAAATCTCTTCACTCTAAAAAACTGTTCAGCAATGTCTCTGTTCTTCCATAAACAGGCCCTACACAGACACAAAGGGGCTGAAAAGACGAATTTAGCCTTCCACAGGCTTTTTCTACTGGGTCAATTCAGCAATTATTGATTTCACTGACCTTTTCAAGAATTTAATAAACTTTACTTCTCCTTCCTAACCTACAATATAATGTGGCATTAAAGTAGCTTTCCTTTAAGAAGTATTTCAAGTGCATTAATCTGACACTAAAAACAAGCAAGGATAACATAAACACAGGTTGACATTAAAGCTAAAACATTGTACAGATGTTCCAGTAAATAACAGCTGCCATTATCAAGAAAGTCATCCTTTTTATTTGATACTTCTAAATTAAGAGTTAATAATTTGGGAAAAAATATAACTTAGAGTTAAAATTATACTCCATTTTGGTGCTGACATTTGGCATATTGCTGCAGCTCAATCCCAGAAGTGCGAAATACAATCCCAACAATCTAGGGTAATCCAAAGCTCACTTCAAGAGTTTCAGCTGAAATGGGGAGTCATTCTTTTTATTTGATACTTCTAAATTAAGAGTTAATAATTTGGGCAAAAGTTCAGAATTTAAATGGTTGACATATAGTGTACAATACATATAGTAAAACTTTATTTTAAACTACTGATAGTAAAAGTGTGAGAGGAAAATTACTTTTGTTTCCCCTGTTTGCCTTTTCCAAATTCCTTGTCATAGAACATTTAGGTATAGGAAACGCACACAGCTGTGATAATGGCATGGTACAAACCAATGAAAACTAATATTACTTAAATACTCTTTCAGCACACTCTGTGGAGCCTTAATAGGAGCAGCAAAGGTTACTAAACAAGGGTAAACTTTCTTGTCTGTTTACTACAATGCTTGGTTATAAGGAGATGAGTTAAGGGGTCTTTTGTTGTGTTAGCCTTCATAATATCTACCTCTCCAAGGTTGAGTAAAACCTTTCAGATTTTCCAAAGACAGTTTTGATGCCTTAATTGCTATCTTTTTTTTTTTTTTCCTGAGCTAATTAACATCAGTTTGTAAAAATCCCCTGCAAGACATTGCAAAACATCACTTGTTAAAGAGATTGTGGGGCTTGCTCTTGACAAATGTGAAGTGACATTCTGCCTGTGTCTTTTGTAAGATCATATAAAGGAGTTGGTTCATCTACCAGAAAAAGAAAAAAATCTCACCAGGAACCAGTGAAAAAGACAATACTCATCATACAGAGTCACAGGGCTAAGTAAAAGGTTCACACATCTTGCTCACATGAGATGAAAGGGAATGAATCTAAATTCATTTTACATTTGATCACAGACAAGGAATTCTCCAGATCAAAGTGTGCCATAATAATGAAGACTAACTAAATGCAACTAGATCCAAAAACATCTGTCAGGGACTTGATGTCTAAAAATGGAAATCCTTTACATTAATGTATTATTACATAACCACATGAGAACCGAAAGACTCTTGAAGTCTTATTTTGTTTTTGTGTATTGTGGTTAAGAAAATTCAACTAACATAACCTCCCCAAATGCATCTAACACACTGAGAGAAAAGAGTTAGATATTATGATGAGTTTTCAACCTCTGCTCTCTTTGTGTCTGATCAGGCACTACTTTTAAAAAGGCTAACAGCAGAAATGCTGATGACCTAAATAAAATATATCAGCAGCATAGGAAATGAGTTTGATGGTTGCAATCCAATTTTCAGTGGAGAAGGGTGCACATCGCGCATCACACATCACAAAAACCTTCTCCACAATTAGCACTAATTGGCAACTTTTTTGGCAGTCTCTTTACAGAGGCCAAAACCTGAATGAACATGGAGATTAAACTGTCCTTTTGTTCCTAGAAGTACTCTGAGCAGCAGCTGAAACTTATTGGTACAGTAAAGTGGAAAAAAATGTGGCATTTCTGGCTGTGCTGTACCTGCTCTGGAGATGATCAGAATTCATTCTTCAGGGCTGTCAAAGCAACTTGCATATGCTAATAGAGTTACAGCAGAAAAGTGAAAACATTTTTTAACTAAGTGAAAATGGTTAAAATGTGTATAATGTTTAACGTTGTAGTGAAAAAAAGTGTGGAATCCTAAGCTGTGCAGAGGTGAACAAAAATGGGCTTGTCTCTTGATATGAGAGGCATGTGTGTGCTGAAGGAAGTGTTGTTTCCTTCCATCATTCCTCTGTGTTCGCTCATTCACTAATGCAATCTTTAGTGTAGTAAAACTGTCTGGATGCTGGGAAAAAATTGATGCCCTTTTCAAACTTTAACTTACCAAACTGCACTCAGAGCTTGATCACACAGCTGGACCCACACTGTTCCACAGAGGAGAAGGCATGTTTTGCTGCAGCCAGCCTTGCTCCTGAAAAGCTTTTGGAAGTTGTCAGCCTGAAGAGCAGCTCTTGGCTCTGCAGCAGTTGGGACTTGTACTGGCATAGAAGTGTCTTTCATGTTTCTGGTTGAGTGAAGCTACAGTGCAACAGACACTTTGATCCATTACCCTGCAATCCAGTCTGCAAAGAAAATCAAGGGACAGAGGAGAGCCCCTTTTCTGATAGGTTACCAAATCTACTGACTCTTGGCTGGAGCTGTTTACTGTTGCCATTTCCAAGAAACTGTCCTTGTCCCAAGCTTTCACTAATCTCTGCAGTTTCCAGGAAATGCAGGCAGCTCTGCTTGTGGTGACATCAGTTTCAGTTCTGCTAGTATTATTTTGATTTATTCTAGAGACTCTTTTTATTCATGACCTAATAGAATTTAGATTGGTATGTTGGTGTAGCATAATAGTACTAATTTCTGGCAACAGTACTTAGTACTGCCTGAGAACAGTTTATTTTCATGGTGCTTACTGAACTTCACAGCTGTCACATCATTCAATTTTGACAGCTAAGTCCTTCATTCCTCTCACAGATTTAGATTACCTTCTGTTCTTGTCTGAAATTATTTAGCTCTAATAGCAAACGCAAAGAAGATGGCAAACACACACTATTTATGCTTCTACTGCAAGACTTTATTGTCGTCAAAAGATACAGAAAAGTCAAGTCAAGAGAATATCATCAGAATTCCTATTTCTTGCAGTCAATGTTATCATTGCATTTTTGTGGAAGAAAAAAACCCTTCTGAAACTGATTTTAAAGCATGAGAGATGGTGGCATGGCAGAAGCAATTGGTTGTGTCTTGCAGGTCAGATGTACAGCTCTCCTTGAGGTATTCACTTGTCTCAGTGGTTTGATATTCACTTATAAACTGTGGAGAAATGTAAGTAAATGTCATTATAGGCCAGACTCAATGAGCTAGAAAACTAGCAAATGCTATTGATAGCAAGAGATTATGTATTATTAATGTTTGTCTGTGTCTGAAGAGTTTATGAATCAAAACCTGTGTGAGGGATAGGATAACAGTGGGCTGTAACTTGAAAGACAGCAGCTCTCACTGAACAGGATACAGATCTCTTACATGAAGCAAAATGTGACAACGTTTGATCTACCCTGACAACTCTCCTTTTTACTCTTTTATGTTCTCAGGTGTCTTTTAATTATTCTGTTTCAAGGCCTTACTTTTTTAATCAGAGCTTGTATTTTACACTATCTTTCAAAGAAAAGTGAAAAACGATGTACAGCTGACTACAATGAAATGGCAAAATATGCTGCACACAGCAACAAAAGTTTCCATACATTTCACCCTAGTTGGTTTTCAAATACTGATCTGCTCAAAGCTGTTCACATTCAGCACCCCCTTGCTTCATGTTTACTACAGGTAGTGTAAATCAGTGCCCATCAGTTCTTCACCCTGAGCAGATCTGTTACAGCCAAATAGACCCAAACTCTCAGTGAAGATTGGCATTGCGCATAAAATGCCTGGAACAGTTTCCACACTTTAAGTGTGACTGAAATGCAAGTTTTTGAAAGCGGATGGTTATATTTCTTAGTGACTCAGTGAGCAAGTTTTTTTTAAATACACATTGGTTCAATTTAACACAAATTGTTAACAAAATTCTTTATTGTTCCACAGGCAAGTATTACATGTACTAAAACTCCAGACAAGTATGAAAGTACTTTCACAAACACAGTTTTGCCTGTTAACAACAGCTTCCAGGCTTCTGGAGGTTTGGGTCATTCCATTTGACAGACTTCGCAGTGTATTTTTAGTGTCTTCAGATAGCAAATTACCCCATTTATTATCAAAAAATGAGATGAGCTGTTATTTAAAGAAGATTATTTTCTTAAATCAAAATGATCTGTCTTATTAAATTGTCAGATCAGTTTTAAATGTAGGGGTGAAAAAAGAGGAATAATTCCTTTCCCTTTCTTTCAATAATTTTAAATCACACTAAGAGCTACTCTGAACTCTATGGCAGTTAATTAATTCTCCTTATATAATGCACCCATAGGAGAACAGGATTTGACCTAAAATATTTACTGGTACAGAGATTATTACATTTTTAGGGAAGTTACACTGGGGAATTACATGGCTTTGCGTATGTTGTGCTCTGTGTGCATTTGGTTGCCACACTCCACAAGCTCCCCACTCCTAGAGGGGCAGTCAGGGCCAGCTGAGAAGAGGAGGGTAAGTGGACCTAAGGATGCAGCTCTGACAAGATCACAAAAAAAATAGTCTCCTTTCAGATATCTCTGCGCCCAACAGTGCCTGAGGAAACAAATCCAAAGCAATTGCTGTTTTCACTCAGCGTCTTCAAAATCTGAAGGCAGAAATGTTCTTCTGAATTTAAAGGGATCAGACTGGATTTTGACACAAAATGAACAAGTCAGATCCATCCTGAGGATCACTGGAACACACCTGTGACTTACACCCTCATTCCAGATTGACAATTTGAGGGAGATTTTGTTTGGTTGGAAATCTCCTGTGTGTACCACTTAGTGATCTTCAGGAGGGGTTTTTATTGGGACCATCTTGTTGAAGGGCTGACTGAAGAAGACTCCCAGTCATTTTCTAATATTCCAACTATCCAACTATCTTCCTTCCAGCTTTGCTCTGACAAATTCCTTCCCCAGTCCTTTTCTCTTTCCATCATCTCCTTTATTTCATCCTCAACTATTGGTTCTGTCTCAGAGTTTGTTCCCAAACTCGCTTATTCCAGCACACAAGACACTTGACTCTTCCTTCTACCATTAAGGTCCAGAAAATCCCTATTTCAATTAATTATCTGTTAATGTTTCTATGAATAGAAGATTAGTGGAATTTTTGCCTCCACATTTCTGTAGTTTGGCATTTAAAAAACAGTAGCCTTGTGAATGAGATGCCAGAATACACAACGCTGCAATTACCAGTGAGCATCCATGGAAAATTTGGTGGTTATTGTCAGGAAATAACATTAGTTCCTTATCTTTAGTATTGCTCAGGTATGTCCTTTCCAAAGACATAAAAATAGGACTATTTCAAATAGCAAAACAGCATAACATCAGGAAATAATTAGGAAGTGCATTATCAGTGTCACATCTCTACCCAATATCCAATTTATATTTTCTGCAATAGCAAGCACACAGTTAAACTTTCAAATAAATAATACTAATAATAACAGCAATGGAGTCCAAATAAATCAAGAAAATTATATGATGTACTGAACTTGATTATAATTCTGAGCTCCAAGCTTCTAGACAGCTCTTATGCTTGTTCAGTTCATGAACATTTTACATTCAATATGTTTCACATTACCATCTAAGCTTGCATCGAAAGTAAAAATTGAGAACCAATTCATAGTGAACTCAAAGAGACACCACACAATATAAACATCAGAATCTACTTTTTTTCTGGCTGAACTTCTGTAGAGTCAGATGGCAAGTCAGATACAAGGGAATTTCAATTTCCGGAAATTGTTCAGGCTGGCTCTTTATTATGGGGTCTTTGAAGGGCTTTAATAGATACACAGATAGATATTCTCCTATTTATCTGTTATAGTGCACTTCTATCATTTTGTGGTCTTTTCCTTGACTTTCATAACACAGTTCTCTATACTTAACTTTACTCTCAAGGTGAACTAAAATTTTTATAAGATAAAATCTCAACTGGCATCTGTGCTGAAAATATAAGTTGAGTTGTTCTGTTTGTGACTTGGGTAAAGGTAAGGAGTATTTTGGGTTATGTACTCATAGTTCTTGCTGGTCTCCTTAAGCCTCCATTGTATCTTAATTATTGTTTCTTTCTTTTTCTTTCTTTCTTTTTTTCTTTTCCCCTAGCATGCTTCATCATTTTTTCATACATTATACTGGTTTTGGGCACCCTACCATCCTGGACCTCCCTACCTACAGGGTGTCCAGGTTAGCCACAAGACTGGGAGTCTTAGAGTGACTTGAAGGGAGGGAATGCAGAAGCCTGGAGTTTTGAGCTCTTTCTTTTCCTAAAGCAGAAGAAAAATAAAAGATGATCACTTTGAAAAGTGCCTCTAGATGTCCTTCAGCATTTTTACAGCATTCTTGTGGTTCAGTATTCTGCAGTTGATACCTTGATGTTCTTCAGCTTTTCTGTAAATAGCAATCTGCATTTCTTTCATCAGCTTGGAAGGTACTCCACAAACCTCTCTAGGAAGATGAGGAAGAAAATCTACTTTCATTTATATGTCCACCACAAACACAAGGTCCTTCTAGGTGTGAGGAGAAGACGGGTCACATGATCCTTAGAATCTCTATTATGGTAACTGAGGAGAGCAAAGGAAAGTCCATCGAGTTCTTCTTCTTGGGTAGGATCCTCTCCTTCTGTGTGAATATAAATGTTTCAAGTCCAACATCTTCAGGTACACCTTTTAGTCAGACTCTAGACCCTCCTTATCTGCTGTTATAGGAGGATACACTGAGGCACATTTTGGCTTCATCTTGGCATCTCTCTACTCCGTGGGCTTTTCTAGACCTTTCTTAAATCTTTTTAACCCTGGAAACTAAATTTTTTCTTGGCCTTTTGCCTTTTATTGCCAGTGTTGACAACTTGCCTCTAGCCAAGCAACTCCCACCATGACAGACAGTGTTTTCCTTACTCTGCAGGTCAGACTCTGATCTCAGTCATGACTCTGTAAAGGACTGCACTACTTTAACAAAGGTTAAAGTCCACCCCATCATCTTCTTAGACTGTTCTTGCAGAGCTTCTATTCAGCTATTCCAATTCCACTCCTTTAAGTGAGAATTCTCCAACTTCAGAGAGAGTTGAAGGCTACCAGTACATTGCAGGCATGGCATCTTCATTTTTATTTAAAGGAAAAAGAGAAATATTTACTCATACAATTTGACCATATTTTAGCTATGATAGAGATTAAAACTGAATAGTTTGTAAAATTTTGTAAAGCAGTAAGTTCTGTGTATCCTCAGCATGAACAGGATTCAGAAAAAAAATCAGACAGAATTAAGTCTGTCCAGTATTTGTCTACTCAGGTATTTTCTTTACAGAACATTTATGGAGGTACAGTTGAGTTCTATGACATGAGCACCTCAAAAATAGATCTGACTTAATAACTCCTGTTTCAGAAATATTTTCCAGTGTCAAATGTTTGCTCATGACACTGAAAATTCTGCTGAGTCAAGTGATTCAATCACTGGAAGTGTTCAGAAATAATTTTAACATCGTGTTATAATTTGTGTTATAGAAATTATAGCATTGTATTTTAATTTATACTTTCCCCCTTAAAATCTGACTTTATACACCTTCAGCCTGTATTCAAGTTTGTAGTCTGCCTTTAGTCGCTGTTTCTTCCAGACAGAAGGAAACTCAGAGAATGCACTTGCCTGACTGTGCTACTCTTTAATAGATTTCATGCCTATGGGGAACTGGATTTACTCAGGTATGATGAGAACAAGGTTGAAGAGATACAAGGACACAGTAAGAACAAGAAACCCTTTAATTTAGGTAAAAATCACTTTTTCAAAAGTCCTCTTTCAGTTCAACAAAACTGCAAACAGAATTATTTTCAATCTTAAAGATTAAATTCATAATAACTGTAGAGACAAAAATAGAAGATTCCAGTCATACATGAGATTAATTCTGACACAAAGTATTTTGTTCTCCAGATGATAATAGAATAAATAAAAATCTATCCATGCCAACAGCTGGATTTGTCTACCAACCTCATTTAAAGTGTAAATACATTGTCTTTCAGAGAAGGATTCATACACTTTTCTGCTCTCAACTTTTAAAGTATTTCTATTACAAAATATAAGAATAGGTTTTTATAATTTTCCTAATGGTCTCCTTTATTAGTTTCCTTTTTTTTTTTTTAAATAGATATATTATAAGATGGAAAATCCCTCACTTGAAGTTCTTACAGTTAATGGATGTGATTTGTCACTTTGCTGCAAACAGTCAAATGATCCCTCCAAGCAGGGTCTGGAAAACAGCTGATTTCATCTTCTCTTATAGTAATAGAATCTAACATATACTGAATAGAACTTTAATAGTCACATCAGAGATATTTCAGGTGCTTACCATTGGCAAAATAATAAAGGCCATTGGCAAGTGAAATCCACAGCCCTACTGGAAAACCCCACTTTTGATAAAAGGAATCAAAAAGTCTGCTATGCTTGTTGCCCTTTTTGGTTTCTTTCTTTTTAAAATCTTTCCTTGCTGCCCAATAAAGTTGCTCTGAGGGTTGGCCTTCAAGCTGATGGTGCTCTTTAGGGCTCCAGCTGCAGTTGTGTGGCAGTGTTTCAGCATTGCATGGGATAAAAAGAGTCCTCCGATTCAAGCATGTGGAAAGGACATACACAATGTAAACCCACAACGTATCTACTGCGCACCAAAGGGGGCTGCCACATGGTAGCAGCAGTCTGCCAAATCCTCTGAACTTTTGGCATCTAATAATAGGGCCACTGCAATAAAAGAAAACCAAGGAAGGAAATTATTAGGGAGCTGGGAAAAGTGACTTATGGTGCTTTTTTCAGGGCAATCTCTTTATCCCACTTCATTAATGCAATGATGATTGGATTGATAGAGGCTTAGCTCAGAGTACATCTGTTGGACAATAGCTGCTCTTTATTTATCTCTGTTCTGTGTATCAAAGGGTATAAAGAGAAGTTAACACTCTTTCTACACTCCAGCCTCTCACCCCAGCCCCAGAGCCTGGAATTTTCTTTCCCACTGTTTTGCTTCAATTAGAAAGGATATGCTCAAATGTTGCCTTTGTTCCCGTTTCAGAGGGATGGTCTCTAGGACCTGCAGCAATCTCCAGCAAGAAAGACAAATTGAGCATAGTAACCCTCAGGGCACCATTGATCCCAGAAGGAAAACATGGGAAAAGTACACATGAATATCTTTTATGAGTAGTATTTTTAAAAAATGTGAAGAAAAAAGTAGCTTATATATTCAAATGTGAGGGTATATACCTAGCTGAGTGAGAATGAATTAATAGATGTTATATTAGATTTTGTTACAAACATAACTAGCAGAAATTGTCAGACTTTGATTTTTTTTTGTATTTTTGCAATTATTTTTTTTTTAAATACCTCTTAGGATGATGAAAGTAACACCACAAAGTAAGGTTTGAACAAACCTCCTATCTTTATGACACTAATCCCAAAATAGCACAGAAAATTGTTATTTCTGGCACTGACTCAACTGGCCTTGCTGAATTCTACTTTTAGTTTATATGGCTGCACATCTCATGAATTCCAGGGGAGTCATTTGACTTTTCTGACTTTTTTTAATTTGAAAACTGTTACATAGAAAGCTGTTGATGTTAATGGAATCAGCTCAGACTTATTTAAGTGTTAGCAGAGTGTGCTGTTATAAATAAAAGGTTTTCATCATGTTGCATGAAATTGATCTCTAAATACCACAGAACACATGATTCAATCTCCTTTATTCATTAGTATTTTTATTTTCCATGTCTTCCCTCTGAAAAACCTTTCAAAACATTTACACATTGATTTTTATATCCTGCTCTCTCTTTAGCTCATTCTCTTTGTTCCTTTCTTTTCCATGTCACTTCACTCCAGAATATTAGTGTTAATTTTTTTCTCTATACTCTCTTTCTCCAGTCCTATCTCATGTTTTTTTCACTTTTTAAAAAATCTTCTTCTACCTTACCAGGTGAAATCTTTTCCCAGAGTTCTTCTTTTGTCAAAATGACTGTTTCTTCACCAGCTGCAACATCATAAGCAAGCATTTCCTGCTAGACCAGAATTATCATTCCACAGCATTATTTTTTGAGAGTGAAGTTTTAAGAAAGAAAGGACAGTGTCTGTTGTTGAGAGGAAGGCATATTATCTATCAAACCACACTAACCAACCTCCCTGCATGTTCTCACGCACTAGTTCTACCAGGACTGGCCTGGACCGGTTAAACTCAATTCTGTAATGGAGGCAAACAGTAGAGGTGTTTGAACTTCAGCATCTTCACCCTCTTAATTGTCTGGAAATATTTTGAGTTATGCCTTATGTTCTCTCTTAGATGAGTCAGATGGAATTAATTTATATGATTTATCCATTTATGAATAGTCAAAGAAAATTGATTAACTGTAGTATGCTGCTGGTTCTCCATAAGGAAAAAAAATGTAGATAACAACAGGGAATTGTGAAATATTTATAAATCACCAAAGAGGATAGAAAATAAAACTATTTTCACAAATACTTGTGAAAAATTAAATTCATTCCAACACTAGAGATTGGAAACAAGACTTATTCAGGTTAATAGAAAATAATTATCAACTACAAACTTTACAAAACCCCCAGAAAGGGATTCAATACATGTGTCATCATACAGGAACACGACCTTAGAAAAGTAAAGTAGATATTTGGAAATATTTTTCCACAAACAAAGCTCTTCCAAAATGAAAATAATTATGGAATTATTTTGGTTACCCATCAGAGGTGGTATGTTATGCATTTTCAGAGAGCTGGACATGGATTGCCTATGGCAAGAGGCAAGCTCCTCTATGTATCACAAGTAACTCTTCTACATTTCCAGTAACTGCATCCTGGAAATAAAACATCTAATTTCAGCAATCTCTCTTCAGTGATGTATTTGGTGTTAAGTCAACTTTCTGACTTCAGAAAACAAGAGACACAGATTTTACAGATGAACTTTTACAGTTTCCAGAGGTTCAGTATGTAAAATTTGCAGCCATAAGGATTGTTTTCTGGAGCATTGTGATCTTTCCTGGTACCCTTTAACAATACTACAATGTCTTTGGGGTACATCATATTCCAAAAACATTATTTCCATTGAAGTCTGCAGCCATGGCTTATTATTTGTGTTTTTTGAGAAGTAAGAACACTGCCTGAGTCAGAGTTTCGTCTCCACTCTCCAGCCATGATGGGCACTACAAATTCACATGATAAAGCATTTATTTTTCACCAGTACAGCCCAGTTTGGAAAGAAAAAACATGTAAAGAATCGAAAGGCACTACCTAATTTTTACGCATAGCACCAGAGAGATTTTAAGTAGGACTCTTCACCAAAAGGTTTATTTTTAAGAGGCCAATGCTAAGTAGGACCCTGTCATCTTGGAGCTTCTCCATAGGGGATACAGGCTGGAGATAAATAAGTAACAACACAACTTATCTGATCTATTCTGTCTGCATAACGAGAACATGAATCTGTACCTATAAAGAGTGTCCAGTTCAGATTAGAATCCTGACAGTGACTCAGATTTAAAAGTCAATCTTTTGATCTCTGTTAGGACTGATTACTCTTGTCACTGGTCACTTGACCAGGCTCTACAGCACATCTAAATCAGGGCCATAAACTGAAAACAAATTTCTGATGTGTCATGCTCAAGGCTCAACTGTGAGGGCAAACTCTGAATGACAGTTTCTAAAGATAAATTATATTCCCTGGGCTAGAAAAAGTGAATATCTAAATAGGCAAGGATAAGGAATTGCTTCCTGATTTATATCTGTCCATTTGAGAAAGCTCTTTTCCTTTTGTCAGGTTGGCAAGTGCATTTCTTCTTTTGTGCCAAGCAAGAATTTTCAGAGTTCAGAACATAAATGAAAGGTCACAGAAGTATAGTTTGCTTGCACTAAATCTTCAAAGGAAAGAGGCTGCTAATCACCATGGATGAAGTCTAGCATAGCAGAAAAGCTTGAAACAGCTTCTTCAGAGAATGTTTTAACAGTCAGACCCTTTTGGGGAGGGGGGATGCAAGTAAGCACACAATTGCAACCTTTATCTAATAATTACTACCAGCCTCTGAAATACCACTTTTCCTCAGAGGCATGATATATCAAGAGTTAAAGGCAGTATCAGAGGAAAAGAACATTAATATTACTCAAAATTGAGTTGGTTCTTTGATTTCCAATGTTTTTCACTTGTTGAAATAATAAATTGCTATTTTTTATCCTTCCTTTTAAGATAGGGTTTTGTTACAGGGTTCTTTAGGTTCTTTGCTTTTTTGGTTCTTTTGGCAGGGGGTGTTGTTGCATCTTTTTGGTTTTGTTTTTGTTCACTTGTTTGGTTTGGTTTGTTTCATATCTGGAACATTTACAAAAAAGAGTTAAACATGGAGATAGTTCAAAAGGCTTTAAAGCCAGGCAGCCTCCCACTCCCTATGCTTTGCTAAGCAGGATGCAAGACATACATCAAAGCTCCTGTGGAAGAATGTGGTAACTGTTACCCTGCACTCTACATGCTAAGACAGACCTAGATCCAAAAAGGAACTTGGGTGCTGAACTATGTGAAAACTTCTCAGCTGCTAAATTTGCAATCATAGGCTTCAGCATCTGTTTCCCAGAGTGTAATTCAGGGTGGTGAGTCTGGCCCTTGGTCCTCTCAGAGACAATGCAGAGCAACATCAAACCTGCAAAGTGGTGCCTGTCCCCATCCCACTGCTGCCTGCCTGCCTGGCCCTGGCTGCATAATGGACACTCCAGAGACACCAGTCTGGGGCTTCTGATGCCTAAAGTAGGGAAGGGAGATAGCATTTTTTTAAGAATTAAAGAAAATAAAGCCACAAGGAGGAGTTTCATGGCCTTTTACATGGCATCCTGATGTAGAATCTTAAAAATGATGGGTTACAGCCTTTCAAGGAGGATGCTGGAAAAATTATGTTCATTTCTGCTGAAATACAGAAAAAAATATTTGGGATTTAATAATTTTTCTGCTATTGTAAATTGTTTTACTGCATTAATTCTTTGTTTTAATGCTGATCAGCAAATGCTACTGCAAGAAAGTAGAATATATAACTTAAAACATAATAAAAGTAAATGATGATGTTTTACTGTTGGCAACAGTTGACTTCTTTTGGAATGGATAACTTCAATGCAGTTCTAAACACCAACTGATATGTTATTTTACTGGTTAGAAAGAAACTAATTATTTTTTATAACAACAATGAAAGCTGAAAGCCTATATGGAAGGCAGGAAAAGGGGGTAGAACTCCTTTCTTCTTAGATATTTAGATCTGCAGTGAACAACAACAGCTAATTTTTGTTTTCTTGATGAATTAAAGCCAACCAAAGACAATTAGCTCTGCTCAGACTAGACTGAAATAAGAAAAGGTCATAGAAGAATAACAAAGATCTTCAAAGTTGTTGAACAACTTTCCGATGGGAAAGAACTAGGCAGACAAAAACTTTCAGACTGGATATGACCAAGGAGTGATATGGATGTGGACAACAAAACTTTAGGAGGCCCAGATAAGGTGAATAGGGAATGACTGTTTGTTGCCTTTTCTAGTACAGAACTATGAAGCCTCAGATGAGGGAGAGAGGCTCACAGCAAACAAGGAGTTCATTCTTCCCACTGCTCACAGCTCTGTGGAGCTGGAGGACTTGGTGCCACAAGATGTTGCTGCTGATAAAAGTCTCCAGCTTCTCCAGGGAAAGTGAACAAAGGAAACACATCTCAGTTGAGGCAAATGAAGAAAAGGGTGTCTTTGACAAGTGATATCCTCATCCACAAATTGGTGGCAGGCAGGAAAGTATTCTGGAGAGTTACTACTGCATTCCTAGCCTGTTTCTAATCTCCTTGGGCACCTGCTACTGTTGGAGGTGGGTTATGGAGCTGGATGAGCCTGTGGTCTAATTTGCCATGGTTTCAGTGTTTTTGTCAATGAAAGCTGTACATAGTTCTTGGCAATAGGAAGAGAACCCACAGCTCCTTTACCTCCCTGTGAATGTTCTAGCTGCCAAGTGTGAGGTTTTGGTCTCTCCTCCTGGCTTTAAATGCATGCTGAATTATTGTCCTGACCTCTTGAGTAAGCATAGATGACTGATGAGTGATTATTTTTAACCATCCCTCACCTCCTATGGAAAAGAAGGCAGATTTTAAAAAGGTATTTTGCTCACGTCAGATCTTTTTCAGTGTCTTTTTAAACAGAGTGTAAAATTTCTAGATGACATTTTTCCTAAATTGGAGAGAACTCTTAGGGGCACTTCAGAAATTGATTTAATAGAACCAATACATCTTCTAAGGCTTAATATGCCAAAATCACAATGTATTTAAAAAGCGGTTTTGCAAGAACTATATTACAGCAGAAAACATAGTTCCCATAAGATCACTTAATATAATTTCATCACAAAAATTTTCTGTTTTTCCAATCACTAACATAATCAGTCACAGTAGGGAAAACACAGTGTTCTAATTTTGGGGTTTTTTTATTATCAGTATGACTGAAAACATTCTTCCACTGATCTTGGTATCTTGAATATACTGGCCACTGAAAAATTCATTCATAGTGGTCATTTAAGAAATTTCTATAAGTTTTCTGATGCAATTATGATATTTTTTTATCAACAAATCTGTATGACCACTTTCTGGAACTTTGATTCTCTTCTGATATTATCTTCTTTCCATAACATTTTACTAAAATTAAAAATCCAGAGAAAAGATTTAAAGAGCAATAAATCCTTGACATTTTAGAGAGTGAGCTGCAGGAAAAAAAAATATTGGAAAGTTACATATAGAAGAAAACTAACTCCAGCAAATTCGCTCAAAGTCATTCTGTCTTGTTTTCCTTCACCTTCCCTAGGAAAAGCAGCTGTCCCCAGTTTTCAGTGATTATGGCAGCATGGATACATGGGCAGCATCTTGCACCATTTTGCTACTAGTTGGGTATTTCTCAACTAAATTATGTGGAAGCATATCTCGTGCGACATTCCTGCTGTAGCATGAAGAACTGGAAGAAGATAGAGTACATTGCTATGTGGGAGGTCTGGAAGAGAAAAATCATCACAGGTATGATGCAGGCAAGCACCTGCAGCAGGAGTCAAGGGCACACTTTGGCATCCAAGGTGATTGTGTTCCCAGGGGTTGGCCCTTCTCTAAGTAACAAAAAAAAAAGATTTTGCAGATTAGAGGTGCTGACTAGGGACAACCTCCTAGTCTGTCAAAAGACATTATACATATAATCTGTAGGGTTTATGCTATAAGAATATATAAATATTATGATAATTCATTGTCCTCTTTCATACTTGGTAAGGAAGGCCATTGTGTGCTTTCACAGTAGAAAAAAATATTTTCTAAAAGCATAAAACTATCTCATTTCAACATTCTTAATCCATTTACATTTACAGACCAAGGATTTGAGGACAATGAAAAAAAAAACAATGGGACCAAAACAATGGAAGCAAAGAGATACAGAAGAATTATTAATCAACTTTCTGAAATTTGTGAGAGGAAATTCATTCAAAGGGAGGGTTTTGGAGAGAAAAAAATGGCCTGAGTCCACAGTGACTTCAAGATTATTGCCATGAGAGCAAATCAAGACTTAAGCTAAGAACAATGTTCTCAATCAGAGATAAAGGTCAAGTATCATTTTCTTCCCCAGTGCAGACCTCTGTACTAAAGGAGGAGACCATACAGCATCTGAGCTACCAAAATGGGTAGTTTTTGTGAGGTTTTATAGATACAAAAAAATATATTAATCTTGACATCATGAAGGAAAACTGACTGAAAATCTCTCCAGTTCTGCAGAATTAGAATGCGTTTCCTCAGTTTTGAATTTAGAAATCCCTTTCTTTGCAGCTGCCTGCAATATTTGCTCATGATCTCTGCTATCTCATAGGTTTTAATCTTGCAAAGATTTCCATGGTTTCAAAATAATGATATTTTTATTTTCCATTATATTTCTGCTGGAGTACTTTATGTGTGCAAATCTTTCAGCTGTTCTTTGCACCCCTAATTAAATCCAAAACTGTTACAAGAAATTTCCTAGCAAGCAGGTCACATTCTGCACAAACATCGCAGCTCCGTGGGTGGTTGTTTGAAGTACATATTTGCTATATCTTGCAATCTAGAAATCTTATTCCATGTCCTCAGCAGTGGTGTAATATTCCTGTATCTATTTATCATTTCAGCAGTATCAGTCTTTTGTTATGTATCCATGTATACCATGCATTTTTACTGCCATTTCTGGTTTGAATATCTTCTCTAGGAACCTTTGTACTTTACAGTGCAAAACTTCAGATGAATATGTAATCTTTCAAAGACAGATCCTAGAATTCAAATTCAGACATAAGAGGGCACAATCATCTTTGTTATATTCAAGTTCTCACACTGCTGAGTAAATTCACATTTCCCTGATGGATGCTGGGCTGACTTCCTAACAGATTCTCAAATATGTTGCCTGGATAATGGTGATACTAAAGCCAAAACTGAAGACTGACTTTTGCTACAAAGCTGGACCTTTTATCAATTACCTACTGCAGCACTGGCAGGAAGACAGGGTCAAAAGAGCTTCTGTTGAAGCATGTCTTTGTTTTGGGCTTAGCCTGTCTGAAGTGTGCCAATGCTTTGGCAGGGCGCCCTGATGCCCTGATGTTGGATTGCCAAACACTGGAAGACCAATACTTGGAAAGAATAGTTCTTCCAGTAATGCAATGCCATGGCCATTGTCATAAAATTATGAAGGATTTTGTGCTAGTAAAAAAGTTGTAGTATGTGATTTCTATTATCTTGCTTTAAGTTTACGTGGGAATAGAACTTACTAGCCTTTAACCTACGCCTACTCCCTCCACAAAGTAATGGGTTTGCATTAAGTAAATGCCAAAGAAAACTGACTTCTAACATCTTTCTGAAGAGACGATGATTTATTTTTTATTCCTAAGTTTACTTTCTACATTTTCTTTTGCATGATTTTGTCTCCTTTTAATCCTGTTGGATGATAAACCAGTCCATTCCCATCATTACAGCTAACCAAGTCATAAAACTGGTGACCTGCCCTTAGTCTGACAGTTTCTATCCCCTTGCTTCATTTCCCACACTGTCCATAAGACAATAAATTTTGTTTGTAATTCAATAATTCCTGAGTGAAAATCACAAGCAATCTTTTTAGCAGGTATCCTCTCTTCCAGAAGAATATCTTGTCATCAGTCTACAAAATTGTGCTCACTCTTGCTGCCATCTATTACTACAATGAATTGTGAATTGTTTATCAGCAAAGTGGCACTGTTTCACAAAGAAATAGAGGATAAATCCACCCTAGAGTAATTAGGAGAGGAGTTCTGGATCTGAATGCTCTCAAGTTGAGGATAAATATATTAGGTCAGTTCTTTGTCTTCTGCAAGTATGTTAAGGAAAAGAATGGCTGATCCATGGATTTTAAACAACCATGTAGAAACCATGATGGAAGAAGTTACGCAGACTATAGACAACAAATTCCAGCCCAGTATATGTCACCCTACAGCCCCAAATCAGGTGCCAGAGTACCAAAGGACATGGATCTTCAAAACACCTCTAGTTTAGGATTCCAGGGACTTCATTTTGAGGTACTTGATTGCACTCAGGCAGGGCATATGGTGCTCCAAAGGCTTGATTGAACAACCTCTCTGTGTTGTGCAGTCCCACACAGCTCAGTATCATCTCTATTAATCTCAATAATTAAAAATTGAAAATAGTATCAATGTTTTATCAAATTAATTCAAGGCTATCCATAACATAAGAAATTATTTACATTTACAAAGTAATTTGTCAAGCATGAGCCAATGCTTATCTTCTGAGTCAACTCCATTAAGATGCACAGTTAACTGCATCATCCACTTTTGGATCAGGGGCTTGCTCAGTCAGCCATGATTTCCTTCTCCTTCATAAATTTGTAGTGTTATCTGCAGATCTACTGCACAAACCCAGAGAACTGACATGTTCATTGCCTTTTCTCTCCTTTTTCTTTCTGTGGCAGTTACTGTTTGACTTTCCCATTCAAAACGATCACCTTATGCAAATCAGGAGTTTGTAGCTACAGCAGCTCTTAATGCTAAATGGACTGAAATTTCATGTTGATTCTATATCCCATCTTTTTTTGGTTTTGGTTTTTTTTTTTTTTTTTTGAGGCTTTCCTCCAAAACACAGAAGAAGAGGGGAAACACAGGTGCTGAAAGATTAAATGCTGGACACAGAGAGATATTTAGGAGAGCTGCCAAAGGTCACAGCAGAAATGCTCAGGAGCATGCATCTGCTAAGTCCCAGTGCAAAGCCTGCTGGTCATCCTTTGTGTTTCTCACAGAAGGGGATGGGTTTCAAAGCCCCATCAGAGGAACCTGACACCCTGTTGCAGTCTGCGTGCTGAATCCTTATGTCTGCCTTCCAGTGGTTCAACCACTTGAAATTACTCCTTTCTGGATATTTCAGAAAACCCTTTTGAAAGAAAGGTGCCATAGGCCGCAGAAACAAGATACCAGTGCTATTGCTGATTTAAATACAAACCATTATGCTGTCAATGCCTATAGTTACCTGCTTTAATGCTTTGAGTTTTGGCCTTCCCGTTCCATTTGTATGAATATCTTTGATCTGAGTTAATACCTTCATTTGGAGATTTAGACAGCTGTAGCGTACATACAAGGGATAGCATTGTTTCCATAATGATGGAAGTTTCCTCACCTGCTGTTTCATTTTATCTTGTAATTTAGTTAAATCAGGAGTTCTTGTTCTCTTGAATCACCTTCTGCTTGACAAAGACACAATTTGAGTCAAAAGGGCAATGGCAGAGTGTTTTTACCCTCAGAACTCTGCGTTTAGCTCCCCTTGCTTCTGTCACTTTTATTCAAGTATCTCTAACAATTTAAAATACATCTAAACAGATACTGCAGTTGGATATAAAATTACAGAACAATAGAAAAATGTAGAAATTTCAGCATATTTGGTGCTCAAATTGGCAGCAAATGAAGTTACCATCTTATGACTGCATGTTTTCTTTGAGACAATTCCTATACACACTCACAAAATTTAAACTGTGACCTGAGAGCCACATCATAACAGTCAGCTCCATCACCTTTTGTGAACAAGTGTGATACTTAGCACATCGCTGGTGATTAGATCAGGTTCTCAGAGTATTTCTGAATAACAAATGCTTGTTCAATCAAAATAAATTACTCCTTTGGGGCTACTGCTGAAAAGAGATCATATATGCAAAAAAGTTGCACTGTTTAGATGCCTCAGGATGTTTTATTTATAAGTTAAGGTACTGTGACTATCAGTGCTTATTCAGAAAATACATCAGAAATCTCAAGGTCAAGCATTCAGAGTTAGAAAATACCACCAAACGCCATTGTGACAGTGTGTTAGGAAATAACTTTAATAATATTGCTCTATACTCTGTTCCCATTAATCTGTAGTCTCACCCAGGGATAGAACAGCCACGAACATCAGACAGGCAGCTATGAAAAGCATCCTTTGACATTTAGCATTCCATGCCCAGCTCTAGGCTCCATGCAAGAGTTAAAACCCTGCTCTGAAGAGATGTTTTGGTTTCCTTATTACCATTTCACTATATTATAGTACCATATATGCCTCACAAACAGTAAATAATTTTTCTCAAATACTTCAGAAAATGAAAGAATCATTTATCTCCAAATGGGGGGGGGGGGGGGCGGATCTGATCCTTATCATTGAATTTTCAAAAAAGGGAAATTCAGTGTATTGCTACTTTAAATTTTAGTTCATGGCTCACACTTTGTAGAAGATAGGGTCTCAAAAAATTTTCCTGAAAAGGGAGGACACATTTGTAAAAAATCTGTGGGTAAATGCCTTGTCAAATTTCCTACACAGGAATTTTACACTGGAGGCAAGGACAGAATCTAGTCCCACAGAACTCAGCTGCTGCTGTTCCACATTTTACAATTCTGTATTCAACTGTCTGAAACAAAAGACCATTTTTCCTTTCTCTATGGATCCCTCCATCATAAGAACAGATCACAACACAAAGCCTCTTTCACTATACAATTCTTAAGTCTTCCTCAGAACTCTATCCATCCTTCACATTTCCTGTGGGAAAATAATTAATAAAGGGCTGTATAATAACAGCAACACAGAAGAAAACTGAATTGAGGTTGCACAGGAAATGTCAGTTTCAGTGTCCTTCTTGCTACCATAATATTTTTTTATGCACTTTCTAGCCAGCAATTTCCTTGGGTTTTAAGAAAAGCAGGCATAGACCCCAAAAATTCCTTAACATGGAATTGCAAATTGTGTCCACACATAACCTCCCTACACACATAGCAGGATTAAAAGCAGGCTGGAGGCTGGGAAAGCCACGCCTGAACTGCCCACATTATTTACTGTGGACTCTGTTGTAGCTTGGCTGAGAACATTATAACTGCTTAGAAAAAGCCAGCCTCAGGGTATCTGCTAGTGGATGGGGCTGTAAGTGTGCTTGGCTCAGAATATCCTGACCCTCATGAACTGGGTAAAAGAGAGCTTGGCTCTACTTTAAAGCATTTAGAATACCCAAGCCTTCTTTTCTTTTGGGAGGTCTCTGCAGTTAGCTTCATGTATGGCTTTCAAGCAGGCCTGATTTTCATAAGTAGTTCTGAATCAGGAATACCTCAGTTTTTAAAGGGAATTATTCATGTTTCTGTCTATTTCTATTCCTACTAGTTTTTTGCCCTGGAGAACCATCCTTTATCCATTAAATTATATCATATCTAAAACCCCGTAAGATAGTCTTTTGCACAATTCCCACTAAAATATACCAGAATAATCTAGTGATTCTAGTACATCTAGTAAATTCTGTTTAGTCTACTGTGCTTACCAAGAGATACAAAAAAACCATCTATGGAATAAAGTTGTATGATGTACTAATTATGAACCCTGAAAAGAACCATATTAATTTCAAGAGTCTATTAGTAGAGATTTGTTTTTATTTCAACTCTGAATGACTCTGTTTTTATAGATAATTAAGCCATTAAAATGAAAAAAACTGCAGTAAATTATGTCCACATTCTGATTCCTATTAGTACTGTCATGCAAATTTTTACACTCCAGTAGAATGATCTGTCTGTAGCTGAGATAAGCAGCTCCACGTGAATGTAGGTATCCAATGCAGAGATCTTGCCATGAAGAGTTAACAAAGAGCCCTGGAAAAGTCCTTCTGCCTCAGACATTCTGGGTAACCAGAGACAGGTCAGAGATATGCTCTGAAGTGTGCATGATATATGTGTGCCTGTATGTGCAGCCTCTACTGGAATCTGATTTGTATGAATTGTAGCAATTTGATGTTCTGGAATAAGGAATGCATATTGCATCATTTTATAGAAAGCATGTGTCAATGTGCTTTTTAAAACACAGAACACCAGGAATGGGACACAATTTTCAGTTTCTCCTCCATGTGTATTTCTGGAAAGTAGCAGTTCTTTAGACTGAACACCTTGTTTCAGTGCGCTTTGCCTACACAGGTCTCTCTGATAACCTTTGTGGTTAGACTCCATGGCATGTAAAATCAAATGCCCTTCCCACACACATACTTTTTGTGAATTTGTCTGTCTGGCTCTGATCTTACCTCAACATTCTTTCACAGCCACATATGGTCTATCAACAAGAACCTCAGCACAATATGCTATATTATTCTTTACTCAATTGTTAAAAACATGACAGGCTGGAAATCTCCTAATGCCTAGAAGCAATTTAAATCCTCGAATCAAATTTCTTGTGATGTTCTTATCTTGGATGGACAATTATGCTGATAATAAACTGAACTATGAATTGTTCTACCTGTACAAATTTGTGTCTGAAAACAGGAGTGTTAGAAGGCACAGAAAATTGCTCATCTATTAGAGTGAAGAACATTAAAGAGGCTCATAAACACCAGTGACAGATGAAGTTCTGACACCAGAAATGCTTATTGGTTCTTTTCATGTATCCTTTCTCAGCATTGTAACATTGGAAGAAAATGATGTTAAAAAGCAAACACTACATGTGACAAAGCAAAGATCTTTGATATAGTATTTTTACAATTATTTCCTGATGTTAGCCAAAGAGACCACAGCATAAAACATAGTTGTACCACACAGTAAGGGATTTACCTTCTACATCTGCATTGCTTTAATATATGGAGCAGGAGGGAGAAGTTTTCAAGGATGAAGTTTTCTCATTCACCTGATTCTCATTTTTCAATTCATTAGAATTTTTTCAATTCTGAACAGAGCACCTCTTTTTACTGCATTTTAGGAATAGCACTTCATCCGTTTGCTCAACTAAGCCTTAAAAGCACTAAAGACGAACCTGTCCTTTGAAGATAACAAATCAGTTCACAGTTCATGAACAGATTCAGCATCAAAAAGGTCCTCAGGGGAAAAAGTATCAGCTGTAGACCAGCTGCTTTGCCAAAGACAATATACCAATCTTCTGCAAACTTATTTTTCTTCTGCTTGCCAAGGCCTTTGTTGGGTAAATTCAAGTCAGACAAGTTTTGGGCACAACTCTTCTTGCTCTGACACTCTTGAGCCCGTATTGGAGAGCTCTCAAGCATTGAAGGGCTGAGCTCAATCAAAAAATGAGGCAGTGACTTTATGAACCTATGTTTCTACAGTGAAACTGGACCTCTGCCCTGCAGTCTTACTTTACAGAGCTCTTTCTGTACCAGCAAGATGGGAAAGAAATGCCAGTGCAGTGACGCAGAGCTGAAGGACAATCCCCAGGGCAGGGACAGGCAGGGATGAGCACTGAAGGACCATGGCAGGTCCTCTGACTGGGATGGTTGACATTAAAAGGTCACAGTTCTGGCTTAGTGGGGCACAAGTAATTTGCTGCATAGGATGGTTCTCAGCATCAGAGAGAGGAATGCCTTAAAATAAAAGGTGAAATTAAGAATTCAGGGTAAAATAAAAATGCATGATGTGGAGAGAAGGGGGAAGGTTGATACAATGCTTTTCTCCTATTTTCTGATTTAAAAATACTAAAAATCTGCTATAAATTAATAGCAGAACAAACTCTTTGGCTTATTTTGAAAAGAAAGAGGATAAAATAAAATCTTAGAGCCAGTTTGAATACTATAATGACACTGAGTCTGCACTTACTGTGAGATAGACCCAAATCATGCTTTTTTTCCATTAGATTGTCTTTTATTTTAAACTGCCCTTTTATCAGCATGTTCCTTGACAGCCCACACCCCATGGTACTATATATTCCCTGAAGTATCTCAGCTGGCTCCTGCCAGTCAAGCTGACAAGAATCTCCACCCAGCTTTCAACAGAACTGCTATTTGAGAAACCGACTGGTTTGGTTCCTTCAAGCGGATGCAACAGTGGGTGAGTAAAACTCTGAACTCTGAACTGATACACTGAAAATATGCTGAGAAATAGTGAGTGAAATGGGGTGACGACAATTTACACAGACACAGTTTCTTATCTCTCACTTTATCCTCCTGTATTATTCATTTCCCAAAATCATTCTTTTTACAAGCACTGTTTCCTTCTCAGATCATCTCTCTCTCCATTCCTGCCTTTCTTAACACCACTCCACAGAGTATCAATCTTAGCAATAACCCCTTCTCATATAGCAGCCATCCCATGCCCCAAAATAATCTCTCCTTCACATTTAACTTAACATACTTGCTGAAAGCATCCAGCCCAAAGATTTTCTTTATATCTGGAAAATTTTCTTTTGCTCTACCCATCCCAAGATTTACTTCCCTAGCTTTGCTCTGAGAGGCTCTTTGAATAAAGGAGAGATAGAGGACTCCTGATCTCTAAGAGAGATTTATGATTTGATGGAGTATATTGTTTTTTCCCCTTGGGAAAAACAAATAGACAAGAGTTAATTCACAGTAACATTATAAAATACATCATTCTGGGACAATAAGCAACTGATGGGCTGTTTGAGGCATTACTAAAATGTCTGAGTGTGTGTTTTTGTGAAAATGTTGTGAAACAGAAAACTACTCTTTGCCTTGGACTTGCTGGTAGGAGATAAGTACTATCTGTATCAGGTGTCTAGCCAAGATTTAGGGCTTAGGGACAGTGTGAGATGGTGAACTTTGCCCTGTAGTTTTTCAGGATTTTTAAAGTAACACAGTTTAAGAATTTGTCAACTATTTACCTAAAAAGCATTATTTGCAAGGTGTAAAAGAAAGTGGCTTTACAAAGGAAATGTTGGGATTAATTATATGGCCTTGTTGTAGCATGTATCATAAATGATGCATGTTGAAACTTGAGTTTCATGAAGAAGAAAATATAGTAATTTCATGAATACAAGCCGCACCAATTTGACCAAAATTTTGGTGGAAACCCGGAAATGCGGCCAATATTCCGGGGCGGCTAATACATGAACAATATTCTAAAAGCTGCCAACACGGAAGTGAGAGCCCGCGGCAGCCCCAAGCCAAGCTGGAGCCCGGCCGGCCCCGGCAGAGGTGGGAAAGCCTGGCAGAGGCGGGGCCAGCAGTGTGGGGGGTGGGCGGCTGAGCCTGAGCCAGCATGGCGGGGCAGGGGGGGCGGCAGAGCCCGGGCCAGCAGGGCGGGGGAGCCCGGGAGAACTGGGGCTAGCAGTGCAGGGGAGCATGGCAGAAGCAGGAAGGCCGGCGAGTGGGGCTGCCTGGCAGCGGGGGAAGCCCAGCAGAATCGGGGCCAGCAGCGTGGGGGAGCCTGGCGGTGCGGGGGCCTGCAGTGCCGGCCAGGGCGAGGAAACGCAGTGGCGGTGCAGACCGGAAGGGGCGGCCGGCGAGCGTGGTGGCGGCGGCGGCAGCCCTGCCGGCGGGGCGAGCGAACGTGGCAGCGGGGCGGTGCTGATGGGAGAGGGGGGCCAGCGAGCCCGGCGGCGGCGGCAGCACCACCCGGCCAGCCCCACCGAGCCGTGGCGCTGAGCTGGGCCACCCGGCCCCGTCGGCAACCATGAGCGGGCCGAGCCTTCCTGGCCCCGCCCCGAGCCAGTAAACCCCGCTATGCCGCGATCCTGTTACTAATTGGCCAATTTGTGAAAGCTGCGCACAGATTCTCGCGACGAACGAAAGTGCGGCTAATATTCGGGGTGCGGCTTATCTATTGACAAAGACAGCAACATTGTCGAGGCACCGGAAGTGCGGCTTATACTCCGTGTGGCTTGTATTCGTGAAACTACTGTATTTTGTTTGTCAGGCAACCATGCCATGGCCAGAGCCTGTTCCACTGCCCCAGACAGGTGTAGGATGGCCAGGGGGCATGGGGCCAGGCCCAGCCCCAGTCCCAGGCATCAGGCAGAACACCATGGGCAGGAAAGGGGGAATCTGGCACAAGGAGTGTCAGGACCAATCAGACTTGCGGGCCCTCAGGACCCAGGGAAATTCAGTGCTGAATCTGAAGCACATTCTGACTCCTAGAAGAAAGACTTCATGTCTCCTTCCGGAAACTTCTTTCTCATAGGAAGAAAGGCATGCCTTTTTAGCTGTCTTTGTGGGCTAGCTGTCATCCAAGCTATGGAAGGGAAGATGCTAGATGACCTGACCAAAACTGCCTGGCTTAACACAGCATCTGATGCATCTGCTGGCAGGTTAGGGTGAAGGTAGGTATTGCCTTCCCCAGTAATTTCAAACTGTGCTGAGGGTGGATGGAAGATGTTCCCATTGCTCCAAGGACCAACTTCATGTGTTTTAGCAAGTTTTATCAGACTTTTAGGAGCAAAATAAGGATTAAATAAAATATATCCTTAACTATGTGCAGTTCTAGCTCACTCATCTCAAAAGGGTATACTAAAAACCAGTAATAGCTAATAGAAGGACAACAAATACTGTAAGTATGGAATAGCCTCCCACAGGAGCAGAGATTGCACAGCTGCACGGTTGTGCTAAGCACCTCATTTAAGAGATACATTTGGAAAGCATACCCAGATGTACTCATATATATGTAGAGCTGGATACCAAAGGGATGGGATAGGGATGAACCCCTTACTGTCCCTTGAATTGAAATGTAGGAGCCAAGGATGATCAAATGAAGTCAGAAGTAAGCAGTTTAAAGTTTTTAAGTGCAGGAACATTCTGGAAGACAGAATCAATTTTTAAAATAATTTATTTCTAAATGGTCTTAAAAACCTTACTGTCCTAAGCAGGAAGAAGCACTTCTATATAAGCTAAAAAATAAATTTTAAATGCTGTAATATAAAGGACTGACTTCTGTGAAGCAGAATATATTAGCTTCTGATGGTGTGAACATCTGACTTCATTGATTCTGCCTTCCTTGCAAAGACAACATTCCCAGATGATGTCTACCTGAGAAAGCTTTTTGGTATGACAGAAACAGATGAACATATCAGAGCATTGAAACATACTCAACAGAACAACCTATGTGTAGGATTTGAGACTCTCCAAACGACCAGCCTCTCAGTTGGATCCCAGCTTCTCCATGTGGACACAAATATGCTTGGCCTGCAGCTGCATCTCACCTTCTGCTTTTATTTCCCCTAGAAAGAATATAGATCTGAACCAATATGCTGCAAGACACAATCTCAGACTAAAAGAAATGAAAGTGTTAAAAATTTCTCAGCTTGTTGCCTTGAGTACCTATTACAGGCAGAAGTTCTGCAAGAGAAGGGAAAGGAGGCTTGTCCTCATCAGCAGGGTGTAGGAGGTCAAACCACCAGCTGACAGCAACTGGCACTAAGAGAGGAGTTAATGGAGTTTTAATGAGTGAGCTGGGCCAATAATCACACATCTACCTGGCTTCTGAACTGCCTTCATGATAGGAATGCAATTTTAAGCCATCTCCTTCTGAAAGATCTGAAAATTTCTACATTCTCATTGAGGATCATAGTAGTTGTCAAATTTGTAGGGAATTAAAAGTAACAGGATTTCACAGACTAAGAACATTTGCATTTCTCCCATTCAAATTGCCAATTATCTATCATCTGTGGTGAAAAAAAATCAACTGAACTTAAAACCCCTTTTGTTAAGGATAGAAGAATCAGGAACCCCTCTTCATTAGTAGTAGTGATTGCTTTAAGGATTATCAGAATAGGATGGCAGCAATAGAAGTGCTTAGTAAAATGAGAGATGAATCTTTTCCTTAAATTCAGATCAGTGCATAATGATCTTCTTTTCTAAATGCAGGGGTGCAGATGTTTTACCTACATAGATTATACTTAGGAAGCTGAGTATTGCACTCATACAAACTCCCTGAATTCAGCTATTCATGTGCACATAAGCCCTGCAAAATAGTTGCTAGGGTTAAGAGAATGAATTACAAATAAATAAGATAAAGTAAAAAAATATGTTTATCATATAAACACTCTAACAGCTAACCTGACTTCCCTGGTAGAACATTTCTACTTCAGGAATTTAACCTATAGGCACACATAATTAGCTCTTTCACCTTAAAGTTGCTGAAAGAATGATTTGCTTAAGAAGATTAGGGTTTTTTTAGTACCCAATAGAAGTACTGACAAATGATCCTAAAATGATTATAGGGGCACTCTTTCAACACCATCTTCTGATCTTTTATTTTGAAATAGCATGCCTTTCAGTCAAAAAACTTTTAATCTGACCTTTTGTGTTTTTCCAAATCAATGCTCAACTTTTAATGCCTTCTGTATTCAAGTTGTGTATGCGATGAGACGGTTTTCAAGGCTCTTTTCATCCACATGGACGATGACCACAAAGGTCTCCTTAAATAGAACTTTAGTGCTAGTTTATTTCTTCTGGTCATTGTAACTGCACACAGCTTCCTGTCTGCACTGGAGCACCTTACCACGCCTGTGCTGACACCACAACCCTTTTTAAACTGCGCTGTACCAAAATTACTTAAGTTAAAAATAATTTTCCAAAATGGGGGGATTTTTAAGGGCAGGTGGAAGACAGAAAGGTGATACTGAAAAGCAAAGACAGAAGAAAGTTGACTCAGTTGGGTCATGGCAGGGAAATGGATTGTTCCATCATTTTGCCTGTATACCATAAACTTGAGATGTGGAGCAAGCACTGTAATAGAGTAAACATTGTAAGACACCTCCAGTGGCTCTGTAGCTATTGTGTGCATAACAGTCGATTTACGCATATAAAAAAAAATCTAAGGATCAAATTTTGAATTACTCACACAGACTTACAGAGTAATCCTCTTTTTAAAGGTATAGAATTATCTGGATCCTTCATTACCACAGTTTAATACATGCATTGAAATTATGTGAGCTTTATTTCTATTTTTCCTATTCCTATAATTCTCAAGCTTGGGAAATTTAACATACTTAGCTGTTAGCATCATCTGGAAAATGATGCAAAAATTTAATTAGCTGATGCAATAAAGAAAAATCAATTTCTATTATTAATTCTTACTCAGTAAAAATGGAAAGACTTTCCTACTTTAAGTTATGCTGCCATCTACAGGCAATCCAGGTTGGAAGAGATCTCTGGCCCCTAGCTTAACTGCCTCCACAAAACAATGATAATAATAAGGGGAAAAGTACGTGATGCTCAATGCAACTGCTCACCACCCTGTTTAATGCCAGACCTCCATTCCCAAACTCAGACCAGCTCCCCTTCTAGGTAACTTCCCCCAGTTTTTATACTGGGCATGATGTTCTGTGGTGTGGAATATCGCTTTGGTCTGTTGAGATCACCTGCCCCATCTATGCTCTCTCAGTTTCCTTTGTGCACCTCCTCACTGGCAGCAGAAAAAAGTCCTTGTCTCAGGACAGTCAACTTGGCAAAAAAGCCAAAACATCAGTGTTACCAACGCCATTCTCATTCTGAATTGAAAATACAGCACTGTAATAGCTACTGAGAAGAAATGAACTCTCTCCTAGCTGAAACCAGGACAGCTGCTCAGAGCTTTATCCCATTTGGTCTCACAAACCTACTCAGATGGAGGCTGCATGCCTCTGGGCAACCTCTTCCATTGCCTGACTGTCTTCACAGGTAAAAAGTCCTTCCTTTTAACCATTCTAAAGCTGACGTTTCAATTTAGGCTCATTGTCTCTTGTGTATGAAGATCCTGGCTCCACCTTCTTGCTAACTTCCTCATCGGTACTGGTGAGCTGCTGTTGATTCTCTCCCAAACCATGTCTTCTCCAAGTTGATGAAGCCCAGTTCCTTCAGCATCTCCTCAAATGACAAGGGCTCCAGTGCCCGAATAGCTCAGAGGCTCTTTGCTGAACTGGTCCAGTTCTTGTACTCTTTTCATGCACTAGGGACCAAAACTGAGCGTAAAAGTTAAAAGTGGTCAAACAACTGCTGAAAATTTGGATGTAATACGTTCCCATGGTCTATTAGTTGTGTCCCTGCTAACCTATTTCAGAAGGTTGTTGGTCATTCTTGCTGCCAAGGAACAGAGCTGAACAGGGCCCATGTTTAGCTGCCCACCAGGTCCCAGCAGAGCTACTGGTGCTTCCTTCCCACAGGTAGCACTTCACATTTGTCCTTCTTGAGTGTCATACAGCTCCCATTGGCCTCTTCCTTCAGCATATCTAGGCTGCCCAAACAGCAGCCTAACTGTCCAGAATATCCATTTCTTCCTTCATTTGGTGTCATCTGAAGATTCAATGAAGGTGAATTCTATTCACTCCCCTAGCCACTGACAAAGACACGAAGCAGGATGGGGCCCAGAAGACATGCCAGTGACACTCATTCCAGGGAGGGGTATCACCCCTTAACCCCTTCTCTCTGAGCCTCATCATTACACCACATTTTCACCTATCTGGTTGACCACCCATCCAAACCACAATGCCCTAACTTGGTTTCACAAATACTGTGGTACACAGTGGCAAACAGACAAGGTATAAGCTCATTTTATCACAGTTAACTGCCTCCTTTTTACATAATAAAAAAAACAAATCGTTTTTTTTTTTCCAAAGTTGGTTAGTATTTTTTGTTGCTTGACAGTAACAGAGTAGAATCTGCATCTGGTAAAAAATGTTACATAGTTTTGGTTTCATTATAAATTTTTCAGTGATACCAAGTACTTGCCTGATCTTGAAGAGCTTACTGAAATAGGTACTCCCAGCTATGCACTACTGAATCCTGAAATCATCAGCATTAACTTAATTTGGGGCATTCATCAAATGTCTGATAAAGCAACTGACAACTTGTCACTGTTGACTCAAGACTTTTAACTTTTACCACTAAGTGCCTGAACATGACGAAACAAAATATTTAGGATACCTCAGTACAACTTTTCAGTTAGAAACCTTTAGGCTGTAAACTTGAAACATTATTGCTTGAATAGCATTTAGAATAAAACATTTTTTAAAAATACAATGTATTACAAGATACATTTGTTTGATGCAAATACTTTTTCAGAACTTGACTTTGCAAGCCAGATGGCTATGCAAACAGGAAATTCATGCTGGCTGCCCATGATTTCTTTAAGTTCTGTTCTACCTGCCTGGTGTAACAGTTTTACTCCAATGCATTCAATGCATTTAGAGTTTGGAATGATTTTGAAATATTCCAAAGAATTTTGGTAATGTCTTTCCTTATCTGTATGAATCTCAGTCCACAAATTTTTCCTGCTCATGACTTGAACCTGTTATTCTCCCTAATATTCTCAGCATTAAATGTAAAGTACCAACATTGTACAATATTCTTGTTGTCTTCCATTACGCAGAATCTTAAAAATCACATTTCATTATTTCTCTCAGACAGACTGTTGCGTAACATGAAGGATCAAGGTCGAATGATATATGAAGAGAGAATTTTAAATCATTCTGATGGTTGTCCTCAATTTTGATCTCTTTTTCACTACTTTCCAAAAAATATGAGAGATTCTGAACATTTTTCAAAATGAGTCTGTAGCACCCAGGTATATTCAGCTGTAACGGAGACACTCTGAATTTGCACAACTCCAGCTCATCCTTAGAAAGTCTTTCATGGTACCATTGTCCAACTTTATTACTGGGATACTTGATACTATGTCCCACCATTGGAAGAACCACCTTCAAAGAAAAAAACAAACATATTTGAGGTAATGCTCATCCATTTCCCTCTAAATAAGTGTGATCATTTAAAATATGTTTAAACCTTGTGTTTTGGGGCCTGAAATAGTAAGCCAGCAGATTCTCTTGTGAAATGAAGCTGTGCATGGCAGGTATATTGAATGCAGAAAAAATAACCAGTGTATCAGGCTTCCTAAAATGAAGCAGCATACAGCAGTTGCCATATATTCAGTTGCCATGCAAGACTTCAAAACTACACTCTGAAAGCTTCAAAAAATTAGAACACCAACTGCTTTTGAAAGTTTTTCCCAGTAAACTGAAATCTTTACTGAAGTGTCAGCTTCAGGATAAATATTCCCATACTGCAAATGATACTGTATTTATTTCCACTACCAAGTAAATTTGTTATGAGAATGGAAATAAGTTAATATGTGTTTTGTTCAATGAGCATTCTGGCAGGGATGAAGACTGCACCAGTTAAATTAATCACATTACTTAAAACAAAACATTTCAATCAAATAGAAAGATCAACAAGCCAGAATTTTTCATACAGACTTACTTGGTATATAGAATATTTGTTAGCTGATTCTTCTGAAGCAGTGACTACATGAACCTGACAAGACATTTAAGAAGAAAATAACACCAACCTTTTAAAAAGTAAAACCATAAGCTCTATTTTAGGAATTATGCACTGTACTCACAAACTTGTAAAAAATATTAAGGTTATATGACTACTGCTGGGGCAATAAACTCAGGTATGAAAAAATCTTAAGATAGGCTTAATTTAAATTAACCAGTTTACTGATAGATGACATTGCATTAAACATTTACTGATGCTAGCAACCACTATTATTCTTTGAGTCTGAAGTTAAAGTCAATGCCATCTTGTGCTACATCAGCAAAAGTAAAAACACCAAGAAAAATATCTAATATTAAGAAGGACTATATCTAAAAAATATCTGTATTATCTATTTTATATCTATATTATCTAAAATATCTATTTTATATATCTATAAAACTCAGTAATTCAACACTGAATTTAACATATTTGCTTTTCATTTTATTTGATCTAATTGTTTCATTAACATTTACTCTTGAAAATAATGGTGAAGAAAACTCTCAATTGAAACACAAGCCACTCCATAAGGGACTGAAGGTAACCTTTCAAATGCTCTTGCCTTCCAATTTGTAAGAGGTTCACCCAAAACAAATTAATTACATTCTGCCTCTGCACACACCTGTTTGTTTTCTAGTAAAACACTGCACAGTTTATGATTTATCTCATCAGGAGAAAGAATCATAGAATCATCTAGGTTGGAAAAGGTTGAGTCCAGCTGCAAACCTAACATTGCCAAGTCCACCACTAAATCCTCATCACATACCTCCAGGGATGGTGTGCCAACTACTTCTCTGTGCAGCCTGTTCCAGTGCTTGATAACTCTTTTGGTGAAGGATATTTTCTAATACACAATCTAAATTTTTCTAGCATAACTTGAGGCTATTTCCTCTTGTCCTACCACTTGCTACTTGGCAACTGTCTTCACAATAAGGTATGCTAACCCTAAAAGAAGAGAGCACTTCAGAATGGACTTCAGCATGTCAAAACCTGGGACCAGACACCCCACTGCCAGATTCTCCTCACACACTCACCTATGGCTCCATTCATAGCTCCCAGGCTGAGCTATGGGCAAGGAGAAGCACTCCCTTGCCCTTTACTACTTTACCAAAATACTGCTGCATTTTTTGAACAGTTGCTACCAGTTTAGATCCAGCACCAGTAAAATTGTGCTAAACATGTTTTGCCTCTGTAGCTGCAATGAGATTGTCAGTATAGCCTGAGGTCATCTTTCACCCTGGACTGACACTCAGCATTGTATATAGGAAAGGTCTGATGTGGAGTGCAAGACTCAGAACTGCACTGACTGGTAACATGGGCACACCCAGAGTCCACTCTGAAGTTTTTCCCCAGTCAGATCCTAAGAAGAGTATTAAATATCATGGAGACAAAATTTTCACATGTATAATTTCTGACCTTCTGTTCCTTCCTCTCACTTGAACAACATGAACAGCCAAAACAGATTAAAGCCGCTAATTATACGTCTAGTTCTTAGGTCTATTTATGGTGAAACAAAAAACATCCTGTATCATGGTTTTTAACTTTGTCACAAATATTAAATGAATGAACCAAAATAAAGGCATTAGAGCATGTCTGCTTATGTATTCAAGTGCATTAAGTTTTTCAGAATTTATTGTTGTTGTTTACTTTTTACAAGAACTACTTTACAAGAAGACTCACCTTGTCATTCAGGGAAACGCTTTCATCATTTTCTTCCAAGAAGACAAGATCACCCTCAACCACTTTTGAGCCGTATGTTTTCAACCTGTATGATGCTGCTTCATTCCAAATTTTACTGCAATAAGCATGGACATAGAATATGCGCAAGGAGTGAGGAATGTTGAGCCATCCTTTGGTACAACCTTCATGATTAACACCATAGCGATTTAAAGCTCGTAGCAACATCTTCTCTCTTACTTTAAATTCTGGCAGCATCACAAGTGTGCCCTTTGCATCTTCTGAAATAAAGAAAAATAACCATGTCAGTAATCCCTGATTATTCAAGTATTACCTGACATTTTAAAACATAATAATAATCAAATAGGGAAAAAAGGTGTCAGTCTAATGTCTCCATGCTTTGACTATTTCCTTTCCTTCAATGTGTCATTTTAGACTAATTTCATCTTGTATGCCTATCAACACAGACCCATGAATTTTATTCTGTCTCATAGAGTATAAATTAAACTAGCAGTCATTCAGTTATTCAGTCTAGTTTGAACAATTTCTTTTTATTAGAAACTTACTTTATCACCCAAAGGGGTTTTTATTGAACCAGGTAACTGAAAGTAAAAATGAAGCTATAAAAGAACATTAAATCTCTCATTTCAGAAGATGTATTTCACAGCAGGTAAAAACCATGTCTTCATTTTAAAGGCAAAAAAATACACTGGTTTCAGGGAAGTCTAACCCTTAACCAAAATGAAAATGCATTTAGTCACATTTTTACCACATTATATAATTTATATATATTTAAAATTTTATGGTGGTTTTTTTTTTTCATATTAAAAATTATTACCTGACAAAGCCTTTTGCACAGACTTCTACATCTGCTTTCAGGAAAAGCCCAGCAGCTGCTTTCAGGTTCTACATCAACAATCAATGTTTTTCCATGCATCATAAAGCCATGTACAGAACAGAATCATTCATCTTATAATTTTTTGAGAAACCAAACATATCTTTGTTTTCTATAGCTGCATATCATAGTTGGTATGTCAATCTACAATGATAAGCAGGCTAATGTGGAATATTTGAAAAGAAAAATACATTTGAAGTTGGGAGCAACTTCAAATTGGCGATAAAGTTCAGCTGAATGATAAAAACAATAAATATGGTAGAGCACTCAGCACACTCCTGCCTTTGAGCTATTTTGTTGATTTCAGTTCAAGAAAGAAAGTAAATGTGTTAAGTGCTGCGTATGAGTTGGGTGCCACATTCCTGTATATTTCCCTCACTAGAGAGAAGTTCATGATCCAAAAGCAGACAGATGGAAGGAGGCCAGAACTCCCCTCTCATAAATCTTAGTCTCTTTCAGCATTATGATACACAGCATTTACTTCTACATTTTTTGCAGCTGCAGTACATTCATTTTCCACTATTTTGCACATCTATCGAGTTTCACAGAATGAAGTATAAGTGGCATAAAGCAGTAGGAAAATAAAAAGTACCTCCCAGTGCAGCAACACATTATTACCTCACAATATCAACTCTGCATAAATATATGGACAATTTAAGTGGACATACCAGTTTGAAGAAAGTATCTTTTGGCATTGTTTACAGGATCATCAGTATCTTCGGGTGTGAAAAATAATTTCACAGCTTTCACCTTAAAAGAATAATTTTTTTTTCAGTTAAATATGACTATTTGTAAGCTAAACAGGTAATCAGGCATCCAATTCTGTCTTAACATATTCTGCAAGCTGTCAAAACTGCATCAGTTCTTTAGTATCAAAGTTAAATTCTCCTTTTCACAGGAGATTCTATGAACAATGTATTGTGTCCCTTCTCAGATTAGAAAGAGGTTTTAGTCACCCAGAAAATGTAAACCAATTTTCAAAGCTCTGTGAGAAACCACTTTCTTGGTCATCCAGTTCAAACTTCTCCATTTGAAATTGTCATCATTCTATCCTGAACAGGAAAGCTCCTTCCTTCCATCCTGTGTGCTTCATGTAAAATTTAGACTAAACACTTTCCATAATCTCATACAGAGGGACAACTATTTTTTATTTTGTCTTTTAATACTTATCTGTGTTAGATTAGATGACACTGTGTCAAGGAAAACACTACAGTAATCTCTGCTACTTGTAATATCAGAGGAGTTGCTGTATTTCCTAACACTTCTACCAACTTGTGACACCTGACTCTTGTCCTCCTCTGTATTGGACTGCACAAGCACATACTGGCACATTTTTAATATAAATAGTAGTTCCTACCTATTTTAAATTAAAATAACTAAGTTAAAACTAAGGATTTAAATCATTACTCCTCAGGGATTGGCACCTGGTCTAACTGCTATCTGATGTCGGATACATCAACAGCAACTTTCATGGGCTGTCCTCAAATCTTGATTCTTATATTTGAAAGATAAGTTTTCCTGATTTTTCTCAGAATCAAAACAAGATTAGAAGGATCCTTTTGACTTTGCAGTGTCTGATTAGTCTTTTACCTGTGCCAAACACTATACATATACACTGAAAAGTACGTTACTCTTATCTTATTGTTACTTAATAAGCTCAGAACTGAGAGTTTGGGGAAGCAGTCAAGGAATAATGGAAAGCAGCAATTTCTTCTATACAGTAGATAACTTACTACAGTATTGAAAAAGCAAATCCTTTCTTATGAACTTATGTGACATTTTTAAGAAGTAAACAGACCCCCAGCAGGATAAAGAAGTTACAGTTCAGAGGCAATCAGGACCATGAATACACACAGTAGGAAGACTGCTTCTTTTCAGTGTTCAAACCCTGTATGGAATGCAATCACTTTCCTGCCAAGTGGCATGATGACAATCCCAATCACATTCCAATCACAGACATAACTATCACCCCAGGACTATTTAAAGCTTCACTTGCTGTTTAAAAAAAAGGTTTTCATTTCAGTATGATTATCTTCATGCTTATGCTGGTATCAAAACTGATCTAGCAATCGCTTCCAGCACACAGATGGATTTATCTCACAAATGGAATTGTTCACTGAGGTCAACTCCAGTGCTAGATATTGCAACATTAATATGAAATTCTCTCGACAGTAAGCACTCAGATTACAAAATGGAAATACCATTTTTTCATTCAGTAAAGCCAATCCTATTTGATCTGTCTGAACAATTTGTCCTTGTCCAAATCGCTGAGGTCCGTAGTAATTCACAAAACCTTTTGTCTAGAATGAAAAAAGTAAGTATGTTACATGTATGAACGTACTGGGTATGATTAATAAGACCAGGCAACAACACACATACATCTATATTTACATCCAAAATGGATAAAATCGGAATCAGAAGATACAGGAAACAAAAGCAAAACTCGTCACTCATTACAATATTTTGGCACTAAAAAGACATCTAAAAAGATGTCTTTTATCAAGTTCTACCATTGTCTTCACATCATTAAAAAGAAACAAAATAATTAACTATATAGAAATAATTATTATTTCAGCTATAGGTCAAGTCAAAGTAATTAAGCTTTTTAAATGTGTCACATTATGGAATCTCTACTCAAGCAAATGCAGCACAGCTAATGAACAGTAACCTCTGGACATTTTTTCTTAAAAACACTAATCTTTTTCACATGAGACAATTTCTGTTGTTATTGCAATATAAAGGTCAAAAGTGAACGCTTCTGCTAATTCGGATTTTAAATCTCCTGATGAGTTCTAGATCACATGTGAGAAGTAAAATCACAGTCATGTGACCCCAAGGAGAACACCCTTTTCTAGAAAATAGTAAGTATACACGGAATACAAAACCAAATATATATTTGTTTTTCAAATAGTTATAATTTTATAAGTTTATAAATTTTATAATCTTGCTTTGGACATCTATAGGTCCAATACACAATTTTGCTTTCACAGAGGATGAAAAATGCATATTTTGGATTAATACATATCCGTTTTGTCATTCCTCTTCTGACCAGTAAAGTAAATCTGAAAAGCAAGACACACAATCATATGAATTTGTGTTCATTTTCCAAACAGCAAAATAAAACAAGTCAGATGGAGCGAATAAAGCATTATAGTACCAGCTGAATGCTGCTCTCAATAAAATTAATTTCTAAAATACATGCAATGTATTTTGCATTTGCACACTGGGGAGTTTTCATTCAAGACTTTATTCCTGGATTAATCCTCTTAAAGCAATTTATATTACAGTTACTGCTTCAAAAGATAGGGCAAGAAAATCAATACTATAAAAAAAATCTACATTTTTTCCCTTCCATTATTTGCTTTTTATTTTTCTTAGTGGTTTAAGAATGTCTGATGATGGTAGTTTCCTTCAGGGACTAAGGAAAACAGAATCAAAATCCACTGCATTTCAGGGGAATCTTCCTTCTCGGAGATGGACATTCCACATACATTCATACCATTAAAGGTTTTCATCCAAGCCAACCATGCATGCTCCTCACAGGGCCAAAAGAGGCAACCAGCTGTCATGTGCACTGAGCATGTGTGTGTATATACAGGTATCACACACTCATTATATGGATGTGTAAGTACATTTTTCCCCCCTGCATCTGCCACAGTGAGACCCATCACTTTGGCTGGCCTCAGCTCTGTGCAGCAAGGGCTCCTATATCCATACTCATTTGTTACTGAATTCCCCTTGTCTTTTGCTGCACCACCCTGGGGTCTCCAGTCTGTAACACAGAATTGATTCACTTGTAGTCTCTTCTTGGAAGGCAATTTTACTCATGATTCCCTAAGAAATGCAGGAAAAACATAAAACTGCAAAAAGCACCGAACTTGGAAAATATTGCCATTATTGTGCTATTACAAGCATTTTCCTTAAAAGTACTTTTTATAACAGCAAAGATTTAAAACTGTTCATTATCAGTAACCATGAGTTTTTCTTACTGCAACACTTTCCATTGCTTCAGATATTCTCTCCTTCAAATCTGCAGAAGAGTCATGACTGTGGTGTTGGAGATCTCTCACAACTATGTCAAAGTGATTGCCCTTCAGCTGACCAAGTCTGAGGTGCTGGTATGCTGGACGGATGTTGTATATTGTCATACCCTTTTTTTCCATTTTGTTTCCAATTTCTTTCAACCTGAATAAATAATTGGGAAAAATTATGAACTATCCTCTACTAAAGCTATACAACTTGCAATGAATGTCTTTTTCACCTTTGCACTGATATTAAAAACTCTCCAAAAATTAAGAGAGTTTGTGAAAAATTATTATAAGAAAACCAAATAAAATGCAGAGATAGAAGTTTTAAAATTTAGTTATAATCTATAAATACTTTTTAAATATTTGCTTCATTGGCATTTTTATGACACATGCTGGAATGAAGCAATTCATCAAACTTTCTAAGAGTAACTGCATTGATTTTTAAATCTTTTTTACTGAAAAACTAGTACTTTTTTTATTCTTCACTCCTTAATGTTCTTCATTAAACAGAAAGGAAAAGAAAAGGTAATGTACCCTAGCAGGCTCCAAAACACAATTGCTCTTTATCAGTCAGCCTTAACAAAAACAAATGTGCTCACACATGCTTGTAATTGGAAACACAGCTGACAATTCAAATATATACCCTTCAAAATATCCACTCAATCTATTTGCTCTTATGTGTAAATAAGAGTCATTCAAATTAAAGGAAAATTTCAGCATAAGAGCTCGAATTTGAAACAATATTTTAATAACTTCATAAACTGTTTATTTATAAAAAATATTTATTTATCCTGCTGTGTGTTTTTCTTCATCATTTAAACACTAATGCAAAGTTTTGCTAATTTTCTCTTGGACAACTGGTGTTACAGTCCAGTTTGTAGTGGAGTTTTACCATTGACATGAGTGCTAAGTCACATATTCCCTAAATCCAAAAAAGATTAAAGCCATTTCCACTGTATTCTATATAGGCAAGGGGAAGACACATCAGTAAGAACATTTCAAGAGATCTGTACCATGCTGATACTTATTAACACCAAAAACTAGGTGCTAAACTGCTTGTACCCCAATTTTTAGTACCTCTCAGGAGTCACCTTCTTCACAACCATAGGCTGCAAAGTTATAGCCTTCTTATCTTTGATGCCAGTGTAACTGAAGTCTGAAGGAAGAACATCAAGCTCAGCTGCCAACAAGCCGATTGCTTCCAGCGTTTCTAGGTTTTCTTTCTGAAGGGTGAAAGCTGAAACAATCATCTCAGAATTATTAGGAACTTACCTTTATGTTTCAGTGCCCTGCCATGACAGATGGGCAGGCTCTTCCCCTCAAACTGTAACAGCATGGAAACTGCAAAGAAACTGTCCTCCTGCCCCACAAAACTAAAGCAAATGCGACTTTTACAGCACAGAAGGAAAACAAATAAAAATAGTACACAAAACTCAGACCAACCAAAAAATCCTGATGCCTTTAAAAATATTACCTCATAAAATGCAATAGACATGCATGGATGTATTGCAGGAAACATTCTCTATAATTGCTTTAATAAACGAGAGATCATAAGTCAAATTTGACCTTACTAACTTCTTCAGTATCTAAAAGCACCTCCTAAAACCCCACAATTGCTTTCAAGGGAAAGCTATCACCCTGGGAGTGCTGATTAAGAGTTAGTTAATGGCTACAATCAAAAGAACCGTAACCACTATCAGTGAGCAGTTGATGTCAAATTGCTGCAGTACCTTGGTTCCCCCATTCCATTCTCCATGGAAGTAACATTACTGCATGGATAATTATTTATTTCAACATAAACAATGGGTCGAGCAGGCCTATGTGTCATATAAAAAAGATCCTGAGTTTCAGTCTTCTACAGAAAGACTTATATATGCCATCTTCATTTAAAAATGTAGTATTTACCTGTATAAACATCTTGCTTCTCCTGAAAACCACCAGCAGGTCGTTTTCTGGACCAACATTTTTCTCGAAATCGTACCATTATTGACATATTTGGCTGATCATTGAGATCTGTCACAGTAAAAGATTTTGTTTCTAAAAGCTTTCCAAACTTTCTGTTGATAAAGTGGTGAACTATTTTTCTGTGCTCCTTGTTTCCATCAGGCTGAAAGGAAAACGTAGAATTTTCTAGCTTCGCATCTAAAAATTTAAAGAAATCACTTGTTTCCTTTTCAGTCACTAATTGACAAAGTTCTCTGTAATCGGGATTTCCTTTTACAATCATTTCATTGTCTTTTGTAACAGTGACTAGAAAGGGGAATTTCTGCCTAACAGCACTGTGCAAATCAGCTCGAATTTTCTTGTCCAGCCTAGGTCCTAGTGAGAACTCCCGAGTGCCAGCATCAGCGCTGTTCTCCAAGCCCCACGCATCCTTCAGATCAGCGGCAAATTTGTGGAGCAGCTCGCTCACGGCCTTGCCGAGTAAGGACTCCAACACAGGGACTTCCCCGAGGCCGGACTGCAGCTCGGGATCTCCCTCACGCTCACTTTTGTCAGGGGGTGCAGCACCGCCGCCTCCCGCCCGGCTCGGGCCGCGCCCCCGGGGCCCGGGCGCAGCGTCCCGGGGAAACACAGGGACACCCGGCCCGGGGGGCTCCGTCCTCCGCTTCTTGGGCTCCCGCGGGCACGGGCTGCTCCGTGCCGGCGGCGCTTCGCTGCTCTTCCGCAGCAGGTCAGCGCGGGGGTCCCTGAGGAGGAGTCCGGGCACCGCGAGCTCTGTCACGACGAAGTCCCTCGGAGAGTTTTTGATAGTGCCGCGGAAGCCGGTGTGCGCCGTCAGGTAAGTGAAGGAGGGCAGCATGGCTGCGGCCTGCCCGGCCCCGGCCAGGCCCGCCGCGCCTGCAGCGGGCCGGGAGGAAAAAGGGAGGGGCGGAATAGAATCAACGGCTCCACAAAAGGGCGGGGAGGGAGCAGGTAGGCAGGCAGGGATGGATGAACAGATGAATGGATGGATAGCTGGATGCAGGGACGCGAGCAGGGAACGAGGCAGGAACAGGCACAGAGAAGCGGGAGCCCGCGCTCCCGGAATCTGCCGCCAGGGGGCGCCACGGCCTCCTCCCCGTGCTCCCATCAAAGGGACCCAAGGACGTTACCAAGTTCCCCAGGGCCGGGGGGAAACACAAAAAGGCACCGAGCTCCCCTCCTCGCGGCCGGGCATGGGGCGTGCCGGGGGCGGGGCTCCTTTAGGCCGCCTATGGGAGGGCCAGGTGGGAGAGCACTTCCGCTGTGTCCGGTGACGTCATTGGCATCGGGGGCTGGGCTCTGCCCCCTTAAAAGGGAAGCTCTGACGGAGGAGGGGAAGCGGCTCACAGGTAACGCGCCATGGGAAGCGGGGCGCGCGGGCCGGGAAGCGACGGTGAGGCGTGAGGGGGCTCCGGGTGGGGCCCGCTGCCGGCTGCGGGAGGCGCTTCCAGCCGGGAGTGGTGGGCAAGGGGCGGCCCCGTCGGGCCGGGGCGCGGCTGTGGCCCCTCGCTGGGCGGCCGCTTCCCGGCGAGCCGCGCGGGTAACCCTGTGTCCCACCAGGAGCAGAGGATGGGCGAGCCCGTGACGGATTCCACGTACGTCCGCTGCCTGAGCTACAGGCTCGTGAGGCGGCTGGCAGAGTTCATCGACCCGCAGGAAGGGTGGAAGAAACTTGCGGTGGATATAACCAACGCGTCCGGTGAAAGCAGATACAGCCAAGTGCATATAAGGTACTACATTAAAGTTCCGTATCGCAAACTTGTGCATTACCTGTTCAATATAAATACTTTGTTAATCCCGTTTTCCATCCCGTTACTGTAACTTGTAACTTTGTGCGCCGCTGGGCACTTGTGTCTTACAGTCCCGTTTCCTTAGGGAACGTAAGGTAATTACTCCTAATTGTTCTGCAGTTCAGTTTTTAAGCAAGCCTCAGAAAATTGACTAAAGAAATTAGGATTAATTAGAGCTACAGACACAGGCATTTTTAGTAATACAGCACGGGCTGCATAATCTTCTGTACCCTAAAGGCTTGTGGACATTGATGTTATTGTGCCCAAGGGACAACTGGACCGTAATTCTTAATGCACTGTTTCCAAGAAAATGCCCAACAAATGTGGGAGCCCGAGGCTTAAAACTAACAAGTTTACTTGAGAAGTAATGCTCACAATATTTTATAAGCGCCTCATTGCTTGAAGGGTTTGTAGAATCCTTGTTGAAATTCTTTCAAAGACTGACATTGTTTCTGACTGATGCTGTATGTATCATCTTGAGTTTCCAGTCTTTTCTGGTAATAGTAGTATTAAATCTTTGTTTTCCTTTCAGTAACAGTATTAAATCAGTCAGAATACAGAATCTCTTTTTCTTCTTGATGCCCATCTCAAAATATTCAAAATGGAGTGTGAATGCTAAATGCATGCAAAACATTTGCAAATTATTTTTGCCATTTGATCTGGGTCTGACTTACTCTCTGTCTCTGACTGACATTCTCTTTTCTGTTAGTCCAAGGTGTCAATATATTATGGATCCTTGACAAACAGCTGAAGCCATGTATATGTGTATCTCCTGTAGTTTTCCCCATTTTTTGCATGTTTCCCACCCGATTTTGAATGTGTTCAGGTTTTTTTGGTTGTGTTTTCAGAAAATTTGTGATCTTTGCAGTGCCTTCAGATTTTTTTAGATGTGGATTTTTTTGTGTCATTTGCCTTTTGTCTCTTTCCCTTTATGCTTCTTGATGTAGTTTTTCCCTTTTTTTGGTCTTAATTTGGTCTTAATTTACCTTTTAAGGAGATTTGAGGCATTGGTGCAAATGGGAAAGAGCCCCACATGTGAATTGCTTTATGACTGGGGAACCACAAACTGTACTGTTGCTGATCTTGTGGATCTTCTGATCAGGAATCAGTTCCTAGCACCAGCAAGCCTTTTGCTTCCAGGTAACAATTACTCTTGGACATTTTGTACTGTGTTCTCAGTTTTCTAAGATGCTAGAGAGCTTCATACTAACATGATAATCAGAAAAGATTAGGTTAAAATAATCCAAAGTGAATATATTTTCCACTTTCTATCACTTGTAATAACAGTTTAAATAAGAGTTTCAAATTTCACTAAGAGTGCTGAAGTTTACACATGGTGGCAGAATGTAATCTGGTGATACTTAAGTGTCTCCTAATTCTCAAAAATACTAGCATTAGTATCACTTATTCTCTGGTTCCTAATGTAGTTAACACTTTTTCTAAATTCCCTTTTCAGAAGCTGTAAGGATGCCACAAGAAGTTACATTACCTCTTTCTTCACAGGAAACCTTGCCTATACATGAGAAACAACTACCTGTACAGGAAAAAGAAGTGGCATCTGTAAGGCCTTTTTTATCTCAGAGTACTGTGAAACAGCATTCAGATTCTTCTTACTCAAGTGAAGAAAACAGCTGCTCACAGTCCAGTAACACAGGTAGACATTTATTTTGGTAGAATTCAGTGCTTTTATTTTTGCTGATCTGTCCTTCACCCCATGTGAAATAAATCATAGCCATGCATGAGAGTGATGACTCTATTCCTATCATGGTGCATCTGTGGGAAACATCATCTTGCAACTTGCCAATAAGTCACCCTCTATGAGGGAAGAGTTGACTGTTAATTAAATTGCAATTTCCTTTTTGCCACCCATAATCCTGTTGCCCTTTTCCAATATTTATTTTATAGACTGTTCAGCATCTCATGCTTTAAAACTAGATTTTGTATGTCAGAAATTACTAAGAATTCTGAAGAAAAGATGACTAAAGAAGGCATTTTAGGAAAGTGTGTGGTTAGTCTATTCCTTCCTAAATGTCCACTTTCTGGTTGCTGCCAGAAACATGATGTAACCTCAGTGTATTTTTATGTACAAGGCAATGGGATCTGCTACACATTTAATTTCTACTGTCTGTATTACAAGTATGAATCAAAAATACAATCAGATGCGTGCTGTGGTGCTAGTTGTGAAGAAAGTTATGCATAGGTAATTATATATATTAATCTGCCTTCTTTTTGTTTTTCTTACATCTTCATCATAGAGCTGGAAGTAGGGCTCCACTGTCAGGTTTTGTGTGGTAGCAAGTTTTTGTTTTAAGAGAGCTGAAACAGAAAACTTTGTTCCTTGAGTGAAAATGTAGTTTTGTGCTAAATGTCAATGTCTTTCAGATTTCCAGAGTTTTTTGTTTCGTGAATTGGAAAGCATCACAAATAATTTTGATGCCCGACCAGAATCAGCTGGAGGTAATAAACTGGGAGAAGGTGGCTTTGGCATTGTGTTCAAAGGCTACATCAATGGCAAAAACGTGGCTGTCAAGAAGCTTGTTGCTGTAAGTTGTCCTGGGAATTTTTCATTTTAATGACTGTATTTTATAGGATAGACTTTTTAATCTTGCTTATTGTGAAAAGTGTTGAATGATACATTTCAAAAAGTATTGTCACCTTGTTACACATTAACTGGATTAAGAAATGTATCCTTAGTCCTTAAAAATGTATCAGTGTTGTGAGTCAGCGAAGTCACAGGAGCTAATTCCTGCCTTCTCTGTAGCTCTCCTTTGTGGGATTAAGCTAGTTGTTGGGAAGAGCAGAAAGCTTTCCCAGTTGTTTTCCCCTCACCCTCAAGAAGTGCCAGAAGAGAAGGGGTCCTAAGGAGGTTTTCCATTTCAGATTAGGATGGCTGAGATTCTCAAGCTAATTGTTTTGTGTGAATATTGAGTTTTTTAGTTAGTTGCTATTAGGGGGTAACTGCAGTGAATGGAGTGGGTTTTTGACTGCTGAAACCGGATCCATTTATCCAGTTAAACAGCGTTCCAAGGAATTTAAAGTCATGTTCCGGTACTTGGCTGTTTAACTTAGTTGAAGGTCTATTATGAAAAGTTAACTAAGAAAAGCTTACAATTCTTTTTAAATTTTTTTAAATTAACAACTTTGCATTTTGTTATGAACCAATGGCGTTAATGTCAAATACTACTTTTTATAGATGGTCGATGTTAGTGTTCAGGACTTGAAACAGCAGTTTGAGCAAGAAATAAACATAATGGCAAAGTGAGTACATCATTACACAATTTTTGCCTTTCTAACATAACAATTTACATGTTAACTGAAAATGTTTCTTCTACAGCACAATCACATTTTGTTTGTTTTAAAGCATCATCACACAAACCTGGCTTTGTGCACTAGAGGTGAAAAAAGTCATTTGGAATCAAGTTCCCTCTACCTTGTGTTTTCCTCAGATGTTGAGAGTTTTTCAGAGCACATGTGAACAATTTTTTTTTTTTTTTTTTTTTGCTATAGATGTAAGCATGAAAATTTAGTAGAATTACTTGGTTTCTCAAGTGATGGTGCCCAGCCATGTCTGGTGTATGAATACATGCCCAACGGCTCATTGCTTGACAGACTTGCTTGTCTGGTAAGTGAAATCTTCTAGCTTCCTGTTGCCTTACTTTGCTAACATATACAATCTGTGGAATGTCTTTCAAATGCAACTGAACTGTGATGGCCAGATGATGTTTTACTACTTTCTTCCTGTTCTCTAATAACAACTACTCTTCCAGTAAGATTTTACACAAACATTTTAGATTGTATTGTCAGCCTGATTTGACTTTAATCTATGTCATGTACTGGTACCTCAAGCATCACAGAAGTAAGGACTGACTATGCCTGTGTGAGGCAGTGCAGAGGGTGCTGCAGTCTTGTTCCCAGTTCTGATGTTGGCATGTTCTCTGCTGGCTCCTAAGATTCTACAATATGAAATTGACCTTTGTTCATTGTCCTCATGATAGGGGTTATAATACAATGCTCATAGTCTGCTGAAGTACCTAAGTAAATGTGAATTTAATTTTTAAAAATTATTATTTTATGTAAATGCTTCTGATGTAATCAAATGGTGTATCTTCTAGCCGTGGCCTTAAGTATATAATAAGTTGTTGGGTGAGGCAACTCTGTGTATCAAAGACACACAGTCCAATAGTATGCCAGACTTAAGGTAGTAGATTTGTGTCTGTGTTAATTTGTTGAAGGAATTAAAAAAAATCTTCTTAATACTAAGCAACTGCAGCATCTGAGATTGTAATCTGGTGAACATTTTAAATTGGTGCTACTTGCAGCCACCCATGTCCCCAGACCTAAAATGCTTGGTTTGCTTTTTTTTTCACACTGATCCTCTGGTTATAGTGGTTCAAGCATCTATTAGTTGGAGAAAGATCTTGATTAGGAAACTGATCAGTCTGATAAAATAATACTTGGTGAAAAAAAAAATTAATTTTCACCGGGAAACATTTCTTTTGTAGGGCTGCATAAATACTTTGCTCCAGTAGGAAAGAAGCGGTACGATGAGAATGAATAGCAGTGTTTGAGGAAAGTTAGTCTCTCTGTTAGCACTGCTGTCTCAGTTTAGATTGATTCACTTGCTTGCATACACTGCTACATGTGCAATTATTTTGTTTTTCTAGCTGAATCAGTGCAGAAGAGAGACTAAGTCTTACCTAAGGACAGTGCAAGTTTATCTGTAGAAATGAGCGGTGCTTAACAAGGACATGTATGAAAATGTTCATCTGTGTAACTGGCCATTATCATCAAGTGAGCTTAAAAGATTGGGGATAATTGAAAGCTAAAGGAGAAATAACTGAGTCAAGGAAGAGACAAACTCATGACATAAATCATGGAATCTAAATCAGAATCTGTAAATTAGAAAGAATCTTTTTCTAATAAGATCAGACAGATGGGTAATGTACTTACTTGAATATATGTTCTTGCTGATAACTTCATTTTGTGACTTCACTGAATGTATTTGATTCACGGACTCTTGCTTGTGTCATCTGTCTGGATGTTGAGCAGGCAAGAGAGGTGGTAGAATGGTGAGATACTGTAATCTACTTCCCTTGGCCACTGACAAGATTAAGAACTGTATTTGAAATGTAGGTGTCCTTATTTCTGAAGTTTAGTTAGTAGAATGAATAAAGCTAAACTCTCAAGAAATCCAAGAACCTTGGAAGATTCACTTCTTGTTGTTAGTAAAAGCTGTGGATTGCTTTGAATTATTTCCTTCGGGCTGAAGTCTCTGTTATCAGTGCTGGTACAAAGCGGGAGTTGCAGTAGATACAGATAGATCTTTGCAGAGCAGCTGGCCTTGGAGGGTCAGAGTCAAAGAACATTTTTGCAACTGGCAACTTAATCTAAGGCAAAATGCAGGGAAAGAATGTAATGTGACAAAGGCATGTATTTCTTCCCAAGTCAATTAAGAAATGTATGCTGGTAGTGTTTTTAATCATCTACTTGAAAACAACAAAGAAAAACCATAGCAAGAAGTCACTTTTGGGTTGTGGAGGTTTTATATGTTTGTTTTGGATTATGTGAGCGTATATATATTTTTCAGATTTTTACCTGCCTTTCTCTCTTCTTAATCAAGGATGAAACTCCACCAATTCCTTGGAATATGAGGTGTAAAATCATTCAAGGTACAGCAAATGGCATCAACTTTTTGCATGAAAATAATCATATTCACAGAGATATCAAAAGGTAAAAGCTGTTGACTATTGCTGGCTGCGTTTTCACTTTTTAATTTTTCTTTTTTTCATCTTTACCCTGTTAAAGTAATTTTAGAGAGAACAAACTGCAAAAAGCATTACTTCAGTGAAGGGCACAATCTTCTGCAAGTGACATCAGCACAATCTTGTCTGTGCCACAAGGACATGACCAGTACAGACTTCTAAAGATAATGATGGGGCTAGAACCATAGACTTGCTTAGGGTGGAAAAGACCTTTAAGATTATCAGGTCCAACCGTAAACCCAGCTCTGCCATGTCTGCTGCTAAACCATGTCCCCAGGCAGCCTCGTATACATGTCTTTTAAATATCTCCAGGGCTGGTGACTCCACCACTCTCCTGGGCAGCCTCTTTCACTGCTTCACTTGGTGAAGAAATTTTTCCTGACACCTAATTGAAACCTCCCGTAGCACAAATTGAGGCTATTTCTCCTTGTCCCATTGCTTGCTGCCTGGGAGACGAGACTCCCAGCTGGCTCCAGCCTCCTGTCAGACAATTGTAGGGAGTGATAAGGTATTCCCTGAGGCTCCTTTTCTGCTGGCTCCCTCAGCTGCTGGACAGCTTCCCAGCTGTGGGATTTTGCATTGTAATTGTAATTTGTGTTATAAATGTAATATGTAAATTGTAATTTGTATCATAATCTGTTACTTTCAAATAGTTATTTGAGTGCCATGAGAACACACAAAGGTCTGTTCTTTAACATCTGCTGTTGAAGAACAATTAATCTTCAAATAGGGAATTTTTCACATAAACCACACTTTTTTTTCCTTTTCCTGGAATGCGTCTTTGTGTCTCCTTTGATTAACTCGTATTTTTTATGAATACATTAAAATTAGTTCAGTCCGGTTCATGAAGTTCAGGGTTCTTCAGTGATAGTGAATGTTCATTGTTCGTTATACCAGAGCTTTTTCTTATGGATATCAGAACTCAGAATAGGTGAGAGTTTTATTGTAGAGTTTGGTTGGCTTTTTCTGGTAGTCGTGGTGTTGTTTGTTTCCCTTTCCTGCTACAGTTTACTGTATTGGTGTTTTTAAAAAGCAGCCCAAATCTTTGAAGAAAAGCCCTAAATGTGTTACTCCTTCTGAGGGTTAAGAAGGAGCAACTGACCAATTTGGAACACCAACAGATGAATGTTTCAGTAGCTTTCTGGCTTCTGGCACCTGCTAAATACAGGCAACTTTAGTTTTGTGACCTTTCAGCTTGTGGGGAACAAGCTTTTGCTTCAGCTGCCTCATGTATGTGCTTGCTGCTTTGACAGTTTGTTTCTTCTTTCTTCCCTGCTTAAGCCTCTGGAGAAGTGTAATGACTGGAAGAGATGCACTTCTTTATCTTGCACTGCCTCTACCCTTCTAACTGCTGTGAGTTGATCATATTAGAGAATTGGGTTTTGGGGTTTTTTGTTTGGATAACATTTTGCAACTTGTTGTGTGAATAGTTCAATAGATTTGATTGGTATTATTAATAGTGCTGCCACTCCCAGATAACACTCAGATGAAGAGACATCTAAGAAGATTAACTTCAGTCTTCATTTGGCTATAGAGACCATTCATGAACACACAGGCACTAGAACAGCTTCTCTAGTCTAGAGGGGACATGATTTAATGGGTGTTCTTGCAGTTGTTCATAGTTTTTTGGATTGGTTATGCCCAGGAAATAGTTCCGTTTTCTTTCAAAGCTTGAAAGTTGCAGTAAAACTTCCATTTGTTGTGCTCTTTGTGGTATACACAAAAAAACCAGACCACTCTTTGAACTTGACTGAAGTTGATAAGAAGCTGAGATTTATGAAGTTGTGATCTTGTTCTCCTTTGAGAAATTGAGCTTTAAACAGGAGACCAGCTGGCGGATGATGCCTTGACAAGTGTTTGGCCTTTTGTAGTGGTCATATATCTAGCATTATTTACAGCAGTTCTAACATCAAGTGATCCATTGTAACTTACAGCTCTGTTAATTTTGTTCAGGTTTTGTGAACAAAAAGAAGTTAGAAAAATAACTTTCTAGTAAGTGTTATGTGTTGTATCAGGCCGTGTGGCTTTCTTGCAGTTCCATGAAAGGGATCAGAAAATGAGGATTTCATAAATAATAAATCAAGTTATTTTAAAATGGTTCTAAGTGGTACAAGTTTAAAATCCAGTAGATTCTTGCTGTAATTTATCCCACTGAGTATTTTAGGAAAGTGTTAAGGACTTTGAGATGAGCCTCATTGTCAGGGTTGCTTTTTTTAAAGAAAGTAAAAGCCAGAGGTCGAGGGAAAACATGGCACGTACAACATTCTAGAAGTAATAAGTTTTCTAGTTACATTTCCAGACAAAAATAAGAGTATTCTTACTCATTTGGCATATGAATTTGTCATGGATAATAGGTATTAAAAAAACTGCTTTTGTTAGTTCTGAGCAGAGATTTAGACTAGAAGAATTAACCTGTGGTCCAGTAGAAGTTGATCAGAGCTAAATATTCTCTCTTGTCCCTCTTAAAGCCAAATTATGAATGTAACATAATTGGTCTCTTATAAGAAAATTTCTAAGGTTTGGGGGTAAGGGGAGTGTCTAGTTTTTTTCCTTGTGTTTTTGTTTGTTTGTTTTTAATGCATGCATGCACACAAGAAAAAACATGGATGGATCTCACATTTAATTATTTATTTATTTGGAGGACTGAATTTTGAAATTGAGCAATTTCCAACAAAACTAAATTTACGTAACTTGTTTTATGAATAATATGTAAATATCTTAGCTTTCAAGACAGTCAAAATAGCAGTTTGCATTTTGTTACTAAAGGATTACTAGTCTGTCATAAGACCTGTTTTCTATACTGTTTGGAAAATTCTTTTTTCTTTTTTGTTTTTTTTTCCTTTCCCTCCTGTCTCCACCAGTGCAAATATCTTATTAACTGATACATATGTACCCAAAATTTCTGACTTTGGCCTTGCAAGAGCATCTGTAACATTCACACAGACAATCATGACTGAAAGAATTGTTGGAACAGCAGCCTATATGGCACCTGAAGCTCTGCGAGGAGAGATTACACCTAAATCCGATATCTTCAGTTTTGGAGTAGTAAGTGGAATGTGGAAAACAGTATATGACTTCTTTCGTAAGATAAAAGCACACAAAATCAAGAGTATCTGAAATTAAATGATTACTCCGGTCTATAAATTTTCTTTTTCTTAAGATAGTGTTTCTAAACTTTGACTGTGTTAAAATCATGTGAGATGTTGATTTGCTATGTGGAAGACCAGAGTAAAATAATATTCTGAGTTCTTGCTAAATGTGATTCGAAGTGGTGTAGAACATTGTTTTTGCTTGCATGGTATTGCACAAGTGTAACTCGGGCTGAAAAAAAATTTAAGAAAATGGTCCAAAATTATTGTTTGTCCATATTGGATTTGCCTTAGAGCTGAGTACAAAAAGGCATGAGCTTAATATTTGGAAGAAAAATGTATCCATTCTGAATAGATCCAAGACCCTACTCACTATTGACCACTTCCTTCACAGCATTTGGCTTCATGGGAAGGTAGGCCCAACACTACGTCTGAATAGTTTGAAAATCCTTCAATCTTGCTGTGAAGGAACAACATGTAGGGTGAGAATAACTTGTGCTGAAATTTGTAAGCCACACTGCTAATAACAGTTAATGAAAATAAAGGTAGGAACAAAAACTAGGAATTGTATAGGCAATCTCTGGACAAACACAGATCCTGAGTGTATTTGTTGACAGGCTGGAGGTCATGCTCCTTTTTGCGAATCATACATAAGTTAAGGTTATTCTGTGCTTCATTTTCTCTTCTCATTTTCCTCCTTCTAGGTCCTACTAGAAATAATAACGGGTCTTCCTCCAGTAGATGAAAACCGGGAGCCACAGTTGCTGGTATGTTCTTCATGCTTTCTTCTTTCCTCCTACTGCTCCAGGATCACTTTGTATGAAATCATAGACAGTTAACAGGTTTTGAAACAATCAAATTACTCATCAAAATATGAAGTTGTGAAAACAGCTCTTTTGTCAATATTTGTCTTAGAGGTGAGGCTGAAACTTTTATCTCTTGGCTGGTAGATTTGTTCAGCCCTCAAGGTCATCATTTAATCTGATACTGAATTCTTTGTTTTGGTACTTCTTATTGTAATACCATTGTACTCTATTAACTCCCTGATAATTCCTCATCCCCTGAAACATTCTGAACTATTCATCTCTCTTGTTTCTTTATGATTCTGTATCAATTTCCATCTTCTTCAGCTTTGCTAACAATATGCAAGTACTTTACGCTTTTAACCTTAGTGAAGTTTGAAATTTAAGGGCTTTTTTGCAGAGTGAGAGGTGGGTTGAATTTTCTTTACTATTCAGTTAGTAATTCAGTCTATTAATTAGGAAGCTAATTTCTCAGAATTTGCTCTCTTGAATTACAAAACCTTACAAGACTTCATAATTTGGCCTTTCACATATCTTAAAACTAAGTTCTGAACTACTTCATGCAAGATTTTCCTAGAATACTTTTTACATAAAAACTAATTTATTCTTTAAGTATGAAATAGCATTGAGGTCTGGATTGATTTGTGTTGCATACTGTTTGGAACAGTATAAATCAGTTTCTTCCAAATCTTCAGGAATACCAGTGTAGTATTAATAGATTTTTTTTTTTTTGTCCTTCTAAACTGTGTCTTCTGGAGTAGCAGAATAATTATTATGTAAACACTTTGTAGAATTCAGGTTCTTTAAAGTGGGCATTTTCAGAGATAGGATTTAATTAGGAATATGACTGGTACAGTTTACCTTTGTAATGTATGTTTGGGACCATAAAGAGAATGGTCAGTGTAAGACCATATGGCATCCTTAGCTTGAGAGGAAAATTTTGAGGTGGTTGAATGTTAGCAATTTCAGACTGACTCATAGAGGAAGGCAGAAGATCTGCCTCTACTCACTGCCTCTTATTTATTCATTTATTGCTTCCTCAAACAATATGTGTGATTACAGATAACCCATTTCAAGTGTGTTGGAACTGAGGACTTTTGGACTAAACCAGTCAGACTTAAAATTTGATTTCTGAATAAAGTTTCCAGCGGGATACTGCAGCCACTGAGACTAGAGCCAGAAGTTTAGTTTACAGGCAGACATTTGTTTATAAAAGTGGTTAAAAAAATTATACCAACTTAAGCTGGCATATTTCTGGGTTATTAGGATACTTTGTTGATTGTGCCTCTTCTCTTACAAAAGAAACATTACTAGAAAATTGAGCCTTGAATTGAGAAGGTTAAATCTGTATGATACAGCTTAAAGAAATTTGCTTTATGATGTTCTGGTAGTTAAAATTATAGAGAATAAAAATAAATAATAAATTAACAAAAATTTATAGTTCATTTACACTCTCGCATGCTGTTCAGATACTTATGTTATCTACTCGTTGGTTAAAATTTTCTTGTAGTTAAGTATAAAAGATGAAATTGAGGATGAGGAAGCAACTATTGAGGACTATGTTGATGGAAAGATGAGTGACTGGGATGTACCTTCAATTCATAAAATGTATGCGATTGCTGATCGGTGTCTGAATGACAAAAAGAGCAGAAGGCCAGACATTAAGATGGTATGTAGTCTTTCAGAAAAAAGGCTTATTTTGGGTGAGCATATATGTGTGTCTGTATGTTTGTGTGTCTTCCCTGCCTATGGTTGCAGTATCAGTTAACTTATATTTGTCTGTTCTTTTCCAGGTCCAACAGCAGCTCCAAGAGATAAAAACTTGATAATGTGTTTCTTCTGATACACCAGTGTTTCTGTAATGGAGACACCAGTACCAGTTATTTAATTAGTATTTAGTGCAAGTGGCTCTGCTTTCCAGAACTTTCTGGACACATGTAAGGTGAGCTGTTGGTCTATCAGCAGCTCTTACACACATCCTTAGTCACTGGGCCCTTAACATGAGAAAAGCGTTTCTTGTACTAACAAATTGCTGTGCTGGTACAGCATCTTCTCCTGCAGGTTTTAAAATGCATTTCGATATTATAATCTATTTGATTATTTTTATTTCCAAATATCTAGTATGACTGCTGTAACTAGGCAGAATGTTCTTTCTGCAAATTGCTTTCTTGATCAGGTGTACTAGACCTTCATCTGTTGAACACAAAACCATTTAATAGCTATAATGGTTATATTAATAATATAAAAATACTTACATATGTATATTAATAATATAAAAAGACTTAATGTCTTTTTGAGAAATGACAATAATATTATCCATTTAAAACAAGCTTCTACTTAATATTTTAGCTTGAGTTCATATTAGTGTGAATGGTTTGGTACTGTTAATGAATGTGATTATTATCAAAAAGTCTTCTTGGTGTTAGTTTTAGTCAAATAAATGCTGCGACAGTTCCTAGGCTGGTTTTTCATTTCAAGGATCACCAAACAAAATAGTTATCTTGCTGTGCAGAAGCATTTCCACTTGCAAATGCTTTCTTACAGTGAACTCTGTGATGACAAATCGTTTAATTTTTATTCACAGGAAGACTCTTAGCTACTTTGATTATTTTAGGAGGATGGAGTATTTTTAGTACTTTAGGAGAGGATTCCATATGAATTATAAATACAAATGGTTGCTTTTCTTAAAGGGGTCAGATGTGAAGACCAATTCTGCATTTTACTTAGTCAAATAATTAAGCTATTTTTAATATACATATGTATGTATATTAACTAAATACAAAAATACACTTCTAAAAGTATAAATTGAAAGCTTTTTAAAATAGAAACATTGACAGATCAAAGCAGACTAAATATGGAATGAAAGTAAGACTAGTAAGATTCCAGATACTTTGGACTAAGTATGAACATATTACCATTGTAAATGAAAGATGTTATTTTCAGATAAACTCATTTTGCACCTCATGAACTTTCTTAATAGCTTAGGGATAGGAACATAGTCTGGCCTACAGTTAATTTTGAAATTCTGTGATTATGTGTGACTTCTTTCAGGACTATAGATCTTGTTGGAGGAAGCATGTGATTTCTAATGTAATGATATCATTAGATTTCTGGCTATTAACTCATTCTGTATTGCCTTTTCAAACTGCTAGCTTAATTTAGAAAAAAAATCTACCTAATGGCTTCTAGCTTTTTAGTACAAATTGTAAAAAAACTGTTAACATAAATAAAAACTCTGCATTATTACTTCTTTCTGCTATTAAACCTCACTGTGTGGAATAAAGCTATACAGCTCTGAATCTGGAGAAAAAAGCTGCTGTAAAAATTAGAATAAAATCTGCTGAAGCTATTCTTCAATTTAAGCATCTCCAGCTGTTATGTGAAGATCACATCTGCTTTTTACTATTTCCTGGAGCTGCACTGTATCTATAGCTTTGTCCAGAAGCGTGTTTACTGTAGCAACTCCCTGGACAGCTCTGTTCACCTCTGGTATGGTAGAACATTCTTGTTCATACACCAACTGTGATATTCTTCAGTGTGAGGAGAGTCTCAGCTACAAGCATGGGAGTTCTTGCTCTGTCATACTAGACCATTACTGTTTGCAGTGCTGCTCTCAGCAGTGAGGGTTTGGCAGTAATTTTTACTTCCTCACTGAAAATGAAGCGTGTTAGCTACCCTTTCATACAGTTAAAAAAAAATAAATTTGAACTTCTTTTGAATGAGAATATGAGGGGTCAACTAGGTAAAACTACGTAACTTATGTAGCAACTTTTTTTAAAAAAAATATGCAGAGGGCAAGGAGAAGGAACTTCCCTTTCCCACTCCAGATTTTATTTTGAGGTCTTCATACCATAAGGTCAACATCTCTACACACTAACAGAGGGTAATAGTAGCTGACTTGAGTTTCTTTTGTTCACTGCAAAAGCATTAACTTTTACATACTTTTTTGTGTTGTTTACTATAATAAGACTTTTTAGGACACAGATCAGTAACTTGAGTCATTTAAGATATTTGTAATGGGATGATGTGGTTTCATAGAACTGGAGCTGAGAGAAATCCAGTACAGTTCCTGGTGGGTGAAGAAAGCTACATGTGGAGCAGAGATAGGGCTAATCTGGCTGGCCTACATCCTGTCTCAGCAGGGAAGGGGCCATGGAGGGCAACAGAGGATCACTCTGCTCGGGGAAAGAGCCAAATTTTGCATCTTAAGGATTTAAGAACTGCAGCATAAAGCAATTTAGTCACCCAGGGAAGGATGGGTAAATGAAAAATAGCAAGAGCAATTTACTGCAATTCCACAATTAGAAAGCAATAGCAAGATGAAAGCAGATAATAATGATCCAAAGAGAATTGCCTTTTTGGAAGAACATCATGGGAAGGACAACAGTTCTGCCCTTGGCCACAGCAGGAGTAACAGAATAGCTGGTTGGAGCCAGAGCAGAGGTATCTGCATAGCCCTTGGGCTGGGATGAACCATAAGGGGCTGCTGAGGAACAAAAGCGAAAACAGGACCAGTATCTGGAGATACTTCATTGGAATACAATGGCTTTGTACAGTCAGCAACTCAGTAATTTTGGAAAGGGTGTACAGTATTCCTTAAGTTACTAAGATTCTATTATAAATTTTGATCAGTTTGTCCAGTTGCCTTCTGAGCCAACACACCAGACATAGCAATTTGTATTACTGAAATGGGAAATCTTTATATTTGGGTGTTCCAGCTGGGAGTTTATTTACCACCCACTGACCAAAAGGCAAATAAAATTGCTTCTGAGATTCATGGGTACATAGAGGCCTAGCCTATTCCCTCCTCCTACCTTATGCCTGTTCCTCTAAAAGCTCTGATTACAGATAGCATTTGGCATTAAAATTATTCCCTGCAGTCCTAGTTCACATTTTCAGATTTTCTTCTTTCAATTATAAAATTGCTGCGTCACAAATATTTTCCCATGGGGATGTGTAGGCAGGACATTTAAGAGAAAAGCCAAACCAGTAAATGTTCTTTTCATCTTGACCTTTCAGGGCAACAAATTTCAAGCAAATTATTTTCAGTTTAGACAAAAATGTGTTAATGGAACAACACAACGAGTAGTTTGATTGAAGTAGTTCATGCTGAGCAAGTAAGAACAGTTAGAACTGTTAAATCACCAGTCAACTACTTCAGCATTTTAAAAGGATAGAAGAAATTTTTGAAGAGGCTTATTACTGAAAGCACAAAAGCCTCAAGAGAAGAATAGCCTTGGATCCTGCTATGGAGCCCTTGATGCTGCTCCCATAAAGCAATGGGAAAGTAGTTGTTTCTAACACTGATTTTTCTCTAATAGCAGAAGCCAGGAATTCTGTTTCTGCTCACCTCCCTTCTTACATGCTACAGTCTCTAGTCCCATGGGAACTGCCTATTGCACATTCTGATGTTAGAATACAGATCTTCATTAAAGAGACTATGAAATGATTGAGTCAACACGAAGCTAAAGCATCAATCTTTATTTATAAAGTAAATTACAAAATAGATAAGGTAAACTTAGTTAATTTTAGCATTTGAAGGTGGCTTTCATTGAATACATAAACACACTGATAAACAGTATTTTTTTTTTACATTGTCTATCTGAGCAACAGAGCAATTTTTACCTTGATTAGTTTAACCTTTGATAGGAGTGTTTTAAAAGATCAAGATCTCCCTAACTTGCAACATCTGTCCTGTTAATTAACTATTTAATAGCTTGTGAGTTAGCTGCAAGCAGCTGCATTGCTTTTGGGCTTTATGAAGGCCAACAACAATTTGAATGGACACTTTCAATTATTTAATGACCAGAGACAGTTAAAGGAACAACTTTGATTAATTCCTACATTTTGTTCTGGTTCTGAACATTCATAAACAGAAGTGGAGGCAACTATGTAGGTGTGATCAATTGTACAAAAAGAACAGATACTTCTTATTGCTGTTAGGAGAATAGCTACAAGAGGCCTGGAGAAGCAGCCAGCAGTGCAAGACTTTATACAATTCTCTTTTTGGGGAAAGGTGGGGGGGCGACATGCTCAGGACATGACTAACTCCTGGCTGGGCTGGGTGTGTGTACATCACATAGAATATTTTCATGTAAGGTAGTTTACAATGTCTGGTTTGGACTGAACTCTAAAGCAGCTCATCATAAATGCTCTTGCATAATCACTTAACCAGCTCTCATCATCCTCCAGATTAAGTTTTCCATCTTCTATCCTCATCTACCTAAGGCAGGATTACAAAAAAAAAAACCAAACCAAACCAAACAAACAAAAAAACCCCCAAAAAAACAAACAAAAAACACCCCCCTTCCCCCAAATAAAAGCCAACCCCAAAAACAAAAAACCAAAAAAACCAAACCAACAAAATTAACACGTAAAAAAAAAAAAAAAAAAAAAAACATCCAACAAACCCCCCACAACATGCACACAATCATATCAGGTAAAATTTTTCATTATTTAAAATACTTAGTCTTAAAAAGCTGGACTTCTTTACTGGCTCAAGAAACTGTACAAATGTATGTGCACTCTTGCTATGGCTGGCACAAGGGCAGGAATACTAAATTCAAACAACCCTCTAACAGTAATGTTCAAATGCTACACCCCTTAAGACCAAACCAAAATAAAAATGCCAAAGTGATTTAGGTGTGTTGCAAATATTCTGAGTTAATCTAAAAATACATTTAATTACAGTGTACAATGACCTGCACACACAGTAACCATATTTAAAAAACAATGACACTTGCCTGACACACAGTACAGAGGAAAACTTCAAAGACCATTTCCTTACCCAAGAGAGAGAAGACAAGAAGCAGGAAAAGAACCCAAGAGCTAATGGCAAGCAGGAGATAAGCTGAGGATCCAGAGCTATTGAATTGGACTGCTGTAGTGTGTAAAATTAAATGAAAAAAAGCTGAAGTGTAAAATTTTGCATGTTAAAAAAACACAGTAAAACCAACTATTGCAACCTTCACATATAGTGCAATCTCAGATGTCACAGCTAGTATAGCTAAACAAAATAATAGATAAAACAAATTTTTTTGTCAGGAACTACTAGTGTCAAAACATTATTCCCTACAAAACTAGATTAAAATCCATCTTCCACCAGGTAAACACACGATTCAGCTCTATAATGAGTATATCCACCAGCTACAATAATATCCAATGAACCAAAGCTGGCAACTCCCATGTAGCTTTAAAAAAAACCAAAACCAACAAAACTCAAAAATCACAAAGGTCACATACAAGACACTAAAAAGCAAGTCCTCACTGGGAATATAATCTATTCATGAGTATTTGCTTCATCACACACTTTTAAATATTTAAGGTCATCCAATACTTGATTTCCACATCTAATTCTCCCTTAATGCACTTATTAAAATAACCTATTTTTCCTCTTCCTGTTAAACACATTACTGACAGTTCAATCAAGCTGAGACTCTTCTGCCTGATTTTATTACTTTGAACAAGGGAGGGAAAAAAACCTCAGATTCCTAACTAGGGGCTTGCTGCCAGCAGTTATTCAAGACCTAGTTGGATTTAAATTACGGATATAAGATGCTATTGAAGTTCAAACATTTAGGAAAAGTAATTTTCAGAATACCTTGAAAGTAAAAATTGCAGTTAATACTGCAAACACAGTAGGACCTCAAGGATAACTCACTGTTATGAAGCAAGACTACTTCAATTTTTACTGCACTTAGATATTTTTAGATCCAAGTGCACTGATAATTAATTACTTATTAGATACTTTAGGCATATTGCTCTGAAAGTAGCTCTATAATCTACTGAGTATACTAACTCATGGACTTAAATTACCTTTTACTTGGTCATTCAGTTACCTAATATGTAACACAAGTGATATAGAAGTCTGGAAAAGCTATGGTGTTTTAGGTCTGATTTCTTTAAAAGAGAATTCATGAAATTAGTTATGAATTTGAGGTGACCAAGTTTTTGCCTAGGAAAATTATCCTATTACATACAAATCCACCTATTCCTGAATGCTTATATTAATTGAATGATAATTGATTTTAGTTTTTTCTTTTTCATTACAAGAAAAAAAAAAAAACTCAAACAAAACAACAAGAAAATCCAGCAATGCATTCTGTCAAAAACCAAAGACAACCTTTTATTTTACTATTGCCCATAAGTGCTACAAGGAAAAATATTGGGACAATGCTATGTAGTCCTTCATCTCTTCTCACGTGGAAAATCTTATAGGTTTAATAGACTATGCATAATGATAGAGCTGTGACTTACCCACAGAATACATGGGCTTCACAGTCTTATGTCTGCAAAGTTTATGGTCACATGTACAGCTATTAAATAATGGATTCTAAATCAAAATAAAGGGGTACTAGCTTAATTTTTCTCTTCTAGCTTTAAAATAATTATCTCTTCTATATGTCATAAAACATGGTCAACAAATATAATCATGTAACAATATAAAAAGTGTTGAGGTCAGAAAAGAGAAGAGTAAAAAGAGCTTTTTTTTATCCCTAGCATCTATGACTGGAATGATTTCAGTTCATTATCAAAAGCCAGAATTGCATTTCTTATTCTAATATTTTAACAAATACAAACAGTTTCTAATCACTAGGTGTTTCAGTCTCTGCTGGACCTCTAATCAGTCTTCGTATTCCCCTCTTCCCGGCAGGACCTTTTGGTTTCGCAAAACTCTGTTTGTAAGCATGTTGTTTTGGATGTACCTCTTCATAAAGAAAGTCAGCAGTTAACTCATCACCATTATCTATTTCAATCTGGCAGAAGAAAAAAAACCATCAAACTCAAAAGTCAAAAAGATTTAGAAACTTTGCTGAAACTCAATACTGTACTAAAACCATATGTGCAATAATGTTCAAAGTCAAGCATGAAACATTCTCCAACTTGTGCCTAATGTCCTGAGAAATCTTGAACAGTTTTCCTGCAACTCCCTATGCTCCCACCAATATTAAGTGTGACTTAAGTATTTTCCTGAAATGTAAGCATGACTAAACAGTACATATGTCAAGGAATATTTTTTGTCCCAAGTTTTGGCACAGTGTACCGGTTAATACTAACTAGGAGAACACATTCCATGTGAAACTAGTGCTTATTTACTCATTTGAAGTATTTACACATTTTAAGAATCAAAATTGTTCACCATGACATGTTTTAAACACTACTTGTATAAGTAATGTGCATACATATTGTTATCTCTTGAGAAAGAGGAGAAGTATAAAGAAGCTTGTATTACTGACACTCAGCAAGTATTCAAGTGCTTAGCAAGGAAAAACTAAAATAATGAACAAAATGGAGGGGAGTGTTTTAGTTTTCAAAATCTAGATGTATTAAACCAAAAAGTATAAGAAAACAGTGTTCTCAAGCCAAACTCCACTGTTTTAAATTGCAAGAATTTTGAATTCAGAGAAATGTTATGGCCTTGCTCTGCTGAGCATTCAGCACTTCATGCCCTGCCAACCGTAACACTTGACAGACTTGCCAGCCCCAGTTTTGCTGTTACAAGTACCTGCTCAGAAACTGCTGTCTGTAGGAATTTTCAGGAGTCACATGGTACTTTAATTTTGTTGTAGAAAGGCAATTTCAGAAAAATAATTACATACAAATACACATAGCAAAAATCTAGTTAATTCTTGTCATTCAGTAAAAATTGGTAAGTATTAACTCTGCTATTTTTAGGGGAAACAATCTCCACAGAAACTAAGCTTCCACAAAAGTATTAAAAAAGTAACTGTAGGTCACAAATGGACTACTTCTGTGATCTCTGCTCAGCAGGTGAGAAGCAACTTTTTGCATTGAAGTGAAATCTCTACAGTGTGAAAAGATCAGCTTACTTGCAAATGCTTGTTTGCCCCATCAAGGACTCCTAAGATAGCAGTTTTAATTTTCAGAACTCCAGCTGAAATTATTTTGAAAATCCCTACATAACCTTGGTTTCAAAGGAATTTAGTATTTAACAACAGCAATGTGTTGTGGTCCAAAATACTACACAACTTTGAGTAAGAAATCATGCTAATTCTATAAAGTCCTTCAAAGTACTCTCAAATACTTCCTTGATGCAGGAGGATATATTTGTTCAGGATAAGTGTAGAAATTATGAAACAGAGTAAAACTTCCATGACTTAACTTTGTATCTCTAGCTCCACCAACAATTATTTCCCGTTCAGAACAAGCTAAGTTACACAACACCTCTCACAGTTTAGACAGGGTGGTGACAGAGACAGTTATAATTTTCCATTAAGAAAGGAAGACAGAGATAGAGAAAATACCCACGCATCCACTGTACTCACCTTTCTGACTATCTGCATCCACAACTGTGTTTCTACAATTTCTAATAGTGGACTTTTGCAACTAGAGTAGAGCATTCGTTCTCGTATACTACAGGTATATCCTGGCATAGAGTAGATGAAAACTGCAGGAAAAGAAAACAACAACACAAATCAGACCATAAATACTCTCCATCAAAAGCTGTATCATAAAACCATTTATAGCAGAGTGGCAATGGAAATAAACTATGCAATCTGAAAGCAAAATATGTAGTGTCGTTCTGGAGCTTCTTTGCTTTGGCTAGTGTTTCATTTCAAACAGGGGATAAGAGAATGGCTGGTATCTGTATGTTTTCACATTTATGGGTATTCATAATCAAAAGGGATAGCTCACTACTTTACAAACATGAGGGCTCTCCTTCACAAGTTAACAGTTTCACAACCAAATGACTCCGAAATTTATGATCATGCTGACACATCCTTCTCTCTGACTCAAAATCCCTAAGGAATTTGAAACAAGCCAGTGAAGTTTCATATTGAGAAATTTTCTCATACTTATGGATTCCAAATAGTCTCCTTCATGTGTGTGCTTATACAGGAAAAAGTGGTAACGCGCAGCATCCTTTGGAACTCTTTTTGGCAAGTCCTTAAGTTCAGTATCAAGTGTGTTGGCCAAAATAATAGTTTCATTTTTCATATCAATTTGCTGTAAACAAAGCAAATATGAATATATTTAATGCACAAAAAAACCCAGAGAACATGACAGGATAGAAAAAAGTTAGAATTAATCTAATTCAAAATGGTAATTTATCAGCATATTACATTAACACACATTGCTTAATATGTAGGTAATCTATTTTATATGCATTATTAAATAATAGTTAAAATATTTTATACTTACCAGTTGTACATAATTGAGTTTCTTATTTTTCAGTTTCTCCAGAGCCTGAATAGCGTCTTTAGCAATGGGGAATGCTACTCCTTGCAGTGTTTGATGCTTGGTATCTACACCAACATCTGCCTGTACCTGGAATACAAGTCAGCAGAGATGTTAAAAGAAACCTCTGCAGGCATTCATTTGGTTTCGTACAATGACTAACAATGCATTCCAGATGGTTACACATAGAGTTAGCAGTAGCTGTTCCAAAAATAAAGTACCCCAAGAAATCATCCCCATATACAAAATATTTGCATTTTTTAATTTACAGGTCATGTTTGTTTACAAGTGTGCAAAGTTTCTTATCTCTGAAATAGCTCTGCTTAGCAGAGCAACAAAATCATCAGAGGGAAAACTGGTTCAAGTGTCAGTGAAGAAGATCTAAGTTAAAATCTGGTATAGAGACCAGGAAGAAAAATTTTGAACTGAAAATATTCCTTACAAACTTTGTTATAGCTTGAAAAATTTTAGATCAAAACAAAGACATGATTTCTAGGGAGTCAAAAATTTTGAAGGAAGAGAGAAATTATGAGACAAAGTGATCTTCTCAAAGGAAAAGTAAAGCTACTACTCTCCCTCCTGCATCAACCTACCCCTGCAAAAAGCCTATACCAAAACCAAAGCAAACAAACCAAAATAAACAAAATCCTCATTTCTTATTTCTAGAAGATCTAGTACAAAGTTAAAAAAAAATCCAGGACAAGCTAGACAATTGTTCATAATCCAGTTATATTAGTGTCAAATTATTTGAGAGAATAGTTATTTTAAAGCTGATGTTCAAGATTTATGTTCATCTTCATATTCATTCAGTTTCTCTCAAAATGAGCTCTGGTCTCCAGTCTTCTTCGGTCTTAGTTTATTGTTTAAGTACTGAATTTTGAATATATTCACTTCCTTTCAAAGTTTCACAATTACCTTTAACATTGGTTATGAAATTGCAAAAGTCAAAAAAGTGTACCAAACAGGTAAAAGTACGGGCCTCAGATCTATCAACTAGAAGATGTGCCGCTTTATTAAAAAGAGATGCTAATAAAATATGAAACAAACTGATAAAAAAATTAAAAGCAAACACTTGTGGCAACACTTCCTTAAACATTTTAAAGAACAGCTTGTCAGCAACAAGGAAAGAGGAAAAGAAAGCAGTTGGAGAGCTTACTTTGCAGAAAGATTGACAAATTTATGAACTAGGTTGTATAAAACATGTTTTGCAAAGTATGTATCTGCATAAGTCTGACTGACAAATGTAGAATAGGCATCACAAAAATAATAAACCATAATAAAATACCATGCTCTAGAAACCATATTAAAATACAGGTAGAAAATAAGTACTCCAAACTTAAAAACAAGATGTGAAGTGTGGAGATAGACGAGGCAAGAGAGTAACCCAGCGTAACTCCAGATATAAGGAAATGAAAAGAACTACCTGAGTCATTTAAGAATATTTAAGAGCTAAGATTTAGTTAATAATGGATGCTGAGTGCTGGATAAAATGGCAGATGAAATTTCCTGTGAATAAATGTAAATGTACACAGGAGGAAAAAAAATCCCTCTTTTTACTTGTATGGTGATGGGGTTGAGCTGGCTACTACCATTCAGGAGCAAGACCTTGCATGTCATTCTGACTAAATCTGAAAATAACCCCAAGCAAAAGAAAAAAACCCCGAACACTCCCCACCCACAAATGAAACATTATAAATTGTTAGGAAAAAGAGTAGAGAACAGAACACATTATTACGCACTGTAGATATCAGTAACATGCCTGCATCTCGAATACCACATGCAGATCTGGCTTCCCCATCCCTCCATCTCATAAATTATATAGCAGAACTGGAAAAACTGCAGAGAAAAGCAAAAGGATCAGAAGTATGGAGTGTCTTCTTTAGGAAGAAGAGCTACCCAGATTAGGACTCGTCAGTCTGGAAGAGATAACTGATAAGGAATACAACAGAGGTCCATGGATACAGAATCGTGAGACAGCTGGGGTTGGAAGGGTCCTTTAAAGATGATCTAGTCCAACCCCTCTGCAGTAAGCAGCAACATCTTCAAATAGATCAGGTAGCTCAGCCCCATCCAACCTGACCTTGAATGCTTCTAGGGATGAGACATCTAACACTTCTCTCAGCCATCTCTTCCAGTACCTCATCACGCTCATCATAAAACAAATTCTTGCTCATATCTAATCTGAACCTACCCTGTTTTAGTTTAAAACCATTCCACCTTGTTCTATTGCAACAGGCCCTGCTAAAAAATCTGTCCCCTTATTTTTTATAAGTCCCCTTTAAGTACTGAAAGGCCACTAAGATTTCCCTGAAGCCTTCTATGCTCCAGGCTGAATGACAGCTTTCAGCCTTTTCTCACAAGGAGTATGTTCCAGCCCTATGATCATTTTCATGGTCCCCTCTTGGACCCACTCTAACAGGTCCCTGTCTTTCCTGTGCAGAGTACCCCAGAGCTGGATGCAGTGTTCCAGGTGGGATCTCACCAGAGCAGAGCAGAGGGAGAGGATTACCACTCTGTACCTGCTGGCCCCACTGCTTTTGATGCAGCCCAGGATATGGCTGGCATTCTGGGATACAGAGGGCTTTATCTAAGCGGAGGAGGAATCTGAGGATAGACTGAATGACTCTTCTTTGCCTTTGCCACACTATCTGTAGGGTATAAGAATAAACTAGAGATTCTAGAGAACAGTCAGTGGTTCTTCACATAGTATTTTGTTAAGCTATGGAATATGCTGCCACGGGACCTGTGGACTACAAAACCCTTTATGTGGATTTACAGAAATTACAAGACTAGATGATGGATGAAAAACCATTAAGAAGAATTATATAGTAAGATGTCATCTTTTGTGCAGGAAGATCCCTACCTGCAAATGTTGAGGCAACAGAAGAGCATTTAAGGTAATTATGGCCTTCTTGCCCTTCTCCTACATCTTCCCTAGATTTCTGCTGTTTTTTCAAGGACTTGACAACAGACAAAGTGATCCTTTGATCTGGCCCAGTAAAATATTTCTTAGGTTAATTATGAAAGAATATACATATGGAAAACTTACTAAAATCAGAAAGTTTTACATTTTCTAAGTCTAATTATAGGCTTTGTAATGGTGGAAATAATGAAGAGAAAAATAATGTTAAGTTAATGTATTGTGAGATGTTTCAAACAAAGCCAAAATGGCAGCAATATACAATTTATGTGTCTCTGAAAAGCAAAGGTATTGCTATTGAAATTTCAGAACACATAAAGACTTAATTCTGCTTGAATCAGCTTCTACCTACACTACTACCAGAAGCGATCACCAATCCCACAGAAGTTTTACATTCATTACTCATCATTCATCATCATGGGTTTCTTTTAAAGCTGATGAAGCAAAATGCAGTATTTAATGATGGTGAATGTATTTCTGCATTGACTTGTTAAAATCAGACATGAAAACGAACAAAAGACACCACTGGGGGAAAAAAGTCAATAAACAACAAAGTTGCAGCAAAAGCACAGTAGAGTGAAAACGTAAGAGAAGATACACAGTTGTATTTAACACAATGGCTGCCTGATATCCAGCTGCAGAAATAAATCATACTTCAAACACATGCACCACAGTTCTAACATACAAGTCTAAAGAACAAATAAGTTCAGCACATGACCTGTGTTAATAAATAGTGTTCAAATAAAGCAAAAAGTGATGAAAAGAATCTTCTGAAACTTTTCAGTCACTAGCTAGCTGACAATTATCTTTTTTTTGGTTAAAGACATTTGATAGGGATTTTTCTAAAAAATATTTGTAGCCTAAGCAAATCAGTCTCTTAAAGTGATCAGCTATTTTGTTTGGATTTCTGTTTTATTATTACTGGAAGACTCTTCTCTTCCTCTCAGTCTTAGACAAGTGCACTGGTATCAGAAACTATGTACCTTTCCTGTAAGAACAAGGTTGCTGAAATACTCCTGGCAATCACTCACTGCAATAATTGCTATTCTGTGTTTTCTCTACAATTTCTGCCACCATGGGAAATGCATAGGGGCAATCACATGTGACAATGACTGAGGTTGGAAGACCTCTCCATAGGTCACCTTGTCCAACAACACTGTTCAGTCAGGGCCACCCTAGAGCTAGCTGCCCATTTCTCTGTCCAAACAGAATATTTTGAATATCTGCAGGATGAAGACCCTGTAACTTCCAGTGCCAGTGCCTGGTCACCCCTCCCAAAGAAGCACATCCAGTGATACTAAAAGCTGGAGTTGTAACAATTAAGCTCTGCAGTTGCCAGGCCTCTGATTCAGACACTAGGCTTTTCATATGCCATGAGATCACTCATGCCACTCCAGCCATCATCATCCTGCAGTTTCAACCCATTGAGAAGTACATTTACATGCTCATCCACTCACACTTTCTGAAACTTCCCATTTTCTCTTCTGCCTTTTTTTACCCTGGAAAGACATTTTCCTACAATACATTTGGAACTCTGTACCATTTCCCACACATGCTTGAAGACATTCTAGGTACCTCATTAATCTTAATTTGTCGAAGTTCCTCTTCTGCCGCCGTCAAAGGTGCAGGGGAGGATTGTGATATCAAATATTTTTTATATCCACTCAGTGAAACATCATCCTGAAAGTACGATATCAATAGTTATCAGCTTTTTTTTAGACTAGAACTTTTCTTCAAAGATTTTCTATGGAGGATTGCAAAAAGTAGTTGCCTTCCATACAGCTATGGTCATTTCATTTGAATATTCCAATATTCTGTTATGTCTTGTTTCAGAAGCCCAGAGGTATCCAGATTAATACATGTGAATTAGCTCATGGGACCATAATAGGGTTCCACCAGAATAGCACCAAACCATCCTTAGGTTTAACAAAATAAAGACAAAGTTACCCACTGGATACGGATGATCAAGATTCTGAGTGAGATCAGCAACTTGAACACCTTGAAGAAGTTGTGATATTCACACAGATGAACATTAAAGGCCAGCAACAATTAAGAAGTTTATAAAGACAACAAAACCAGCAATTTAGATATATAATATAAAAGTTGTAACATAATGAGCCTGGAAAAAGTGAGTTATAGCAATGTCATCTTTCCTGTGCCCCAGGCCCATTCTGAAATAACAGTAAGACAGCTGTAATGCTTCTTCCTCAAAACTGATACAGAAGCTCAGACTTGTAGGGCTAGACACAAATTCCACATATTACATAGACTGCTAATGGTTTGGTGCAAGTGGCGGTGAGAGACTGGTTATTGAACAGACAAGAAAAAAATAACAGGACCTCCACCAATAAACTCTCTTAGCAATACAGCCTCTCCAGAGAAGTTTATTTACATGTTTGTAATGAAACCTTCATGATGGTTAATGATAAATACAATGAATTATTTATTCAGTAAGTAAAAGAATTATTCATTTCCTGTCCACCACAACAGTCCATTTCTCTCTCGCAGCTTTTTTCCCCACTACAATATCCTGCATTGTTCCCCAAACCTCCTACTCCTTCCACTGCATTAGAGGACTCATGCTCATGCAGTGAGATTAAGAGAGATGCCTATTATTCTTAGGTTATTTAGTTTCCAGAACCATTTGAAAAAAGGACTTCTAAGACTGATGATGTTAACTATACCTATTACTTGTTCAAATGAGCTTAAATACTCTTTAACACTGGAATAATACCCATAGCTTTTAACTCTTTTTTTTCTTAAACCAAAAAGACCATAAACAGTCCACATTAATACCAATAGCATCAGCTACTATATTCAGTATTTAAAGTCAGTGTCCTGATATTGAAAAGAAAAACATACCTGTACTGTGCCAAATACTTCATCCTTAATATGGCCACCTCCAAATTCTTTCTTAAGCGTTGCTCGGGTTGCTGCATACAACATTTTTTGCCGAACCTAGCATATAATAAAACAGTAGCTTTTTGGTTTGGTTCTTTTTAAAAATGTTGCTGTACACAGACAATCTAACATGTTGGTGCACCAAGTCCATTAAAAACATCTTTCTTGAAGAAGTATTTTAAGTGTTGAAATTGCACTATAAACTTGTAGAGCTCTGAATCATGATACTTACTCATACTATTAAACTCACAACATCATGATATTATATATTATTATCAAAGTAACTTCAAAACTGAATTGCAGCCTTAGTTGGAGTATGAGGTTTTTTAAAATGGGAAAAAAAAAATCAACAATCTTTACTAATTTTAAATGGGAAAAACCCACAATTGTTTGAATCTTTTGTCACCTGGTCTGTGTACTGATGGATACAACAGACAGCAAAAAAGCAGACTAGAAATAACTCTTTATTACTTTTGATTTGATAGTGACTCCAGATAATTACGGCTCATCTACAGAGTGGAAAAACCATGTTTGTTCCCTATTAACCTGTGTCTAACGTAGTCACTTACTCCTCTCTCAGCAGTTCCACCTTTCCACTTTATTTCACCATCATATTATCATCTTCACAATACTTCAGTTTTTCAATCATCTCTACGCACATCAACTTTTGGTGTCTTATTATTTCCTAACTGTTAGTGAAAGCAGTAGGAATATTGGAACAGCTTTGCTTTTTGCCTTCCCTTATCTCACATTCCCAGTATCCTAGTGTCTCATAGAAATCCTTAATTCTAACCTCAGTCCTCTCCCATGCTCTCAAACCACTAAGAAGCAGTGTATTCTGTGGCACACCACATATCCACAAGCATCAGCTGGGCAGCCAGCAAGCCAAACAAAATAAACAGCTTGAGCTCACACTATAATCCTTCTCTATATGAGCACCCATTAAGACTTCTGTCCTATATCTTTCCATAAATTTTTCTCAAGTACTGACATTAAGACAGGGAAAAAAACCTGTGTCCACCAGTCAGGCTAAAAATACATTGGATCAGCTGTACTCCATCTAGATCTACCAATTTGCTCTTTAATCATCTTAAAGAAACATTTTCCTAGTTTTCTTCTGGGAATGTAGGGGGAGGTTGGGGAATGTTTAATTCCTCAAATCCTTTTCCTTCATATCTTGGATCCAGACCAAATGGTACTCTTGAAAAATCATTGACATGAAGACTCTGATGATTGTTACTTACAGGAGAGTGATCAGGTGACCATGCAATGAAGATCCATTCATATCCTTGAGCATTCTGAGAATCTAATCTGTATAATATATAACATGGTTGCTTGTCTTCAAGAAGGGGAAGGACAAAGGAATCATAATCTTTTTCCCATGATCCAACTGGCCGTCTAGAGGATCCCACAACAAGCTGCTCTAAAACAAATAACCAAACCTACAGGTTAGCAACAATACAGTTAATACTGTCCATCCAAAATAATAATTACAGTAAGAAACTAACTGGACGCTTAATCGTTCATAATTATGCCCAGAAGAATGGAAGACAAGAACAGTGAGTATAAAAGTGGGCAAATTCCTACAAAAACTATGTTCAAACCTTAACTTACTTTAATCAAAATACTGATAGCTGAGTAATGACATGCTGGTTGTTATCAACTTCTTTGATCTGAAGTGATACTACTGATGTTAGCTTTTAGCATAACATACATGGAATGGAAATAAGAACTGTTTTCTAACAGTTTATTTTTTAATTGTGAATGCTTAGGTATAAATAAGGTAAGAGTAAACTTTCAAAATTTAGAATTATAAATACTGATGCTCTTGGTATAACACATTAGTGTTTGCACCCATTGTAAGGAATCAATAACCCAGTTATACAGTGAAAAGAGTTTGGAATGAATGTGCTTGCACTAATCACTGACTTGACTGTGTAAGTAGATAAACCTCTTTCTAATATAGCTTCATAGCTATGCTCTCTTTAAATTACTGAAGTTGTTTATTATGTATAATTGGCTTAAGTCTGTACAGAATACTTCAATGGTATTTAATTATGTGAACAGCTGTAGCAACAAGATTTTTCTCTTATTCATACATCACATCTCAGTTTCCAAAGGAAAGTATTAGCATACTGTCTTACAAAACATTTATCAGCTTCCCAAGAAATACTAGCCTGCACAAGTGGAATAGAAATACCTTGTTTAAATGGGATCCTGCACCTGTTTGAGACCATCCCATCATAGTAGCAAGTATACACATCGCCTTTTGATAGTCTAGGGCTTAACTTATAAAATATCAGACGAAAGTACAATAGCAGATGAATGCCTCTACAGCAAAACTTCAAGCAAAGCATTGTACCACAGTAACTCACAGTAAGCTCAGGGCAAGGGTGTTTGGCCTTTCTTTGAATTAGACACAAAGTACCTGAAGTTGTACACCTAAACCAAGATTATTCAGAATGTACTCACTAATTCTGAACTCTAGGTGGATTTATACCCACTTGAATTTAAGATACAGCCAGAGGAACTTTGCTGCCCAGCAGCAAATCTCTTCTCTTATTAACTCAGATTAGCAAAACACGATTTGACTATTATCTGTTGGCTATTATCTGTTACTTAAAGCTCCTAAAGACAGATGAGGCAACTGCCCTTCTTCCAGCACACTGGGAGTTTTACAGGTTTCTTTTTGAACTGCGGAAAATACTATCAAAGATTGGCTTCTGCTTCTTACAGAGATGCAATGCAAATACCCATAGCCATATATGTGTGTATGCACATGTATACAAACACACAAAAATGAAAAAACGGGAACTGAAAAAATAGAGAAAGTATTCAATTTGTATCTTATTCCTAGGCTTCACTTCATATTATAAAGTAGCACATACACAAAAGCATATTGCTTTGCCTTGCTTAACAGGACAAAAAACCCCAAAACAATGGTTTGTCAGCATTTACCTTGTTCTACAGAGACTATCACAAAGTCCTGCCTGTAATCTTACTATTCCCACTGCCTTAAAGAAAGCTATATTAAAATACCAGAAGACTTCCTAAGAAAAGCAAACACAAAGAAGGTAAAAATAGGTTATTTACCTAACAATAAAAGTGTGTCTGTGTATGTATGTACGTGTAGCTTTCTCCAGCTAACAGATTTTTAGTGTACTGTAAATGAATGAAGTCTAGAACAAACTTCTAAGTGGACAACTGACATACTTGAAGGAAATATCTTATACAACCAACCAACATTGCTATTAAAGAAAATTATATATTCTGTCTTTCAATGTTTGCAGCCTATATCCCTTGCCAAGAAGTTCAAAAATCACAGTCAAGTTCTGATCGAAATTATGTGATTTTCTATTTATACATATATGTTGAGATTTAAGAGAGAGTTTTACCTTTGAAAATTTAAGTAAAGTTACAGATTTATAAAAATATTTCCTGTGTAACCAGATTACTATTTAAACATCTGCTTTAGCAAGACTTTCTACATACAGCACTTTTATACTGATACATGCTGGTTAAAATTTACAATTCTACATCTAACATGACTGGTTATTGTGTAAGACTAGCTCTCTCTCTAGTGAAAGGAACCAGAGTGTCCAAATGCTACACAGGTGTGGAAATTTTAATTTCCTCTACTCTTTCTTTAATGAGAGATAAGAATAAGCTTATTTGTACTATCCATATGAAATACACAGCAGTTCTTGGTAAAATATGAAATTACATTTGGGAGGAAAATTCAAATGCAAAAAGACAATAGTATTGCAGTAAAAAAGCTTAGGATCAACAAAATTTAAATTTTACCTTCAATATATATGAAAAACCTTAGTAATATTAAGTTTAGCAGAGTTATGGTTTTAAATTGTACATGTATGTCATTGAAACAACTAAGAAAACATCCAAAAGAACCAGAAAAAAAAATTCTACTAACCATTGTCAATTATTATTTTTAAAAGCCTGTATTGTCCATTTCTGGCTCCAACAAAGATGTCTTTAACACTTCCACTAGCTGAAAAAGAGAAAATAAAAGTAATCAAATTAACACATTTCACTTCCCTAGGACAAAGAATATTCATGAGGGTAAGAACAACACTGGAAAAATGTACAACTGGCCCTTTTTCTACGAAGTTGGACAGAAAAACGAACCCAGGAGTGATGCTGCTGCTATGCTGCGCACTGTTCCAACCATCAGCATGCCACACAAAGATGAAAGGCAACATTACAAAACAGCCCTGCTTTCTAGCATACCAAATGATTTTCAACATTGTGAAAATTAAAGGTGACATCATATCATCAATCTCATGTTTCAGAGTTAACACAGCAACACAATAAAATATGACGCATCTCAAATTACAACAGCTTCACAAAGTCTGCAGGCTTAGTACAAACTTTCAGACAGAAACTTTACGTCTGCCAGGAAAATGTTAGAGCTTGTCTGGCAAAAGTGATGGCCTTTCCTGAGAACGTCTCTCTGCAGAGTACCAGTGAAAGCTGCCACTCATTGCTCATCTTTCCTACTGCCTTATCTCCTTCTATGGTTGACTACATTGTTCAAGCCCCAGCCTACTGTAACAGGATAGCTTGATAGTGAATCTACAAAGTAACAAAAATATTTTTACATGTTTGTAAATTGCATTGACGTGATACCAACCAACATGACAGATTCACTTCCCTAAGCACACTGAAGAATTGTTCTTGACTTGCATGGAGGCCATTCTTATCTCAACCGCTCTGCTAAATAATCCGAGCGCAAATCAGTTTAATTATACCAGAGACAGAGGGTTGTAAGGATTTGCTGAAAAACATTTATTGTAAGCTGGTCCTTTAAGTAATCCCATAGGATAGAGCATAGCACCAGCAAACCAAACATCAAACCAGGAAACAAATAAAATGGATTATTTATAGTCAGGTTTAGGCCAAGTGAACAGATGGTATCCAGCAATGTTATTGCCCATACTTAAACATTTTACACTTATGTTCATCCAAGTGATGCCAGGTCCATTCTGAGAATCCAAACTGGCATGTTAAACAAACTGAACTGTAGTGGTTACCAGTTCCATCCCAGTTTCATCCCAGCTGTCATGGTCTCACTAAGCAGTGCAGACCCTCACAGTAATTTGCTGTCAGCTTTTCTAATCATGGTCATTTTTCTAATCTGGTCTTCACTATTCCATTGAGCAACCAAACATGGTGCCATTTTCTAGACTTTTTGTTACCCCAGAACATTCTTTATCCTTTTCTTTCTTATTATCCTTTTGTTCCTTATTCTCTCATTGCAACACTACACACCAAAACAAGATCGGAATACAGTCATCTCTACATAAATTCCAGAACTGTGACAGTTTCCTGAAAAAAATATTTTGAGACACTTGTGAAACCAGCTCACCATCAAGTGTTCTATGGGGTTTTTTCATCATGACGGTTTTCAAATTCACAACAGTGATATTATTTTCTCTTTAAACTTTCTGCATAGCAGAGGGCCACAGAATCAAAATCTGGGCTTATTTCATAAATACTTTTGCAGGGAATACTATTTTAAAATTATTTAGAAGACTGTAGACCCATTCAATTGTATTTCCCCCCAGTTACTGCATTCTGTGACTTCCTATGGTATTTATCTGCACTGGCCTGTTTTAAAAGTCCAGTCCTTTCAGCAACTGCCTGGTGCGTATCACTGTGCCCATGACTTCATTTCTGTTTCCAGAAAAAAGCAGTCCATGCTGCCAAATCATGTAATTGTTTATGAGTGACAGTAGTCTGTTTGTAGCTAAAGCCAGCAATGGCACAAGTAGAGCTATTCCTCTTCCAAATTGCAGAGGCTGATGCTTTGCTGCAAGCAAGACTCCCTATTAGTCCCTGCTGAGGCAGGTTCCCGAAGGAAAGCTGCCGAGTACTCTACAGCTCTCCTCAGAGGACGAACGATTCTCAGACACGAAGCAGAGCTGCAGAAGAGGCTCAGCCACTCTTTTGCTTACAATAAGCAAGCAACAGAGTATTCTTCTGCTCCTCCCCGCCAGCATCGCCAGGAGAACAAGCGCTTATGAGTTACTAACAGGTTTCCCCAGATTGGGAAAAAAACAACCCCAACAAACTATTCCAGGTGCACCTCTAGCCTGAGAATGGTTGAAGAATTTAAAACAAGACGCTGCAGAAAAGACCAAAGATTGGCATGCTAAAGAAGGAAAAGAAGAGAGGGAAAAGGGCGCAAACCACACGCAGCCAATGGACAAAAAAGGGAACAGAAGAGCAGCTAAGGGCTGCCGTGGCTGGGACAAAAGTCACCTTCAACAATAAATATCTGAGTGCAGGCAAAGTACACGGTAGTAGTCACCGAACACGCAGATTGCAGAAATCCAGACAGTAAAACCTGACCCTTCCATAATCCTGCAATATAATCCCTGCTTAGCAATTCTGTGATTCAGGCGAACCCGCTAATACTGCGAAACAATACGCCGTCTCCTAATTGCTCCTCGCACCCTCCAAGGCCTGGAAACATTGGGAAAAAAATGTTCCCACATAGTTTTCCCCTTTGTGGCCTCCAGTGAAGGGTTTTATAGTGACTCTCGTACGCCAAGGCTCCTCTTCTCCCCACGGCTCTCGCTCCAGGGCATCGGCAGCGACCCCCGGCATTTCCCGTGCTGTCCAACCCATCCCAAACCCGCTACGGCAACCCCGAGCAGGCGACAGCTCCGACTGGAAAACCTGCACTGGGGGAGCTACCTGAGCCCAGGCGGCCCTGCCCGCCATTCATGGGGCTCTGCAGCGAGCCCTTTCCTGGGGCAGCCTCCCTGTCTCTCCGGGGCGGACAGGCGCGGTTCGCTGGGCCGACAAACCCCGCAGCCTTCGCCCGACTCGGAACGCAGCTATGGGTTCGAGGAGCCGTGGCCGCAGGGGACGGAACCAGCAGCAGCTCTCTCGCCAGCCCGAGGCGCAAAGGACGGGCTCCTCCAGCAACAAAGAACGAGCGCAGTAGTGGGAGAAATCCCGCCGGGAACAGCCCGTTGAGCGCCCGCCGCGGCCGCCTGCCCCCGCGCCGCGCCCCGACCCGCGGGGAAAGGCGCTCCGCCCGCCTCCCGCCCGGCTGGCACGGCCACCGCGAGACAGCGCCGGCTGTCAGCGGGAGCTGCGGCCACCGTGGGTACCTTGGATGCCGGTCTGGTGGGACATGTCGCACCGCGCCCGGGCACCACCGCCGCCACCACCGCCTCCTCCTCCTCCTCTCCGCCCGCCCGGCACGGCCCGGCCCGGCCCGGCCGCGCGCACGTGACGCGCCGCCGCCACTCAGCGGCCGCGAGGGAGCGCCGCGCCTTCCGGGCCCGCCGGCCGGGCCGGGCCGGGGGCTGCGGGCAGAGACCGCCCCTGCCGGCACCGCCCTGCCCCGCGCCGCCCTGCCCCGCGCCCGCTCCCCCTGCGCCGCCTCTCGGTGCTCCGGAGCCGCGACGGGCCGCAGCCCTCTCCTCTCCCTTCCTCTCCTTTCTGTCCCCCCCTTCATCTGCTGTCCCCGAGCCTGCAGCGCGGACATCCCTGCGCAAAGCCTGTGACAATCCTGCCTGGCAGGGAGGGACGTGTGCCCGCAGCCCGGCTGCTTGTTAACCGAAGTTCTGAAAAGTACCTGAGGTGAATTTAGTTGGTCTCTAGGAGCCCGTGGTGGAGACCTGTGGTTCTGGCTTGGGGCAGCACAGAAGGAGCCATCAGGTGTGAGTGACAGCAGGTGGCATGTATATACTGTACATTTCGGATTAAACAGTCCCTGACAAAGAGCCCACAAGTCAGGGCACAGGGCCCAGACTCAGGGCTCGCTCAGTTCAGGCCCTTGCCCCTGACAAGGCAGTCTTTCTCTGTTAATTTTGCAGTATTTGGTACGTGATGGCACTGCATCAACAGAAACAGTGAAGATTTCTTCTCTTTCAGTATGGATCTGGTGGTTGAGCCGCTCATCTGCCTCGGCAGGGCATGGATCCAGGCTGAGAAAGGGTGGATCTGCTTCTCAGGGCCCTATCCACATGGCCAAAGGCTTCTTTATGCCTTTTCAGACTGTGTTGGTACAGTTTCCTTCAGCTTTTTCTGTCAAAGTTTCCAGTGAAGAAACTTTGAAAGAAAAAGCATCATGACTTTAAGCATGCTCTGAAGGTCGATTGGCTTTTGCTAGCTCTTTTTCAGGCTCGTCTCTCTATGGGTTGAGAAGCACCATCCTCCTAATAATAAAAAGATGGGTACTGTAGCTTCTTTAAAAGTCACTTCATTGTCATATCGTCAGCATTTTTATTCTGTGCTGTGGTCTAGATTATGGCTTCACAGATAAAATGTGCATGCTGTAGGCATTGATGGTGATGATTCCTTCAGGTTCCTGGGAGCTAGCAGGTTTTTGAGGTGCCATTCAGCTAGAGAACACAAGAAGTGCTGTAAGAGGGCATATCAAATATCCAACCCACTGGACCGGGCAAGAATTGGAAAGTAAGGCGAGTGCACTGTAATCCTTCCTTGCCTGGTTCATCTTCCCAGCCTCCAGCCTGCTGCAGCTCAGGAATTTCTGAAGTCAACTGTGTTGATAAATGGGGGTTCCTGTGCTTTGTCAGATCCCCAGTTTAAAGAACGTGTGGGATTTAGTGTCCTATTTGGGAAATGTGAAACAGCGCTGTAACTGTTATGTGAACTGTGCTATGTAATGCTAGTCCAGCAAATACAAAGTCGCTGTGGAGACACGTCATCAGCTAATGAGCTGGGACCAACAGCAGCTGGGCAAACAGAAAGGCTGCAGTTTTTCTTTCTTCTAGCAAGAACACTGAAAGAAACAGGGAAAAGGGTTCATGTGAAACCAGGAAATAAGAGACAGGTAGCGCCTACCAGGTACTCAGTAATTGGCTCTTGTTCCTCAATTGTAAGGCTCCAGGAGCACCAGGAGTATACAAAAATAGAAATAAATTCTTGGAGAAGAGCTTTTTCAAGAAGAAAGGAGTAGTAAAATCCAACCAAAATGACAACCGAAGATGCGGTTCTATCAACAATTATTTTTAATTATTTGATCCCAAGCCACAGGTTCTAAATTCTTTGATTTTTCCCATTTTACTGTTAGTGCTTGTAAAAGATGGCATTGCCTGAAAATTTATGAGAGAAAAAGTTTTCCTTGATAGACAGATGTCCTGAACACACCAATCATTTCCTTGCTCCAGTTAGTCATGTGTCCCCAGGACCCCCACTATTGTCACAATGTGGTAACAAGGAAGTGTGGCTAAGATTGTGGTACTGTTTTTTTCAGTGGAAATTCATGCTTAGACTGGAAATACCAAAATGATATAACATCTGTCACTATATTCAGATCATCTTATTTGTCTGTCTGAGGTTGTATTACTACAGCTTCCACCAATCTGAGGGCTCTAAAGTGCAAGAATGCAATCTTAACATCAGTTTTATATGAAACAAACTGGTAAGGATTGGCATTTTGTACCACTTTTTTGGCAAAAAGACAAATTGAAATTCAAATGCTTTTTCTTTAAAACATTCTTTCTCAATATCACATATATTTATTACAGTGATTGATATGTGACCAAGAAGAGATGTTGAATGGAAATTAACACAAGCAAGTAGGGATTTTATATCTAATGAAGATTCCTAAAGTTCTGGATGTTAGTGTCTTTCAGATTCTTACTAAAGTGCTTTAAATAATTAAACTCCTATCCAAATCATAAAGAGTGCCTGGACAGAAATAGAAATGTTTATATTTTAAGTAACTTTTCTTCTTTTTATTGGTAATATCTTCCTTGTACTCGAACTGGTTTTTTTTCAGCAGATTTTGTATCTAATTAAGGCTGTTGATTGTTTTGGTAGACACAGCATACTGCAGTTTCCCAAATTATAATAAGATTTCTTTAACTGAATAATAAATGACATTTTAAAAGGAAATACTTCTAATAGACTTTGGTGCAACATTTTTTGTGTGACTTCTGGATCTTGTTTTCAGTGTCTTTAATGCCTTTTCCTGTGCATTTACTTCTTCATTGATTTAACAATGTTCTATGCAAATATTTATGCTAGTTTATTAAATATTGTGGTTATAAGCTCTGGGGAATCATCAGTTCACTCTGTTCATAACTGTGTAATGTTGTGCAATCATTTTCTTCTGTTGTGATGTTGCTGGCATGTCCCAGCTTTGACTAGAATTGTCTCACAATGAAAATACATGAACTGTTTACATACAATTTCTATTACTGCATCTTGTACCTTAAGCATTAAACACATTTCTAACAATGGAAGTATAAACCTGTGTCTTTTTACCAGGCAATATTATAATTTCAGTTTCTTGCTGCAGACCTCAATTGCCCGTAGATGTCTATCCTGATGCTCTTCAAAACTTCAGTTTAGATTATGCTTTTCCCCATCATCAAGGTCTTCAAAACTAACCATATTTTGAAGTAGAGTATGAGAGAGTTCATCAGCAAGAGGAAATTTCCTCTACATAGAGTAAAAATACGGTATCAACTGCTTCCTTTAGAAGTATGTGGAAAATTAATTTCTTCAACTCTGCTTCTAGTTATCTCCATTCCAACACACTCATAGGTAGCTAAACAAAGAAAATAGAAATCACATCACTCCTAGAGTCAGATTTGCTTTTAACTTTGAGGATAATGTGAAAGGTGTCTACTGTCAAGTAGACTTTGATTTTTGAGCATGCCAAATAAAAAGATATTCTTCATGACAAACAGAGCTTATGGATAGTCTGCTATTAAGAATTATTGATATAAGAATTCACTGCTCTCTTGCCATTACAGCAAGTGATTTTCAGTACAGTGTGGACAGCTCTCAGTTCATGTTTGTCAGTAAGCCTTTACAGCAGTAAGAATGTATCTCTTCATCTCTTTATGCTTTGAGGCATTTCTGTTCATTTATTGTAAATGACAAATAAACCATCTAACTCCCTTCTCTTAATATGCATAATCTGAGGGGCTTTTCTTTCTGGCTCCCTAAACAGCTGACAGAGTAGGCGATTTCTGTGGGTGGCCAGGAACGTGCTAGATAGCCAACTATTTTAAATTGAATTGCAATATAGCAAATAGCCAAGGTTGGGTTTTTCCCAGCCACTGCCATGAATAAAAGCAGATTTACAGCAATAGGTTTTGGTATCCTAAAGGTTGTAGATAATTTAATTTTGTCACTTTTTTTTTATGCTTTGATAATAAGATGAAAATGTCCTGTGAAGTAAACTGAAAAAAGTGCAATTGGTGGGACTTCCCATTTTTCCTGCCTTTTTATCTTATGTTAAGTACTGCCAGACTATTAAAGAGTTGATTCCATTTTTTTTTTTTAAATATATCTCTGCCCATTTCTAGTCCTTATGCTAATCTGCTAATCTGGTAAATCTGTAGACAGTCACTAGACATGGTATATCTGCATTCTCTGTGCACAGCGTAGTGGACAGTATCATGATCAAATTGTTTCCTGCTCTCAGTGTTTTTTAAATTTTGAAAGGTCTCAAGTGTTAGTTCTTTCATATACTTTCCCTAGTAGTAGTGATTAACTAACATGTAAGAATCACTGCAAAATGACTTGTGATCCAATCATCCTTTTCACCACTCTTGAGATTTTCTGTTCTGTCTCCATGAGGTATTATTTGACTGCATTTCTGAAGTGCATTAAACAGTAAGACTGATATCTCTGTGCTTCTCTATTCCACTTTTTTTCTCTAATGGGAAAATTTGTTTATGTTCCTTAAAACCTATGTTTTCCTGTTCATTATTGATGACATGTTTCAAGAAGTTTCCTAATCTGTAAAGCACATGACAGCTTCTTAGAAAATTTACATGATGTTCAAAATGATTCTTGGGTCAGAAAAGGAAAAAAAACCCACCTTTTTAAAGACCAGGGTAACTCTCTCAAACCTTTGGAAGAGATTTATAAGTCATAAGTTAAACTTTAAGCTATCAGGGCTGAGCTAGTGAATTTGTGCCTGCTTCCCAGACCATCATGTTCCTGACGATAAATGCCAAGGTTTTACATTTTACTGGAATCTAGATAATACAAGATGGACATAATATAGGCCAGGAGGGCTAGGGGCTAGAGATGCAGTCATTATTTGTAGCAAGATGCTACATTGCTGTAGGTCCAATCGAAGATGATATAAAAAAGCAGTTACTGGAGCCATATTACTATTTTCATTCAACTGGAGTGGAGTCAGTCTTCATGTCAGCAAATAGAAACTTCACTCAAATAACACTTATATTAAAAATGGAGATCTTGTATTGGAAAAAAAACCCCAAGGCAAACATGAGGTGCTATGTGCAGTCATGTAAAACATTTAGCTCAAGATAGAAAAAAATTTTCAAATATCCATTTATTTTTTAAGAGACTGGATATGTCTCACAGCAGCCTCTCCTTGTATGTTTTCATGTCAGTTAGGAGTACTCTACCTTCCACTCCATTTGATTTGCTATTCTTTCTTGATGACAAAGAAAATATGCTTGGGACTGTTTCAGCTCCATTTGGATGATCATACTGACAGCCCAGCACATGGTGACTGGAGAAGGACCCCTTTTAGAAAGCTAGTGAGTCCTGGCAGAGAGCCACTAAACACAATACAGTCTAGATCTTATCTGCCAAGATTGTTAATTATCTCCTGCAGGGGTGGTTTGTCTGGCTAGTAGTCATGTCTAAACATAGAGCAGTATTTGAAGTTTGCATGATCTAATGAGCTGGTAGGTAGCCTCAGGTACTCTGAAAACTAGTAATTTTCTCAAAGATTTCCTTGCTCAAATGTTCCTGTTATCACAAATATTTAAAAAATAATACCAAGACGTATGCAATGGTTAGGGGAAAATGCATATTACAAAAAATAGAGATTATTCTGCTTTTCCTAACATTGTATGGAGAGTATAATAACCCTACACAAAGTAATTAAGAATTCTCTCACTGACTTTGGTACAAACAGGATCTACTAGAAAGCACGTGAAATGCTTTTTGTAGCAGATGATCTGGGATGATAAACCGGTACAGAACTAGCATGGATTCAGTAATTTTCCTGGTGAACTCAAAAGAGAGATGCTGGGCAACATTCCTTTCATGCCCATTTCCACTTTATTATTTACTTTAGATGAGTGCATTGAGTCATGGTAAAATAGTATCAGCTCAAACATCAGCACTGTGCTGATTTGCGCAATTGTTTATCTTGTTTTCCATTACTATAAGGATGGCAGTTCCTCTCTTGACAAGGTACAGCTAGTACAAACTAATTCCAGAGGAAGCAAATGCAGTTCTCGCCAAGACATTGTTTGCACTTGATGCTGAAGACAAAGTCCCAAGTCACTTCCTTTCTTAATCACTGTTGCAGACTCTCTGGGCCTTGCTGAGAGCTTTGACTTTGTAGCCCAGGAGTATCAATATTTCAAAGTTTTGGTCATTTATCTTACATTATCTTTGACGTTTTGCCTAGCCTTTCTGAGCTCCCAGATTCCTGCCTGTTTCTCCATGGTACGTGTGACTATAATGTAACAGATCATAGAATCATAGAATATTTTGGGTTGGCAGGGACCCTTAAGGTTATCTAGTCCAACCACCTGCAATGAGCAGAGACATCCTCAACTAAATCAGATTGCTCAGAGTCCCATCCAATCTGACCTTGAATGTTACCGGGGATAGGGCATCAACTGCCTCACTGGATAACGATTTTTTAAAAACATTATCCCTTTTCCTTTCACTAGAGGCCTAAAAAGGCTGTTCTCATCTTTCTTATAAACACCCTTTCAGTATTGAAAAACTGCAAGGAGAAGTCTTCTCCACAACCCCAACTCTATCTGCCTTTTCTCATAAGAAATGTATTCTAACCCTCTGATTATTTTTATGTCCCTCCTCTGGACTCTCATCAGCAGCTCCATGTCTTTCATGTGCTGAGGACTCCAGAGACAGATGCAGTGCTTCAGGTAGAATCTCACCAGAGCCGAGTAGAGGGGTAAAATCACCTCCAGCCAACCTGCTGGTCACACTTCTTTTTATGTAGCATTTCTGAGATTTGGCAGGTCATTTCTGAGATGTCAGAGAATAAAACTCTAACATATCCTTAATATGCAGTGCTTACTGTTTAAATAGGCAGAAATGTGGAAGACAAGTAGGAGAAAGAATTGCAGTGAAACCCAAAGTAGTTGCATTGTTCCCTTCTAGCCCTTGAGAACTGCTTTGTTAGTGCTCAGCTCCTTGCACTTAATTCCCAGCAGAATAAGACCCTCAGAGGCACACACAAACTCAGATGTATGCTATGTCTCAGCGTAAGCTGAATCTTTTAGTTCCAAAAGATTCTACAGTGTACTCAGTGCTCTTAGAAATGGAAGAAAATTCGATGAGAAAACAAAGGATATTTTGATTGCATTGTACATTCTTACTTATTCTCTCAGGGAATTATTCAAAGTGTGTGTCGATTTTCAATAGATTTCCTGCTGCTAAATAAATTATTACATTTATAATTGATTTTTTTTAAAAATTGCATAACTATGCTTTTTCACAGTGCATTAGAGCGAGATAAAAATAACAGGCATTTACCACAGGCTGTTCTTTGGACATTGAAAAAAGTCTATTTGCTTAATAGATACTGCATATCCCTGTAAAGGACAAGAAAAAACTTTAAAGAAAGGTCACAAAACCTGGTCTTCTGATCACTTCTTCAAAACTGAAAATCAGACAGCAAAACCTCAACTCTCTAGACGTAGCAGTGTATATATTATTCCCTCATTAATTTTCTTCAGACTTAATTATCTTTCTCATATTTGGTATGGATACACAATTCTCTTCAGTGAGATTATAGTTCTTATTCATGAAGTGCTACCATATGGACAGTCATCTTTAAGTTGTTAGCAAGCACAAGGTCACTTGTATTCCTGCATTCAATCCACTGCTTGGACCAGCCAGCTTTGAGCAGGACACCTGAAAGGGTCTGCTTTGACAAAAAAAAATAGATCTGCTCTTCATTTACATAAGTGCAGTGTCTAGTGTGCCATTGAGACAGAGAACGAACTGACCAGTGCCTGATAACATTCCCTGCCCTGGCTGCATTTTTATTCCCCCATTTCAGTCAGTTGTACACGGCAGTTCATGATCAGAGTTCTTTTATTGTATTAGATAACATACCAATTTCAGGTATGCAAAGATTTGAGAAGAAAGTAATGTAATTGTTTGAGTTATCATACTATGCTTGAGCTTAAAAGAATACTTCTTCCAAGATGCAAAAAGTACTTTTCTCAGGATGCAAAATTTTATGTCATGCTGCACCTACTTTTGTTTCAACAGAAACAGGACCAAGATGCAGTGAATTAATGTGACAACACAGTAAAGCCTTCAGATTTAATTTTTTTACAGAGGCAATGCATTGTTGTACTGTAGTTGTACACAGCAAAGTTGTTCATTGCACTTTAGAGGAGCATCATGAGGCACAGTATGTTGGAAACAGGACTTTTTTTTGTCTTGTGCTTTTTTGTGAGGTTAAGAAATTTCCCCTTATTATTCTTAATCAAATATTTCTTTAGTATTGAATAAACCTCCAGGCTGAACAGCCTCAACTCTCTCAACCTGTCGTCACAGTTGAGGTGTTCCAACCCTCTGATCATCCTCCTGACCTTTCTCCAGACCTGCAACAGGTCCATGTCCTTGTCCCTTTGGGGACCCCAGAGTAAGACACAAGAGTCCAGATGATGTCTCATGATATTGGAGTAAAGGAGGGAAATGCCCCCCCTCGCCCTGCTGTGCTTTATAAGAGCCCAATGAGACATGCGGGAGGGACTTCAGATGACTCTTTAAAATGCTGTTTATTGTGTCCAGATGATATAGCAATTCACGGGTCGTGGGTGAAAAAGCCTAGCCTACAGCTGTCGCTTGCCTGAAGCTGGCTCTAGTTCTGGTTACAATGTATTATATACTTTTCTTTGCTGAGCATCTTGATACATAGCAACCAATTAATACCTCTACTGTTACCTATAGCCTATCATAATTACTAACATGACCGTATTTGTTACTGTTTTCCAATTACAGAAAGTTAGAATGTTGCAGTTCAAGCTAGAAGTTGATTTTCAGTTTTCTTGCAGCAGAAAATTCTGAGACACCTTTTCTACTTACAACATCGGCAGTCTTGTTTGCCTCTGGAATCTTTTTACTTGGTAAAAACATCTCCTGTTTGAGGTGGGTTTATCCTTTGTTCAGAGCATTAAAAACCCCTTCCAACTCATTTACCCTTTGCCTTCTTAGGTATCCAGTAAGACTGGTTCAGCAATTCTTTTCCTCTATATCAAAACCCGCTTTCATTTCTATTCCTTCTTCAGATTCTACATTCAAAGAGCTTTCTGCTAAGCATGCATGTCTGTGAGACTTTCTTGTCAAACTTCCATCCATCCTAACAGTCTGTGCTACTTTTTTATGCAGCGTAGGACATGTTTGGCTTTCTGGGCTGTGAGAGCACATAGCCGGGTCATGCTGAGCTTCTTGTCCACTAACACCTGTGTTTGTTTCCAGGGCACCTCTCAGTGCATTCTCTGCCCAATGTGTACCTTTGTTTGGAATTGCCCTGATCCAGGTGCAGGACCTTGCACTTGCTGAACTTCATGAGGTTTGCACAGACCCACCTCTTCAGCCTGAAAAAGTCCCTCTGGGTGTCATCATGTCAACCACAACGCACAGATTAGTGTCCTTGGCAAACTTGCTGAGGTGCATTCAATCCCATGTCACCAACAAGATGTTAAACATCACCTGTCCCACTACTGACCCCTGAGGGGTCCCTCATCACTGGTCTCCACTCGGACATGGAGCCATTGACCAGAGTTCTTTGAGCGCTACCATCCAGTAAAGTCCTTATTCACCCAATAGTCTATGTATCAAAGGCTCATTAGACCTTTACATTAGAGCACTTTTTTTTCTGAAAGACCTTATGTTGCCACCTATTATTTTCTTGACCTTTTGACCTCCAGCTTAGTTCTGTTTTTCTGAAGTCTTCCTTCACCATTGCAACCAACTTGGACAGTGTGGTTAAATAGAATCTGTGTAAGGCTGAACTCAGATTTCCCTTTTTCTTAATTTGTGTTTTCTCCGAGTCTGAACATGGAACTATCAGAGTAGCTGCAAGCTGATTCTAGTGAAGTCACATGTACAGTAATTTCACGATTACAAGCCGCACCATTTTGACCAAAGTTTTGGTGGAAACCCGGAAGTGCAGCTAGTACTCCGGGGCAGCTAATATATTAACAAAAATGTGACATCTGCCCTTACCTGGTACTGTGCTGGTTCTGTCCTGGGCAAAAATGGTTTGAAATCCATGGTTTCCCGTTGTTCCGACGATGAACCAATCAAAGAACAGCTTATTGCCTGCCTGCGGATGGCGGCGTTACTGAGGGGCGGGGAGTGTTATCGGGGTGAGTTACCTCAGCGCGTTCTCTCAGGAGTTTGATAAAAGTGTGTGATATTTCTCTATTTCTCTTTTTTAAGTGTTTTCAGTCTTGTGTGGCTGCGCGGCTGGCCGTGCTCACACAGATCAGGGGAGGGGCCTGGCCAGGCCGGGCCAGGCCGGGCCGTGCTCGCGCGGATCAAGGGAGGGGCCTGGCCGGGCCGGGCCGGGCTGGGCCGTGCTCGCGTGGATCAGGGGAGGTGTCGGGCCGGGCCAGGCCGGGCCGTGCTCGCGCGGATCAAGGGAGGGGCCGGGCCAGGCCGGATGAGCGGGGTGGCTGTGCCGGCTGCTCGCTTGTGCGGCTGAGTGGTTGTTTCAAGGCAACGCGGATCCGTTGGGAATGCTTGCAAAATGACCACACTATTGTTCGTGTCTTTTTTGGCTTGGAAATAAAACTTGCAATGTACGCTGCCGCAGCTATGGTGTGTGTCTTTTTTCACTTGGAAAGAATGTTTCCAAGGCCGGCACCTGCCAGTAAGCCCTGGCGATCCCACGATTCTGTTACTAAATGACGACTTTGTGAAAGTTCGCCACGAACAAAAGTGCGGCTAATAATCGGGTGCGGCTTTTTTATTGACAAAGACATCAACGTTGCCGACACACCGGAAACGCGGCTTATACTCCGTGCAGCTTGTAATCGTGAAATTACTGTCATTGTTATATTTGCTGAAAGCATCCATATGGCCAGCAGATGTACTTAAAAGGTATTTAATGAGTGGTGTAAATTAGCTTTGTTCAGTTCTCCTTTAGTGATTTCATCTAGGTTAGGTGTATATTGCCTCTGTTTGATATTCGGTGTGGATTGTCTGAAGTAGAATCATGCTTACTTGGACTAAACTTGGTCTGGATGAACAGAAGTAAGTGCATAAATGTAAGGTTTGCCACTGGACTTTCATCTTCAAAATTGTCAGTACAGTTTCTGCTTCAATTTTGCTAGCCCCTATATCACTGGACTCTAGGACTGAAGTTCTGCTCGATAAGTAAAAGGTCAAGTAAAAATAAGTAAAAGGTCATGTAAAGTTCTGGTTCTCCTACTCCTTTTTTGTTACAAGTTCCACTGGTATGGTAAGGGTAGGTATATCCACATATTAAATTCTGGTCAAAATTTGATTTTTGTGATTTAATGTATCAAAGGCAATGAAACCATCCCTAACTTCCTCTTAGTAATCTAAAACCTGATCAACAAAGATCAAAAAGTACATATTAATCACCCATATCCCAAGATTCCACTAACATTTTTAACTGGAGCATCACTTATATTTCTCAAAATCTGTATCTGAATGCTTTTTTCACTTTTTTTTTGTCTTAACATGTGTGCGCACCTGCACATGCATATGTGGTTGTCTTTCTCCCTTTCACTCATTACAACATTAACTTTCTTCTAGTTCTGTGAATTTTCCTCAGTATTTCAGCAGTTAAGGAGAAAATTTAATTATTGCATTGCTGTCTATCATGTGTTTCATTTATTTTTCTAATAACTCTTCAACCTACCATTTAAAAATAAATGTTTCATTTTAGTTTGTGCAGTTTATTAGCCTTTCATATTACTGATTTAATGGAAAGTATTTCTTGTTATGTAATGTGAAAACACTGTTTCTGTTTATATCTTCCAAATATGCAGTAGCAACATTTCTGCTGCACAATTTCTTTTGCACAATTCTGCTTTTCACATCCACTTTTAAAGCAGTATTAGTGTTTGAAATATCATTGTCTCTGATTAACTTAACATTCTTAATGCCACAGAATGTATCCATTTGCCTTTTCTTTTTTCTAAGTTCTTGAACTATTTACTTCTTCAGTTATACACTATCTGTTGCCAGCTTTTTTTGCATTTTTTATTCTCCCGTTTGTTTCTTGCTTATTGTGCTGTTTTTTCTTTTAGAAGATGGTAAGCAATGAGTTGGGCATGCAGATAAGGAGTAAGTCTGAAGTGTTATAGCTGAGACAGGTCATCATAGTAATGAGTTTGAAATTCCAAAGCGGGGAGTCTTTTGTTCCAAGGACATTTTTAAGGTGTACTGGATCTGGCCCTGAATTAAGTTGACTATCTTCATAGCAGTGAAACTGTGCTGTGTTTTGTGTTTGTGACTAAAACAGTGTTGAAAACATGCCAATGTTTGGGCTATTGCTCAGCAATGCTTGCAAAGGATCAGGGCTGCCTCTCCTTTCCATTCCGCCCACATTCCCATACCAGCAAGTAGACATGAATTTGGGAGAGGACAGAGCTGGGACAGCTGACCCCATATAATCTATGACATCAGACCCACCAATAAATCTGGATAGAGGAAAAGGGTGAGATAGCAGGTGTATTCAAAGCTGTTATCAGAGACTGGTGGTCTGCTTGTGGGCTTTGGTGAGTGGTTGTATTAGTGTATTTTTTTTAAATCCTTACTTATTGCATTTTATGTGTCTCACTTTTTTTTTTTTTCTTTACATATTAAACCATCTTTATGTTGACCTACTGGTTTTCTTTCTTTTTCTCCTATTCTCTAGGGGAAGAGGCAGGGGCAAGTGAGCTAGCAGCTGTGTGGGCTTACCTGCTGAATGTGTTCAACCCACAACAGCAAGGTGGAAGAAAAATACATTAAGAGCACAATCTGAGTGATGGGGTTTTGAGGTTTGAGGGAATTAGGTACTTTTAATGAGAAGCAAGCCAGGGAAGAGGCATTTGTGCATCCACAGATGAAAAGAGAAGGAGGACAGGAGAAAAAAACTGTGGCTGTTTAATAGGAGTAAAGACGAAGACAGACTCCTTGTGATGTCCAGGGAGGGACAGGAGGCGATGAGAAGTTTCATATAATTTATGACAAAAAGAGAACATTCCAGTTACATACTAATGTGCTGAAGGCTGATTCCTCATATCTGGGCATAAAATGACACTACAAAAATTGGTACTGTAATATCAATTAGTAGTATCAATATACAGTTAGTTCAATACTCACAGCTCTGCTGGAAACTGAGTGTAAAACAATAGCCTTTATACAAGTGCTACTTTGTAGTAGGAGTGCTGATAGATTCATTCCATTCACAGGTATCAAAACTAACATTTCAAGATGACTCATTGTCTTGATTCAGCCTGCTTTTTAGGTTCAACTTACTGGTTTCATTTCTGGCTTTTTTATTTGCTGACACTTTTGTAGGTAAGAGTTTGTTTATATTCTTCTTTTGAAGGCAGTCCCTGGCATTCAGTGAGCAGGCCTGATTAGTCTTGTCTACTGAGATTATTTGTTAATTGTTGCTATTCAGATGGGTATTTCATCAAGGCAATCTTGATTACTTGCTTAAAAATAAGAAATAGGAACCATCTATCTTTTTTATATATGAGTGAAACACTACACTTTAAAAAGATATATTAGCTTCCTCTTAAGAGAGTAAATGCAACATGAAATTTGGGAGCACTTATGCTTTTGGTTGCTTTAATAGAACAGTAGAAAAGTAGATGATGTTCATTTAATCAACTTAGTGACTTCAAAAACTTGCTCACTGATTTACTATCTGAAAAAATTGTTCATGGATGCTTTGTAGTGTAGCATGGGTTTCAGTCTGAGCTGAAGAGAATATTTTTTGGTGTGTAGGTGCATGAAGAGTGTGATCTCTGTAGTGCACACTGCCTGCCTCTCTGAGGATTCTCATTAGCTGCACATAAGGAGACAGCTCTGCAAGAGTGGCAGTACACACAGAACTGTTGCATGAACAGGCAGTGCTTCAGCGCTTTTCACCGTATTTCTGTAATCTCACATTGTACATGATGATTTTTCATCTGTGAATATTTGAATTTTCTTTTTACCATAAAGATAGCTTGGGGTGTGTTAGTGTGAAATACTGAATACTGCATTTTTCTGCATACAATTGAGGGTCTCAGACTATTCCACTGAGAAAGATAATGTAGTGATTATGTTGGACATCTTCAATAGCAGTTACATTTATGTACAAAAATACATAAAATTGTATTGCCAGAAATACAGAAGGGGCTCACAAGTCTTCTGCTGCTGCATATTCTGGTTGTGCTGGTCTTTTGCAACATGACTCTTCTGAAGACCCTTCCACATTCCTCAGTGGATCTCAGCTACATTCCTATCGACCTTGGCCTGAAGCAGCCAGATGTCTGACACCAAATTTCAAATACCCACTCCAATGGAGTTACCTAACTTTTCCCAACAATATATTGAGGCTGTGTCTAGCAACTTCAAGTTGGTTCTATCTGTCTTCAGCAATGACCAGAACTAGTACATACTGCACTAAAACCCAGTCATAATGCAATGCTAAGAGCATCCTGTAAACGTTTTCCTGGGATGTCAGCAATACCAGCACACTGACACTAGGGACTACATCCCACATTAAAAGGCTTTGGTTGACAATTCGGCTGAAGTGCAATGTCAACAACTCTGGCAGGCTGCACAGAATCGTTTTGCCCGACACAGTGACCCTACAGACTGTGTGTGCACCCTGGAGCTTCAGCATAGCCCCTTCCCAAGTAAGTAAATTGGGTATAAGCCTCCTTCCCCTCCCAAATATGAGGAAATAATATTTTCATAGCTCGTCTTGAGTGATCTGGCTGTTATTGCCAGCCCTGTGCTTTTGCGTTGGGATAATTAATAACCAGATTTGACCGCCCGTTTTCCGTGTTTCTAAATTTGCATAATACTGGAGTCTGACCGATGGGAATCGAGCGCTGCTCGGGTTTCGTTCACCTCGCCGGCTGGACAAGCCCCCGTGGCTGCCCGGCCACCCTTTCCCCGGCTGAATACAGACACCCCGGCACAGCGCGCACGTTTCGGGTCCTTGCCGGTAGGCTCCGGGGAGGGGCGGCCACGGCCGGGCACGGGCTCCGGGGGCGTCGGGACCCTGCCGCAGCGGCGCCGCCCGCTGCCACCGCGGCTGCGGCACTGCCGGGGCCGCTCGCCCGCGCCCGGGAGCGGAGCAGAGAGGAAAGGAGAGGAGCGGAGAGGAGCGGAGGAGCGCAGCTACCTCCGCCGCCGCAGCCGCTCCCTCCCCCGGCGGCCGGGGGGCGGGACGCCGCGGCAGCCAGCGCTGCTGTCAGCGCCCGAGGGGCTGGGGGGCCCTGCCGGCCGCGGGGAGCGGAGCGGGGCCGCCCGCCGCCCAGAGCCGCACCGGGCGGGCGCACAGCCACAGCAGCAGGATCCCCGCGGCGGTGAGCGAGGGCGGCGGGGCCGGAGCGGTGCTGAGCGAGGGCGGCGGGGCCGGAGCGGCGGCGCTGCGGGGCCGTGGCCCTGAGCCCGGCGGGGCGGGAGCGGCCCCGGCAGGGTGAGGTGGCCGCGGTGCCCGGGTGCGCGCCGGGGCCGGGGGGAAACGGGGCCATTGAACAGGTTGCGCCGGGCGTGTGCTCCGCGGCGCTCTCGGTTTTGGCGTTGAGGCAGGTAGGAGCAGGATTTTTGTTAGCAATTCGTCACTGGTGCTATTGCTAATACTGGCTTCTGATGCTACAGAACGCTTCCTAGGAAGCCGCGTCTTCAGCTGGGGGTTTGATAACTCTCGGGTATCCGACAGCTGTCAAAAATACCAGGACATGTAGTTGTTTATCTCCAGCTCCATTCGGGCTTTAAGATGGTTCATACACGTAAGGAAATACCAAAACTTTTCTTACTGCTAACGGAACGAAAGCAGAAAAAGAAATAGCTTTAGGCATCCTTATGGCTCTAAAGGCAGTTTAATCCCCCCAGAGTGGTATTTTCTTAGACAACGACCCTTACTTTAAATCACTTTTTTCATAAAGTTTTTGAAGGACTGACACTTCCTTGTGCCAACTTTTTAACTCCATAATGTGGTATTTTTTTTCTTTTTCACATGTAATTTATAGATAATGGGACATTATTCCATTCTGTCATTTGCTGAATGCATTGTCTGAATCTGTCAAGAGGTTCTTTTATCCTTTTCGTTTAATGGGTACAGGATTCCTTGCAATTTTACTAGTATAAATTGGGTTATGGAATTAAATAATTTTGGGACTGACTAAAGGGAGACCTTGAAATTCGTGACATTTCTAAGTTTGCAAGTCCTAAGTTAGAAGTCCAGGAAGGGATGAGTAATTGATTGGGGTTTCAGGTATTTTGTGGGTGGTTTTGTTTGTTTGGTTTGGTTTTTTGCTGCAGGGCATATGACATTTGCAAAAATTTGTCAATGTATCCTTCAAGGATCATGCTGTAATAAACAAGCAGTATTACTAGGCACATTTTGTTTTTCTTCCTACACACTGTGCCACTTGAATAATTTTGGTGTTCTACAATACAAAGGCCTTGTATCTTCATGCAAAGTGGTTCAAGAGGATGAAACAACTAATTGGTTGTGAATAAAAGAAAAATAAATAAAATGAACAACTAAAATGTTGACCGTGCTCAGTTGCATTTTTCTATAGCAGTACTTAATAAGTAAACAGTTTTCAAAATACAGTTTTTGTATTCATACAGAACAATCTGTTTTCAGTTTTTGTATTCATATGGAACAGTCTGTTTTCAGGGTGCCTTATTTTATGGTTTTGAAAATATGCTACCTATAGGTGTACTCCCTGAAGTCAATGGAAAGATTTATACAGGCTTGCCTGATTTGCAAGAATTAATTCTAGAAACTTTTCCAACACGTTATTCTTTCATGTGAGCATAAGTTTCTGATGTTTCTGGGTCATATGCTTTCAAGTTTCCAATAGAAGACCTTTGAATGCCTGGGCTGGTTCCATCCTTTTCCTACATGGAGAAAGATTCCATTTAGGCTTAGCATTAATGTTTGTGAAATCTGTGTTGTATTTTTTGTGTGGCTGGAAAGGCAGTCTGGGTTTTAGGTAGTCTGGCATGTTCTTATAATCATTATTTTCGTGCCCCATTATGGAGTAGGCATAAAAGCAACAGTATATTTGAGACTGCAAATCCTTTGCCACAATGTATATATGTTTGGTTGTTGTTTTTACATGGGAATAGGGAGAAATTTCAGTTTTTCTTTACCTGGATCGAACAATCTCTTTTGATTGAAACTTTCTTTTCTAGTCAAGTCTAAAGTGTTAAAAATTATGACAAGGTTGTTATGATTTGATTTTTGTAATGTGCGAGTCTCTCCTAAGCTCTGAGAATTTGGGGTATAACATTATGCATTTGTATCTTTGCACACAGGAAAAATCCAGCTCTTCAGTGTCTGAGGATGGATAAAGACTTCCGCTACTACTTCCAGCACCCGTGGTCTCGCTTAGTTGTGGCTTACTTAGTGATCTTCTTTAACTTCTTAATCTTTGCTGAGGACCCCGTATCTCACAGCCAGACAGAAGCCAATGTTATTGTTGTTGGTAATTGTTTCTCCTTTGTAACAAATAAATACCCTGAAGGAGGAGGCTGGAGATTCTTGAAGGTGTTTCTGTGGCTCCTTGCCATTCTCACAGGACTGATAGCTGGGAAATTTCTCTTCCATCAGCGCTTGTTTGGTAAGTTAAAAGACGCATCTGCTGATTTCCTGGTAATGGCTTTCTGTCTTTTCCTTGTAGCTTTCTACATGTGGCAATTTTGTAAACTTTGCTTTTAATTGCTTCTACTGTTTAGAGCTATATAGAACTCAGTACATCAAAGCTTACACCATCATGGAAACTAATGCCATAGCATAATTCTCAATGATTTCAGTCAAAAAAGAATAAAAATAGTGAAAGGTGACATGTTTTAAATACTTGTGAGGTCAGTAATTTTTGGTTTTTCCATATTACAAATGTACTTCTTTGCACCTTCAGACCAGTTTTTAGGAATTCTTGCTCTTCATGTCTTGTCAAAAGACCCTTAAGTGGAAGCAGAGGAACTTGTAAGTATTAGCAAAGCTGTGCTGAAGGACTCCCATATGAAAATGGGAACTCTAGAGAGGAAGGACCTGTCTCTGCTTTAGTACGAGAGCAAATCAGTAAAATGGAAAGGTGAGAAGTGGGGAAAAACAAGACAGTAAATGTTTCCATACACAAGATATTACTTAACTGAGGAACATACTGTACATGGACTAACTGAAAGGAATGAAATGGCCCTGGAATAAATTCTGAGTTTGAGAGCTTAGATGTAACTATATAGAGATACAAAAATATTCATTGTTGTCTTAACTTACATGTAGATAATGCTGTATCTGAAGGCTCAAGGCTGCCTCTGTGTCTTAGAGATAACTAGAAATCTTCAGTAGAAAAGATTTCTTTGTTCCTGCCATTTGCACTATTCTTTGAAACATCTGATTCTGGGTGTGTTGCTACTGGTCTAGATGGACAATCCCCATATTCTTTTACTGGTAGTACTGAAGGATGGATGGTTATGGAAACACCTGGAAACACATGAGCAATAGGCCATTTCCTTAGTCTGTCTCATTCTATTAAGATCAAGAGAGAATCACTGTTGTTTCAATAAATCAAATGTGAAGCTATTGTGTTGAGGAATGAACAAGCAAAGCCACATTAAGAAACTTCTTTTAATACAGACTTCTGTTGAAGCACTTATTCTGAAAATAATTAAACATCATGAGGACTATTCAGGTATTTTACCACAGTGTAACAGTACATGCAAAATGTTCCCATAAAGAGGACGTTTTACCCAGAACAAGGGCTACTGCAAGAATGTTTTCAATTCTGGCTTCCCCAATTGAGAAGTGATTTTGTTAAACTGAAGAAGTTTAAGGAAAAGTGATGAAACTGATGATAAATTTAGAAAATTAGCCTGATAGTGAGAGGATTGAGAGGATAAAGGGAAGATTAGAGAGTGACTTGCTCAAATTTGAAGGACAGAACTTTCAGTTCAGCATATGCAATGCAAGGTCCAGTGCTTGTAAGTGGCAAATAGCCAGCTTTTTTTTTTTCTTATCTGAAGGACTAGACAATCAGTAGAATAATTTTTTTTACAGGATATGACCTCATCAAGACATACATTTTTCTTTTTGAGAATATATTTTCTTGATTATGGAGTAATTATCTTCTGTCTAGGTAGGTTATTGATAATACCGTCTGGATTTGTAAGTGAATATCATATGTAGCTAGCCATAAATTTTAAAGGGGCTTGATTTGTTCTTACTGCCAAACAGGGAAGGTCTGTCCAGCCTTAAGTATCTGCTGCTGTATGCCTTTGTGCAGTTGCTCAGTGAAACAGGATAGGGAACTTGCCCATATTAGCAGCACCCATCTTTTATTTCTGTAAGGATCACATGTCTGACTATGCTGGTGTTTGTGGAAGCACTAGGATGGGGTCAGCATTGAGAAGAAACTGACGGGCAAGAAATTCCTAACCCTGAAGGCAGTGCTGGTTTATGGATATTTGTGGTTGTGGTCTGGGCAAGCAACATGGGCGTAGGTACAATCTGATTTGAGGCCAGCTGCTGCATGTTGAGTTTCATGGCAATCTGAGCCAATGTAGATCTGTCACAACCCCACCCCCCTACTGCCAACCCCATGAGTTTGGTGCCTCCTGTGAGCCAATGCTGCTGTTGATGTGACAGCGCAGCAAGCCAGCTCAGGCAGCCAATCTTACGGAAAATTAGTTGTTTCTGCTGTTGGCTACAGCAGCTCCTTGAACTGATGTGATCACTCGAGTGCCAGTGCTGATGAAATGGCCAAGGATTGTGCAGCCAAGATAGCTGGGGGCTGTGGCAGCCGTACCTTGTGTTGGCTCGAGTGCTGTGGGACTGCACCCACACAGTGTGTCAGTGGAAATGTGCTGTTACTTGTGATACACTGTGAGCAGATGGCAGGCAGTGTGACTGGGGAGCTGACTGTATTGCTGACTGATGTGGCTGTGTAGTTCCTGTAGATAGAGATTGCTTCAATAAGAATGTTAGTTTACAGCTTCAGTTAACTCTGTGTCTCCAGAAGATTTGTACAGCCTGTGCTGAAATATTTTCTGCCTGTTATTTGCTAGTACTTTAATGACTTCATTGCCTAGAAATCATTCCTTTTATTAAAATCCTCATTAAGTAGGTCCTCTGGATCTTCTGGCATCAAGCAGTTCATGAATTCACTCTTTTACTGTTTTTAATTTGCCTAGTCTATTTTTCTAAGTAGCTGTTACTTTTGCAATTTTTTGAAATTTAACATTTTTTAATGCGCAATTGCTTAGGACCACTGTGGTTTAAAATCCTTGTTTATTTGTCAACTTCCTGCAGTCAGGGAACCAAATAGCACCAATCTCCCCCTTTCAGGTCTTGGGCTCATTGTGTAGGCTTCAAATGAAAAGGATTAGCCTGCACATCTCACTTTAAATTAAGAGGAAAGGATTTTCTTTCTCTATGCCCTTATTGCTTTTTTGTTCCTTGTCTTCTGTATTTCTTGTTGCTGAGTTCGCATAAGAACTAGAAAAATAGCGTATCTTGAACTGTGTCATAATTTAACTGTCTGTGACAGTCACTACCTGATAGCCATGACTGTCATGGACTAAAAAAATAAAAGAAATAAGTTCAAGCATCTTACGTGTCTAAAAGGGGAAGGAGACAGGTGCTGGAAACCTGATTTAGGCTTCATCAGTCTGACTTTACAGAGAGATAAGGGAGCAGGTAAACTATATGGATAAGAAGGAGAGATCTTGACTGGAGGACATGGTGGGGTGTTTTGTGTTGTGACCTTTGAGCAGTATCATCCTCATGGAATCCTTCAAGACACTCCTTGTGACTTAGAACAAGATTAGAAAACAATTACTTTTCTTGTTCTTCATCAAGAAATGGCTTATTTAATTTGATAAACATCTCCCATAATAAATATTTCTGTGGAAAATAGCCCTTATTTATTACATTCTTTACATCTTCATGACATGTGGTCAGAACAAGTAGAATTTAACATTATCTTTTGGCTGTTATCCACTGTATTATTTTGATCCATTACTAAGCATACCTTCTATTTGGTTCGGTATTGTCTTCTGCAGTGCTTTTTATTTTGTAATGGAAAGTGAAAGGTAGTAGAAGACTACTGAAAGTTTGGGGAAATGACAAGTAAAGATACCTACCCCTGGTTTGTTTTTTCTTTCTATATGAGAGAATTACTTGAGATAAGGGAAAGTGATAATTTCTTGATGAATTTTCTGCTTTATTTAAATCAGGGAGAGCTTACAAACTGGCCCATTTGGTGACACTCTGCATTCAAAAAATGCATTCAAATCTTGACTTAAAATAAATTCCTAAATAACTATTTGCCTATTTTTCATATTGTTCTGGGGCATTGTATGGAAAATAACACAGTTTTTAAGATGTAGAAAGTGTAGCTTTTAACTGGCATCTGCTCAGTATATGCACAGTTGCTCTTCTGCACTACTTCAGACCTAAATACTGAATTCTGTGGGGTGTTTTTTCGCCCAAAGTTCAGGCTGTGCGTTTTGCATCAATATAGATAAACACCATCTATCATGTAAATTTAAAATAGTCTTCAATTTGAATAGATTATTAGCAGTATGCATAAATGGGCAATATACTTGGAAATATATATTGTTTTTCCATTCCAACATTTTTGCTTTGACTGGTCCTTATGTGCACTAATACTTAGCTTATGCTGCATATTATATACATCAGTTTTTAAAAACTTACTACAAAACATATGTGTTTCTCCCTGCCCATTTTTCTGATTCTAAAGATGTATTAAAATCAGGTTAAAAGTCTGATTACAGAGACTGTATTCGTATTTGTATTGTATTTTAATCAATTGCCAATGAGTGTGCTTAGATTTATGCTTGTAAGTTCCTTTCTAAATGGTGTGGATGGAAAAACTAAATACTTAATGTGTTATAAAAAATTACAGAAAAGAAGATATATATAACTAAATCTGTATTTCTTAAAATGGAGGAATCATAATACAGCAAGTAAATTAGAGCTGTTGTATAAATGTTGAATTTAATGTGTTGCTGTCTTACAAATGCTCACAGTATGCTGTTTGTTCAAAATTAAATGATAATCTGAACTGAGATAAATGAGTAAAACACTCATTATAGGAATTGCACTTAACTGTGGGTGCACACAAATGTTGCAGATTTTTTAACAGACAGTAGTGCCATGCTGGGAGCAATTTCATGATACAGAATTTCAAACAAAACACCCACCAAGGTTATACTGTCTGAAAACATTACTCTTTTTGTCAAATATCTTATCTGGAAGGCTCTAAAAGACCATGCAAATGTCTTAAAAGCAGACTCTTCAGTGTCTGCTTTTATGCTGAAATGTAAGGGGTGTATTAACTGAATGAAGATTGCAAGATGAAATTGGGCAGATGATTCAGTCAGGATGATGGTGCACTACATAGGAAAAGTGGAAGTTAGGTAACAGGATAAATTCATGCAATATTACATATATAATTACTTAGTATCCTGATATACTAGGGGTCATGTTAGTGTAAAATCTGGGCAGTGGTATTGCTGCTACTGTTGGCATATCACTTTCACAGTGGTGCTTGTGAAATAGCTAATGAGCCATGTGATCTGTTTTGCCAAAGAAGCTTCCCATAGATTTGTTGAGATTTTTGCGTGCTTGTTTTTCAGCCAGATTGTTTCCCGTTCGTGTTTGATGGTAGTGATAGGAGCAGTTATACCACCATCTGTGAGACAAGTGGTGTGCCTATAGCAATACTTGCATAAACTTCTGAGCTGATTGATAGAGCAGATTCTCTTCTGTTGTCAGCTCTGTGTCTTACATTACAGTAAGGACTGTCACTTAATACCCAACAACTTTGTTCCTGCTCTTTCTTTTCCATTGATGACTTCAGCCTAATAGAAAACAACTAATGTGATAGCTGCTAAAAAATACTGTCTTCAAGAGCCTGTTCAGTATCTTAATAACAATGACCAAGTTAATACTGTTGAAGGAATTCAAGGTCTGCTGTGATTTCGCCTCACAGTCAATTAATCTCTTTTGTACCAGTAAAATACTGAAGCAGTACAATAAAATTATTTTGGTCCTACAAAATGTGTGCCAAGGGGCCAGTCTAACAGTTTGCTAATAATAATGCACAAATGACTGTGAGCAAGCATTTCTGAGAGCCAGAAGCCTCAAATTAAAAAAAAAGCAACATAAAAAGAAGATGCTCTCAGCCAGTGACTGAATGAGTTGCAGGCTCATCAGATTCCAGCTTTGGCAAGCTGACAGTAATTGAGATACCAGTTTATTTTAAACTTTACATCATTCATGAGAGAGACCACAAGTGACCTTTCAAATATAAATGAACAGCATGCAAGTGACCTCCTAATTTCTTCTTTTACTTTTATTTTTAGAAGAGCCATAACATCTCACTGCTTCCTCTTTTCACAGTCAGTGGGAAGACTGCTGTTGTCTGCACTTAGCCTTTGTCGTGGAATCAGTCTTTGGGTAGTAAATGATAGAGTTTAATTGGAGAGATACAGGCAATAGCTCCAAAAAGATTATTCTCTCTTCAATGGCAGCTTTGGTTCTACTGAAGGTGCATATCCTACTCCCCAAGCAGTAGCATAAGAGTGCAAGAGCTACATGTGTCAGATTTTCCAAAATGGGAAAGCTCTAGATAATATTTAGCACCCAGTGACTGAAAACTAAAAATAAGTTCATTGTTACTTCATATTGATGTGTCAAAACTATGTTTTGATCTTTTGGACATGGCTTTCAGACTTTTCTTTCTGTTTGAAGCTGGGAGTGATTATGGAACGATGCCTGCCACTTACAGGAATGATGTGTCTCCATTCCCCAATTTCCAGAAATAGAAGTGAGCTTATTCTTAGTAGGTGCATCCTGATGGGCATAGTGCAGGTGCAACCTAGTGCTGGGACAAATTTCATATATCATTATCCCATACAAGGAGGAGATGGAGAGGATATTAGTGTGGAACATCACCTTGCCATGTGCCTGCTTGAGAGTCCCTAGGAGAACATGATTTCCTTGGTCATGCTGTGTCCTTTAGAAGCTCCTCTTAGGCTGTCAGAGTAGCATGAAGGTCCTTCACCTACAAACCAACATTTCTCTCGCTGTGATTCCGCTGGGATCCCAAGCAGAATCCAGCCTGTGCACCTGTCTTGTAAAGTTTTATATATCTATATATGGAGTTTTTTGTAAATTCTAGAATGAAAAATCCTCAACATATTCTGGTCCTTAAACAAATTTGAATACATTATCAGGTTGTAAGAACTATTTAGCAAATAGTAGGTGTGGCATGTACATTTCTCATAAATATTTTACATATGGCAAAAGTAAAAAGAATGTGTAAACGTATTCACTAACAAGAGTGACTTTGGAGGAGGGGGATCAGTAATTGTTTCCTATGACACAGGTAGGGCAGAAATGCAGAGCTTCTAAATATGACAGCTGAGACATTAGAGGCACATGCCCTAATTTGAGATGTGGGAAAACAGAATTTTCTGCCTTCTTCTTTTTCATTTTTCATTACAAAGGGCAATGCCTCTTTCCCCATTGAGTAACTTATGCCAAGGGATAGCAGGAACAGCAGAAACTCTCCTGCTCTGAGGATTCACACCATTGCTGGTGTCTTTATGTGGGAAAGGAGTCTCCCAAGAGCAGGCTGGACATCTGAGTAGAGATAGCAGCAGAACCTTGAATTCAGCTTTCATCTGCAGCACTGGGATATGATCTTTGGCCAGCTGGATAGGGCTTATTGTGCTCACTTATGTACATGCTAAATAATGTTTTCTATTTCTGGGACACTGATGCAATGTCTGTCTACTATGAAGCACACTTTTGTTTAGTAGTAAAGCAAATAAGAAATTAAATCTGTACAAGATTCAGGTAAAGTCAAACATGCTAAACAAATAATGAAAAAATTATTAGGGCAGTAAAGAGATGAGTAAAGGAAGTAAAGAGATGAGGCAAGATGGAGAAAAACATTCCCGGAGAGTCACAGCAACAATATCTAATTTTAGCTTACTTGTGTTAAAGGCCTAGAAATTGAGAGACCACCGTTTTGAATAACAAAACCCCGCAAATATCCTAGCCCTTTTGCTAATCTTTGCTTGTAGATGTATGTGACCAAGAATATGGATGTTAATCCACACCTGACTGTATAATGTGCTAGAAAAGGGAGGAGGAACTGAAAAACTAATATTTCATGTGGAATATCTGTGGAGTTCCTGCTCTGGGGAATTCAGGGCTTAGCACAACGTTCAATTTTGTGTCACCTTCATGCAGCAAATAAAAAACTGTTTACAAACTGTTTTCTCCATGCCTACAACTTGACTGCATGTTGTCCTTGATAGGTTCCAGCTGAGATTACTTTGAAGAGGTTTGGGGCTTATATCCCACAAGCCTTATCTCTGTGGCAGCCAAAGGTAGAGCAATTTTTGTCTAAATTAGAGGTCACTTTTGTATGGCTTGTCTAAATTCAGAGAGTAAAACAGGTGTGTTACTCTCTTGGGGCAGTCTATAGATTTCCATCTCTTAGGCTGCAGAGAGAAAACAAACTTCTCTTGAGACTGTGTTTCTGCTTGCCTTGCTAGGACACACACCTGACCAAGGCAACCTGTGTGTACCCAGAGGTTATCTGGGTAGCAAACTAAACCAGAAATTGGTTGAGGCTCATATAAGGCTGTGTATAAAAGATGAATTATTGGTCCTTGTACTTTTAGATGAAGTTTGATGCCCCAATACTTTTTGTCATGTGGAATTGGTGTAGATTATATACTTGGTGTTTATATGTTTGTCTCAGTTCTTTGTTTTTTGTTTGATGTGGTGTTTTTGATTTTAGGTTTTTTTTAATGTTGGGCTCTCCTTCAGATTTCAGACAAGTGTTCAAATTCTAATTAGGGATGCATTCCATCTTAATTTACTTCAGGAATGGGTTTGGTGGTGTTAGGTGCAAAATTGGAGTCAAATATCATAGAAGTATTTTCCAAGTTAAATGATTCTGTGATTCCTAACTTTACAAAATGTGTGGTTTGCTAGTTCCACCACAATTTCCATGCCTCACTTTGCAGCAAAATTAATTGGAATCCTGCTCAGATGGGATTTCGATTTATTAGAAAATGAACGATAACAGATCTGTTATTTTCATGCTGTGATAATGCTAATAGCAGACGAGGTCCAGCTGTTTTATAGCAGGGGTAGTGGCTGCAATTGCAGTCTGTGTAAACAACTGGCCAGAACCAGTTATTGGAGGAAAATTAGCTTTTAGCAGCAATTCAGACAGAAATAATTTCTTTCAACAGAGGAGCACCTTCTAGTGGTCTCGAGTGAACACGGCAGCTAGTTAAACAGTTCTCCAAATAAGGAGACCTGAATGTGCTAGATAGAGAATAACAATGCATATTTCTGCACACTATTTTTATGGAAAAAATAATAATTAATTTGAAAACAAAGGAAAAAAGCATATATTGGAAAAAACGAAAACATTTTTCAATTACAAAATATTCTGCTCCTCCCCTTCTCCCTGCTGATCTAATAGTTTACTATCTTTTAATGCAGTCACCTTGAAAGAGTATTTTTGTATGTTCTACTTGTAACCTACACACCCTTTTGCTTTCTTAATGATGAGAATTTGTCTTCGTTATATACCAGCTCCAAAGGAAATTTGCCATGGAAATATTCTTTTCTTCAGTTTCACTGAATATTATACCACAGTTTCTCCAGCCAGAGTACTCCTAGTAAACATAGATCTTGCAATATATTATTTGCCCTGGTTACTTTTGAAAATAACATAGTATAAAATGATTTAAAATTCAATTTTTCCAAAATTACTACTAAATATAGGGGCTATAGCAGTTTAGTCTTGTCTATGGTCTCTTTCAATCTGAATGTAGTTGATAATCCTTTTTGGACATGATTATATAGTGTGCATAATACAAATGAATGATATGCTATTTCTAGAAAGACAAATTAAAATTAATAAGTAATGCTTAACATTTTGCCATTGCAGGATATTTGTGCATTGATGGAAGCTATGTATGTGAAACGTATTCATACTTAGATTTTCATGACCTTGCTCTGAATTTTTCAGCTGAGTGAAAAATGTCAAGTGCAAAAACTCAGATTTTCAGGTGATTAAAGGATGACATAGCTATTCAATTTTTGCTCTATAAACATTTTAAATATATTCCTGAGTTATCAAAGTAGGGAACTTGACCTTTTTTTTCCTGAAGAAATTTTTCAACATTTGGAAACTTCAACCCAAAACTGAAACAAGTCTTGCAAAGATTTTAACCCATGAAAGCAAATTTTGCATCATTTGTTTTGGTGGTGCCATTATAAAATAGGTTTGATGAAATAGTAATTTGGCATCCTCCATCCCCTACTAGAAGGATAAAGGCGTAGTAAGACAAAGTTAATGGAGTTTTAGGGTTGTCAACCACTTCTGTAACCACAGGCACAATATTCTGGAATATATTGCAAGTGCTACACACTCATTTGTAAGAAGTACAATTGCTAACCATAAGACTGCTCCAAATCTGGCAGAATAATAATCAACCTTCCTGTGTAAGATCTGTGCAGATTGAAGCACATGTTAGTTCTGACATAGAACTGGTTTAACTGGTTGCATCCCTTTTTGGTGCTCAGACAAGTGTTGCTCTAGATGCTTATACAGCTGCCAGTTGAGAAGTGTACAGCTTACAAAAAACCAGTTTTCACCTAGTCTGGAAAGGCTCAGGTCTATGTGCATACCCCTGTATTCCACTGGGAGCTACAGAGCATCTTTTTGTCATTGGAATGTGCTTCCTCTCAGTCCCACAAAACCAATTCTTCACTTTGTTTTGCACTGGGAACACAGACATGCTCAGTAACCCGTGGAGTGCCTGTTTGTCCAATTTGAGATCTGGTCACAGTCTCTGTCATAGACTGCAGAGTTGAAAATATTTATTGAAGACAAAAAAATAAACCTCATGCTTAATTTACTTTGTCTTCTGATGTTTATTTTAAAGGCCTGTGTAGTAGATACATCGTAAGCAATTCTATTTACTATTAAAAATAAGCTTGTGAATTGGCTTCAGGAGAAAAGAACAAACATTATAGAAAAAAACCCTGATTATTTTGACAAGTTGTTACAGAGCATCATCAAACTGGTATTGAAGAACAGAGATTTCAGCACTTCCCTTCAGAGTTCAGCCAGCATTATACAGGCTATAAATACTGCTATGTTTCTTTTATCTGCTATGAAGTTTGGATTCCAAAGAATTCAAAGAAGGAGGATGTAGTTTCTGGGGGCGTGACATACATGGTGATAAAACATTTTAGCTCAAAAATTAAAAAAAAAATTATGATAATGAAATTGCTTACATAGGTTTGACAGGTAAAACCCAGGTTTCTCAAAAATGCCAAAAATTCTAAAAGACTAAAGAGTGTAAAATTATAATTAAATACTCACATGCCCTCTAAATAACTTTTTTTAAATACTATGCAGTGAGACCATTTAAAAAGAGAATTATTTTTTCATGTTAGTTTTGTAACCTGGGATTGAGTCAGGTAGAATTTAAAAATCTACACCTCAGGAACAAATGCGTTAGCATTTTCTGTTGCTAATGCAGGGTTTTCAGTTAGTTCCCCACTAAAAAATGTTCTAAAACATTACAGGAAACCAATATCTATTTTTACAGGTTTCCTTTTATCTGCATCAGCACAATTGTCTAAACATGAAGCAATAATTTCAGTAATAGTAAAGTCTAAAATTAAAATTATAAGCTAAATCTTTATAATGCAAGTTGAGAGGTGACGAAAAATTCTGAATTCAACCTGCCTGCACACTAATTCTGGCATAGCTTTACATCTTCCCACATTATCTGCATTTTACAACGCTTTCAAATCAGCAGCCTGAAATATTGCCTCAAGGTAATAGCAATGACATTAATGTAAAGCAGAGATGTGGTGCCTTCAGGACACCCCCTGCAGTGTTTGGTATGGCAGATGGCACTGACCATCACCACACGGCTCTTTCTTGCCTTGGGGTAATCCACCAAGAAAAGAACATGTCAGCTCTCTCCTTGCAGCAGCAAAAGTCCATCCTCCTGTTCTTGTTTTGGTATTAAAAGATGAACGTGCATTCTTTTGAACAATTCTTTTCTTCTTTGAGAAATAGCAAAAAATCTTTAAAGGCTATGTGGCATTTCTGAAGTGGCATTTCTGAAGTGGCATTTCTTTCTCTAAAGAAGGTAGAGTGCTATGCATTTCACCTGTGTGCGCTCACCTGCAGTCTCTAGTTCAGACACGGCCCTTGAGACCACCAAAATCAGATAAGGCAGGCTGCACAAGTGGAAAGACATCTGTCTGTGGGCATCAGTCTGGTGACCAGTGTTGGCTGAAGTGGTGGGAAACCGGAGATCCTAAGCTCCCCTTGTCTTAGTACACCATGTTCTGTGTGAGGACATCAGTTTTCTAGCCAGGTCAGTAGCTGAGACCTTGGCTGTTACCTTTTGTGACATTAGGCTGCATTTTACCTTAGACTGCAAAAGCTGAGAACAGCAGTGCTCCCTGATTAAGGTTCACCTTTCCCAGCTGGAGGAAGCCCCATCTATGCTGACTCATGCAAAGTGGAAGGGACTGAGCTGGTAAGTGCCAAGCTGGGAGAAGTCCTGAGAAGAGAACTTGGGAAGGCTGCAGATTTGATAGGTCTCTGCAGGAGGCCAGCACATCCCATCATCTCTTGATTGCAGGCTGCAGGCAGAGCACAGGGAGACTTGGCCACTCAGAGTCTTGGATGTCTCTCTAGAGTAGGAGCAGAGAAGCTGCATTTCTTTACAAGGCAGATGATGGACCGTATTACCTGCCTCTGCTGTGGTTCCTCCAGCTGTAGAATCAGCCTAGGCATATTTTTCTCCTGCCTAAGAAGATTTGACTTCCACAGATGAAAGCAATGTACAATAATGAAGTATTTTAATACAACTGTGGTATTATTTGTTACGGTTTTTTGCCAAGTGAGGTGGTTCTGAGGTGTGGCAAAGAAAAACTTTGATATCAAAATACACTCATTTACGTATCTTGAAGAGAAAAGCAAACTTTTAGGCAGGTCTGAACATTTTTATTTAAAAAAGTAAGCTCTTAAGCTGTCTTAATAGGTAAACATTTCAGTAGTTTCTCTCTGAGATGAAAGTTTTACAAAGAAAAATAGAGAATATAAAGATTGCTTTCCTTAGCAACTTTTAGAAATTTGTAGCAAAATTTATCACTTCAATGTAGAGATTTTTGGTTTAATGACTTTTTGCTTGCATAACAATGCTGAATGTACAATAGTAAATGAGAAAGTTGTTTTGCTGTCAGCAGCTGAGCACGTACATAAAAAGTCAAATCTTTCAGGCCGTGGTTATCTTGTGTTCCTTGAATGTATTGCGAAGATGTTAGGATATCTAGATAAGGTACACAAAACCTACCAAGACCTTGTAGTGAGTTTTGTAGGCTAATACATTATTACAATAATGTGTTCAAACTCATAATAATTAAGTATTTAACTGGATACCATGTCCTCAGATTTAGTCCAAACAAAGATCTGTGAGAAACCAGTATTGCAACATAATTGTCACAGTAGAAGATGCTTACTTTGGCTCTTGGCTGTTTAGTTTATTGTTCACTTATTGTAGCAAAATGGAATAAACATTTAATTTCATTTGTTTATGTCATTCTATCCAGGTAATATTATAATAAAACAATTTAGGATAATGTACTTCAAAGTAAAAATATAAGCAAGTAAATATGAACAGATGTCTTGTGGCTTTTTACTCTTACTTTGCAGGAAACTTTTGGTTTCGATCAGAGCAACAGTAGCATTAGATCAGCCTAGTTGAACAAAAATGCTTTTAAAAAGTATGCTTAATTGATTATATAACCATTTATAATCAGGAAAACAAGTTTCTGGAACCCTTATCAGCTACTAGAGTGTATTCATTGCTGAGTATCATGAGAAACAGAAATAGTTTAGTGCAAGAGATGGAAGTATAAAGATTAGGCTGTGCTTTTAGACTCAGCCCAGGACAAAGGCATGCTGTGTGAGATGTCCAGGCTGGGAGAACAGCCAGCAGAGGCACTGTGGCACAGATGTGTTTTGTAGCAATGCCTTATCTGCTTTTTTCCCTTCTGTTCTTCATTACTCAGGGCTGGTTGAGACTATTCTTTTTAGAAGCATGAGGTAGTTTCTTCTCTTTTTTTCCTCCCCTTTTTCTCTTATTTGTGTGGGCATTTAGGACCTCTGTTATAGATGGCTTTAACAGATAATTAATGAGCTTTATAGAACTTGTAGACACAGACAATGGAGGTGAACAGACATGGAAGCATCTTTCTAACAGACAATTAAAAATATTTCTCTTCTAAAGCAAGAAAAAATGAAATATTGAGAAATATCGAAGAAAAGAAGCAGTAATTAGAATAAGTACACATAGACATACAATTTTTCTGTGGGCTTTTGTGAGTGTAGTAATACATCCCAACATCTGTAAAGTGTCTCAGATTATCAAAACCAGATTATTTTCTTGTCACAGACAATTAAATTTTTTTTTCTTAGATTTTATATGTAAATATAATTGACAATATAATTGACAATATAATTGACAAAACAAGAGAGATTGAATACCCATGTAGGTATAATTTTCTAATACATACGAGGAGAAAATAAGATTAAAACTGTGGAAATTAAAGAATTAAGACTGTACAAAGTATATTAAAATCTACTTCATCATCAATAACTTTGAAAGTAAAGTTAATGTGCTCACTGATACATGGGCTTTCATAATTAACAAGGTAATGTGTGGAACTTGGCAAGAAAACAAGTCAGCAGGTGGCTGATTATTAGAACATGATTATTTTGCCCATACAGTGTAATGAAAGAACACATATTTAATGACTCTTGAAGGTGGATGTTCTGATGACTGTTGTGTTGGTTGAATGACTAAAATGTATTGTAGTCTAATTATCTTGGACTGTCCTGAAACTGTGATGCTAAGACCCCAAAGGAACAAGAGAAGAATCATTCTGTGTAGTGGCATCTCTCATGCTTCTTGCAGCTCAGCCACCTTTTTATTTCAGAGCTTCTCCAGTGCAGTCTTCTCCCTGTAGAGAAGTTCAGAGTTCAAGGCAGAACAGGGGCTCCCCTGAGGCAAAGCACTGATAACAAACAGTTGCAGCTGCCTGGGGTTGTGGGGAGCCCCTGCTGCCTGGGAGAAGACTTAGCACAGCTCTCTAATCCATGCTTATTTATTTCATGAGCAGATTCACTGTGGCTCTGACTATCCTCAGGGACTTTATTTTACCATTTATTTTTTATTTGTTTGTTTTTGGAAATGTGCTGCACTTTCCTGGGTTAATGAGGTTCTACTGCTGTTGGAACTCTAGTGCAAGCAGCATTAAAATGAAGTACTTGTAGAAAGCCCCTTTGCAAATGCTCAAGCAGTTCAGCTGTAAGCATTCTGACAGTTATTAATTGCACAATCACAATCACAGCAGCACTTAAATAGATGAAGAAATAATTAACAGTAACTATAAGGAGGCTTCTCAACACTGTCTGTTCTTAATCTCACTCAGAATTAAAGGAGCTACTTAGAACATTTTATCATTTTTTATTCCATGTTGCATGTACATGCAGCTAGAAGTATTATTTCACAATCAATTAGGGTATGACAACAATATTTAAAATGCCAATTCTGTAAAGCTAGGAGCTGCTAGTGTTTCTTGTCATGTAAAATTTTACTCTGCATTTCTGTGTATTCTTGCTTATTTGAGAGATATCCGTACAACAGGGGAGAGAAATATGAAATCGGTCTGATGACACAAAGCCAAATGAACAGTTGGAGATACAAGTCTTTGTAGACTGGTATTTAAGTAATTGTTCTCAAGGACAGAGTGATGTCCCTTACCCTTCCTTTCAGACAACAACAGTACTGGCATTTGGGATGACATTTTATACTTTGACAGAATGTCTTATTTGCTATTGTAAAAATGATTGGGTCAAGGCAACTGTTTATGCCGCAGATGATCTTTGTGACTTTGTAAATGGCACTTAATGTGCTTATATTCCCACAGGGTGGTTGACAATTAATTCTGTAAATTATTATCACCATCATCATAACATGGTAAGGTATGACAGAAACAGCGAACACAATCATGGCAGCTGAAATCAGTAGCAGTGGCCTAACAAGTCTGTTCCTTCTTTGCTGACGTTTGCTGAATTGTAGTAATGCTTTGAGAGTCAACATATAGCATGTAAAGATGACTGTGGCTGGAATTAGGAACCTCAGTACAATTTTGGAGAATGTGAATGGCGTGGCAAATTGTAATGGTTCTTCAGTGATATCCAGGTAATTTATGACGTCATGCTGTCTTCTAGCTGCAACTGTGGAGTAAACCTCAGGCAGGGATGCCATCAGTATGAAGATCCATACCCCAATGGTGCAAAACACAGCCTTTTCTTTGTCCCACCATGTTAATGAACTGATGGGATGAACAGCACCTATGTATCTGTCAAAACTGATAAGTGTCAGGAAATACACACTTCCGTAGATGTTAACACTGAAAAATAGTTCTATGATCTGATAAAAAGCTAGACTGAAATAGACAGCAAACTTCTGGATATTGTAATACACTGAAAAAGGTGCCATGAGAGTCCAAGCAAAGTCACACAGTGCCAAATTAAAGAGAAATATGGTATTGGTAGTCCATGTCTTCATGCAGTAAACATAATGTCGTAGTGCAAGTATATTGCCTAGAAATCCTGTAAATAAAGTCAAAAGGCAAACCACAATCAGCAAATAACAGTACCACTCCAGCTTGGGATTTCTGTTGCAAATGAGAATAATGCATGTGCCATTCATCGTCTGTCCATGGAGTACACCTGAAGGGAAAAGAGAGAACAACAGCCTTTAAAATAAAAATTGAGTTGGATACATTGCATTTAAAATTCAGAAATAATAAGTTAAATTCAGTGTGTTTGAGCTCAGAACATAGTAGAATGTACACACTCTCTTCTCTATCTGAAAAAAATATAAACTCCAAGCAGGTAACACAGCTTACTCTACAACACCCACACAAACAGATCTTCAAGAACTTATATGCAAAGCTTTATATACTTTCCTCTCTGCTATTTACTGTAGAGTATGATGGATGTGAGGAAAAAGTGTACACTCTCAAGTGAGAGCAGTGTCCCTTGGCCACTAATGTGTTTGTATCTATCTTTGGAAAAAGCAGAAGAGATGACAGGAGGACAATAATTGCCCATGCTCATTCCATCATTGCTTTGATTGCTTTGAGCATCCATATGGGGCCTAGGGGCAAGTTTCATGTGGGCAGCTGTGCAGTGAACTGTGACTGAGATCAAGAAAACAACATCAAAACAAAGGAGGATGAAATTCTGCTTTTGGTGAAGGCCACAGAAACTTTTCCATCTAAAGAGCTAGACAAGGTGCTTTTTTTGACCCTTTTCTTCGTTTTTCTTCTGTAAATATTTGTCCCAGGGTTAAAAATTGTGCTTTGGTAGGGTTAGAGTTCTTTTTGTCTAACTTTATGACCTACTTTGTATTAATTCGCATTATGGAGTGCATGTAATATAGATCTGCAGTTCAAAGATTTTCGAAGCAAGTTTTTATGCTTAATTCTAATGATTTTTTTACTCCTAATAAAACCAAAGGCTGAAATGTCCTGTCAGAATGAGCTGTCACCAATTGCAGTTTGTTATGTTTCTAGAAAATTTCCAAATGATGCCAAACTGTGAGGTCTGTCCAAGTAGAAGCTTTGTATGAGGATCATCCAAACAGCAATTTGTAGATCAGAGTCCATTACAGTGCTTGCTACTCTGACAGAATAAAATTTTCATTAGTACAGGCCATACTTTGAGTGAAAGAAAGGTTCTTTTTCAGTTTGTTATTGATTCAATGAAAATTTTGAACCATCTTCAACTGTTAAGTTGGCAATAACGTTTTTTTCCCTAATGTAATGCTTTGCTTTCATGTCTAGCTTAATGCAGTAAGACTTTTCCAAAATGTATGTTCACATGGGTCAAAATATAAAGAAAAGAAGCTGCAGTGAAGACCTCCTAAATAAAGACTGCATTATCGTGTTTTGCAAATTTATAGTCCACTCCGTTACTTGACAAAAAGCTGGTTTAGACTGTACTCAGCAAAACTAGGAGGGAAAGTGGTTTTTCTAGAAGCTCAGCAACAAAGGCAGTCAAATGACTTTCAGGAAATTATGTAGATAGAAAACCATCTGTTCTACTCACAGTGTATTTCACAGGTGGGGAGTGTTCATTCTATAAATGTATTTTTTAAAGTAGTGAAGCACTGGACTTTAACCTAAGGTAGCTATACATTCCCTGCTCCTTACCTTTGTGAATATAAAAAATTATGCAAACTGCTTTCTTCTGCTGAAATTTATGATATCCCTGTAAATTCTTTAAAATGTGAAACATAACTAATTAACATTTTCTCATTATATATTCAATTAAAAATAGTTGGAATGGATATAGGAAATTTATATTATCCTGAAATCCTCTTGGCTAGAGTTTGTGTGTTCTTGGAATTAAATGGCATTTCCTACTTCTCTGCCTTCCTTTTCAGTACTTACAAATGAAGGCATGAGACACTTGATTCCAAGTTGTATTGGCAGTATAAGTAAGTCCTAAACCAGCTACAAACATGGCCATAGCTGCACAAGAGAATTGTAATGCCAGGATTCTGATCTTATTAAGCTGCTGGCCAAGGGCTGTAGGTAGGTCTAAATAGAGGGTGGCCAACAGCTGTGCCACCTGCTCTGCTTTGCTCTAAGTTGGCCGGAAGAAGTCTGGATGTGCAGCCTTATGACTCAGTTGGTTTTGTAGCTGGAGGGGACAGGCCTACCCAGCTGTGTAAGGTGCATTTGGAGCTCAGAGAGTCATTAGAATATATGTCTGTTTGTGTAGGCATTTCCCCCACATCTACCTGGGGATTCCTATGTGAATTTTCTAAAATATTTTTCCTATCTCCTGTTAATTCTTTGTAATGTAGAAGAGCTTAGAGACTATAAATAAGGCTAGATTCTTAAAACTATGCCTTGCAATTGAAAGGAGTGACTTACAGGGTGGACACAGGAGAACAGGTGCAGAGATAGCAAGAACCTTCCCTGAGTTAACTTAATAAGCAAGAGGAGTCTGGACCCCAGTTTGGTACTCCAGGATTTCCTGATCTTCCATCAGAAGAATTTAAGTCCTTATGCAATCAAGGATGCAGTCTGACTGCATGCTGGAAGACAGACAGTATGCCCTACTCTATGCTCTATTGGAGTTCCCCTGATGACCAGAAGTTATGTGCTGTAATAATTTTCAGAAGTAACATTTTTCATATCAGACAAAAACAAGTCTTCTGTCTTAGCACCAACAGAATCACTCCCTTTACAGGATATGACTAGATTGTCTTCACAGTTCAAATCCAAAATTTTGCATCTTTATTTTAAGAAAAATTTCTTTTTCTGAGCATTATAGCATTCACTTCTTAGTCCATGTATGCTTAAGTGAAGCCAGTCAACACACATATGCATATTGTATTAGGGTGGAATAAGCAGCATATGTGTGCATGTGGTGTTCCTACTGACTAAAACCAGAACTGCCAAACTTTTGTGAAAGTGGAATTGGTTATCAAGGTTAAAAAAATACTTCCCTTTTATTGAGGTTGATTTTTCAGTTGCGCAGTTTCAGTCATTGATGAAGATAACCTTGAGCACTAAGTGGGCAGAAAGAGCAATTCCTTGATGTGACACCCAGAATTAAAGGCATACTTCTGATTCAGTGAAGAGCTTAGTATTAGAATATTAGAAATATGCCCAGGAAATGGTTGAAGTTTATGGTTTTCATCACTCATAATTGAAACAAGAAAGCATGCTAAATGCACAGGTAAGAACTTGCTGTTTCTCTTGGTTCTGCTTCTGCAGTTTAATGAATGCAACCATCTTATGGGCTGTGTAGCTAAAGATACTAGAAAGCTTTAGTTTTTAAAAAGGTGACCTGTTTGACTCAATTTTTTGTATCTGCCTATTGAGTTGTCTTTTCTCTTGGACTGAAAAAAAATCCTGGTTGGTTACTGCCTGGTTTGTTGCAGGACCCTAAACACTGAAATTTCTGCTACCCTGTGTTCCCCTAGTACCGTTGATGTGCTCTCCAAAGCCTTGGAGCAGATAAAAAGAGCTGTTTCCAGTAAAAAATTGCATTTTGAGGAAGCTTCTTGTAGAGGTAGAATCTTAATTGATTTTTGTGTATAGTTAATTCACATTTTATCACTGGTGGTCATTTATAGGCATTTAACTCGCATATGCAAAGGTCCATTAGACATTACACATTTATTTGGGATTTTTTAAGTATATAATTTTTTATGTGTAAATATATCCTAATAATCATGTTATTCTCTGTCATACCTGTTGGGGTTTTTTTAACATTTTTAACAAGCTCATAATAAGCAACTCATTTTTCCTGAAGTAAAAAACTATAAAAAGAAAGTTGAGTCAAAAGCTTATTTTGTGCAATATTATTCCTTATCTACTCTCTTTGCCCCTTGCTACTTTTTGTTTGCTATTCTTTATAGTAAAAGCCCTAATTTTTGATAAACTGTTCTATTTCTCTGGAATTACTCTTAGAATTTTGTTGGACTGTTTAGAATTGTATTTTAATCTAGTACAAATCTATTCCAGTTACTAGATATGTTTTCCAAATTTCTGACCATCCATACCCCATAGTATTTCTGTTATGTGTGCTTTCAAAGTGTAACATTTTAGCTAATTTTCTTTTTAAAAAAAGCATTATACAGAGTCCTAGGTTTTGTTATAAAATAGCACTATTTGCAATTTTTACTTTAACAACTTACCCGTTAGGTAATCATCTGATACAACCCATTTTTATTTCAACTGAATTGATATAAAAGGATATATAAAGCAACGTGAGCACTAGGTGGATTATTTAACAAATTTTAGTTTAACTGCATTTAGCATATTATACATACTGGTATGGTGGGAACAAGCAGTAATACCTGCAATATTTGTATGCAGTTGGGTAAGAAGATTGTTCTAATATCCAATTCCTTTCATTTTTATGTGTCAGTATTGTGATTGAAGTACTATTTTTTTCATTTAAAAATATGCTGATGAAACCTTCTTGAGAGTTAATTAAGTCCTATATGGCAAACACAAGCTACAGTAGAAGGAAAGTTGAAGTGCAAGAATTTGTCTACTGGAGACAGTATTTATGAAAATATTCTTGTAAGAATATGACCTTTACCATATTTGTAGATATTAATCAGTGTGTAGTAACTAAATAGGATAAAACATTGCTTTCAGGAGTACAGGTGCAATGAATATTTATTAAATATTTCTCTTACCTGTTTTAGAAAAGTTGGTGTTATCTGTTTTACAGAAGTCTGGATTCCAGGCTGTGTTTTTTCTCTCCATTAATCTGAAATCACAACTCTATTCTGTGCGTACTGTTTATTATCCCAGGTGTTGGTAATATTCCATCTACAATGGCAGCTGTTCAGAGAGCAGGTATCAAACTGCAAGGGAAATATCTTTTATCATTAAGCCCCTCCTCTCTGTAAGTGAGGATAATATGTTATTGCTGTAGCAGCCTCCACTTGCTCTTTAGGGAAGGACAGACTTATGGGACATCCTCAGTCTAGCTAGGCCTGGGACTGTCATGGTTTCCTGCAGCGAAAACTTAGAAGAGTACAGGGGCTTGGGGCATGTGTATGTGTGTTTGCACACTTTCTTCACTCACAGAATCCTGGTTGCTGCCCTGCTGCTGGACTGGTCTGTGGACCCATGTTGCTCTTGTCCCGTCATAGATCTTCGTTCAGCCCCCCTATACCTACCTGCCACTTTTCCTGCCTCATAGTTCCCACGTAATTCCAAAGTCTCAGCTTTGTCAAAGAACTCTCATCCTCCAACTACTTAATCCAGAGCTCACATCCTACCTCTTCAGCCCATAGTGTATGTCTGCTCCAGGTCCTCAATTCTTCTTCCCCCAAACCTGCATCTCCATCTTCAGCAGCAAACACCAGTCCTGGGATCTTCCTGTCTGCCTAAATGAGCACCTCAAATTTTGTATTATTTTCTTCCACTTTATAGCTTTCCCCTCTGTCCAGCCCTAATCAATACTAAATGTGGACTTGGTAGTTCAACAACCAGCTCAGAGAAATTGCTTCCGTCCCCAGACCATTTCACATTGAGTCTGCTGTATCACTTCCCTTGATGCTTTCTGTCCAGCTCCTCATATTACTTCTGTTCTCCCTGTTATGACATCTTTTAGCACCAGGCTGCACTATCTCTTTTTTAGATGCTGTCCTTCACCTTGCTGCCCGAATTATCCATCGTCTTCCTTTACCCCCTCTTGGCTTCTGCTGTGGCGCTCTCAGCCTTGCAAAAGCAAATTCCCATCTCTTGTGCTGGTTTTCAATACTCTAAACAATTCTTTAAAGGTAAGAGATGACAGAGAAGAAAAGCTAACCCAGGAAAAACATGTTTGCAGCAAAAATATCATAAAGATTTCACTTAACAGCAGTGGTGAGAGTAAGCAGAGCTTCTTTTCGAGTGGCAAGACACACCAGCATTCTTTGAATACTGTATAAATTACTGCATGGACACTATATAGAATACTGTAGAATAAAGTATAATACCATATCATATGATTAAAGTGATTAGGTCTAAGGAAAACATACATTACAAGATTCTACACCGACTCATAATTTGATTTCCAAATTAAATTAGGGAAGAAAATAGTATTTCTCAATGGACATAGCCCAAATACTTCACAGTCTTAGACATGAAAAGCTGTCTTAGACAGGAAAAAAAGAAAATTATGCATGAATCACTAACCTCTTTTAGCATTTGGAATGCATTGTTACGAACTGTGGTCTTTCTCATAGTGTCTTAAAAATACTGCTATTAATAAGTTATTATTGCATTTTCCCCCCTTTTGGATTGCAAATAATTTACAATTCTGTAGCAATAATATCTGTTCATGCTAAACTACAGAAGAGTAGTTTGTCTGCATGATGCTGAGTCTGTCCTCCTCACACACAGTGGAATAATTGGATATAGGAAGCAATACAGTTTAGTATACTATATTTTGATTTTATTAAAATGTAAACATGTATTTACTGACTAAAATACTTCTCATAATTTTTGTATCATAGGTCAGTTGCTCCGTCTGAAAATGTTTCGAGAGGACCATGGGTCTTGGATGACAATGTTCTTCAGTACCATCCTCTTCCTCTTCATATTTTCTCACATTTATAACCTGTTCCTCATTATGGCAGGGAATATGAGGTAGGTTCCAGAGATTATTTTTGTCTATTTTGCTCTAGAATATATTTCACTGTAAACTTTTTAATTCCTCTGCTTTCTGAATTTAGGTGGAATAGTAATTTAATTGGTTGATTAACCAAGAAGATAAAAATATTGGTTATAAAAAATGGAGTCCCAGACTAATGTTAACAACTGTTAGATCATGGTAATAATGACTATTATATCTTGGTGGTTTTTTTTAATTACAGCTGGACTGATTTGAAGTTATGGCTGAGTGGTTTATAAGATTAAGCATTACTATTGTGCCTGGGGAGGAAGTTCAGAGTTAAAAGTAATTGAAATAGCTAAATTTGAGGAAGCTCATAGGTATTAAATGGGTAGTATAGTTCTGTTTTGTTTATGTAAAATAATATTTGATGATCCAGTTTGTTTAGAATATTCTTAACTTTTTTTCCCATAAGGCACTCTGACAGAGCAAAATTGTGTTTGGTTGAGGGAAGAACAACCATCTATTATATATGTATTTATTTTAAATGGACCTCTTTATATTAATTTTCTGTCTTAAGACCTGTTTTCTCCTATTATCTCAAAATTAACACCACTTTCATGTGTTGATTTTCCTGAGAAAGCCTCTATTATTAGTCGTCTATTACGTACAAAATGAGTGGATTGGACAAAAACCCCAGAGCAATATTGTTTATGAAAGGCAAGGTAGCATCTAAAGACTTCCCAGCAGGGAATAAGAAATCCAAACTATTTTTGAGTTGAAGAACAATTCAAATAATTAAATTTCTTGTTTCTAACAGAATATCAGAGCTATACAAATAAACTGATAATGAGCAATTTAATGGGCTGTGGTGTGGTGTGTTACAGATCTTAAACATGTCAACAAAAATGTGCAGTGTTCAAAGTCCTGTAAACAATGTGACATAAAGAAAAAGGTGAGTAGGAGGCAGACTGCCTGTCACTGAATGAACATAAGCACAGACCAGCTGGGATAATCATGAGATTGTGACATGCAGACTAAATGTATTGGTTTGAGCCAGGCAGGTAAAGCATCAGACTCATCGACTGTTTTATGAAACGATCACAGTAATGACATGGTAAATATGAGTAGGTGCTCAATAACAGGTGGGATAATTAGGATGAGGAAGCAGGGAGCATTGCAGGTTTCTGGCTTCTCTATTTATGTAGTCATACTATTATCGGTATTATGTTAAGATTTATATTTGGTGTTCCTAATGTTCCATAAACTAGAACCGGCTAGCTGTTAGACAAAGCATTAAGAATTTTGAAAGCCTGACTCATGTCTGGAAATCACATTTCATTTGTCCTTGTCCACATTCCTGCTTCCTGTATCAGTTACAAGCTTCCATTAGCTGCACTGAAGAGATTGTGTGGCTATCAGCATCCAAATCCATGGAAATAGGCACAGCCTAGTACTAAAATAGCTGTGTCAGACAATGTGCCCTCTTGCTTTCTGTGGGGTGAAGCCTCTCCTTTCCTGAAGCTTATGCCCCATCTCTGGATTTTATTGTGATTCTTGTGGGAGGTTCATGGTTCATGTGCTCATGGAATTGCACAGCTTTTTTTGAAGTGGGCTGAGGGCTCATTTACAGACAAGTCGGCTCTCCATTCCAGCAGGAAAGGATATGGAACAAACAGTTTCAGTCTCAAACAACAGAACTTAAATCATCAGTGAAACAGAGCTCTTGGATGAGTCCTCTCAAAGTTGGGGTAGAACAATCTGTAGTACTTTTGAAAAGAGGGTTTCTACAACAAACATCATCAAAGCCAACTGCTCCATGTTGCCTTAATGAAGTATTTCAAGAAGTACATTATTTTTTCCTGAGTAAATGAAAGCTATTTGCTTCATGGTTTGTACCTCTGTGCTAAAAAGCAGCTCTGTCTGTATCTTTTACCACAGTGCCTTACTGAAATGACTGTCACCATAGGGACTGGTTTCCAGGATGAAGGTCAGAGTTTACCTGCATGAAGGTTATGGTGTTTGTGGAGGGAAACTTATCTTTGAGCCTGCGGGCTCCTAGGAAACACAGGCATCCCAGATTATACATCTTTCAATATGAGGGCTATGAAAGCCTTCCTGTCTACAAGACTAACTGAAAAACACTTTTTTCTGGTTTTTTTTTTTTTTTCTTTTTCTTTTTGTTGTTTTTGTTTTCTCCTTGCAATGTCTCTGTATCACTTTTCCCTGGGTGCTGGCGCCAGAGGGATTCTGAAAAGTTTCTTTATGTCAGATGTTTGGTCTCATCAATGAAAATCCCTTTCTGATGCACAAGTAGGAAAGTCATACATCCTGCATTATGCCAGCATGGCTGGTTACAGCAAAAGCCCTTTGAGGGTTTGAGAAACCTGTAATTGAAAGTTCTGTCATATAACCATCTAAAAAAGGTACATGTTACAGTTGCCAAAATTGGGGAGTTTTTAAAAAGTATTTTTTGAAGACATTTCACATGGATCTTAGTGCAGCAAACCTAAAAAAGTGTGAATATATATCCCTTAAAAAAAATAGCAGTAGGGACTGCAGTTTGCAGGGAAGAGCACAGGCTGGATATCGTGTTCAGTTTTGGGCCCCTTACTACAAGAAAGACATTGAGGTGATGGAGCAGGGCCAGAGAAGGGCAAGGAGGCTGGTGAAGGGTCTTGAGAGTGAGTCATAATAAAAGTGGCTGAGGGTGCTGGGGTTTTTAGCCTGGAATAAAAGAGAATTAGGAGACACCCTGCCAGCATCTACAATAACCTGAAAGGAAGCAATAGCAGGGTGGGGTCCATCTCCCAGGCATCTCCTGGCAGCGTGAGAGGGAACAGCCCCAGACTGTGCCAGGGTGGTGTGTATTGGATATTAGGGAAATGTGCTTCACAGAAAGGGTTATTGAGCACTGGAACAGGCTATCCAGGGAAGTGGTGGAATCACAGTCTCTGGAAGTGTTCAAAAGACATGTGGCTCTTGAGGATATGGCTTAGTGGTAAATACACTTCTTCTCAGTTGAGTTGGATTTGATGATCATGGAGGTCTTTTCCAATGTTAACGATTCTACAATTATATGAGCAAGTTACCGGTATTTGAATATGTATTATACAGCTGTCTTCTGGGTGAAAGTGTAACTATTTGAAGTAAAAATTTTGGAACAGATTGGTATATATATTTTTAAATTTAGAGTCACTATTTTGTTTTTTTTCAGTGATGTTTCCTTTTAGGTATTTCACAGTGTAGAACACCGATCCACTATACATAAGGTCACTGTTCTTGTAGTCAGAGCTGAATATCTGGTGAATATAACTGTTATCAAAATACCATTGAATACTTTTGTTAAGACGGGAGGGACTTGGGTGTTTATTTATTATCTTAGGCCATTTAGAGTCTTGAAATTAAGCAGTGATTTTGAACTGTTAACAGATAAGCAACATGGCTTATTTATTCAAGGCTGTATTTGAAACATAAATGAAAGGAAAAAACTTATTTTTCTGTGTCAAAAAGTATCTTGCAGCAAAACCACGTGGTGGCAGCAAAGGGTACAGTTTAAGAAGCTAAATCCCATGAAAGTATACAGGGATCCTTGCTATCAAACTTTTCTCTGTGTTTTTCTGTGCCACAAGCAAATTCAGACCCCTTTATTTATTGTGTCTTTTTTTAAAGGAATTTCAGGTCTGGAACTTTCCAGGGACTGTCCCATACTTTTGTCATTTATATGTGACTTTTGTACCCTTGACATACTGAAGTATTCCAGGTCTGTACCTACACAGTTTTCCCAACTGTATTGCTTTAAGTAGAGATTGTATCATGAAAAGGAAATCCATTTTCTCCTTGGGGAGCCTGCATCAGTAAATACTGCTTTGATGTTTTACATTACGACACAGTGATGTGTTTTTCATATGACATCCAAAAATCAAAGTTGTGACTGCTTGCCTTACAAATGTCAGCTGTCTTGTCTCAGACAAAGAAAGTTTCAATTGTACAAAGAATGTTCAGGTACTTCATTTTCAACACTGTAAAGTGTCAGCGAAATAACAGACACAAGCCCATTTTACAATAATACAAATTGTTGGGATTGTCTTCTTTGAGTGTTGCATGTGTCAGGAGAGAGTTTGGTATGAATTTATTAGCTGTGCTGTCAAAAGGTTTTGGTGATTCTTATTGAGCACTGAGGGGAAAGTACATCGTCTTTTGGTGTAGTTTTATCTTCTCTTACTGCTAATTTCATTTGCAGAAAAATTGTGACATTTTAATACAGTTTACATTACTTGCAGAAATTCCTTAGGAATAAAAATGCAACTTTAATTCATTTTAGTTAGAGTGATTTAGTGAATTTGGACCCAGTTACAATCTGCAGCTGACAAATGCCTGTAAAAAGGGCTTGCATTTTGTTTAACAAGCTCAAACAAGGAAACAGCTATTTATATATTTAAAAGCCACAATAATAGCTTTCTATTAAATACTTTACCCTTATCCAAATTAGTTACTGCTCCTTTTCCTTTTTCCCCAAGATACAGATTATTGTGTCCCTGGGAATGTGTATTTACTCAAAGCTTTAAAGCTACATGTTGTTCAGGATTCTGTGCTTTAGTTTGTTTGATTGCTCATTAGAGTCAAGGATTAGTCATTGTTAGCATAATTTTACAGCAAGATTTAGGGACAATAGCTGTATCTACCTGGCCATATGTTTTGTGGGCTTTATGTTGATAAATAATTTGTGTATATTTGGTGTAGCTGGGTATTTAAATGTAGTCATGTTAATATTTAGCAAAGATTGCAGTATTATACTGCGAGCTTTAGAAAGTTCAAGCTTTTGTGAACTGCTGGAAGAAAAGGTTCCAGATCTGTAAGGTTTCTATGCTGTTCTCAGACACTAATACTTTGAGGCCATCATTCTTTCTCAAAATGTATGTGGAAAACAGGAACTCCCTTAGAATGTTTATAGCTTCTAAACAGAATAAATTGTGACATGTTTGCATTATGTAAAAGTGAATAGAAGCAGAAAGTTTATTATGGTTATACAAAATATGGATGCAAAATATTGCTCTAAGAATGCAGTCTGTAAGAGGTTTTCAAGTTAGCCTTTTTATTGCAGGTTGTCCTCCCAGCTGGGATCGTAAAGCATCTAGTGAGATCACAGCAGGAACAGAAACCATATTTTCCAAGTCATTGTGATTGGAAAGTGTCTTCAGCCAGGATTAGTACTTGAAAATCAAATTCCAAGCTAGTTCACGGTGTCCCACCAGTCAAAAAGTACCTCTCCATGTGCTAAATCTGCCATATTGCTTCTTTCATCTGTGAAGTAGGCTTCATCAAGCTTTTCCTCCTTCCAAGCCACGAAATGGCAAAGAATAGAAAATGCTTAATTTAGGTGCAATTACAAGATGATGACACTGAAAACCCAAACCTTTTAAGGACCAAGAAACATTCCCCAAACCACACTCTCTGCAGCAAAAGGACAAAGGAAGTCTTGCATATCGCAAAACAGTTGGCATAGAATCATCATAGATCCTAGGGATGATGGTATCCAGGACACCAAAGAGCTCTCTTATCCATAAAGCTGTCCCAGGAGTACCTCCTGGTTGTTGGTCTCAAAGGCTGCCAAAATTCCTGTGGCATAATTTGCTCTCTCATAATGCAGGTCAGTCAGGGTGAGAGCAATGTTAATCACTTTGATAGAATGACTGAAATTAATAGGAATTTGTGGAGAACACCAAACAGTGAGAAAAAAAATCAAAGCCAAATTATTTTCCCATAAACTCTTTTTGATAGCTTACAGGCAAAGGCCAAACCATAGAATTTCAGGTGACAAATATCAATTTTGGAAGGAGTTCTTTGTCAAGATACAGGCAGAAGACACAGTTTGGGAGTTGAGTACTAGTCATGTGGGCTGACTGAATTAGTCTCAGGTACTTGTGAGTTTAAGGTTGTTGGAGCACTGTTGTAAAACCTCCCTTCCTCTGAGAGTTTTCTTCCTATTGCCCAAAGTCAATGACTCTGGTTTCAAGAAGGTTGTCACTGATAAGAGATGCCAGAGGGAAGAACCGCAAGTGCTGAGCACAGCCAGACCTGTTAGCTGTGAACAGCAAGTACAAAGGATGCTGGAGGCTGTAATGGGAGAAGGATGGAATAGCCACAGCCATGTCCAGCACCAGAGGGGTCTCACTCACACCCAAGACAGAGGGACAAGTAGCCCTGTGGCTATGTCCTAACTGTCCTGTGGTGTTGCCATGGTGAGACTGATGTGACTGTGGGAATGTCTTTAGGCTTCATAGACAGATTCCCCTTTCCTCCTTTCAAATAAATACCCTTTCTAGTGCTAGGGATAAATGACTAGGTAAATTAATCACAGCACAATGTTTTTAAACCAGATGCAAAAGTTAATTGAGGGTGCTAGTATGGATTTTACCTTTGCTTTTTATTTTTTTTAATTAATATCATGCTAATTTAAAGTGAAAAAAGTACTCAATTTGAGGCACAGGTAATGGCTGCAACATTACTTTTCTTATTTCATACCCCTCTGTATTGAATTGATATGTGGATATTGAGAGTGTTTTCCCTTAACCACACTATGACCTCATTGCTGTGGCATTACAGTAGGGTTATGTGAAAATGCTCATCTCCAGCAGCCCCCTTGCCATTTCAGGAGCTATAGCATTGCTGCTGCATTCGTTTCTTGTTTTCTTGGCCCATGACACACACAAGTTGAGTCCCCTGAAGACTGAAAAATACTTTCCCCTAACCCAGATTATTGAGTTCCAAAGAGAAAGACAATCTGCGGAACAAGCTAGTGGGTTGCCCTGTGTTTGCAATTTATGAGGTGAGGTCGTATCTATGGGTAATATCTCTGTGTAGGAGGTCCAAAGACACCCCTTGAAGCCTGTTAGGATATAGTCCTTTTGGAGTCGTCTGAGTGAAGCAAATTTCTTCTTGTACAGGATATAATTTCTTTGATCATCTGTCCTTGAACTAGAAAATCTGTAAAGCTGTAATCTGCACTTCTAAGAGGTTTTTCCTTTGCCAGGGAAACCTAAAATTGAGGTTTATCTTCTAAGAGGATCTACTGCCAATTTCCATTAGCTGAGGAGCTGGTCCATTACTGTCTTGTTTGCTTTTAGCTTACAGGAGGACATTGAGATAAACACTGTTTTAAAAATAGAAATTTAATAAAACTTCCATTAAAAACAGGTTTTTTTAAGAAGAAAAGGCTTCTTCACACTTTTTATCCTTCTTTATTTTGGCTGAAAACCCTGGAGATACCAAGTACCTGGAACAGAAAAATCTGTAGCCCAGCTGCCAGCCTAGTGAGGCAATTGCTTGCTGTAGGTGCTGCTGCTGTATTCTCTTTCTTGTTGTCAGAGCAGGACTGGGGAGAAGAGCCCAGCTGTCCCCAGCACGCCTGCCAGCAGCGAGGTAGGTGGTGGCAGCAGATGGGGAGCAGCCTGTTTCCCTGCCCTGTGGGGATGGTGGAGGGGAGGCTGCAGTTGTGGTGGAGGCTGCTAAACATGAAAGCCATGGCAAGGAAGAGAAGGAATTGGAAAGTGCAGGAAGAAATTTTGCAGGCATTTGGTCTCCCCTGGCAGCAGAGACAAATTTGGCCCACATTGCGCTGTCAGCTCCCATGGGGTAACACAGGATGGTGGTGTCTGCCCTTCTGACAGTCCTGGGGACAGCAACTGCCTTGGCTTTGGAGGTGACTCCTTGTGTGAATTAAATTGAACATTTGACGTAATTCTTGCCAAATTATGGCCCTAATGCTAGTAGTTCAGCTGCTCTTGCTAGAGAGGGCAATTTGAAGTATCTGTTTTCTTCACCATTTACTAGTACAAGAGATAATGGAAGAAAATAGAAAACCAGGTTTGCTTTCTGAGAATATATGACTTGATTTTATTTAAAACATGTAAGATTGCAGTTCTTCCCAAAAGTACACGCATTTGTATGACACATTTTATTGTCATCTTGAAAAATCACTGCACAGACATTTTTATAGAAATGTCTGAATTTAGCAAGTGATAATTCATGTCGCCCTATTGCTTTATTGATGTTGTAACCATCAATTACCCTAATAACACAACTGTAACAAAAATAAGTAGTCAATTAAAAAAATATTTACCTGCATTTTTCAATAACTGCCTGTTTTCTAGGTATTCTTAAAGAGAATCTCTAAGTGTGATGTAAATAAAATAGTGCTTTAGTGATTAACCTGCAGGGTTAATGCAGTTTTTTTTAAAACAGGATATCACTTGTAGGTGACAACTCTTCATTAATATGTTCATACCTCTACAAATCAGTAGACTAAAAAATTTCCTTGTACATATGAAGTTATAAATGTTTGATGTCAATTAAAATTGACTACCTTTTTCCAAACTAGAAAATACATATTTTTTTTAAATGAAAGTCTTCTGATTTTTTTTAATCCAGGCTTATGAATTCTAATTCTAATCTAATTTTGTTTATAAAATTAAGGTACAAACAGTTTTTGAGTTTCTAAAAAACCTTTGGATAGATTTCAGTGAGAGAAAAAAGGTTAAAAATATCCAAGTACTTTAATCTCCATGAATGACTTGATTGGAAATAGTTACCAGATAGTAAAGGGCACAAATTAAGTTGGTAGAGCAATACTGTATCTAAGTCCTGCTACTTGCATTATTTTGTCTGATACCTAAGTTAATAAAAAATTAAACTAGAAGTGTTTACACTATGGAATTGGACTTGAATCCTTAATCTGTTAGCAATACTCATATGCTAAGTATGGAGAAGCCTTCATACAAGGCCCCCAACAGGAAAGAAGACAGTAAATTTGTGAAGGGAGGAGAAATTTGTAAGACTTTATAAAGAAAATTTAATCTACAAAAGTACTCAGGACCTTAAAGGCTTTCTTACTTTATTTATTTTTTTCCAGTTGATTACTCAGATTGCTGCTTTTTTCTCTCTGTGAGTCTTTGTGCCAAATCTTGAGTTCTTCAGTCAGAATACTCACTAGATGATCCAGGATTTTTTTGCTTGCTAGTAGCTGCAGCGCTCTACTTTCTTTGCATGTTAACAAGAAATAGTGTCTTAGAATGTCTTCAACGTTTTTCACAGCATTGCACATTTTAAACATTTCCCTGCTACACTTATCTATAGATTTTGAAGCAAATATTTTTATTTACTGTGCAGTAACATTGTACAAAGTTTTGAAGCAGGAATTGCTCCCATTCTTTTACTTTTTTTAAAAATAGAACTGCTTATTCTGTAGTTTCAGCACCCAAAGGAACTTCACATTCAGATAAGTAGCCAAAACATCAGTTACAGAAAATTGAAGCATATGTTTTCAATAAAGCATTGAATGCTTGCTGTAAAAAAATTAACAAGCAATCTAAAATTCAAGAATTCAAAAATAATTTTGAATAATATACAGATAACTACTTATGATGGTACCAGATGGCAAAAAAAATTGCTAAATTAAAGAGGAGAGCTTTTTTATAATTAATGTGTCAAAAGATTTCTCCATGTTATAATTCTTCAATTAAATTTAGTGTTAAAGCTTTAAAATTAGCATGAAAGTTTCACTATTATTTAGACAAAATGCAGGTACATCCATTCTTGTCCATTCTGTAGGAATATTCTGTGAAATAAGCAATGGACTATATATTAGTACGTAAGTGTTTGTTTTTTAATTGATACCTGTGTATGTATATATATATATGTAGATCAGAGGAATTGTGATATATTGCTGTTTCTGAAAAAAATTAAAATACACTCTTTTAATTCTAGAGACATATAGTTTCCGTAAATGCATTACTAGCTGTAGTTATCTAAACTTTTCTCCTTTTTTTAAGTATGCTAAACTTTTAATACAATTCACCATTTTGGGAATGAAAGAGCTTGAAAATAGCTGAGTGCAAGAATTCCAAATTTGGTATTCATATAAACATGCAAAAAAGTTAATGCAGCTTAGGATACAAACATTTTCCAATCCAAAACTCTGCATGCTAAGATTTCTTACAGAAAATTTGTAAGTATAGGTTAGAAATGTTTTGCCACTTACCAATGCTCACCTAGGAAAGCATAGGTTAGGAATTTATTTTCAGAGACATTTTTGCTATAAGAGAATCAGCATGACTGTGATGGAGAGCACTGCTGGTTGTAAAAATTACAATGAAACATTGAAAATGACAGGGTTAGAGCCTATCTAAATGGAATCAACCTGTAAAATAAATTGTGATAAAATGACTTTCAGTGACACATGCTCTGAAAAGTAGAGTCAAGATGCGCAATAGGTTCTGCTTCTTTCAGGTGACCCATTGTAATACCTCAAGTCTAGTGAACACATAATGCTTACTGAGAACATAAATTGGTGCTAGGTAACAGCAGCATTTGACACCTACAATTAGTCCTCAAGAGATGAATAAATGATAATAGAATTGAACCATTTTCTAACCTTAAAATGCTGGCGAGGATACAGGGAATATTCCTTTAGTACCCTGCAGTAGCAGAAGGATGACACCTTGCTCTGTGTGAAGTACAGTGAGGGAACTTGCAGAAGGCTTTTGTTCTTGTCCTAGAGGAGTGAAGGGTGGTCCTGTGTGCACCCCCTGGTCCTCCCTGGGTGGCAAATCCACCCCTGAGCAGGGTGATAGCAGAGGCAGAAATCCACAGTTGTGACTGTGACACCAGCAGTGAGCGCTGCGTGTCTTGGGCTTAGGACTGAGGTTTGCAAGATTGGCTTGGGACTAAGCAAAAGCAACAACAACAACAAAAAAGAAATGCCAGATTAGAGACTTCAGAAACATACCACAGAAGCCTGAAATTTTCCAGAGATGAAAATACTCTTCTCGACCTCTGGTCATATGTAGCATCATGTAGCCCTTGGGGTTACAAAGATATCTTCTAGTGATTTTCAGAATGGTTTCCTCGCAACATTTACCTACTAGAAGCATTCCATGCTGAAACAGTTTCCATATATGCATATAAAATGGTGAATGGAATTAGCATAGGAAAAATGAGGAAAAAAATCCCCTGCTTAAGGTGACACCAAAATTCTATAAGCTGAGTATAACACCATCACAAGCCTATGATCAGTTCTTGTGACTCAGAAACACTGATCTTTTAAGATCTTTCAGTTTCGGGCTTTTTCAAGTAAGAACTGTCTACCTTTTCAAGGAACCGTAGAGTAAATGCTCAGTTCTCATACTGACAGAGTTGAGGAAAACCTTTTTTTTTAGTCTGTTGCTGAATGCAACAGGAGGCAGGACCAGGGTATTTCACACAGTGGATGTTAAGATGCAGGTTCTCCTAGTTTTGCTTTGCCTTATGTTGCAGCTCCATAAATGCAACATAAGCATTAAATAAGCAGAGTACACACAATGTCAGAGATATGTCTTGAATTCTGTAGCTCTGAACACTGCAAAGAATCGAATGTTCTCATCTGGTATTACTAGTTCCAGCTGCTTTTCATTTAAAATGACAACAGAGTGAAAATGGCTGTTTAAAAAAAATTGTTTACCACAAAGTTATTCTCAGGATTTATAGATTAAAATTACAGTAGGCTGGTATGGAGAATTTGAAATGTTTTTAGGACCCTTGTGATTCTTAACCTAAGCTTTCCATTTTCACTCCTTCTTCTCACCTTCCATGGAAAAAGAAAACCAAGGAAGGAACTTTGCTGCGTCCAAAGCACTGCCCAGACTTCAGGATTACAGAGGGGCTGGGAGCACACTGCTGAAGAAAATAGTTTAAATAGATGCTTATTTTGTGAAGGTCTGCAATTTCCTGGTGTTTTTTTGAAACAAAAGTGACTGTGGTTAAAAAAATCCTGTGTGCAAGTCATCTTGTCCATTAAAGGTTAAGAAAGAAGCTGAGTGCATCTTGTTACAGAGAATAAAATTGTGAAGGTGTATTTAAGACACTGAGTATATCAGGATTTAGTAGGATCAAGTTTTAGTGTGGCTTAAGAGGTCAGAAGGGGTAAAGTCTAGTCTCAAGAGAAGGAAGAAGGAAGAGAATATCAAGTGTCCATCAGAGAGTGTTTCTGGAAGACACAGCCTTTGAAAAGTGACCCAGTTCCCTAAACCAAATGGATTAGGAAAACACATGATAAGCTGGATCTTACCTGTTTGCAAGATACTGGTGTATGACTGGTGTCATCTGAGAAGGGGGCCTGTCCTTCATGCTGTCATCTAACAACCCACCTTTCCAGGTGTGCCCAAATGTGCTGCTCTTTACTGGTGCTTCAAATTCAAAACACTCAGTGTGGGTTGCACACAGAGGTAAAAAGCAGTGAAAGGCAGAAACCCATTCTTTCTGTTGAGGTTTTTTGGGTCCCAATGAAAATTTTGAACCTGTTTCTATTTTCTTCAGACTGGTTTCCTGATCTATACTTTTCAGGCTGGGAGATTCGATAAGAAAAATATATTTTGTTCATTGTATGTTAGAGAAAGACTTTTTTAGGAGTGGGGTGGGTGGGTCATCATGATAAGGAAAACTGGGCAGGTGGAACACAGCTGGCAATACCTGTACCTCTCTAGCTTGTGGTTCAGGCAGACTTTTTGCTTCCATGAAAACTGCACCGAAATTGTAAAATAAGAATTAAGACAGCTAGAGGGCACTGTGGCTAAACTTTTGTAATCTGCTGTTTAATGAGACCTGATTTATTTACCAGACATATACTGTAATTTGAAATTAAGAACAGCTTTAAAGTTACCCCTCATATCTTTTGTCATATGTGGAATGCATCAAAATCACTGTAAAAATGCTGTTTGTCTTTCATGGGCTTTTGAAGGAAGAGACAAAAATATACAGAACTGAGTATTATTGAAGTCCCACAAAAGAATACATTGACTATAAACTATATGATTATTTGCAGTACCATCTGCACAGTTTCAGATGCTGAAATCTTCTATCCATTACTCACATTTGTCTAATTGATAAATTATATTTAAAGAAGTTGGTAACATATATGAATATATGTTACACTAAAATTTTTATGTATGTAAATAAGTGACAAATGAGATATTGCTATATATGTCCAAAGTTGCTTCCCTGAGGAGGAATTCAGTGCAGTACATAAAATATTGCTTTTTGAGTTTGGTCATTAGTCTGCATGTTTGGGAAACTATGAGAAACTAATAATTTTCTGTAACCTGCTTAGTTCCTTCACACAGAACTAGCAATATGTCAACTATGAGATAGATCTCTTGGAAATCTTAACAAAGAAAGGTTCCAGATTTTAACTTACTGAGAATAGCAACTTCTGAACACACGAGACTGGATTTAAAGTCAGTTTTTGTTGCATTGATTTCCTTGAGGAATGCCTTAGCTCTCCTGTGACCTCATTTAAACCAGCAGAACAACCTACTGTGAATTGGTTCTCATGTGAGTCAAGTACACCAAGACTGTCCATAGCTGAACTGCTATGAATTAATCATTCAGGTGTCAGATAATCCACTCTAAATCACAAGGTAATCTCTGCTGCATAAATGATATGTGGACAGCTAGTGGAGAAAATATGTCATCTTTACAAAATGTGTTTTTAAATGTACAGAGAAAAGTGTATTGAGATATGTAAGGCTGTGATGAAATGTAAAATTAATGATTCAGAGCACTAGCTTCTGTTTTCTGGATCAAAATGTTGAAAATAAAGGGACATATAGCATTATTTTTCACAATTCTAGAGTTCTTGGCTTAATACTTCATCAGAATGCAAAATGGCTATATATAAGGTTCATTAATGCAAAGTTTACATCTGAAACGTCTGAATGTTTTTATCTACGTAAATCACATACCAGTTAACTTCACTATTTAATTGCACCGTCTATTTGATGGAATCATTTATTAATCCCACCTAATTGGATGTGTGCTGGTAACTGTTATCAGTTGTGCAGTTCAGCTGGGATTAGTTTCATGCTGCGTGTTGCAGCTGCACCATTACTCAAGTCCTCTCTTTTGTCTCTGTTTTATTTAGGGAGATGACACTATGGGTAACAGCTGAGCCAGTTATTGGTCTTGGGTTTATTGGCGACTTGAATGCATGCTCAAGGCAAAGATAAAGTGATTTCTGTCCTTAGGGAGTAAGATTTTTTTCTTCTCAGGCTTCTTGTGGTTGAGCCTATTCCTGGTTTTTGGACTTGTTTTTTCCAGTGTCATTGAAAAATGTGTCTGCGCCTTTACAGCAGCACTAAGTATATCCTGTAGAACATCTGAATTTCCAGTAGGCTTGCAAACATTAAATATTAATATTGAATTTCTGTCACTCTACCAATAGTTGTTCTACTTCTCTGATACTATTGCACAAAGTATACTTTAAAAATGTTAATTGAGACCCACTGTGCTGACTTAAACACATGGTTACACTAAGTGTATTAAATTCACAATTTGTAAGATTTTTATCTTCAGTGGTTTTAATTGAAGCTGTCTGATTTTTATCAGCTTGGTTGTTCTTTACTTTCAATGAGAAAATTGTATAATAAAGCACAAAAAGCAAATAAACGTTTATGGAGGTAGGTATGAAAAAATCAGATTGAACAGCTGAAATCCTCAGATTACAGAGAAACTACCCTGATAATTGATGGGAGGGTAATTGATTCCTCTAATTAAAATCCAGAGTCTTAAGGTAAATGTAACCTCTCTATATTAATGTTTTGTCAATTCTAACGTATGTTTGAGGCAATTTAACATACAACAGCTTGATTTTCTCTCACATACCTTTCTCTGTCCAACAGGAAGCTTGTTTGGCTTCCCTCTGTCTTGTGGTATAAAGATCAAAACAAGAGTAACTCAGGGATTTAGTACAGTGTGTGTTTTAAATAGAAGTCCTCCTAATAGTTCATTCTGCAAAACACATATTTCATAAGTGTAATTTTGTATAATCCCAGAAGTCCACATAAATTGTTTTTTCTTTATTATTTAGGAAAATTAATATGAACCAGTAGAGTTATTGCTCTGTAGCTATTTTTTGTGACTACTTAAACTGTAATTTCATGTATATGTAATGAAACCTGAAAATTGCTTTTATTCTGATTATTTGATAATCTTTTAACCCAGCAAGCAGTTTTCATCCCTGTAATAATTCTGTGTCATTACTGACAATGTACTTTACATCTAGGTATTATAAAACCAAAGGTAGAGAAATGCCTTCTCTTGCCCCTGTTCTTTCCTTGTTTGCACATCATAGTCAGATGGCTCAAAAGGCTGGATGGATCCAAGTCTGATTTATACTGGTAAAAATCTTTCCCAGGTAAATGAAGACACACAGAGATTGATTGTCAGGCTGTATTTTTAATAATAAAATGTTAGAAGAGAATAGTGTGTATCCAGTTTCCTGTCTTGTGTGTAGGTGGCATTTATGTGGGCATGAGTGCCCAGTCACAGAGTTCTCATGATGCTGCAGCCATCAATTCACGTGAAAGCCCTCCCTTCACCCACTCTTGGGAACGAGCCTGCTTCTCATCCACTGAGCTTTGTCTGGGAAGGTGCTATTTATCCCTTATCCAGTCCAACTGCTCTATATTGGGGGCTGTTAGATATCACCTTGTTCTGAATATTAATGAGTTTGGCAGAGCTCAAATATCCTCCACCAGAGATGCCTGTGCTCTGTTGATAACACATGCTAGGACTGCAGGATGTACTGAAAGAGAGTGTGTTTGGGGCACCTGGCATTCTCGGTGCTTCCGTCAGTGCTCATCAAACAGTTGATGGACACTGGGGTACACCTTGCACTGCTCAACTACATTCCTTTATTTTGTTTTTTTTTATGGCCAGAAGAATTTCTAGTTTAAACCTCTGCCCATCTTTTGAAGGAGAGTAAGTGTCATCTGCGTGCTGCTGTGTACATTGCACTGCGTGAGCTACTCCTGGAGCTACAGGAAAGAGCTGGAAGATACAATAACAAAAGTTGTAGGCTCCATAGGTGAGTGCCTTGCAGGCAGAGCATAGAAGTTGACTTCCTGTAACTTGCTTTAATATATGATAAACAAATACTGAAATTAGTGCAAATCAAATGCCTTCAGTGCCCAGCAGCTGACTGTGGGAAGGAGATAGCAATAAGATTTACGTAGGAGGGGTGCAAAGCTCAGGGAAGGATGTTTGACTCCTCTATACAGGTGCTCCCCATGCCAGTAAGGGAATGTAGAGGTATTGGATTTAATGCATTCCTGTTTGACAGGGTTTTTTTCCACATAATTGTGTTTCCTTCATCCATGAATTTCTCAAAGTGTTTACTAAGGCCTTTTGAAGCTGTTTACAGTTATGGGAGATTATCTTGTTCCGTACTGCAGGCATCTGGTGTTCAATAGGAGCTGTTTCTTTGTTTTGCTTATTCCACCCCACCCCCAGTTTACTGTATACAATACATTCTTTTCCCCTGATTGCTACATTATAATAGCTAAAAGTGACCTAAACTACTAAACTCATTAAAAATCCAGTATCCTGACAGGTTTCAGATAGTTCTAGAATGAAAATATATTATTTGGAATGTCTTAAAGGGCTCTCTGTTGATATTTGCATTGCTTGGTGTCTGGAAAAGTGTACTGGAAAGGAGAAGAATGGCAAAGGTTTTGATGGTCTGGAGTTACTCAGTGTAGCAAAAATGAAAGCACATTGCAGAGATGCAGAAGGATTTCACAATACTAAGTTAACAGATGACAAAATGGCAGGTGACAAGCTGTTCCCTCTCAGGACACAGGGCTCAGAACTAATATAGGTAGGTGTATAAAAACTGACTGTGCAAAGGTGAGCAGAGGGCAAGAAAGAGAATGTAAAGAATTACTAGAAAAAGAGCAGAGAACTAGGAACTGCATTCAGAACAAAACAGAAATTATTGGGCAATTCCTCATACCACTAATGCTCCTGCATCTTGAATAATATACATGGTTCTTCTCCCCCTTCAGAAAATAGTACAAGGAGCTCAAGATTGCATAAAGAAGTGCAGCAAGGATGGCCAAAGGAATATCTTCTATATTACAAGCTGTGAAGTAGACTAAAGTCTGTTAAAAGGTCTATAAATTCATGGATGATGCAGAGAGAATTAATTAATTAAACTGTTTAACCTGATATGAAATTTAGACTGTATCAAATGACAGCAAAAACATGCTATGGAAGTCATTGCCACAGAAAACTGCAGATGTCTGTGTAGATGCAAAAGCAATCAATAAACTCATGGAACAAGAATATGCTAGAGTTTTACACACAATGTTATCACCCTTGTCAGAGAAAGTCCCTGAAAGTCCTCCCATCTGGGGTCTGTAATGGGGAGGTATCACCTATAGGGTTTCTCTGTTCTAGTACTTTCCTTGGTCATCTTACAGGGGTGAAGTATTGGGACAGACAGATGTTTGGAAAAAGTAAAGCCATTATTGTTACATAGTACAGCTTTAGTTGAGTCTCTCTCTAATGTTTGAGAATAATAAAAGAGATATTTTAAAAATGTAATGTATGCATTAAGCTCTGTAAAAACACACTGAAGAATGTTACAGATCACATCTCCAACGTGCCCTTTCTACCATTCTCTGAACACAAAATTAATGCTTTTTTAGTTTTCTTCTAAGTACAGTAATTTCACGACAATAAGGTGCACCGGACTATAAGGCGCACCCCCCGGGAGTCGGCAAAATTCGCAACTTTGTAGATCAGACAAGGCGCACCGGACTATAGGGCCCACTATTTTTTTGCAGCGAGGCTCCGCCCCCAGCTCCCTCCACGCGGTTGCTGGCCAAGGCTCCTCCTCAAGCCGGCAGCCATTGGCCCCCGGGGCCTGCCTGTACCCGGCGGGGCCGGGGCATGGCCACCACCCCTCCGTGCTGCCTCTCCGGGGCCGGGGGGTGCCTCTAGAGGGGCCGTCCCGCCTGCACAGGGTCGGGGGGTGCCTGTGTAGGGGCGGCTCCGCCTCCACGGGGCCCCGGAGGGCCGGCTCCGCCTGCACGGGGCCAGGGGATGCCTCTGGAGGGGTGACTCCACCTCCACGGGGCTGGGGCGTGCCCGCCACTGCTCCGCCCCGCCTCCACCTGGCAGCCATGGCCCTGCCGGCTCCCCCCGTGGCTCACAGCTCTCACTTCCAGGTAGGCAAATTTTTTGAACTTTGTCCATCAGATAAGGTGCACCGGACTATAAGGCGCACTTCCGGGTTCAGGGGAAAATTTTAGTCAAAAGGGTGCACCTTATAGTCGTGAAATTACTGTAATCTCACGAAGGATAGAAATTGTCTTCCAGATACCATCATATCTCATGAAAGATAGATGTTCTCTTCCAGATACCATAAGAAGTGATGACCTTAAAATTCAGGAAATGCTTTGGCACTGAAAAGAAGTTTAGCAAAAACGTGGGGAAAGAAGTGTATATAGATTTACAAATAGGAAAATTGGTTTAAATGATGGCCTGTGTTTATTCACTCATCTGAGATTCTGGTTGTGTGTCTAATTCTATTTGGGATTCTGTTTCTGTGCTATTCTATTTGGAATAGTAGCTTTTGATTCAGTATGTATTATTTAAGGGTTGCAGCAAGTACAGGCCAGTGCATCAAGCTCAACTAAATATCCATCAGAGATGGAATGAATATTTTGTCATTCTCACAATGGTGCTAAACACATAGTAAGGATCATATACACAATACAACAAAGCTGCAAAAGAGTAAGTGAGATTGTGAATTGCTACAGTATTATGTGAGAGAGATCAAAGGTTGCTTCATAAAGATATTTCAGTTTTGTCAGCAATCTTATGAATTAACTTCCATCAAAGTGTTAGCTACTCTTTTAGTATAAAACCTTGTCCTTTCTTTTAAAACACACTGCTAGTGAAACATGTAAAACGTACATAAGAAAGTGAAAACAGAAAGATGTTTTGAAGTGTTTTTGGAGATAACATTCTTGGGAGAGATGTACATTTCTTGGGGTACTCTTTGTATTTTAGTTCTGTCCAAATCCTCCTGTTAACAAATCTGTACTAAAGACAAAGGTACTGGTTTCATTCAGTCTGTCTTCATTCATTCACTCACACAGCACCTAACAGACACTGGACTGAATAATTTCCATCAAATATTTTCTCTACAGTCATAAATTATTAGCTAAATAAGCCATCAGTACCCTGACCCTGAAGAGTGACATCTTGCTATAAATATCCAAAGAAGGAAACTTTGGAAAGCTTGGCAATATAAATCAACTCCTCTCAGTTTCTCTGACACCCACACATACTCATGCACATGTGTCGTGGAACACATTAAACATTCAAATCCTTAAATTAGTTCAGTATCTATCCTTATATTTGCAGTTTTTATACTGTTTATCATCACAAGAATACACATATTATGGTTTTGTTTTTCCAAATCCTTTAGGTAACATATTTTTGTTGCATGTCACTGGTATAATTTTGGTTTTGTTGTCAGACTGCTAAATGACAGTGAAGTGTCTGCAGTATACATAAAGGAACATCTTGTAAGAGACTGCAGGTCCCATGTGAGAACTGAAGATGAATACATTTAAAGTTGTAACATTATAGCCAGAAAAATTGTCATCAATAATCTGATTGCAATGTGTATGTGTACTACTTTTAGACATGCCTGTATGCATGTTGATGTAAATCTTCCATGAAGACTGTGACAGTATCATGACCTCCAGTTAGCAGCACCCCCTGTTACTTAACTAAAATGATATTACTTCACAGAAAGAATATCAACAGTTCTGCTCCTACTGGAGAACATGTAGCAAATTGGAGGTCTTGAAAAGCAGTGTTTCAGTACTGCTAGCAATGTGTTTCTGTGTTTTCAGAAACATGTGCCTGAGTCCCAAGCATTACCTGAGCAGGGATAGGATGCAGGACAATAAATTAAATTTTAGCTACACTTGTATAATATAAACACAGTGGATTTGTAAAATATTACAGAAGTGCAGATGAAATTCAGGTGTTCTTGATTTTCGTTGACTTATACCAAAATGTCAGAATGTCAGAAATCTTTTTGACTGATACTATTAAAAAATTTGCCAGTTTAAGTACTTAGGTGCATGGGAGGCATCTCTCTTTGCCATCATAAATTCTACCAGTTTATGTTGTATATAATTCACAGACTTTTGGAGCCAGGACATTTCCAAGATTAATGATTTTAACAGTAAAACTTTGCTACCTTTATTCTATTTTGGTATTTAACTTAGTATTTCCATAATAATGATGTTACTTTCTTTTTGGCTGGATTTAAGAGCTCTCCACTATCAATAATCTCCCATGTAAATACTTGTGCAATGTAATCAAGTCCCCTCTTAATCTTTGCTTTTACCAGATAGACACAAATTCTTGTCTGTCAGTGTAAGGCAGGATTTACAGTCCTCTGATTATCTACTCTATGTGTTTTTTTCTCTTTTTGCTGATGTTTTCCTTCAGAGCATTAGAATCCAAAACAGCACTGTGAAAATATACATACTGTCCAAAAATACCTCCATATTGACAAGGAATGCCATCATTGAAGTCTATTCCTCTGCTTATATTCCCAGGGATGTTGTTATTCATTGGCTCTAGTATTGCATTGGGACCTTGAGTTTTGTTAGCACTAATGATGCTCATAGTGCGTCTTCACGGTTGATATCTGTCTTGTTTTACAGATTAGGATTATTTCATTGAATATAAAAGTGTTATTTGATTGAACACAGTGTGATGTGTAATGAATGAACACATCTGTAAATGATACAGATGACATAACTGCACCTCTGCTTTTCAGTATAACTCTGTGTTGTGTGAAATTTAAAAAAAAAAATCAACTTGTAGTGTTTTCAGGTCAATGACAGTGGATCTTGTAGGATGCCAGAACAAAATGTACATGACTGCATCAAATAATGCAAAATAATTCACTGCACATTCTTTTAGATATCACCTGTGAAAAATTGATTTGGTTTTGCATTCAGATGTGATCAATTTAAAGAGCTGTATTCTGTTGCTGCCACACACGATGTATGTGTTTGCTAGATAGCCACTAGTTGGTGTGGTTCTTCAATCAGAATTTTTGAGAAGACTCACCTTGCATGAGTATTTTGAGAATACTTACCTACTTGAAGTCTATCATATGATGAGGAATGAACCTTTTCAGGTTGTTTATGGTAACCAATAGAGTGAAATAGTGATGACTAAAAAGTCATTGGAAGCCTTTTCAAAATATGGATTGTGTTTTGCATTGGTGTTGTTAGTTGCTTTGGGATTTTTTGTTAAAATTTTTTTGTTAAAAATTTTTACCCAGTGTTTATGCATAAAGTATCTTTTGAAAAGGAATCAAATCCAAAAGCAATATTGTTGGGAAAGGTGCTGTCTTGGCTCCTTGAGAGCTCACCTCTCCTGTTACTGAAATCAGTGGAGTTAAATAAACTTCTATCAGGTAAGGATCTGGCTCAGCTTCTGTAATAAATTTTCCATTCACTGGGTAAGCTGACAATCTGATGTTTTGAAGTCAATCTTTTGAGAGAAAAAAAAAAAGTTACTCTGGAGATATCTGTCTCTCCTTTATCCTTCTTCCTCCCACTACCTCCAAAAATACTCCACTTGCTCTCCCAGAGCGGGTGAAGTTTCAGAGAACATGAGGAGGAAAACAGAGCTGTCCTTTCCAAGGCGCCGCACTGATGAAGATACCCTTTTCCTGAGTGATGTACTCCACTTCTCTAGGCTTTCCTCTCTCAGTCTGTTTTTTCAAACTCAGATGCCCTTATTGCAAAATAATTTTTTTTTTCTCTGAGAATCATTAAATTGTTTTCAGACATGTATTTTTAGCAATTTGGAGTTAGGTACTTGGCAACTTGTGGTTGTGGATGAAGTTCTGCATGATGTCAGACCAAACTCACAGTGATAATTAAGCAATTTGACTGATAATGTAGTATAGGAAAAACTATATTGGGAATTTTGTTTTCCTTTCAGTGGAATACCAGTTACTGCTAAAGACTGCAGGCATGAAATACTTTTCTTATAGGAGTGTTTTCTCCTTGCTACCATCTGTGAAAATTTGAAGCTTTAAACATTTATGTCATGCATTTCTGTGTGGGAGGTGTGATACTTTCAGTTTAATAAATGAGTCTTAGCTTGTTTACAGTATATCAGAATTGACTATAATTTGGACAGTGTGCATCTGTTCTGGAAAATGTCTAGTGTACTTACTTCATAATGGAGTGTGATTATGTTTAATTTGATTTCTTCTGCACAATGAAGCATAATTAATATTTAATTTGTAATCCTTCGGTAATACAGTATGAGGCTCCTGTCAATTAATTGGAGGCAATTAATTCATTAGCTAGAGATGATAGTATCACAGGAACAATGAGCATACATAGCTGGGCAGTGAGGATATCTATGGGAGACCAACAAGTGTAGTTCAAGTGTAGATTTTCTTCGATCCTAAACAATTTGCTGCAAAGAGATGTGCCCGTACTGGTTTTAAAATCTGCTTTTGCATTGTTAACTTGGAATCTGACTTTATTTGTGCGTGAGTTGCCATTTGTATTGGAAATTTCGTTCACACTGTTGCACATTTGGTTTGTTTTGGCCATTACCCTGTCTCTCAGGAGACGAGTACCTGAGGGAAGTTTAAGGGAAGTTTCAGGGACAGGCACACTACTGAGGGCTGCTTGTTATCTTGATTAATTCAGGAAACCTTTCTTTCATTTCTGGCAAGAGGTGAGCTTTCCCACCTGAAAAATGGAAAAAGAGATTCAAAGAGGGGGAAGGAGTAGAACCTGAGAAACAGAGCACTCTGCCACCACCTCCTAACCGTTAGGCAGGAAATTCAGATGGAGAATCCAGCTTCCAGAGCCACACATAGACCACATAAAGTACAATTCTGCAGACAGATCAATTTGCTCATCACCTCAAGAGAAGAAGGGACCTACAATGTTTCTTATGTACTCAAATACTTAATATGACTCACCTGGCACATTAAATCTAGATGAATTCTTATGGATACAAAGGTCTTGACTTCTCTTCTGAGACCACCTCAGGGCCACCAGTTTGATTCTTTTCTCCTTGTCAATAATGCAGCAAAAAAGAAATATCTATTACTATCTATAGGTGTTTCACATGAATAGCCTAATTTTTTTATGTGCTCTGGTCTGTGTTATCTTCACAGGACCACTTTAATTGGCACAGTCAAGAAATACTGTGATTGTCTTGTTCCTTATTGTTACTTATTTGATGGAGGCTTTCCTTCTGCTTCCACAAATCTGTTTGCATCTCTTTGAGGAAGACCAGATCTTAGGCTGGTCCTGCTGTGCTTGCACGTCAGGAATTCAACATTGCATGGGTGGGATCTACCATTCCTGAAGAACTGGTCCTTGTGGCACTCACTGTAAAAAACTTAACTCCTGATGTAGTATGTATTTTTTGACCTTGGGCATCAAAACCGTCTTCTCTTGAGAACCTATATCTATTCCAAAATAATTTTGCCCAATTTATCTTGTCAGGTCAAAATTTGTCCTGGCTTGGAAAAGGAAAGGTCATGGAATATAACCTCTTTCACAGTTCGATAAAGTCAAATTGACAAGAACAGGCTCTGCTAAACTAGGACTAACTTCTGGCTTTCTCAAAGGGATGAGAATAAATATAGGCTTATCTTGCTTCCAGCTAGTAAAGAGGGACCTGTGCAGCCTATATCTGTGTTAGCGAGATCCTTAGCAAAATAGGATAGAATCTGTAAAGAAAATAAAAAGAGGTGCTGAGGACTGAGTATCCTCAATCCATGTGACTGGGGGGATGTGAGGGAGTTCACCCTGGCTGTAGTCTGGTACTGGAGTGAGCACCAGTGCCCCTGCAGGAGCAGAGAAGGTGGGAGCTGAGTGGAAAGCTGGGATCTCAGTAGTGTTCAACCTTCCCTTTCAGTTTAGATTTATTTCCAGTCACTTTCTATATTCCTTACCACTGGGAGGCAGCTGATGTCTAGGATCCAACACAGCACCATTCTGCACAGCAGTCTTGAAAATGGTTTGTGTTGCAAACAAACAGATGTTCTGTAGAGAGAGATGTGGAACAGCATCTGGTCACATACAGTGAAAGCTCATTTTGTTCTGTCTCAGGATAAGTAAGGCAGCACATTGCTTCCAGGCCATTAGGCTGGTTGTAATAATTTCCTTTTGTGCCATTTCTCTGAAGTTCTGTGGATCGCTAAAATGAGACATCTAAAAACCAGTGACTCTCTAGATGCAATACTGCAGAGAACAATACGGACTAAACTGAGATAACTGAATTTTTACTTCTATCTACTTACAATGTTTACTTTTTGTCGAAGTATCTTTTTTTTTAATAGATTCACCAAGTTATGATTTCCTGTTGATATTGTGCACCAGAGACCATTACAGCTTCAGGGGAACTTTATTGTTCTGTGGTTCTTTTGGGGAGAAAAAGTTCTTTTGTTATTGGCATAATTTGCTACAGTTAAAATATGCCCAGCGGTACCGCAAAATGTTAAAAAAATGTTCTGAAACTATCTGCACTTCAAACAAACAGTGGTTAGTTGCTCTGTGGAATTTTCCAAAGTGTCCTTGGATGAAATTGTGTTGTACCAGGAGGAACATTAGGAGATTAATAAATTATTTGTCAGTGTAGTTGCCAGAATATACATAAATGAAATACTGTTCCTGCATATTTGTTTTCACTGGGACCCAGAAACAATAAAAAACTTCTGTGGTGATACTATTTTTTGTAGCTTTCAGACCTATATTCTGGACCTATACAGTAGTACTTAATACTATTTTAGCATGTGCTACTTATAGCAGTATGGGTTTTCTTACATGAATTTAGAATTCCACTTTTTTCAAACTATCTACATTTTTTGCTTAAATTAGGCACTCTGGACAATACTTACCTATTTTCAATTCCTGATAACTATATTGGCTATTTCCTAGATTTCGTGTTAGGAGACAGATAACACCCTCTGTTCATATTGTTTCTCCTTTTATAATTTTGTAATTTATAATCGTCTGTATGCCTTCTGCTCCTGTTTACTTTCCTTTCTCTTAAATGCTCTACTTAAGCCTCAAAAATGGCATTATCTTCAGTGGTATCCAGGAAACAGAAGTGGGGAATAATTTGTTAAAAAAAAAAGCAGGATGAGGACAGGGAGGACAATAGCCATCTTGAATTAATGACATTATTGTATATGCAAGGTCATCACCAGGTGAAATTTCAGTTTAGAGTGAAGGAAGAATCACATGGGCAGATGCATATAAAATGGAATTTATTTTCTGGGACATACAAAACAAAAATAAAATAAAATAAAATAAAGAAAACACCATGAAAGGAAATTCGTAGATTTTATGTAGATGAATTCCCTAAATTGTCCCGGTCTGCCTTTTTCTTCCCTTTGTTGCATCTCTATGTAAGTAACCCCCTTAGAATTTATTATTGCTCCTTACATATTAGAACAGCGATTTAGCTGGCACCAGACACCTTGCAAAAGGAAGCTAAAATTTTGCTTACTACCATTGAAGAAAGAATTGTTATTACACCCAGATAGTAATGGAGTGGAGCACAGCAGAGTGAATGATATTTTTTTTTGCATATTTCCTCTATTTTATGATCTGTCCTATATATCCCTTTTCTCTTCATCACTAAAATGGAGTTATTAAATCTGCTGGACAACTGTGCTGTTTTGACTCTGGGAGGAATGTCACCATTGAAAGTAGCACTTCAAAGAATATTTTGTTTGCTTTTCATCTCTGGTACCCTCATTTCTAATTCTTAATATGCAAAAGCCACATGAACTTGGAATTGTTGCCTCTTTTCAAAACATTTTAAAAAGTTTTTCAATCTATTTGTTAATAAAATTAAAGGTCTGCCACCAAAATGTGATCTATTTTTGTTGTGGTTTGCATAGTGCAGATATCTACACCAAAAGCTTTTCCACACCTGCTTATATGAGCAGAATATGAATTTTAATGAATTTGACCTTGATGCCGGCAGGTGAAACCAGTTAAGGCAACAAGAAACTTCCATGAGCAAATTACTTGAATAGAGTATAAGGCAGGGAAATTCAGGGGTAACAGTGTACTGCTGTTACCATTTTGAATCTGAAATAGACTGAAACAGTTCAGAGTGTGGTAGAGTAAAAATACAGCATGGTCTTCTATGAAGCTGGTGATGAGTTCTGCTTAGACCAGGGCTGCTCTGTGCAAGCACATCAGATGACTGAGTTTCAGAACAAAGCATTAATTTTGCAGGGTATGTACTCTCTTCAGAAGTTTTGCAGGAAGACTTTAAGGCTTTATTCTATCTGCTGCTCAGTAATGAAGGCTTTGAAAGGGACTGAAAATACTGCCATTCCAAGGATATCCTCCTGCCTGTGGACCACTGAGAAAAAAAAGAAACAGCATCTGTCTGTGGATTTATATATTCAGGAGATGGAACAGGAGAAGGAAAGGTACATCTATATCTGATTGTGCACATTGTTGAGAATCTTACTCATGCTTTATGTACATACAGTTTTGGCATCAGCAGCTGCAAAACAAGAGTGAAAATAGAAAACTTCTTGAGAAACCACTTCAGACACTGCGAGCTAGGAGAGGCCAAGAGCTAAGAGAGGAGAAATAGAAAAAGCAAAGTATAAATATTTCCAAATCAGGTTTCATGCAATAGAACGTCTTCACATGTCCTTGTACTCATGGATGTCCGTGTTAAAAATGTTTCATTTTCTGCTTTTACTTAGTTTCATTTTGACCACTGGAGTGGGAAAAAAAACCCCCAAGGTTAGGTCCACTTATGTTTTCTTACTGATACCTTAGTAACGAGGCCTTACAGCAACTAAGTAATTCTAATCTGGTAATAAATAAATTTTGTAGCAATAAAAGTAACTGCCTTTAGCAGTTACATATGTTTTTAAGCTACAAGGAGATTAATCCTTTATGTAGCTATACCATGTATCAGCCACTAAATCTGCCGCAGAAACTGTGGCAGGGAACTTGGTGAAGTGTCTGTATTTATAAAAGTTACTGGTTTTAACAATGGATTGAAACTCTTTAGCTACTAGTTTTCAGCACTCCTGTAGCAAGTCATTAAAAATGTTTGCACATTGCCATTCCTGAAGTCTTCCCCAAATTTGCTCTGCATATGTGTCTGATTTCCCTGCGGCAGATTTTTCTTGACGTCTGCTGTCAAGACAACTGTAGCTAAACTGAGGTGGAAAATGCTGTGGCTCTTCAAGTGTGCTGTTTGACCAAAATCTGGTACTCCAGACAGACCCAGCAGGGAAAAAAAGCAACCAGCCAATCCTCATAAATTTGTATTACAGTTGGATAAAACTTCAAATTAAGAATTTTCTACAGAAACTATGTTTTCTACTAAATTAGAATTTTCAACAGGACACTACTTTTTTTTTTTTTTTTTTTTTTTTTTTTTTTTTTTTTTTTCCCTAGCTTTTAAGGAAAGATAGTTTAAAAGTAGTGACTTAAAAAAGGGTTTTCCATTACTGCTTGCATAAATCTAGGTCACTGTGGTGGTTTATGAGATTATAGGAGGTATAGTTTGGATAATTCTTGTCTTCATAATTCCTTGTCACCAATATAACTTTATTATGTCCTGAATCTTTTCTGGTAGCAGGACAGTTCACAACACGGCATAAATGATTTTTTGCAAAACCAAATTTGGAACTCTGTTTTCAGACCATCTTCCATCAGAAAATTTTCTGATATCAATGTTGCCCCTACTTCAGGAAAAAAAATGAGTATTGAAACAATTAATTTATTAAAAATCAGAAAATTATCTTTTTTGCTAGCTTAAACATGCATATAAAGTTAATTGGTTAATTCATTTTTTTTTCAGGCAGCTGTAGGAAGACTTGGCAGGGCGTTCACTAGCCTGTTAAAAGTGGGCACAGCCAGGAAGCTGAGGTCAAGTTCCTAAGGAGGAGTAGAAATAGTCATCTTTAAGATATAGACTATTTATAAAGTCAGACTTTTAAGCTGATGCTGTATAGATGACATGTATAATCTATTAGATATTTCAGGCAAATACTTTTTACCCACTAACCAGTGACTAGAGAATGTGAAAACATCTTTACCATGAGACCCTATGACAACTTCTTAGGGAGATAATAAATATATTTGCCATACTTGGCAGCAACAAAGTCTTAATAGTCTTAACCTGCTTCAAGTGATGCAAACAGATCATTAACACTGTTACTTGTATGAAAAATGTCTGTATTTAGTTCTTTATTAAGTGTTTTGCTGTCAATGGCTCTAAAGCTAGACATTTTTTGTAAATAAAAGTGTGGGAAAGATCTCTGGGTACCCTTTCTTGCTTTACGCAAAAAGTGTTTGCATTACCAAAACATGACCCAACAATGTGCACATGCATCCCAGAAAGCCAGTCTTATTGTGGGCTGCAGGTTGAGGCAGTTGATTCTGCTTCTTTACTCCAATCTCCTGTCATCCCATCTGGAATACTGTGTCCAGTAAAAGACATAGACCTGTTAGAGTAGGTCCAGTGAAGAGTTACAAAGTTGATCAGAGTGCTGTAGCACCTCTCCTGTGAAGACAGGCTGAGAGATTTGGGGTTTTCCAGCCTGGAGAAGGCTCTGGGGAAACTCCATAGAAGTCTTTCAGTATTTCTGTATTTGTGCCTTTTACATGTTTGTATCGGCTCCACTGGAACAGCACCATCAGCAAAGTACTGACGATGGATCATAAGAAAGATGGAGAGGGACTTTAGCAAGGTCTTTAATGACAGGAGAAAGGTCAACACTTTTAAACTGAAGGTGATTGGATAGAATGAGGAATTGGTTTTTGATGAGGGTGGTGAGACACTGGAACAGGCCACACACAACCCAGAGAAGCTGTGCATATCCCATTATTGGAAGAGTTCAAGGTCAGGATGGAGGTTTGAGCAACCTGCTAGTGAAAGGTGTCCCTGCCCATGGCAGGGAGTTTGAAACTAGGTGATTTTTAAGGTCCCTTCCTACCCAAATCATTCTGGGATTCTCTGGTTCTCTGAAATGTTTCCAAATGCCCAACTGCATCTGACTTTTTTGTATAGCTTTGCTGTTTTTCACTGCATGGTGAAACCTAGGCTGTCATTTATTGGAAATTAAAATGTATATTATGCTAAAGATGCATAAATTCTTTTCTGTCATTAGAATTCATTTGGAATTGATAGAAACATAAGCAACAACCTGAACTGTTCTGAGATAAACACATCAAATTCTATATCCCATTAGGATGTCGAATTTGACTAGAACGGTACCTTTGTGCTAATTTGTATGGAACCAACATATTTTATTTTTTTCTATATCTTTAAGATTCATTTAAAATGGTGTCTGTTAAATTGCTCAACTACATTTGGTGCTTTTGTGAGTGAATGTCTGTCTACAAGGAATTAAAATAAATTATTTCTATTTTTGTTTGGAATCTTGAAATGTTAGTGGGAATGTCAGCCCTTCTCATTTTGGCACTCTCTAGAGGAAGGCAAGTGATTCTAGCAGCATGATCTTATTTATCTCTTGTCAGCTCCATGTGGTTTCTTTGGTCTGTTTGTGTCTGGGATATTAATTCATAACAGAATTATTTCCTCCTCAGCCAGGCATTTTTGCAGTGTCAGCATCTCCTGGTTCACACTCCAGTACTGTAATCCACAGTGTAAGCAGACCTAAGGCATGGTGGCAGAAAGAGAAATAATAGAAAACTAGAAGACTGAGATGACAGAACTAAGCAAGTAAATAAAAGGTGTAGGTAAAGATTCAGGAATTGGAATGTGAATAAAGGAATCTATATCATTTCCCCCATGCTTGTGTTAATAACAAAGATTTGTACACAGCGCCAATCACTGTAAAATGCAGTAAAAGAGGGGAAATTCAGTAAAACTGTTGTTGGTTTTAGGTCTGCATGAAAAAATATATATATATATATAATTTTTAAATTACAGTAAGTTAAAAGTGCCCTTGAACATTTTGCTGATAAAGATGTTTCAGCAGAGCAAATTCAAATGTGTAATAGCCCTAAATTTGTAGACATTACATTCTTCATCTTGCAGCAATTTTCCTAAGTATTATTGTTTGAGTCTTCTATTACATGTAAAAGCTAGTATTTGGTGAAATCCATCTGTATGCAGTACAACAACAAGGTAATGTGCACCATTAATGACCACCATCTATCTCAAGACTCTTTTTCTTTACTGGATAACCTCTATCACTGTTGTATCTTAATGAAAAGAGATAAAGGTAGGGTCAACTCATCAGTGAATGTAAATTAGACCAGTCCAGTAGGTACCAATTTACATGTATTTCATGGCCTTGTGCAGAGATTCAGAATTACATACTTGAACATTAAATTCTTGATGGTCTTTTAGCTGTAGTTCGAGTCATAAAACTAACATATAGCAGTAGTTCAATTAATACACACAAAATACACTGTATATCAGTGAATGAAGTTTTATTTTGAAATTGACAATTCCAAATGGAATTGCAGCTATACTTGTGTATTTAATATTTAATTTGATAACAACTTTCAGTAGTGAATCAGTGAGGAACGGATAACGTTTCGCTGTGAACTCTTGCTTTTCTTACTTGTCTAATTCATAAATTAGTTTTGAAAATAATTACTGAAAACTTACAACTTACACTGATGTCCTGAATTCTGCATTTTTAAAAAATTTTACCCTTTGTATTGGTCCGGAAATAGGTAGTTCACTATTGGATTGATTAGATTAAAGTCTTTAGAATCAGCCTTTAGAATGGCACTTCTAGAAGCCAGTTTAGAAGCCCATATTCAACCTCAGCCCTTTTTGATCAAATTGGATTTGCTGCTTGTTTGCAACTTACATGACCCTGAAAATGTAAGGATTCCACTTAAAGGAGAGCCAGCTGAGATGAAACCATGAGTTGTTTTAATTTGTCAATCCAAATTAGTCACATTTGTCTTTTCTTCAAACAGGTCTCTACATGGAATTCTTGACATGATAACCTGGTGTTATATTTTGCTTTGTTACAGTTGATAACATCTACTTAGAGATTATTTCTGGATTTGTATGTTCCTAACATAGTTACATATTGTGACTTGTTCTTAGTTTGTATTGTTTACCTATGTGTGTAAGGAATTTTTATCCTGAGGGTAGTCCAGTCATCTGCCAAAGAAAATGTATGCAACTTTCCTAAGTAACTTTATATTCACTTTCTGTGAAACCCTACATAACTGACACAAAGTAGTGGAGGCCTGTAATGCTTGTGGTTTTATAACAGCTGTTTTAAAATATTTTTGGTTGTTTGTTTGATCAATTCTGGTTTCGTTCACTTTTCCTATGTGCGTGCTGAGGGCAGTCTGCAGACAGTATCACCTAAGTTAGCTGAGAAACATCTGCTGTGTAGTGACTTATATGAAGAGGTCTCTGTTTCCTCAGAATTATTGAGTTGCTTCCAAAGAACTTGGTTTTACCAGTATACTGTGGTTCAGGAAATCATGCTTAATTTAAGTACACACTTTCTGATATCAATAGCTTTAGTGATATACCTGAAGGTAAGTGTTCTGCTGTAGCTGACTATAGCAACCAGCTTGCAGCATAATTTGGTGCAAAAACCAAAAACTATATTTCAGCTGATAGTAAAATATCTAACTTGTCTCTTTCTCTCTAGGAGTCACATTAATGTAGAGGCTGGTTATGTATTTTGCTACTCCTTACATGCTGTAATGTACTCCTTACATTCTTAATGCAATTTGTATTTGGACCTATCCTTTCATTGGATCCCTGCTGCTTATTTTGTCTCAATACTTGTTCTTATTTGTAATTAATAAACCCATGGAAATACTCTAGTTGCTGGCGTATGTTTTACTTCAGTTATGCTATGGTTTTACTGAGATGTTGAGTGTAGGCTTCTAAAAGATTAGAACACAGTTAAAAAGATGGTTAGCTGAAAATTTCAAAACAATGTAAAAGTTATTGACTCCTGTAACCTGGTAATACTAAGCAAGCATCTGAAACTTTGAACCCATTTGTAAGATTTCATTGACTTGAAACTGTTCAATTGAGCTTCTAGAATTATCGGCTGTTACCAGTTTGGAAGTAAATCTCAGTGGGACATATTTCAATGCTGGAATAGATCCAAGATAAAAGCCTTGGGACAGAGTATATACATAAATCCCTAATCTCATTGGTCAGGTTATTTTAGGGAAGCCCAGCACATTAGCAAGATGATGGCTTTCAATTCCATTAATGGAATCCTGTCAGAATAAATTCATGAATATTATACTGATATTTTAGACTACTTTATGGCCGTGTAATGCAGTTGTTTAAAAACTCATTGCAAAAACCATTTTTAGTGTTGTTGACATTAAATAGTAACCCATGCTCTTACTCAGTTTTTCCCATTAACAGCAGTATTGATTTGGTGGAAAGCAGAATTTACAAAATTATTTTGTGATAAAGTTGCCTATATAGGACAAAGGTTGCAGTCCTACTAACACAAGAACAGCATAAGTTCTGTACAGGATTGGCTTAAAGGAACATATGTTTTGAAATTTAGAGAAACATAAATTTTGATCATAACAACCTTTCTGTCCAAAATGTTATAACAGAAGCATATTTTGATTATATCAGTCTGAAATGAGCTTAAATAGCCTTGTGCAGAAGTGAATAATTTATTTATTGCCTTTAATAATTGTTGTTTATTAATGCAATGCAATATTTATAATTGTAAAAGGAATTAAAATGTACCAAAGTCAATATCATTCAAGAAGATTGTGAAAAAAATTGTCAGGAAGAGAGGAGAGAACAATGCTATTGAACAGAGGTGACTTGGTCTTGTTTCCATAAAAAACTTACATGAAATGAGGCTCAGAATGCCTCACACACACTGATGTTAGAAGGTAAGTATGAATATTATTCAGATAATTTAGATCATAAAATATAATTCAGGTTAAGTGTGTGTTTGCTTCATTTTTGGTTTAATTTTACAAATCCATCTTGATGTGGATCCTCCTTAGATCACCATGTGAGTTGACTTTGTATTGCTCAAGACTCTAAGAATGCCAATTAAGACAGAAAGAGCTGGACTTCCAGAGATTAGTAAATGACCAACAAAGCATGTTTGCTTTCACAACCTGCATACAAACAAAGTAAAAAGCCAAGGCTCTGAAAAATGATATCTGCTATTTGTATTGCAATTTACTGTTTGTGTCCTGGTAAATCTATTTTACGCTGCTTTAAATATTATTTCCTATTAATTTTCTTTTTCACCACTGCAAGTTCTCCAGTCAGAAGAACTTGGTTCTAGGAAGCACTTCCCTAGTCAAAAGTTGAACCCTCATCTGTTTTAGTAAAAAGCGTTTGTTTTAAACCAAAACATGTTGGCTTATACCACTTACATTCTCAGCAGCAGCTTCACTTTGCTATTTCACAGTTTTATCTTCAGGATCTTAGTCTTAAAAATTCTCTGACAGAGACTGGAAGGGTAGCAGATTGGTGTTCCGCTGTACTGACAGTGTTGCACCCACCTGCAGAGCTCATGTTCCTGCTCTTGAAATGGCAGATTGAACTGGAAAATTAACGATCCACTCACTCTGCTGACCTTTAACCTTTAGCCTTCTCAAACGTCAGTGCAGGGATAACAGACCAAACTTATCAAGGTTTTCCCTTTTTTCCTCAAAACTTCAATTTTTCAAGTTCTCAGTCCCCTCATCCTGTTCAAGGAGTTCATGAGTGCCATCAAGATTTCTTATCCATAAATCAAAGACTATACTACTAACCAGCACATACCTTATTTTTAAACTGAAACTCAAATATTATAGCTAGAAATTGTTAAAAAGTAGTTTAAAACATGAAATATTAATAAAGTTCTCCTCATATGGATGTGATGCATAAGGACAAAGCAACATCTGCAAGGAAGTATTAGTCAGAGCCTGAAATGAGTACTACAAAACTCAAGGTTCATGAACATTCCTTTTTCTCCAGCTGTAAACTGGTTGACTCTGAGTAGGTTCGCTCCATTAAGAAAAGATTCATGAGTGAGACTAGAAGCCACACAAAGTCTCAAATACAAATACATGAGTTCCTCTCTTCAGCATCACTTCTCTTTTTGGCACTTGTTACACTATTGTTTCATGGCTCTTATTCCAGTAAGCAGTTGTCACTAATGCACTTGGCCTGCCTTAAACATAAATTTCTTTTTCAGCCATAGTCATCAGCTCTTGAAAGAACTACCAATTAATAATGAAGGCTTCTATTGTGGCAAAAATCTCCTCACATTAAGAAAGTTTGCTATAGTTCCTGCATTGCCCAGGAGAAGAGAGACTGATGGCAAACTTTTTCACTGCCAATTTTTTCTTATAACTGATCTCTTCTGTATCCAGTCAGATTCTTTTGCTTTATTACACCCCTGCCCAGAAGTACTTCAGGATGAAATACATTGGATATGGACCCCATTTCTCCCTTATATTTTGTATATGTTTTATTCAAGCTGACCATAGTGCTTATAATTATTTGAAAAAGCCTCAGAAAAATTATTCAAACATTCTTAACAAACGTATGACAGTAGTATCTTACAACAGTAAGAACGAAATGTGTCAGCATTTCAAATCCAGCCTGTCAAACATGTCATCGTATATTACTTCTCTTTCTCATCTTTTGGGGAATTTATCCCCAGACTATCTGGGGGAAGAAAATTCTCCCAATAACACGGGATCCATTCCACTTTTGACTCTCTCTGTGCCCTGGAGGTCATCTGATATTATTGAAAGCTAATATTTGTTCCAAACTGGCACTGCTGGTGGCATCAAGAAACTCTACTCTCTTGATTACTTTCTCTCTTGAAGGACTTAAAACAGTGACTGTCTCTACAGTCTATCCAGCTTTTGAAGAAATAGGATTGACTTATTGGTCTCACTCCAAAAATAATCTTTTCTATCTTCATTGTTTTGAAGTGAACTTCTTGAGTTTGTTTAATGAGGAGACACTTCTGTCACAAAGTTTCCATAAGGGAAAACATGATATTTTTTAATGAAAACAAATCCCTGATAAGGAAGTGCATCTGAAGCATAGCTATTTTGCACCTTGCCAGTCTGGCATAATCATATGGGGTTTCTTTACTTCCACACTGACTAAAAGAACAATAACATTTTTTTTTTGTTTAATGATCATCTATTTTGTGGATAAAAAAGGGTCTATTTTTTTATTTTCTATAAATAAATTTTTTTTTGAGATTTCAGTTTCATCTCATGATCTCATGATAGTCATACAACATTTTGTGAGAAAAGGAAGCCCTAACAACTAAATATTTTTTGAGAGACATAAAGAGAGGTACATGTACTGACAGGACTCTAAAACAAAGGGCAATAAGAAAAGTGGTGTAAAATCCTCAGAAAACTTCTGTTGGCTGTTCCTCTTGCAGACTGAAGGCACGATACCGGCAGAGTTCATGTACTTCTTTTCCAAACACTAACTCATTCTACTATCTGGAAAGAGCCATGTGGCTTGTGCTATGTTGCCACAGGTGCCTTTGCATAGGAAGGCAGCGCTGTGCTGACTGTCACAGCCAGCCATAATACTTACAGGATGGGCATGGGGCTGTGCCAGATATTGTCAAGCCTGCAACAGACTAGAGAGAACACAAGGTGACAAAGTGTGTTGGAAAAGTGAATGAGAATGTATCATATCCACACCACATGAAGAATCCAACTGTCCTGCGGAGGACGCCCGTATGCTCCTCTTCGGTGCCAGGGTTTCTTTCACTCCTGAGGGGTCTGTTAACAAAGAGGAGTTCTCTCAGCCCTAGGAAAAATTCCTGACAATGTGGTAAACTAATGCCAAGGTCTTGTTTTCCTGTAAGGGGGATAGAAAAATACATTAAAATTACAATTGCTCTCTATTTCAGCAGTTCAGTTAAAAACCAAAGCCTTATCAGTGGAGATTTCTTCTTAACTATCCAAAACTATAGCTTTTTATTTATCACTGTGTTAGTAAGTCCTTGTTTAGCAATAATTCTTTGTGGGCTTCTCTGTCCAAGACAGATTAACACACTTGGCTGTGCTTTCAACTGTGTTTTTTCTTTATCTAACAACATGATTACTTCCAAGATGAATGTAGTTAATCTGAAATTTTCAGAAATTGAGTGCACTTTCTCATCAGTTCAAAATGCTTATCACAAAAAAACCCACAAAAATGTAGTAAACTGATAAAATTCTGACAAAAAAAAATAAAAAGGAGATACAACTTTTACTTCAAATTTAGATGAATAGTATTTGTCTTTGTCATTCCAAATGAAAAGTATTGAAAGTATGCAGTACATGGAGCAAACTTTTCTTTTGGAGTTCTTTCTACTGTCAGTCTTCCTGAGATTGGTCATCCAAACTGCAAAAGAAGGTAGGAATATTTTTACTATTATCCTAATAAATCCCAAAGAGTTTCCCAGCATGGCAGTGGCTCTCCTTTGTGCTGCTCCTCATCTCTGACCACAAGAGCTGTGGAGGTCTCCAATCTCAGCAAGTTTGGGCTGTGCTTTGCTGCTGAGGGAAGATCTCAGCATCCCTCAGGCTGCTCAGATTGAAATAAGCCATGAGTTGAGCAGGAGTTTTCATTAGGTCCTCTCCAGAGTTTTCCTCCAACCTAAATTATTCTATGTGTTCATGAGAAAAAAAGGAAAATATGTAAAAGTCATTAATTTGCAGTGTTACTTGTGTGGGTTTTTATTTGGAGTAAAGGAACATCTGTAGAACAGTTGAATTCTGGTCACTACAGAAAACAGTAAAAATCCATCAGTTGTAAATGCTGGTAAATGACCCCCCTCCAGTATAATAGGAAATAGGAAAACTGGATATAAAAAAGTGGAACTAGATTCCTGCAATAGGGAGATCTCCTGCCAGTTCTAAGATACAATCTTTGGGGAAATTCAAGAGATGACTTGGTGTAATGCACAGTGTGCCTGTACAACCAGTAAATCAAAAGAGACAGTGTCACAATCTGTTCTTTTTTCTCTTATCTAGCAGAGGATTTTGTTTTCATTTGCAGTACAGAACAAGAAATGGGATTTAAGTTCACAAATATGACAGACTACAGGCTTCAAACAAAGACAAGAAAATGTCCTTTAAACACTGCAGGAGATAACTCACAGACATGGTGATACTTATTTTTAGAGGTTTTTGTACATCATCTGCATTGTTGTGTTAATGTTAAAATTTCTCACTAGGTTGACAGATTTATCATAAATATAATTGTGAAGTTTTCTGGTTCATAAATTTTGAACTGAGGATGTAAATTATATAAATTGTCCCAGACAGCCACCAAAAGGGGATGATACAAAGTTAGTCTATATGTAAGAATGCAGTACTCCTATCTGGATACAGAGAAATTGGAAAAAAAGATGAAAATGAAATTTTATGGAGCTCTTTGTTTCGGTAAATAATTGATATTAGCAAATGAAAATAATTTATTAAAAAAAAATCTCTAATCTTATTTAACAGTATGTATATTCGAGAGATAAATGTGATTCATGCAGGTGCTGGAGAGCTCTGAAAATCCTACCAGAAGTTGGGCATTATGATTTGTATTTGAAATGTTGCTTAGGAATATTTAAATTAATATTAAATCAGAGTACATACTACTTTATCAGTTGTGGACTCTTTTTGTTACTAGAAAGTCAGCGTGAACAGAATATATTGTGGAGGGCTGATTTTGGCTGGCTGCCAGCACCCACCCTCTAGAGGACAGAAAGAGAATAAAATGGACAAGAATACTGGTTGAGATGATGACAGTTTACAGTAGTTTCACGAATACAAGCCACACGGATTATAAGCCGCACCCCCGGTGCCTCGACAATGTTGCTGTCTTTGTCAATAGATAAGCCGCACCCCGAATATTAGCCGCACTTTCGTTCGTAGCGAGAATTCGTGCGCAGCTTTCACAAATTGGCCAATTAGTAACAGGATCGCGGCATAGTGGGCTTTACTGGCTCGGGGCGGGGCCAGGAAGGCTCGGCCCGCTCATGGTTGCCGATAGGGGTGGATGGCCCGGCTCGGCGCTACGGCTTGGCTGGGCCGGCCGGGCGGTGTTGCTGCCGCCGCCGCCGCCAGGCTCCCTGCTCCCGTCTGCACCGCCACTGCTGCATTTGCTTGCCCTGCGGGCGGTGCTGCTGCCGCCGCCGCTGCCAGACTCCCTGGCTCCCCACTCCCGTCTGCACCGCCACTGCCATGTTGGCTCGCCCTGACCGGCACTGCTGGCCGCCGCACCGCCGGGCTCCCCCACGCTGCTAGCCCCAGTTCCCCTGGGCTCCTGTGCACTGCCAGCCCTGCTTCTGCCGACTCCCCCGCCATGCTGGCCCGGGCTCTGCCGCCCCCCTGCCCCGCCCTGCTGGCTCAGGCTCAGCCGCCCGCCCCCCACACTGCTGGCCCCGCCTCTACCAGGCTTTCCTACCTCTACCGGGGCCGGCCGGGCTCCAGCTTGGCTTGGGGCTGCCGCGGGCTCTCACTTCCGTGTTGGCAGCTTTTAGAATTTTGTTAATGTATTAGCCGCTCCGGAATATTGGCCACACTTCCGGGTTTCCACCAAAATTTTGGTCAAATTGGTGCGGCTTGTATTCGTGAAATTACTGTAATTAAAAAAGCAAAAGACACATGTGAAAGGGAAGAAAAAAAGAAGAAATTTATTTATCATTTCATGCCAGCAGACAGATAGATGTCCAGTGAATTTCTGGGAGTAGGGAATTGGTACACATTGCAATTCCTGCAGAAGGCAAACACCATAACCCTGAATACCCCTCCCTTCTCCTTCCCACCCTCCCTTGTATGACTGAGTATGATGCATACAGTGTGGAATATCTTTTGAGGCAGCTCAGATCAGGTGCCCCAGCTGTCTCCCCTGCAAACCTCTTGCCTGTCTACAGCCTGTTGCTTCTGAGTGGTGGTTGGAGAGATGGCCCTGATGCTGTGTGAGCTCTGCTCAGCAATAGCCAAAACATCAGTGTGTTACCAACACACTGATGTCTATAAATGCAAGCACAGCACTGCATGGGCTACTAGAATGAAAGTGAAATCCATCTCAACCAGACCTAATGTGTGTAACAAAGGAGATGTGTAGTATTATGTCTGATTCAAAGCTGTATTTAGATAGTCATATATTTTTTTGTTCACAACAGCACGTGAAAAAGACATTAAAAAAAGGAATTGAGCAATAAATTTAACATATAGCTAGAAAAATATTTATTTTGAAAAATAATATAAGTTTAAGGTAAAGTGTTTATAAATGTTAATTACAAATGAGATTTTAAAGTCCTGAAATATGATCATTTAATCATATTCTCCTTGTAGCGACTGGTTTCTATTGATTAAGTCTCACATCACATTATTGCCTTGTGCCTTCATAGTGGTGTGACCATTGCTGTTTGAAAATGAGCTGTTTACTATTTCTGTCTTCTCCTTTAAAAAATCAAATACTTTTGTATGAGGCTTAAAAAACTTGATTTTACCTGAAGAATTGCATTTGATCTTATCTGCTTCTAAGCATTCTCATGGCTTCAACCAGTTTCAGAACATGGGGAGAGTTTTTGCACTGCTGTTCCTGAGCAGAGAGGAGGGTTTAGAATTGCTCTGCCAAGCCACTCAGCAACCTTTTACTTCTTCCATTCATCAGTGTAGAATATCAGTTTAGTTACAAAATCTCCCACATTATCAATAAGTAAACTCAAGAAACACTGCAAAATACATTGGTGTGCTCCTGAAGCTTGGCTGCATCCAAGATAAAGATCTCAAGGTTTCCGTATTAAGGACCCTATTTACTTTAGCTAATAATATGTGAATGATAACTTTCAGTCAGTATAAAACTATTTCTGGATCAAGTTATCATTGAAGAGTAGTATTATGAAATGTTTTCCACATTTAGCACCAGACAAAGAAATTCACTCCGCAGTTTATTTAATTATATCTTTCTTGCTTTCATCTATTCAGCTTTGAATTTAACATAATAGTTTAATAAAATCTTAATTGAAGTTTGCCCATTCTTTTAAAGGTTTCTTATTGACAATGTTCTATCATGTAATCTTTTACATGATTTGGAAATGTATTTTTCAATCGTATGTATAAGTTTAAAGGTAATTTTTTTCAGTTAGAATGGTATTTTCCAGACTACATATCTTGACTGAAGTCACTGGTTTTAGTTGCAGTTTGGGACATGTGTAGGCCTGCAAGGAATGCTAGACTGTCACTCCAGAAATCTGAGCTGTGTCACTCTTAAAAGTCTATATTTGGTCATATTTCATAGTTTGAGAATCCAATAAAGATGAGTTTGCATTTAACTAACTACTTTTAGATTTAAAGAAACTGAAATCCCGAGATGATTCATTTGATTCAGACATTTTCTTGCATTTTAGCAAGGTAAGCTAACAGGTGCAGCATCAGTGTGTTATCAGCACTCTCTAGGTCACAAATCTAAATGACAGCACCATACGAGAGGCTTTAAAGAAAATTGACTCCATCTCAGCCAGACCCAGTGGAGATGTTTAAGATAAATCAGATGAGTTATGTCTTTAAAGCGCTTATTCTTCTCCATTGACTCTGGAGAGAAGTGGGCTCTTCTAGGGAATCCTAGAATTACTAGCTGAAATTGAGACTTTTTAAAAAGTCTATAACTGAAATGAAACTCAGTAGTATTTGTAACTAACTGACCTTAAAAATGTATCCAAAAGCATCAAAGCTCAGTGTCTGGGTGTCAAAAAGGCGTGTGCATACATCCCTCTCTCTCTCTCTCTCCCCCTCCCCATTGTTCGAAGATGTGCTGCTTCTTAGGGAAAATTAGGAGAATATACTTTTCAATGAAGTTCAGACCACAAATTGTATATTTTCTTCATTTGTGTGTCTTATAGTTGTATGACAAGTGGCAGTGACAGAGCAAAAACTTGAACAGCTTGTGGTTCTGATGTGCTTGTCTTCTGATAACTCATTTTCAGGACATTAAAAGAAGACTATATTGTAAAATGGACAGTCTGCAATAGAGAGCTGTTGATTTGAGGGTAAAAATCAATAAACACCTTCTGTCACTTTTCCCCTCTATATTTTAATGATAATTTTATTTAAAATGCTGAGTATTGTAGGAACCAGAAAATAAAGCAGACAGTACAATACAGAGAAAAGTTATATCAAGTATTGGACTGGTATCAAGTATTGGATGGTTAAGAAGTCACAGCAAAGGTGTTTGCTTTGTCAGCCAAGGAGTGGAAGAACAGGCTGTCTTCTTTGCTGTGTTTCCCATGTGAAACTCTGCTACAATTACATGCCAGCTCCTGTCAAATGACTGGCCCTAGACACAGTTGTTCTTTATATACAGTTTTCAAGTAATATGGTAAAGAAACAATCTCCTCAATTTCATAATTTGTACATTGCTTGAAGTCTAGTTCTTTTCCATCTGCTCTGCAATCTGCTGCTGATAGTACATTATGAGGGAAGCCAACCAAATCCTCAGACCAGCCCCTGAGTTGTCAAACCTCATTTTCCTTCCATTTCTTCTCAAAGGTACCTGTGAGCATGATAAATGATTTTTGTTTAATAACTCTCATTTCTATATCCCTGATTTTATACACTGCAGCAAGACTGATATACACCAGTCATCATAAATAGATTCAAAGCCAAATATACATAACTGAGATAACAGAAAGGTTTGGGTCGGAAGGAACCTTATAGATCATCCAGTTCCAAGCCCCCTGTCATGGGCAGAGATACTAACCACTAGACCAGCTTGCTCAAGGTCCCATCCAACCTGTAAGATATTTTCTGTTTTCACCTGTAAGTAGTTTCAAATAATAAATTTTACTCCTATGACAATTTCCCAATTAATTTTGATTTATTCACAGAATACTGGCTATGTGTCTGCAGGTTGTAGAACTTGGATTATGTTTTAGAACAAACCATTTGCAGAGAAAGTGCTTCAGAAGATTCTTATTTAGGGCTCTTTTGTAGCTATATCAGATTGTAGTATCCCTTTCAAAGCTGTGGCTTACAGTTCTTTTCAGATCCAGCTCAAATTCTCTTCAATTATGATCACTGAGTATCTGTCAGCAGAGATTCTGTGTCAACATTTCTTTGTTCCCTCTGTTCCAACTCATTAACTTACGGCATGTCTTTTGTAGTTTTCTGGCATTTCATTACTTAAAAATAAAAGCCTCCAAATTTTTTATCAGATTTCCAGGGAAATTTAGTAAGTTAAAGAATGATTAATATGCAAAGTTGCATCATCTGCTAATACTTACAAGCTTTTACTAAAATTTACTTAAATATTTTTCTGCTTCTGTTTTCCCAGTTGGACTGGGAAAGTTTACAGAGTTTATCTGGTGTTTTGTAACAACTGCAAATTGTCCCACTTTTCCTTTCTGAATAGCAGTAATTCTGCAGTTACTTGATCATTCATTGTAATAATGCATTTAAACTTCTCTGTCATCCCTACAATTGAAACAGATAGAAAGTGCAAACTTTTGCTGAAATTCATGGAAGTTTTAAAGTTATCAAAGCACTTGATTAAAATAATAGAATTCCAGCTGTATAATTTTTATATTATATCTCTTTATTTTTGTTTATATTCTGTGGATGGCGTGAACAGTTCTCTCTTTTTTTTAAAGTGAATAATTTTTTTTCTTTGAACTTCTATTTCTGAGAATATTGCTAAACATCTGTCCTTTTTCCTTCTTAGACACATTAAAATGCCAAAAATGGGCATGGACATGTGCAAGCAATGGCACTTTCTGAAGAGTGCAGCCAGTGCAGCATTACTCAAATCCATTCTTACCAGTATCTCACCAAGTTTAAAAAACCCACATTATTTATTTATTTAAAAGAAAATGTATCACCACATCTCTTTTTCTAAATTACTAATGTAGCTTTACTTTTATAAATGCATTGCCTGGTATATTCTTTAGTTTCTGTTGCTTTTTCAAATATGTTAATACTATTTCCAGATCTATTATTTTCAAATTTTAGTAGCTGAAATATTCTGAAATACCACACACCAAATTATCTGTATTTTAAGATAACTTAACAAAGTGCCCAAAGCCTCTTGTCTTATTTGTGTCCATGGGCACCTCTTTTATCTCACATTTTGGCACTTTTTACTGTAAAACTATTCTGATATCATACTATATAGGCAAATGGAATGAATCAAATCGGTCATTTAATGTGCCAGCACATAGTATAGTATTGCAGATTAGTTGCAGAATTTTGTTAGCCTATTAAAAGAAATGCTAAAAGGTGGCATGTTTCTCTTAACCTGTCACAGTTCTAACTTGTTTCACTAATATAATTTTCAACAAGCAATTCACTTAGCAGTAAGAAAATATCTTAATCCTCTCCTGCAGTATCAAACTGGTGTGTAAGAGGCAACCCTGTGTGTCATTGCTTCATAAAAACAAGTTAAGCAGCAGTCACAGAGCTGAAATGGAAACATAAACTGCATATAAGCTACATATAAGCTACATATGAGCTGCAGTGCTTGTGTGAGCATGTGGTGGGGACAGGTAAGGCTGTGCTATGTGTGAATGGGTGAACAGTCATCTGTTAGCACAGTAGAATTTGAAATGTTTCTGCAACCTATCCTTGGCTGAGTATTGTAGCCAATATTTGCAGCAGAAAAATGCTAAATGCTCTCTGCAGCCTTTGTTTTTCTTCTTTCTGACTAAACAGAGTACATATATTTTTAGGATACCCATTGCACATGAATAGCAAAAATCCTGGAAAATTTGTAAAAATATCTCATAGACATAATGAATTTGAAAAATCGGTTTGCTTAATTCTTTTTTGAGGTACTTTTTATGTTTTTCCCCAGACTATCCTGTCCATCGTAAGTGCCTTGTAGTGGAATCTGTAGGGTTAGTACATAATTTTCATCAGAGCACTTGCATAATGATGGAGAAAGGTGCTTATCCAAGGGAAGAAATCTGGGTTCAACTCCCTACTTGTTCATTTGTTGTCTCCAATTTTATTTGTCATTTAGGGCTTGACAGACACACACAAAGTTGTAGGTGTGGCAGTTCCTGTCATCTAAACTTGCTGGAATTATGTGCTAGCACTCCCAACAGTTTGCCTTTACCTGGGGGGGTGGTGCATTCTTCCCGAAGTGGAGGTCCTTAATGCTTTTGGATTTGCAGATCCCTAAGATTTTCCCAGTAAAGATGCAGACTCTCACAGCCTCTGGTAGTAAGCCTGTCATTATGATTTACATTTTGCAACTCCTTTTGACATAAGCTATTGGCCATTTTCATATATGACATCACTATGCCATGGAAGAAAATAATTTAAATTAACATCCTACTTTGAATTGCTGTCAAATCCATTGATTGTGGAGATAGCCTAGGAAGACTAGCATCAGCAGTTAAAAGTTAACCAGTATGAATACCACCTGATCTCTAAAGAAAAGTCCAGAGTCTATTGGACATCAAGTGCTTTATGCTTGGTTTGTTGGAATAAGATTCGCAGAAACCCATACAGGGAACTCCTACAACCAGCAGTAGAAAAAGCTGCATTAAGAACAAAAATATTAAAAATCCTGTCTCTAATTGCTTAGGCACCTTAATTTGGATGGTAGTTGTGATCTAATCCAAACACCTATACTGATCAGTGGCATCCATTCTAAAAGGGAAGGAAAGGGAATATTTTTCTTCTATGTAAAAGATGATATTTATACAAATTATGGAATATACAGCTTCAGTTTCACCTCACCTAACAGAGTCCTGAAACACATATTTCTTTTCCTCTTGTGTTATCATGTTTTCATATTGGGAATGACAGTGAGGTGCAATTCTCTAACTTTGAAGGGCATTAAACCAGTGTCCCCTTGGAATGGGGACTGGATCTCATGTGTACCCTAGCATTTAAGTTACATACCTCTTCTATGTTAACAGATAGACTTGAAATTGTTCTATTTTTCAAAGAGGTTTGTCTTAAATGCAGGCTTACAAATCTAGAAACAAAATGGGCTGTTCCTGTGGACAGTGAGGAGCTCCTGTGTATCCTAGCAGCAGAACTTCTAATGGCTTGGGAGCTCCACAAGCAAAGTCCCCAGAGTAAATTACACAGCCCTCAGACCTGTAGACTGATGAGCAGAGGTTTTCAGAATTACAGTTCTGCTACTGATTTCAAAAAAGCATGTATGAATAACTTACTATCCAGTGGTGCTCAGTTACAGAATCGGTCTGTCAGTCTCAGGTGTTCTGCGCTGTGCCATGGATCAGCCTCACTTTAACCAAGCTGGTTTTGCTTGTCACATTTTTGTGTCTTGGAGATTAACCTGCTGATCCTCATGTGGCTGTTACCTGTTTGATGTCTTGTCAAGCAAAATCCCTGATTCTGTGCCTCTTAATTCTCTCTGTTCTGGTGTCATAGAAGTTTCATCTGTATGTCTAAAGCATGCACTGGGGGTGGTTAGGGAGAGGATGAATAGCTGTTGTGCTCTCTGTGCTGTTTGCTGGTAGCTAAGCATTATGCCATCCTCATTATGATGTGCCAGTTTATAAGACAGCAGGTCTTGCTGTCACTGGGCACCTTCCAGTTCCCCGTGGCTCTGGCTTCAATTCCTAACATTAGAAGAATAGCTTTTCAGCTGAGTGAAGTGCTACCAAGTGTCACATTTGCCATTCTGTCATTTTAGAGTGACAAATACAGATCAGGCACTGTATCTGCAGTCTTTTATGTATGTTTTCAGTTATTCTGACACCTCTGCCTCTTCTAAATTGAGAGTAATGGAAGCTTGTGGTGCCACATCTAAACACTTTGCAGCCTGTGTGAACTCCTGTGCTTTCACTTGTTTGCCAATGTCAAAACATTTCACTTTGTCAGATGCACCAAGGAAGATGAGTTCCATACAGATAATCAGCTATTTTGGGGGAAGGCCGAATAATAAAACCACCTCAGAAAAGTGCATATCAGACTGCAGAACATGTACAGACCTTTTGTTACTCAACATAAAAGATATCTAGGCCTCCCCTCCTTTTCAGAGAGCATTATCACTCTCTGTGGATGCAGCTCTTGTTGACTCTGTACAGAACATGCACCGCGTGGTGTGTGCCAGCCCAGTGCCTTCAGTACTCTAGAGTGTATAAAGAAACAGTTGGAGCTTAGTTAAGATGCATCAAGGTTGCTAAAATTGCTTTAAAAGGCAACTAAAACCTCTCCCAAAATGTTTATGTTCTCATTGCTGTCCCTGAACACCCAGGGTTCAGTCCAGATGTGTCTGGGTTGTCAGTTATGTCACAGGCCTCACAAGAGATACAGAGCTCTTTGGATTATCATCTGGAGATCAAGTTATGTCACCTCACTGGAAATCACTTAGTCACATAGGTTTAACAATGCCTTTGCATATGTGAACATGGCTTTTTTTGATGTGCCAGCCATCAATTCTTGACCCAGTCTGACCAAGCTCCATAGAGAGTTTGACTTCCTGGTTTGCTCTTACATTTAAGTGTCTCTATTCAAGCTATATAGTGTCTCCATTCTTAGATCCTGTAATGGTCAAGAAAACATCTCAGTACTTAGTCTCAGTCATGGCATTTTTTCCAGTGCTTGGAACCGTGTTGATAGCATCACAGTGACTTGTGCATCTTAATCCAGTGTAAAATTTAAAACCTTCCAATTGCTTTCAGAATATTTGTCATTTTAGCAGTGTCACCAGTCTTTGAGAAAATGCTCTGACATCTTTCTTTGAACAAAATCTTTAGGCTAGTGTGGTTGTCTCGCTCTTTATCCATTCTGTGCACACTGCTGCTAACTCCAGAAACTCTTTAAATACACTGGGCTCATATACCTTTTTACTGACTCATGGTTATTAATTTACCTTTTGCATCAATGTGGATGTAGACAGTTACTTATGATTTTTTTTAATCTGGTTTTGAACTGTGTTTATCAAGTCTCTTTTTTTTGATTCCTCTTTTTTGTCCTATTCTGTTAAAATGTTGGTCTACCTTCCTTAGACTTTGGAGCGCTAAGAGCAGTTTCCATGGAGTTGCAACTGCCAGTGTTACTGTGAAAGGCTCCCAAATCCCAGTCACAAATTTGTCCTTTATCTGTAATATTCCCAAGTATTGGCTCCTCAGCCTTCAATTATTTACACTTATCCTGTCTGGTTCAGAAGAGTTTTTTTACTCTGGGCTTTAACTGCTGTGTTTCCTTAGATTGTGCTGCTCATGCAATATGCTTGTGCCTTGCTGCAGAATACACATATGGCAAAGCAAACAGAAGCCTTTTGACAAGCTATAGTAAATCTGGGCTGGCCATGAAAGTTAACTGGAACCCAGCAGACCTTAGTCCTCCTGCAAGATGCAGACATGGGGCCTAGCCAGGAAGAAAACCAAACAATTGAAGAAAACTACTCTAATCACTAGCTAAAGCTAGAAAAATGTGAGGATTTTCCACAACAGAATTAATTTAAGTTGTGGTACTGTTATAATATATGTCCTGCTCGTATCATCAGGAAAGCATGTCTCTTTTGAAAATGTCAAGTGTTCTTATTTCTGTTTAAAATAAAACCTGAAAATGAAAATTGGAGGATTACTTTTCTTTTTTAAAAATTCATTTTTAGCAGCCCCAGACCCCTATTTTAAAATAGTCAATTTTTCTTTGTGTTTTGAAAGAAAAATAATATTGCGGGGAGCATAAAAGACGCAGGGTGTAATGCTAACAGTTAATGAAATAGAAATGTATTTCATTACCATTTCTAATAAGATGACAATGCTAAAAATAATATTCCTGTTCATAAAAAGTTGTAGCTGTATTTTAATCAGTAAATGCACTTAAAACATACACAGTTTATATTCCTAAGAATTTCTTTATAATAATACGCTATTCTGACACTAACTGAAGGTTTGTCAATTTGCATATTTAATTCAGGCATTAATTACTTGTAGACTAGAATGCACAATTTATAGTGGGTTTCTTTGGTGCTTTCATGTTTGAAATGACAAAAAGGACTGTTGGGAAGAGGTGATGCTTTCAAGGCCTTTCTGTGTTTTTAAGTATTGTGTCCAGCTCATTCAACCTTATTATAAGCCTTCTGATACTCCTAACACTCATAAAAACAAGTGATTACACTGAGAATTTCAATTTCCATTAAAAGAATCGCTTACATCTGGGTTGATTTCTCTTCTACTAAGTAATAGCTATATTCAGGGGTCAATGACCTCTCAGCCTTTGTGGTTTACCCTCCTTGCATCCTGCAGCCTGCCAGGACAGCTGGGGTAGGCCCATTTTCTGGGGGTGTTATGCAAGTGTTTGTTTATTGTACTCCTGTAGTGATGTATAATGCATATGAGGATGTGTAGTGCCCATAAGAACAGGTGGGAACCCCAGGGTTTTGTATGTGTCTCCCACTGCTGGAGAAGACTAAGATATGATTTGCATTTGAGGGCATTCCTTACAAAAGACACTGCTGTGCCTTATTTGTGAATGACACCTCTTTAAGGAATGCAGACTTGCTGATCTTCTGCCTTCACAGATGCTACAAGCACAGTGTGCCCAAGAGGCAGGAAAAAAGGAATTCCAAGTATTTTCCAGTTCTAAAGCATTTAGGAGAATACATCTGGAAGGGGTGTGCTGGTCTGTTCTCAGTCTTTCTTTGTTTCTGCTGTTGCCCTCTGTTGGAGACAGAACATTGAAACAGGAGACTTTAGACTGACCTGAGGGTCTTTCATCCTTATTTATAACAGGGTGAATTTGGAATACTGATGATCTTTTAACTACATGGAACGTTATTAAAAATAGTTTGGAACAATTTTTTTTTAGTAGAAAATCAGAACCAGCATTTATGTGCAGTTCAACAGATAAATAAACAGATGGTGTTTTTGTTAGTGACATACCAGCTGAAAGGTCATAATGTGTATAACAAAAAGGGCTGTTACAGTAGGACATTTTTCATGTGTCGTGAAAGTATTTGGTAGCGATAATATTTGTGCTTTACAACATATTGTCTCTAAGAAATTATACCATGCTGTGCATGAATTTGTGCTAGCAAATTTGTACTTCTCTCGATCATATGTCCAGATTTTAACAGAACTGGGCCAGTTTGCAGGGATCCAGTTGCAGAGATATGGTCTGTATAGCCCCTAGACTTTGCAATGTTTGGTATATAATAATGGTAAGATTTGAATAATGGATAGCTCAATGTTCAAGGACAATTTTACATGTAGCTTTCAATTATGTACACTCTTAAATAGGCATAGCTTTACGTAAAAAATGTTTACAAGTGTCTTGAAAACAAAGATATCACCTGTAAAGTTAAAATACAATTGCCATTCATTTTCATTATCGTCATTATTAGCTCTTGAGGAGAGTCACCTCTCATTGACCACTATAAAAGTCTTTTAGAAAGGGTATCAGTATATTAAAACGTATGTTTTCCAGAAAGGTTTTAATCCAGAACAAGTAACTTTACCTTTTTAATTGTCCTTATAACATCTTGGTGAACTTGAAGTCAAATTACCAAGTGAGGTTGTAAATCCTACCTGTTGCATTATTTAAGCAGAATGGAAATGCTTATTTTGGGTTTAAGTAAAATATATCTGTGAAAATAAATTGCATAAATCTAGAAACAGTGACATCTCACCGAAATTTTGTAAAACTTGCTTGCACTGCTGTGTTAAAAAAGTGGTTGTATAACTGATAGAGTGAAAAGTCAAGTAGCTCAATTATCTTTTTAAAGATACCTTAAAGATTTTTATTTTTCTTCATGGAGATTTTGCAAAGTCACTGATTTGAAGAATGTTGTAATTCTATTTGTATAAAGGAAAAAGTGAAAATGCATAAAACGTTTTCTACTTCAAGAAGCTTTACATAATCCTATAGTCTTTGCCAACTGTTATTTTAACACTTTCAAAAGAGGCATGGACTTCAAAACCAGATTCACATTGCATTTCTAATTGGAATCAACCAATATGGGTTCAGTTCTATGTCAAGACTCAGATCTAGAGGAAAAGTTATTATGAAAGCAATGGGAAATCTTTCACAGACAATCATAAATTTTGTAACTAATGCATGTTCTTTGTAACTACATTGAGCAAATGTGTATATCTTACATTTGTGTTCTTGTTTCCACAGTGCATACATTATAACAGACTTCATGGGCATCAGGAATGAAAATTTTATGAAGGTAGCTGCAGTTGGAACTTGGATGGGAGATTTTGTCACAGCGTGGATGGTAAGAAACATAATTACATTTTAAAAGGAAAGGAATATATTTGTTGCTTTCAAAGGAAAGAGGAGAGGAGAAGAGAGAAAACTCAGTTTCTGTAAGTGTTAGAACCCAGAAAAGTAAAAAGTCAACAAGTCCATAATGGCAGCTATTCAATTGACAGACCAGAGGAGTTTCAGTTAACATGTATAAGGGTAAATTTTTTTTTTTTTTTGGTGAGTGGAGTTTTGCCATTGTCTTCTGCGTGATGGCCCTTCTTTGCTATGAAGTAGCATCAAAATTCACTATCCCGTGAAACAATGAGTAACACCTAAAGATAAGTAAGTCTAATGAAAAGGATTAGAAAGAGAAGAAAATTTAAACTGAAAGACGTGATAGAGAACAATGGAATGAGAGAAGGAAAACAAACCAGTTATATGCCCAGGATTTGAAGGTAGTCTGATGTGAAACTATCTGGCTCATTAGGATTTAAATTCTAAATCTATTTTAGAAAAACAAAATTTTCACTTGGATTATACTTGTTACAAATACTTTCTTCTGAAATATGTGCAAGCCAAAGATCAGCTTAGTGAAAGAGAACCAGAAAATGACAGCTAATTTTTGAGAACAAAGTAAAACATCTGCACATTCTAATTGTTCAGAAAAAGCATTTTTTAAACACAAAGTGATAAAAAGTGAATTTAATTGATTTTGAAGGTTAGGTTTTTAAGATTAGTGTAGGTAAGATTTTTAGCAATTGTATTTTAACAATGTGTTCTACCCCACATATTTGGAACATACTGTACAACAGACCGAAGGAGAAAAAACAAGCATCAAGGATTTTTTCAGGATGTTGTTCAGTATGTGTCTGTGGTTTGTCCAAGACAAAATGCACTCTGTGGAATGGTGGCCATGAAAAGCAAGTACAGAGAAAATAATTTGTATATGCTTTACAGTAAGGGCATCACAGAATTGGTGCCTTGACTAAAGTTGACAATTAATCTGGGCTTCTTCTGAGTTGGTAATAAAATTCATGGGTACCTCTGAATACCTTTAGCTTACATTTTTCTCATGAGTTTCACGTCTTTATTCCACTGTCAAAGAAGAGATGATGCATAAGACAAGCTGAATTGAGAGATTTTGTGTACATCACACATATGTGACTTAGGGCTCCAGTGATAGATTAAAGACAAGTTGTACTACAGTAGTTAATGTGGGTTTTTTCACTCCCTCTTTTCTCGTTTCCATAAAAAACACCCTGTTATATGTAACACTGTATGAAGCATAGAAATGGTTAATGCCAAAGGCATGACAATCCTGATCATTTTCTGGGTACTCAAAGCCCACTTAGGTCTCTTCAGCATGGAGTCACAATCGGATTGTGCCACGGCAGATTCCTGTGGCAGATGGAATTATCACTGAAGAATGGGAGAGAGACTGGGAGAAACTACAGAGATGGTTTGATTAGAGGAGACTGTTTAAATTAATCTGGTTCTATTAGCTTTCAGGAAGAGTAAAGAACATGAGATTGGAGGGTCAATGTGTTTTAGGACATGCTTTGATTGCATGAGGAGAATTAAGAGGTGTAGTGATTCATGTTTAGGCCTTCAGAGTGAAAGGGAATAGTGATATTGCTTCTGCAGTACAAATCTCTCGGCAAAGTATGTCAACCGGGCAAGGGAAATGACAGTGTTCAAGGGCAGCTAAGCCTGGGAGCGTCAAACAAAACTACAATTTCAGGTCTCTACCTGAATTAGTAAAAGAAAAAATTGGATATGTATGCTGGTGCATGAGCATGTACATTAGTGAAAATCATCTCCCACGGTGTCTATTTATACCATCCATCTTATCTATATGAACAGAAATTGCTGTGTTATTTATATTTGAATTTGCTTGACCTTCTGTTTATAAAGCCCAGCATGGAATTGATGTCAAAGTAATATGAGTCTTCTGTGGTATTATATTTTGTGAAGTTTCCCCATCCTGTTTCGAAACAGAAAAGAAAAAAACAAACCTGTAAAGGAACCTTTGCACATCTTCCCATTCACAGCAGTGTTTATATTTTCTAATGTTGGAGATGTTTTTTAAAGAAACCATCCATCCACAGACTTCAAAGCAGAAGATTAAAGCAAAGATGTAGCCTTTACTTCACTGCGTTTAAACCATACTGGAATTAGGATCTTATTCCTTATTTAATTGGAAACTTTGGAAATAAGCATAAATAAAACAGAGGGGATTACATTTTAAAAGTGAGTAATCGATAAAGAATACTATTACCCCAGGACAGTGAGGAGCGACTTATTGAATCAGGAAAGTGATTGAAATGGGAAAACATATTTTGGATCTCTCTTTGTTTTGGATTGAAAAGGCAGAAGTAAGACTTTCTCCTCAACACTTCCTAGCTCACTGACTAGTTTGGTGACAGGATCTCACACAATTTCTAATAAAATCAGCAATATTATTTCTATTGTGTAGAATGAGAATGGGACCATGCTATGGGTGCACAGAACCTTCCTCTTTGTACCTCTGGACAGGGAGCATCTGCTACTAGCAAACATCTTTGCTGAATCTGTAGTAGGTATTCTAAAATCTGTGGAGAGGGAATAGGCTCAGTACACTGACTGTCTCTGCACTTTTCCCTCTTTGAAGCCATGGAAGTATATCTTGCAATCTTGTACCTGCTTTGACATGCCCTCCTGCTCCCATAAAAAGCGTACTGTCCTCGTGGAGAATGGTTTTGAGGCAGACACGACAGATTTTTGCACAGTAGGACACCTTGGAAGAAAGACTGGATTCCACCCAGACGAGCTTCTAAACTAGCAATTATGGCTTCCTTCTGGGAAAGTGCAAGCAGGCTGAGGAAGGAGCTGACTCGAGGGCAGTCTCTGATGATTAGGGTGGCCTCTCTGTGAAGATGAGCAACCTGCTGCAAATGTGTTTTTGTGAGGGACACAGTCCTGAGCGTGTGGGGTAAGGCATGCTCAGAGGATAGCTACAGGAGTGGGTGGCACTGAGGAGTGACACAGAGAGCACAGTAGAGTTGGCTTTCAGGCTCTGTCAAAACTGTTCCCTTTTGATGTTGGTTTTTTGGACTCTATAAAGATTGGCCCTGAGCTGTGAACTATACTTGTACCACATGGAAGGGTTTGCTTACCAATTGCCATTGCCATTTGCATTAAAGACATATTCCTGCCTACAAACCCTACATATGTGTGTAAGAGTCTAAGCAATAGAAGTTTAGAAGTTTGTTGTATCTTTCTGAGACGTTGCTTTCTAGGATTATCAGAAGCTGAGGCAGTTGTTTTCAGTCAGTGCCTGGTACTGATCTCTATGAATATCCCAAGCTGAGCCTCCTAACAAGGGATCCTATTCCTATTTACCTTCTTTCTGAGTGTTAATTTGGTTGAGGTTCTCTTTTCCCAAGTTAATTGCTAGAGACAGTTGGGAACATTTGAGACATCACTGAGCAGCAGAGACTATGCTTGGTCTTGTTATTGGAAACAATGATAAACTCTAGGGATGATTTAGTTTATTATTCATCAAACTTTTGTTTACCACATAAGGACCAGATAAGTACCAAAAGAGAAGCCAGAAATTTTGTCATCACTGTGCTTTAGCAGAGTACTTGACACAATGAGTGTGAACTGAATCATTGCAGCAATTCCTGACTGTTCTTTTTGACACCTTTGCTTGATTTCAGTTTGACTTTTCCCTTGTGTGGGATGATGACTTCTGGGACTATTTCTCTTTCATCATCTTAGCAGAAGAATTAGTAGGAAGTTAGGAAGTGGTACTTCCAGCATAGTCTGGATGGCAGAGTGAGAAATCACTGTTCTGCTGATCCAGTACTGACCAAGACACATCACATCCACATGGATGGATGGATGTGTATGGAGGTAGAGACCTTCCGCCTAAGGCTTCTTGTCAGGACATAGTATTGAGATTTCAAAAGGTCTGTACTGAGTAGTGAATCTACACCTCCCCTTCCTCATTAGTGGAACTGGATGATGACTCCCATATGTACAAGTTGTCTGGGCTTCTGTGAAGTCTTTTAGGGAAAAGAGTCACTTCATTAGGTGACATTCTGAAATATAACTTTTCATGGAATGCTCCTCCCTTTAATAAGGATTATCTGGTTTTTTTGCAAGAAGGATTTTCTGTTCTCTGAGATTTTCAGCATTAGCTGCAAAAGCTCCAGTGTTTCAGCCTCATAATTCAAGGGGAAAATCTCACATCATTTTGTGTTCTGGCTTTGCTAGTTGTGGAAAAAATAGATTTCATCCATGTTTTTTTCATTCACATTCCTCTATTAAACATTTTTGTCTTCATCCTTTTGTGAAGAAACTTTCTGTATTTTCCCATATTGTGTGATTAACATGTCTTATCTGGGCAGTCCCAGTGTAACCAGTAGAGAGGCCTGTGGCTGGTTTGTGAATGCTCTAAAGGGCTGAAACCTTCCTTGGGATTCTTAATGCTATTAACATCAGTAGTTGACAGGTTTAAGTTAATGGTTACTGCCATGCAAGGACACAGTAAATCTGTAGAGTCCTAAACCACAATGTTTTTCTATCACATGTGCCATATTAGATCTCAGGGTACATCTGTAAAAAAGCCCAGTTTCTCCACCTGGGCAGGCCAAAACTCCATCCAAACTAGTATCATACCTCAAACTGTGACTATAAGCAGAGGCCAACCAGGAGAGTAAGAACAAACCAATGGTATGTGGTAGGGTCCTCTAATGTTCTCCTGAAATGCATGCAATTTTGTGTATATAACGACTCTTGATCTTAGAACTGTTTTGCTCTTTTCATACCACTTTGCATTCCACTACGAAGAATTTCATCTGCCATTTTATCCCCTGGGGACTTTCCTCCATAAGCACCTATGCTAATTCTTCACATCCAGCAAGCCATCATCCTTTTCACTGTGCATAAGTTAATATCATTATAAAGCTTTCTCACCTCACTGCTCATCCATTTTCCCAGGTTGCTTAGGAATATGATGAATAACTGCATCTCCTGCAAGAATCCCTATGGAACTCTGCTAATGACCCCCCTCCATTGCTAGAGCTGTCTGGCTAACCTACTTACCTTCTGTTCCCTGTCTTTTAATCAGTTATTTATCAACATAAAGACCTTCCCTAAAGCTCTGAGTGTTGAGTTTCCATAGAAGCCTGTGATGAGGAATTTTTCAAAAGCCTATTAGAAAATTCAGCTTTGCCTATTTCAAACACATCTCCTTTATCCATGAGTTTTTGTTGATCTCATTCAGTAATTCTCTTCTGAAAAATCTCCATTACTGCGGTTTACAGAGTCAGCCACTTAGCACTCCTGCAGCCTCAGATATTCCCTCTGCCATTAAAGGGATATTCTAATGATGTTGGCTGGCCCTGAAACTGCTGCTTGTACAAAAGATAAAGTCACACTCAGGAGCTGTGAATGTGTGAAAGAGTATGGAGCCATCTTCATCTGCCTTATCAGTGAAAGACAGTGAGCTTATTTCCTCTTTACTCATCTTTACTCATCTTTACTCATCATTACTTTCCTCTGTTCTTTTTCCTCAACATCTCTTTGTCTAATGGCATGGGCATCATTTTGCGGGTGAAGTAAGCTATGAGTATTTTGTTTTATACGTTCTTGCATATAGCAGAATGTTCAGCAGAGCCTGAACACGGCTGTTGCTGTAATCTCAAAGACAGAGATGTCACTGCTTGTGGTAAGACCTATATTCTGAGTATGGGCCTGGATTCTATGTTTCAGAGAACATCAACTTTCCTGAAATCTTACGTAGTCTATAGATTTCTTTGGCTGAACAGGGGGGTTCTTAAGAAGTTTCTGATATTTTAATAATTAGATGGAATTGTTGAATCATAATTTTGAGCACAGGGACATATGTCTGCTAAAGTAATTATTTGAATCTGAACCCCTCTTGGTCTTGCTGAGAAACAACTTTTTTTTCATTCCCTGCTGTACAGACAGTGGACAAAATGTAATTGCTGTAGTTTAGGATAGAAGTACTCAACTGCCCCAAATATACTCTCACTTGGCACTTCATTTTGACTGTGTAAATGCTGTACTGGCATTTCTTTATAAAACACAAGCATAATGATCTAAAAGCGTAGGGTGAAGTAACGACGCCCATGTATTACATGTTAGTAAACTCATGACTTGATGTTTTGGTCTGGTAAATACCTGGTACCTGTAGAATATGCTTTGTGTACTTTCTTCTTTATTATTTTTTGTGATAAGAATAGATGTTTACTTATTGCCATTAAAACATTTTTAATGGCTTGCAATCTCTTGGCAAGAGTTTTAAAAGTGTTTGGAGATATTTGCTTTTGACTGTTGCCTCTGTGTTCATGACAAACAACATTTATTTGTAGAGCAGGATAGCAAGCTTATCAATGATTTCGAAGTGCTTTCCTTGTGTCCATTAAGAGAGAATATTATTTTTGTCCTCTTTTGCTGAGATGTAACTATCTAAGTCAACATTGTAGAGTAACGAAAGGTTCATTACCACTCTGCAGAAACTAGATTAATTTACCTCTTTATTTTATTTAATCTCAAAATATATGTGTGCTGCTAGGGCATGTTCACACAAAGTGAGCAACATTGATGCTGGAAATATTGTCGTATTGCTGAAAACAGCAGACACACTAAATTATTGTAGTGAAAATACATAGAAAAGAAAATAATAATTGACTGAAAAATGAAGGTTACTTTAGCACAGGGAAAAGAAAACATATCATAATTAAAAATAATAAATTTCCAGGATTTTGTATTTAACTTTTAGACTAAAATAATAGCTAAAGATGTTCACACTTAAATTTACATGATTCTTGGTAAGTAATTCTTCTATCTAGGAATTTCTGTTTAGCAAGGAATAGTGTATAGGTTTATTTGCAAGCAGTGAAGAATCCATTTTGATGCACATTACAAGGTAGTTTGAAGAGTTAGGAGTCTTGAATGACTGGCACCTCTTTTAACTCATGCCTCTGTCAGGATTGGGCATGACAATTTAGATTATGATCCATGTCAATCTTCTTGATTGTTTCTGTTCCACTGGCATAACAAATGACAAAATAAAACTGTAATTGAATTTGCAGCAGCATCTGAAGTGCCGTACAGCTAACAACTCTGCTGTTCTTGAATAGAGGAAATGAAATTGAACTATGAAACATGAACTGGAAGGAGCAAAATGGATGAGACCTGTTTCAAAACTCACTTGCCAGGGTTGCGCAGAAATGTGACTAAGAACATTATTAGTGGCAATATGTTTCTTTTCAGAGAGGCACACAAGAGCCCTTTCTGTGCACCTGTGTATCTTGTTTTGGTTTCATTTCTTTTCTTAGAGGCCAGTCCAGTTGCAGAAACATTCTCTAGCAAGTGTCTCTATCTCCAGGTGATAACCACAAGTAAATTCATCAGCACAATGGCAGTCCAAATATATCCAGTCATATGAGACCTGCTAATTTTGTTTTTTCCACTTTCTGGAGCATGAATGTGCTCATATCCTGCTCTGCCACTTAGTTATATAAGGTGGAGTGTGCCTGGTGTCATCTGAGTTCATCCAATCATCCCATCAAGTCAGACTGCACTATTATTTATTCATTGATTGATGGTGTTGCCATCTGTTCATATGCTCTAGATTATAATTATCTGCCTTTTCAAGCTTAATCTTTTTTTGTATTCCCCTGTTACTTTGTCATTTCAGTTCTGACCAGGCATTGCCAGAGGTGTTACTTCATCCCTGTCTGTTTCCCAACCAGGGAGTTTCTTCAACTCCTTTTTGCAGCAGTTACCTTTGTTGATAACCATTTTTTGGGCTCTAAAACATGTACTTAGTATAGCTAGCAGTAAAAGCCTCTGGATGTTTTTTGAAGAAGGCCATAGCCAGCTCTACCTCAGAGCTCAAGAGTAAGAAATGCAAACCGCAAAATTGGGTCCCAAAATATCTCCTAATGTTTCTCCAAAGCAGCTACTGACATCTATCAATGACAAGCAAATGCAATAGGAGATCTTTCAAATAAGTGTTACATTTTCCCAACTAGCCTTTTAAAAATATCAATACCTCTGAACTCATACCCATCTTTTTGTGACCATATACACACTTTTCTTGCAGTTTTTAGTGCCATCTAAAAATACGGAAGAGTCATATTAACTATTAATAAGAGAAATTCTGTTCTCCAAATATCAGAGAAGTCAAGCTGTAAGGAGAAGATATGTCTTCCTGCAACTCAAATCTTGTCTGATTGATTTGTATCATAGCTTCAAGCTATAAATGAGACTATTTTCTCTTCCTTGTTGTCATAGTCTCCTTTGCTCTTTTTCACATGGAATGTTATTTACTTCTTGATGATATTTACGCAGCAGATCTCGATATATCCTGGTTACAAGTATTTAGAAATCAAAGTCAGAGTAGCACACAAATTAAAGTAACTATGCAGCAATTCTGCTGCATTCTGACATGATGTACTCTTTAGAAATGGTGTGAATGAGTGGGTGTCAGATGTGCTGGAGAAGTGGGACTCTAGAAATAACATGTTCTCACTGAAGATCTTTGAGTACAGATGGCAAATGTGTAAACTGTTGGAGTCTCTAAGATGGACACTTCCTCTCTGGAACAGTCTGGTTCTGGATGAGATTGCAGCACAAACCATTTTCACTGACTGGAGGAAGAAAATAATTTTCTTTCTGAAACTGAAATCAGAAAAATCACCTCAATATATCAGCTGAGATGTGCAATCAGAACCTCTATGATAAAATGGGGAGAGATGGTTTAAAAAGTAGCATGAGGGGACTATTGGAACAACTATGCACATTCGTCTGAAGGTCTTTATTGGATTAAATATATGATGAAGTAAGACCTTCTGTGTCCACAGGGAGAGATTAGCAGCAGATGGCAGTGGTACACAGCAATACATTTCTTTAATTTTGAATTCCTTCAGGATCTGTGGGATGAACTATTAGACACTGTGTAAAGGGAAGAAAGAGAAGAAGGCTGTTTTATTATGAAAAAACATATCACAGCACTCATGCCTAAAATAATGTCGAGAATGCTGTCCATGGTCCATTCTTCTCTACAAGGAACAGGAGGGTTAAAACTGGTAAATTAAGGAAGACACTATTGCTGCTCTTAAATTGCATAATTTTGGTGGGTGGGTGTTCTGCTGAGAAACTATCTCTGATGCTGTTTTGTAGAGAAAATATATTTAGAATATGTTTAGAAAGTAATGCATTAAACACTCAAATTACCAGAATATTACTCATTTTGTGTTGCATTATGCCCATAAATGAAAGTTTATTCTCACAACAGATACAATATCTTAAAAATTGTATTCTATGTTGTCATAGGTCAACTAAACCCATAATATATCATCAGAGCAATCAAATAAGTGCTTGAACAAGTACAGCACAGAGTCAGTTTTCCTGTGCAATACTGCATAACATATGAATTGTAATATGGCATGAGAAGTCTTCTTTTAATAACCCTGCTATGAACCCTGAATTGAATAGATCAAGGAATCCTGAATTGTAAGCGAAATTACTAACTCTATCTTGCATGTATGGAGAAATCATAGAAACTTTCAAACTTAGACTTATGATACTCTAACCAGAAGGTCATTTTTTTTTTATATCCATGCTTGTGATTGTGCTCAACAAAGAATGAAAATTCAGTATGTTCAAACCAAGTTTCTACAGAAAAAAGTCAGATGGGTTGGCTTCCAAAAGCTCTCTGCTGTCAAAACCCAAGTCCAACTTCGGTGCAATTCTGCTGATTGTAACAGACTTAAAATATACAATTGCTTCTTAAAAACTGAGATATTAAAAAGTTTCAATGGATTTGAATTAAAATTCATTATAAGACTTCATTTAATAGAAAGTGCTCAGTAAGATGAGTCTAATCTCTTCTTGGCCTCTTTTTATTGTTATTTTACATTATTTGAAGTGGGAACTTGAAGTACTTGTTTTAATGGATAGAGAGATTGTCGAGTTTCACTTAAACTTTTCTAAGTACTTTTAAAACCTCCATTAAAAAGCTATTTTTGTAATTTCTTACAGTACTATGCTTCTCCAAATCACAAAAGAAATCACTGCCTCCTACACTAGCAGCAATAAAAAAGGTTTTGCATTTTGCAGACACTAGGGATTGATCTTTATAGCAACTCATGGAGATACGTATGCTAATATGCCCCTGTTTTACAATAGAGAGCTGAAACAAAGGAAAAGGGACAAGAAAAAAGGGTATTGGTGATGGAGCCGAGACAAGACCCTGCACTCAGTTTTTTATTCATCCCATCCCTGCTCTCCTCAAATCTTTAAGGGAAATTATTTTCTTTATCCTTATTGATGACAGCATTCTAAAAGGTATCTGCCTCTGCAAAGATGCTGAATAATTTCTTCTATGGAGAATTACAGTGGAATTTATGTGCATTGGAGATACTTCCAAGTGGTGAATGCCCTGGACTGTGCTTTTCTTTCCCCTGGCTTCAGCTATGTGTGAACTCAGAGTACATGCATGGATTTTTCTGTGATGGTTTTTCTGGGCTCATTTATGGTCTGCATTCTCTTTCACTTGGTATTTCTTTTATAAATTGTATATAGCTTCTAGAAGTGTGACAGAGGGGTGAAGTTCCTACTAATCTGTGATTGTAGAGAATCAAGGCATGTACTCCCTTTCTCTTAACTTGTAGAGGTTTTTTTCTAAAATATTTTGGCTCGTCACAACATGACATAAAATTCGTTTTACCATCTAACACCACAATTTCATTGTAAAGAAACAACCTAAGTAGAGTTATTAGACAACATTATCTACTTAATAATGGACAGAGTCCTGTCAGGAGCATTATCAGAATGAGTACAAATGATGTAGGTGTGATTATACTGGTGTATCACCTTGCTCCAGCACTAGTGCAAGGCACACCTCCAGCTGCAGCACTTACATATTGTATTAGACAGGACCATAATTTTCAAACGGCAGACATATTTTGCATACACTTCCTTTTATATCTCATAGACCTCCAGAATATTCATGGTAGATGAGGAACAGGCTTTACACCTGTATGGCTTTACACTGTGCTTTACTTGGGTCAACAGTTCACCCTGAGAATGAAACTAGGATTTGTGTGACCAAATAGTGGTTTGGTCTCAGAATTGGTAAGATTTGCATTTGGACAGCTACAGATTTTGATATTTTATTCTGAGCTGGTTTTCTGGGTTGTCTTAGTAATCAATGAAGAGAAAAAGGCCTGCTATGTCGATGGAGTATATTTGACATCTAAAATGATGCAAATCAATCACATTGTAAAACCACTTATTTCTTTCCACTAGTAATAAAGGAATTATAAGGTGACTCAGATTTAGATATTTACATTCAAGGTATTAAGGTTTTGTGTCCTGGGAAAACCCAGGACACTTATATAGGGGGTATAAAAATACCAGAAATTGTCCAGCAGAGTTAAAACATGTAATGATTTACTATTAAATATCCCTTGAGAGTTAAGGAAGGTAAAGGAATACTTCCAGAGTGTCAAGGCTTTCCTGATGAAACATTAGAAGAACATCACATAAAGTCAGAGGTTCATGCAACAGGGAATAAATTAAACCATAACAAAATAAACCATCAAGAATCCACATGCAACAGCAATGGGAAATCAAGGGTTGTATGGGCAGTAATGAGAACAATGTCAGTGTTTCCTCCAGACTTTAAATTTTGCCTTGAAGTTAGGAAAATTGCTAAGAAGAAATGTTATTTAAGTTATCTAAATTTCAAGACGCTTTTCAAAACAAATTGGGCATAATAGATAAAATCATTTATGTGCATGTGTGTTCCTGAAAGGCAGCCTTTTTTGTGTTCTGTTGCTACTGATACAAAGCAGCCTTAATCTTTATAAGACAATTGAAGGCAAGCATTTATGACTAAGCTGGTTTGTGGCCACAGAAATCTTTGGCTCATTGATTTCCCCTGAATATTCTGTCCTGTGGTGATTTCCATGTACAGTAATTTCACGACTATAAGGTGCACCCTTTTGACTAAAATTTTGGTCCGAACCCGGAAGTGCGCCTTATAGTCCAGTGCGCCTTATATAATGTACAAAGTTGCGAGCTGCGAGCCGAGTTGGGAACCATGGGAGCCGTGGCTGCTGGGTGGGGAGAAGCGTAGGGAAGTGGCGTAGCCGCCAACTGCGGGGAAGCGGCGAGAAGTGGCAAGAAGTGCCGCAGCCACTGGCCGGGGGGAAGTCGAGACGCAGTGTGGCCGCATAGTGGAAGCTGGGAGCCGTGAGCCGTGCCAGCCGGTGCCGGGGGCGGGCAGGAGTGCCAGGGCCTGCTGCACAGGGAGGGCGCCTGGGGCTGCATTTAAAGGCTACACCGATCTTTGAAAAATGTTTGCAAATTGAGCACCTGCCAGTAATTCATTATTTTGTTATGTGCCGCGCGGCTCCTCACTGCAAAAAAATAGTTGCGGAATTTGCCAACTCCCAGAGGTGCGCCTTATAGTCCGGTGCGCCTTATATGATCTACAAAGTTGCGAAATTTGCCGACTCCCGGGGGGTGCACCTTATAGTCCGGTGCGCCTTATGGTCGTGAAATTACTGTATATTCTCATTGGCATGACCAAAGCCAGACTGGGCCTGTACCATCTCCTAAGTTTGTTCATGCTTTGCTAACCTACTGCTTTTATTGATATGACAGATTTACAAGGTTATCGTATGCTAGCTGGTAGATGAAAGACTGTCAAATGAGGTGAGGTAGCATGAAGGGCCTGAATCAGTCACGTGATGCTCAAAGCCAGATACTTGGGAATGATTTCAGAACAGATGCCAACACTGGCTGACTATTCCTCTGTGAGGTCACATCTCTGGCTTCTTGTCTGGTCAACTCCATACCTTCTTTCTGATTTGGAAATGCATAGAGATTTGGAACTGAAAATATGGTGTAGTGAGACATCCAAGCCATTCTAGCATTACATGGTGCTGCCATGTTGGGCTATTGAAGACTGTTTAGCACTCACTGGAATAAACCCTTATATTGCACAAATGAAATCTGAATTACGAACAAGTGTTTAAAAATCCAGTTATTTGACAAGAAGGGATAATAAGGAAGGTACTGAGAATTTAGCTGTAATGTGGGGTTTATGTTAAAAGATCTGAAATATAACTGTTGAATGATGCTGTCTCTAATTGTTACCTCAGAAACCAGCTTTTTCCTCTTAAGTTACATTTTTTAAACTCATTGCTTGTCATTCATTTCAAACTGTAGATGCTAAAAAAAAGATTGTCTTTTTCTATTCTTATTTCTGTATGTCAGTATTCTGGGACAATCAGAGTGGTTCCCAAATCTTTTTTTTTCTGGTTCTGCCAGTGCCTCTTCCTGCTGTAATCTGTGCACCACACAATGTTTTAAGTTCCTCATATTTCCTTCTGTATTTGTCATTTGTTCATTCTGAATCTCTTGCCCAGTATTTTTACACTGAACAGCCTCCCAATACACGTTGCACTTCAGCTCTTTCACACGGAATTAAAATTCTGACCATTTAATTAATGATGACTTAACCAAACTATTTATTTATTGTACTTCTATCTTCTGTGTTTCATTTTTTGACCTGTGTGTTATAAAAAAGGTACTGACTGTCTTTCACTGCCTGTTTGGGTGGGGTTTTGCAAACTGTACAATGTTAAGGCTGTCCTGCAATAATAAACATTAGTGCTGATTGAATTATTTAGCATTAACACAATTGCTTCACTCTCCTCTTTTATCATGGGCAGTGAAGCAAGTCCTGCACACCCCCCAAGCTTGCTGTTTTCTTGTTGCAGTTGTAGTCTATTTTGAGGCTCAGAGGGGACAGTGTACAAGCTTAAGCTCTCACTGGCACCAAGGACCATCCTTGCTATGCAGTGCGGTTGAATATTTTCTGATCTCTACAGCCCTGGAGAGACCTCTCTGTCAAATGGGTCAATGCTATGGAGAAGGTTGAATCCCTTTTACTGAGATTTTAATCAGTGCTCCACCAGACTATACAAAAGAAACTAAAATTAGGAGATTTACAGGAATACAGCAGGGGCATGACCACAGCAATCTGCTAGCCAGTTCTAAATGCTATAGTTTTATAACACTGTTAAAGGAAGTTGCAGGACATAGCATCGGCTGAATTAACCTAGCTGTAAATTTTATCTGTGCAGAGTTGCATGAGATGGGCTTTGGTGAATATGGTCCTTCCTCTGCGGTTAAACCACATCTTTGCACCTGCTCTTAGTAATGAAGAACAGGTGCTGGTGACATACATTCACTGCAACATGGTAACGTAGGGCAGACTTGTCAGAGAAAACTCAGATTGGCATTAGAAATTTTGATTAGTTCAATAAAATTAATTTCTAAAAACATAATACATTTCAGAATAAGGTGTGCAAATGCAGAAAATGAACAACTCATTTTTGGAAGAGTACCTTGTATTTAAATAAAAATGAATTCTAAAACTCAGCAGTAGCACAGAAAAATGTACTCACTTCACTGCATTAACTCATGGACAGTTCATTAATGAACATTACCAGGCAGCAAAACATGTCAACATTAGAGAAGCACTCAGTGTGCCATCCATGTAGCTACAGCTTGTGAACCTCTGTGCAAAGTGTCCTATCAGCACTAGTACTGATAAAGTCAGAAAAAACATTTCATTACTGGTGATGTTAGAGCCAAGATATTTTTAAAAGAAAGTTCACACACACTTTTGTAATAATTTAACTTCAACCTTATCAAAACTTCTTTGACAGTGTGAGAATTATCATCCCACAACCCTTACAGCAGTATTTGTGTGAAAAATAGTGTACAGATCAAGCCCACAAACCAGTAAATTTGCAGGAACCCTTTAAAAGATTTCAGAGAACTCCCACTCATTGTGTTGTAGCACTAGTAGCTGCTGCTGTGGTTTCAGTTCACTTATAAACATTTAATCCAGCCCCCAGCATCATTGCATGAGGTCACTTGAGAGAAAAATTGAATTATTCATTGTATTTTAAAAAATTTTTGAACTCCAAATGTTTAAGAGTTCACAATCTATTTTATATAATGTACTGAATTACTTCAGAGAGCGGTGTTGATTTTGTTCTTGGGGTTCTGCTGCTGTCCATAAAGCATTTAGGCAGTGTTTTTGTAGTATATGATGTCAGAAATATAATCCCTTGAGTGAATGATATACATTTGTATTCATGCCAGGTCATCTTATTACCCTGAGGTTTTTACTCAATCCACTTGCTTCCACCAGCTGATACATTTTTGAACTCTGTGCACTTTTCTTCAGTAACACCCATATCTCAGCTAAGGAGAAAGTCCCAGGACTGAGGTGTGACATCGTGATAGTATGAGAAGAGTGTTAAAAGTTCAGTCTCATTCCTTCTGATCCTAATAACTGTTTATGACAGCCTGTACTATTTTTCTTTCTGATGTGGAAAACCCTAGTTAAAGTGAGTTAAATTTTCTGAGACTGAATGTTCCTTTGCTTTTAAAAAATATTCAAGAGGATACTTTTGTGTCCATCTGAAGCACTGCACTGTTTAAAACATAGCCCTTCTAAGTGAGCTGCTTTGAATTTCCTATCACTGTTGAGTTCCCCAAAGTAAAAGTACTTTATGGGAGAAGGAGAGACAAGTGTGTTTTGGTGGTAAGGACCATTGTCTTTCTAGGGAAAGAACTTGAATTGTATTCACCAATAATTCAAATTCAGTGAGCAAGAAATTGGGAAGAATTACTTGAAACTCACTTTTCAGTATTTTTCATTGGCTTCAATAGAGAATGCATTTGAGATAGAGTAGGTAGGTAGTTTTCTATGCTTTTCTGCTAGTCTAGGAACCACAATTATTAAAATATTACACCTCTCACTATGTGTGTTTATTTTGTATTTACATCTGGCAATGATTATACACTGAAGACTGGCACCCAATCCATCCACCCATTTTGCAGGGCTCAGTTTGGTGGGAAGAAACTTATGTGGGGACGGGCTGAGGATTTCAGCTGGTGAGATTTAGTAATTTTCCTCTCTTCTGGATGAAACTCTCACCCACATTTAACTCCTGTAAAGTTAGTTCTTTTGCATTGCTGAGCTTCTTCCCTTGGCTGACAGCTTCATTGTTCCAAGGGAACAGAGCTGTCAGAAAAGGTCATCACTGCAGAGGGGATGGAAGTCTCTCAAGTACCTAAAGCCAGTCCCACAGAGAGTTTTGAGGACCATGGCAATAACCTCCACCTGGACTCTGAAATCGTGAGGGAGCCTGTTCAGAGACCAGTGTGGCAGAATGATGCATTCACAGTGGCTTGTGTTGCTAAGCAGACAAGCAGCTGCTTTTGTAGCAGTGGGAGTTCTTTTCACATTATGTATTTTTCAGTCTTGGATACTATGAGATGCAGTAATCAATCTGGAGGTCATACATTTGTGGATCCCTGCTGCCAAGTCCCTGTCTGATAGATTCTGAAGAGAAGTATATTTTACAGTACTTCATTCAACAATAAGTTGATGTTTAGTTAAGGTGGCAGATTTTCTTCATTTCTTCTTGGTCTTTTTTGGGAGTGAAGAGGAAGAAGTAGTAGTTTGGCAGGATTTAGGAGTAGTTCTTGTATTCCATCTATGCCATACATCTTCAGTTTTCATGGGTACAGATTGAGGTTTATGAGTTCCCCACTTTGCTCATAGGATGGCAGCTGTTGACTATATGGTTAAGAATTTCCTATTAAGAACTGCAGCTCAATTTCTCTCTCTTTTCATGTTTCGGTAACTAAGAGCAAATGTAATGCCTACAGACTGTCTGTAATGTGATTGTTTTCTGTGCTTCTCCAGTGTGTTCTTTAGCTTTTAATTTCCATGAGAATAACAACTAAAAAGTATTTATAATAAAGCAATTGGTGCTTTGAGAAAAAAAAATATGTATCCTTTTTCACCAGCGTGTCTGACAGCTAGACTAACTACTCTGTGCAAACAGTTTTTGTGTCATACTCTTGAAATATTTTTAGACACAGCAGTTAACTAGACCTTGAAGGATTATTCAAAACCATGTTTCTGCAGAGAATGTATAGATACTGAATAGAAGGAAGAAAACACACTACTATCACCTCTGACATTACTGTGGCATTTTATGCATATTCCTTCACTGGCTTCTGTTGATAACAATAAGTGAATCACTTATTTTCAAGTATTTGTGCACTTTACTGACTTTTATAGGCAGCCTACCAACCTTTCATTCATCGTAAATGTTAAAATACAGGAGACAGAACTTTTTGTGAAGAATGCTGATTAGAAAGGACATGGAAATTCATGGTAAGGAATATGTCTCCTGTGCTATGTTCAGCAAGCCAACTTGCTAACTTAAACATTTCACTCCAGCACCTATGTACTAATGATTACTGCCTGTGCTTATAACTAAGAGCAGTTACAAGCAATGCACGTAACATTTTCACTTTCATCTGGTAGTATGTTGCAAGTATATTTTGAAAAACAAGAACATGGGAATAAGAAAACCTAGCCACAGCACAGCCATGGGTGTTAAATTAGTTATACAAGTCACCCCATTGCATCTTGGTATATCATAATTCTGCTGCATTCTCTTGCCTTGAGTGCAAAGAAAAAGCTTGGAGACAATTAACTGCATCTACTGACGAATTCAGTAATAAGCTCAGAAGAATAATAAAACTGTGTTTAAGTCAATAGCTTAAAGGAAACAGCTGTGCAAGAGCAATGGTTTTGAAACAGGGTGTATCTTGACAGAAGCTCAGATCCCATATATTTCAACCTTGTTCATTTGTCAACATAAAGGCAAGATAAAACCTTGTGGGATTAAGTAAACTCCACAGCTAAAAATATAGTTTGACACTACTTGTAGACACATGACAAGTCTACAAAGATAAGATATAGATAGCCTTTTCATCTAGAAAAGAATATGCTTTTAAGGAGGGTGAATGCTTTTATTGAATTTAGATTCAGCAGTGTAGTATTAGTACCTTCAAGTAATTTTAACCAGATGTTGCATTTTTCTTCTTTTCAGAATTTGCAAATACAGATGGTAAGGAAATCATGTATGAAATACTTCTAAATAGAACCTTTAATTAATATTTAGAAACTATTTTGCAGTTGGCATGATTTCTAAAACAGTTTATCTAAATTTTTTAACTGTGTCCTATTATTGGAATTTAATTTTGTTAATGAAGATTTTCTTTAGTTTTAAGTTCTATATTTCATATGTACTTTCCAGGAACTTTGTAGCACACATGATCCTAAATTGAGCATGCCATCCCCATTGATGCCAGTTGTGCTATATGCATTAGATATTAATGAGGAGCAGTGACAGGCACCCGGAGTGTCAGATCTGTAATTTGTGTCAAACAAGTCTGATGAGAGTGCAATAAAATGTGACTGGAAAATCTTGTGAAGGACAAGAATGCAGGCAGAACAGTAAAGTCTAGGCTGAATTCTATTCTCTTTTAGGTAGGTCCTTCTTACCATACAATCACATTAATGGATTTGCCCTAGTCTGTGCAATGAGAGCAGAATTCAGCCCTTTCATCCTTTTTCATACTAGCTTTCCACTGGTTTTGGCAAGATGCAGTTCCTGAGTCAGAACTGCTGTTAACCTTCAAAATGAGAAGAAGGTATTTTGCGACCCCATGTGAATCACAAACTTCTCCATTTTTGTTTTTGTTTGGAAAAGACATTTCTATTGCCATGTGTAGAACAGCTGAGACTTTTCTTCCACATCAAACATGAAAAAGTTAGCTTTGCAAAGGTCAATTCCAAAGAGATATATTGTACTTTTCATGCACGTGCAACATTCTGGATTTTCCTGGGAAGATTCTCACACTAGTTCACCCTCCAGTAGGTGTCTGGATGGTAAACCATACTTGCATTATCTGCTGCATTTGCAGTATATTATTACCAACATCCCAACGAACTAAAAAAAATATGTTGTCCTTGGCAAGCCATAGCTACCTCACCAGTCCAGGCATGTGAACCTGAGTGATCTTAGAGGAATGATGTTTGCACATTTGTAACTGGAGCTGCAGGTGTAAAAATTACACTTTTTGTCTGGCAGATGGTTAGCAAATTGATATGATGGTGATACCTTGAAGAGGTGATCAAACAACATTGCTGTTTATCAGTCTGAATACTGAGAGCTGAGTCAGAGCTTGAGGAAATGTAGAAGCAGAAAAGTACAAATGTAGTTTGAAGCTTTTACTGTCCTCTCATGCCCAAGTCTCCGAGTAGGGATCTGGGCCAAGAAATACTGTTAGCTTAGAAAATTATTTTAAATGGAAGTCACATTAGACTGTTTTTCACACAGAAAACAAACAGACAAAGCTGTCTGCAAAGACAGTTCCAGAAAAAAGAAAGCGTTTCCAAAATATGCCCATAATTTGATATTTACTGTGATGAAAAAGCAACGAAATTTCCCATGTAGCAAACTGGTAGAGCTGTCTGAGGAAGTGCCTTTGAATTCAAAGAACTTCAATTAAATAGACTTTGTTCATTTGCTTTCCTTAACATTTCTATGTTATCTGTTTGGTTTCGGCTGGGGGTTGTGTGTGGATTTTTTGTCTGTTTTGGTTTTGTTCGGTTTTTGTCTTTTTTAGTTTGTTTTGTTTTGTTTTGGTTTGATTTTTGTTCTTTTTGGTTTTTTTTTTAACCTGCAGGATAAATGCAGCATGTTCTTACTGTTAGGAAGATGTGGAGGCCAAACAAAGGTCTAGAAATGAAGACGGTTATGGCTATACAGAACTTTCTTAAACTGCCTCTTCAGTGTTCTTTTACCACCCATCTGTTTCAAATATTACAACCAGAGATGAGTCAGTCACATGAACCTCCTCCTTCAGCTTCAGTACATAGTGGGACAGCTTAAAATGGTGCCAAAAGCTTTGTTATTTTGGTCTCAGGAAGCTAACTATAGATTTTAAAGCCCCCAATTTTATTCATAAATGGAAAATTTTCATGAAACAATGTAAGCTATAGGAATCTCTTGCTAGTTGTATTCCAACTAACAATCGATTCCTAATTATTGTGCCATAATATTTATTGTTGGATTTCTAATTTATAGGGCAGTTAATGAGAAAGGAGCGTAGTCAGAAACCACAGGACTCATTTTCAAGATGGAATTTTGTTGCTATCTTGTTACAAAAAAGAAAGAAAATATGTTGCCAGTTACTTACCTATAAATCTTCTAAAAACTGCTAAAATAATTATGATTAATGATATTTTTCTAAAGGGTGACACATTTCTGTAATGACAACATGTATGGTGCTAATAAAAATAGTGCAAGAATTTAAAAACCAGAAACTTCTTGGATCAAAAAAATATAGGCTCTAGAATGTGAAAGAAGACACACTCAAACTAATCAGATAGTCAAACAACAGTTAGAAAAGCAAGAATGACCAGAGGCAAAAGGTATTTTAGCTCTATTTCAGTATCTTCCTACAGCAGAATGAATGTGAAATAATATAGTAAGGGCAGCCATATGTATGCTGTCTGTGCTGACTGGGCATTCTGCTGTAAAAATAGTATAGATGTGCAAATACCATATATTTAGAATGTCATATAACAATTTTGGGAGAGAAATGCCCTTCATAAATAGCGCCCTTCAGAAATATGCTGTTTAGTGCTCAAATGAGGACTTTTGTGATGCTGTGACTTAAAAAAAAGGTAAATATGCCTTGGTTTGCTTGCGTATGCCCTTTTACCTGATACTGATTTTTTCCACTTGAAGTACTTGGTTCTTTGCTTCAGTAACATTTCTGAAGCAACAGTGTCTTCAGCTCCTCATCAGTCTCCTTTCTAGAAGCATTTTCTTATTACCCATTTCTGTTTTCTATCACTTTGAATTTATTTTGCAACTGTAAATCACAGTGGAGTTGTGGCAGTGTAGGGGCAATGCAGATTACCAGAAAGTTGGCATACTTTGAGCTTTCTCATTGACTCTCATAGAATGTTTTTAGATCATTTTGTGTAACCAGAAGAAAAACCCACTGAGGACAAAAATAATCTCCGAGGTTGTAAACAAAAAATCTTAAGCCTTGAGATCCTTTGTTTATTTATTAGGTAATGTTCTTTCATGATAGGAATGGGAAGATACTCAGTGAGACAAATGTGAGGAGGGCACGCTGCTGGGAGGCAGGTGGCAAGCAGGACAATAAGAGGGTGGTAGATGGAGACTTCCCTGCCTTAGAGACTGGGGCAAGAGCTTGAGCCTGGGAATGTGGACTGCATTTGACTTCGCACTCTGTAAACTGCTGCTCACACAAAAGTCTTTGTGGCACTGGGACCTATGGCCTAGTTTAATTCTTTCAGGGTGTTAGTCCTTGCCTTGCTCATAAGAGCACTGAAGACAGAAAGGCAAAAATATCTCTTCTTATGTATAAATTAATATTTTTGTACTTGAATGTGTAGTCACTAAAAAGTGACTACCACTTTTAAGTGTGCTATTAAAAATTCACCATTAAAATACACTAATCTTTAATGTAATTTGTTAAACTTTAATCCACCAAGTAATTTATTTTTCCAAAAACCTCCATCCTCCTTTTTCTCCATGTAAGAGGACTTAATATAAGTATCTGACAGAGGAACTATGCATATATGTAGATACATATATGTAATATATCACACATGAAATCAAACACCCATTTGCTGGTTCTGTTCTACATTGATTGTTACACTGAAACAGCTAACAAATAATAATTTTTCTGATTATTTTAATCAATTGTATGCACCAGGTTGCAAGTAACATCTCTAAATATGTCCTATTTACCATCATTCGTAATTCTTAGATTTTTTTGTTGTTTTGTTTTGGGTTTTGTGGGATTTTTGGTAATTGTGCCAGAAATGAAAAAAAAGTACTAAGAATGGTAGAAATATTACTTTTTAATAGTGACTGTGGCTGTAACTTTTAATACTAGTTGGGCCTAATGAACTGAGCTGAGGAATCTGATTCTGCAGTCACTCCCTCCATTGTGTTATCCCCAACTTGCCTGCAAATTCTGTGTATAAATTGCTTGCAGGATTGTCCCAGATATTTCATAGCCTTATTTTTGTATTGAAAATGATTGATAGTAGACACATCTGTGTGGAAATCCAGGGATAGGTAGCAATACTGGAGTCAAGAGCTGTTCAAATTTACGTCCAACATTATTGGAACCCAAAAATTTCATGGCCACTGGGGTGGGCGAAGATACATCACCAGAGGTATCTGACACAGAAAACCTTCATCCAACAGTGATAATCTCCTTTCTGTTTGTACACCAGTACAGAAGAAGCCCCAGTGAATCAACAGTTGATAGAACATCAATCAGAGCAAAGAAAAACTCAAGTCTTCTCCAGCTAAACTAAATTTAATTGCTGACCTCTGAATACAATATTACAACACAGTTTAACTTATTAGCCTAAATATAGTTTAACTTCTTCGCCTATTAACTGGAATTAAATATCCACATGAAAAATCAGTTTACTTTCAATACTTTTCATTTGGTATGGGAAAAAAAAAAGTAACAAATCAATATTTGCAAACCCAGCATAAGAAGCACAAGCGTGCATAGTGCATAGATATCAGGCCTGGGTCATAAAAATGAAAGCAATGTTTTGTGGCCCTTCATCAAAATAAATCTGCCTGCATCCCAGTAGGCCAAAGCACATTAGATCAGCTGCCTGTGCACCAAAGCTGTGTGTGGATGGCATTGTAGTCCACTGAGGAGACACACTGCCTTGTATTGATACCAGTTTGGAGTTTTCCTTGCTGGGCAAGGTTCCATAGCAGACCAAAGGTTTTTGAAGGCTCATATAAAGTCTCTTCACATGTTTATCCAATGAGATAGGAAAGCTTATAAATCACTAAGCAATTAACCATTACTCCTCTCTGTTTCTTCAGCACTGGGTTCTGTGTGTTTTGAAGATATCTTAATTACTCATGAAAGTGAAAAATCTACAGACTACTCCAATTAAGAGTATTTTATATTTAATAACTTCAGTTAGTATGTAATTTCTACCTGTCTCTCAAGCATATGATAATGCTGGGGTCTTAGATGTGAACTTTCAGCTCCTGGAAGTTGTGTCTGGTGTGCCTTGACTTGGTTCTTGTCCTGTGGGTTGGTATTTTGTCTTACTTGAACAGCTGTTTGCATTGCCTTTCAAATACTTCAGGAATTAATATTCAAACTGAGATGTCCTATGAAATATTCTAGTATCTGGTTTAAAGCTGTAGTTTTCTTTAATCTAGGGATAATCTACCTGTCAGTGTCAATCTTTCTTTCTTTTGAAGGAAGTGTAAGCAACTCTGAATTGGAACATCATTCTTTTGCAACTATACATTACTATGTCAATTTCCTAAGCTAATTTCAACTCATATTCTCATTTTTAGTATTTTATCTTTTCCATACTTCTCACTCTCTGTCTCCCATCTCACTCTCTTTCTAGAATCTCTTTCAGTCATCTTTGACTGTCTATTTTCTTGTTTCATTTTCCTATAAAAAAATGAAAAAAAGTTTTCAAAGCTGATAATGGTCTTTATTAAACTCTGGGTTTGCATAGGACTGAGGAAGCACTGTTGTAAACTAAAATGCCTGTATATACTGTATTTTTACATGAGAAATGCTTTATACTAGACCTAAGGTCATACCAATTTTAGCTAATCTAGAACTGTGATCATATTTCATTATTCATCTGTTATAAATGTTTTTGCCAATATACAGAGAGGAACTGCAATTTTAATAAAAGTGTTTACAAACCTTCCTAGTCTTCAAGCATATATAGATAAAGTTTATATGCTTATATAAATAAACCTTAAAAATTCTGTTCCAATTTTTCAGCCAAATGACATGGACATTTTCATGACATCCCTGCTTATGTGACAAAAGAAATCAGGGAATGTGTATTTCAGCTTTATGCATTATACATACACTGAACATCACCACTTACATTTGTCATTTGTGCCTGAAGTGTTGCCACATTAATTCGGCTGGGTAGTAGTTAAACCAGCAGTATGCCTTCTAGGTTAATGTGCACCTGGGCTAAAATGCAAGTGCATCAGCACCAGCTTAGTTTTCAACAGACTTGTCTTTCAAACTGGAATCAGAGTGGAATTGCCAGGTACAATGTCACAGTGCTCTTGTACAAATGGGCTACATAGTCCTGGGCAGAGAAGTTTTAAATATATGTTTTTGAGCAAGGACTAATGATTAACAGAGAGAATTCAGAGGCATCAAAACTGTAGTTTAAGGACTGGTTTAAAGATGACCTAATGTAGTCAAGGCAGCAAGGGTAAAAATTCAGTAAAGCAGAACATACACATTTGACAGAGAGGTGATATAATTTAAAGTAAATCAGCTATAAATTTATCAGATATAAATTTACTTCAACAATTGCAGTAGTGGATATCCAGTAACTATAGTATCTTTATCTTTTCCCAGTTAAAGTGAATTTTTTGTCTCATATCACTTGAGAATATGTAGTTACTATTTGAGAGCACTAATAATCTAACTGCATTTTTGCCTTCTCTTTGCAGTTGTAAGGTAAAGATACAATTTTAAGTCCTTCTGTTTATGCTTAGTCATTGAGCTTTTGTTTCTCATTTATCAAAAAATATTCTAGCAGATATTAAGAAAATATGATGTGGGTTCTGGAGGGCAGATTTACATTTTCCCAAAATATGGTGATTCCCTCCTTGTGCTAAGAGAGAAAGGCAAAGAGCTGGAGCTCAGCCAAATGGTCTACTCAGAAAAGCCCAAATGATAATGCTCCTGGGTTATGTTAATATCATAAGGGAGACATATATAAACATAGCATTAATAGACTAAAGGTGATTTCAGAGTGTACATCAAAGCTAGTTCACATAAATATAATCTGCATTTCATTTCCTGAGAACTCTGGGAGAAAAATCAGAACTACTTCGTCCAAAAAATGAATACAACACCTAATCTGGCTGAATACAAGAGGTGACTTAACAAAAAAGTCAGAAGATAAGGGATTAATATTTTACTAAACACAGTCTTTTGTTTTTTAGAGGTAAAAACGTTAAAGCTTAAAACACAATAAGGCAGTCTTGTTGTATATTCTTCAAGGCATTATACTAAATTTAAAACAGCTTAGCAGCTTCATTGGAAGCTGCTTACCATCGTTATTAGTAGAGAATTTGCAGGTGTTGGAGAACATTCATTGTTGTTTTGTAAGAAAGGAAGAAAGAATTTAAGATACTAAGATACCCTTCTAAAATTATGGCATGAGAAATGGACAAAGCCTAAGTAAGATGTTGAGAAGTCAACTGGTTTTCAACTAAATACCAGCCAGACAATTTTCAACAGAAGGTGCATGGTCTTAAGCAAAACACTGATTAAAATGCTTAATCAAGTAAGCTGAGATGACAAACAAGACCAGCTGTAGAACAAAGATTGTACCGTATCAGCTGTGCACACAGTATGGCTCAGCCTTGAGAAGTGTCCACATGGGAAGTAGTAATTGACCAAAAATTGTTGTTCAAAGGAGAATCTGATAAAAAAATCTGCTTTATACCATGTTGATAAAGCAGCAGTTTTTAATTTGCAACATCTGAACATTTAAGAAAACTAACTTTCCCTTTCATGTGAAGTTGGTCTCCTTGAGCTTTTTCTCCTTTGTTCTTTTTTGAAAGAATGTATTGGTTTTTGCTAGTGTTTCTTATAAATATGTATAAGGCAAGAGTATTTTTAATGAGTGACCATTAGGTGATTTCCCATGGTCTTGTGTGTAGACAGTAGATAAAAAAAGCCCATGTCTAACTAATGGCAAATAACTGTGCAGCCATGATCTAATGTTGCTTGTTTTCTTCTAATGACATCAATCTTGCTTACCCATGGGATGAATGTTTGCAGATGGATAGTCATACATATGAAGACAAAAACAAAACTTAAAAAAAATCTTGATTATTTTTTAATATGAGAGATATTAAATTTCAAATGAAAGTATACGAGGGTCTGAAAAACAACTGCATTTTAAGGGTAATGTTCTCAAACACTATCTTAAAAGTGGAAGAAATTTCTTTCCATTCTCTTTGAATATTCTCTTTGCCCAGAGGTCCTGGTATTCTTTCACTTCTTATTGAACAAAACCAACAAAAGTAAGAAGTTCTGCCTAACTAAGCATTTTGGCTAAAGACTGCTATTTTCTATAGCCTAGGGCATGTAAGAACCAATGTTACTACCAATCATTTCTAGCAATCCTTGACTTCCCAGTCTGCAAAACCTCTTATCTACTTACTGTCAAATTGGCTGTGGAACGTATTTCAGCACAAGTCCAGAAGGGAGTGTTAAATTCTGTCCCTAGAGATACTGCAATTTCTCTCAGCTCTCTTTTTGCTGTACCTCCTTTTCTGAAATCCTCTCCAGCAACCCAACAAGTACTTAAGAATTCTTCACAAACCCTTATCCCCTGTGTGTCTTCAATATTCTTCCCAAACAAGGATCAGTGTGAAACGTTTTCAGTTGTATCCATTAATGTTTAATGACCAGCTTCCCCTTTGGTGCTTACTGTACAAAAAATATCAATATTTGGAGCTGTTAAGATCTGTAATATTTTTTCTTGACTCTGTAGTAGCAGCAATTTTATCTGAAAGCCAAAGTGGAGTTTTGTGTGATATAAGAGTGTCTTATGCTCTGCTTTATTTCAAGGCATCAAATTTGGTGGAAAGTCTACAAAAACATGAACCTTAAAACCTGAATGAAAAGAAAATGAAACATAATGGAAATATCTTTCTTGATTTGATATATCTGAGTTGAGCCAATCATACAATTTTAACGGAATAGCAGTGTCACTTGAAATCCTCAGGGCCTTCAATATTATGATTTTTTAATAGAGACAGCTTCATTTATTATCTCAATTTTTTGAATATTTAATCCCAAAATTTCCCTATTCAGGCAGTATGGACATTCATTTTGTGTTCTTCTTTTGGCGCTGAGAATTCCTTGAAACATGCCTATAGAGTTTAGTTGCAGCAGACCTCTCGTTAGGGGTAGAAATGAGCCAAGCTACAGATTCTCTTTCAACAACATGAAGAGGATCCTGGTTTATTCTTCTTCACAGCTCAGCCATCCTGACTGACTGCAGCAAGCTCCTGCTGCAGGGTCCAACTGCAGACTCTGGCTGCTGGCTGTTTCCTGCTGGACTGTGACTGCAAGGGTTGGTTTGCAGACTCTGAGCACAGCTTTCACCCAGCTCAGCTGTGACTGCAGGCTCCAACAGCAGCCCTGACTCCATCAGACCCAGTCTGACCTCACAGCAGATCTTTTACTGCAGTAACTCTCTTCCTTGTTTTGTTCTTCTTTGTGCCTCTCTGGATCACTCCTTCCTCTGGCCTCCTCTACCTCCAATATCCCCTTCCTCCAGGATCCCCCAACCAGCCAACCCACCCCTTTTATCACACCTATCTTTCTTAGTCATAGCTGCAACCCATGAAGGGCAAGGCTGTTCTGTTCTTTGGTAATTAGTGAAACTGATTTATCAAAGGCAAGGTTGTCTGCAATCTCTTCTACACATACACTGTTTAAGAGTAATCATTATTTCTCAACTTTCTAATAAGATGCTACATCCTCTTGTGAATTTTTGATGGGTATTTTTACATTTTAATTATAATCTGGGTTGTTAATAAATTGCCTAGGTTTTCTTAAAGAACATAATCCAACAGGAAAAATAATTGACTGACTTTTCAAAACAAAATATTTGTTATTCAGAATAGCAAATGACTTTGCAACAGGGTCTGGAGATTTTCTTCTGTTGAAGTGAAGCTGGTATTAATCACCTTTCACTGAATAACTTCATGCATACTCTTTATTCTGGAAGTAAGACCAAAGTAATTCTTTACCATTTAAAGAGGATTGAACAAAACTGTGGCCATGCTTGCACCTCAAGTGCAGAATTGCACAGGAAATGGGGACAAATAGAAGGATTTATTTGATGGATTACGTTCTCAGTGTGATTGTAGCTTCCATATAAAAAGGTAATTAAAGCAATTAATGATGATGCCTCTAAATCTGTCAAAGGACCAGCAGCTGCACATAAATATTATTCTAATTGTATAATCCCTTACAGTAGATAAAGAAAATATGGGAAAGAGCCAATGAGAGGTTTTTCAAAAGTGCTTCATGAATTTTTTCAGTTTGTTTTCCAGTGAGAGTTTTCATGAGAAACTTGTTTTGTGAAGAACTGTTCTCATTCTCTATTTAGAGTGAAAATATTGTCATGTAGTAGCTGTGTTTGCCTTGAGTGCAGAACAGAAAAGGCCAGGTAAAGGAAGTTTCAAGTTCCCCTTTACTTTGAAATAAAGGTTTCTCATAAAGGAATGAAATGGATTGAAACCAGTCTGAGCTGTCAGTACATCACAGCTTTGAATCAACTGGAAAAGCAGCATGGTGTCAGCAGCATGGAGATGGATTTTCATTTAATTAGGTGCCTTGTTCTGGCAAGAGGAGACAGGCGAGTGTCTCAGCAGAGTGGTCTGTGTGCTTCCCACCCATCGTGGGGACATCCCAGTGTCCAGGTGGTTCTCCTGTGGTTGTGTGCTTGGGTGCAGAGAGGTGGAGGGCAGAGAGCAAATATTAGAGCTTGGAATCACATTCTTCATTCAAATAGATTCATTCATTTTTACTAGGTTCTGCATTATGTAGACACCAGTAGAGAATTTTGAAAGATCTGCTTTTGTAACTTATAGTTACCCTATTTAACGGTTGACCTAGAACAAACTGTGTAAAGTGAAATCAATTCCCAAAAATTAAGTTTAACAAACACCCATTGTATCTCACATTCACTCTTTCATAACAAGATACTCCCTCATCAGTCAATAAGTGGAAGTTAAATAGAGAAGAAAATAGCAACCTCCCAAATAATTCATTAGAAATATGCTATTGTCGCAAAATATTGTCACAAAGGTTGCTTTTTTTGCTTTCTCGCATGCCACAGAATCACACTAACACTGTGTATTCAAGTGTTGGACAAGAGTTATTGAAACATTTTTTGTTTTTGTTTCATCCCCTAACTCACCAAATATAATTAAAAGGTATTTGTGGGAAAGGAGAAGGCATGCAAAAGGCACCAAGTGACATGTGTGTTGTCACTTTTTTCTGAAGAGCAAGAACTTCAAAACTACGATTGTCAGAGCAGCAAATGATGACCTTCTGGCACATCAAAACTTGCACAGACTACACAGACACTGACAGTTTACAACTCTAACTGTGAGTCTCTGAGGGCATTGTGATACAAATAAAAATGATGGCACTGTTCAAGAGTAATAGCTAATGGCCCATCAGAAAGCTGTCTGCATCTGTTAGACCACATGGGTATGTGCAAGTGTTACTGAGAAAATTGTTAGATGGAGATGTTGAAAGAAGACAAGCCTGAAATTAAATTTGATCAGTAGAAACCTTTGTCTTGTGAACCTGTCTGGCATGGGATTCCTTCATGTTTTGGGAACTGATATTTATTCCATACCTAAGCTGCTATTCTGCTCTACACCAGGTACTCTGGTAAACTTCCTGTTTGCAAAGTCCAGAGTCTATAGAGAAATAACTACTCCTTGTCAATATATCCAGAACAGCTGGCAATCTATCCAGAACAGCTCAGCATCTGTGTTCCATTGCACCAAATCAAACCAGAATTTGATCTCAATTTTTCATTGCTGCACACAGGGACCTTCCTGAGTTCTAAATCCTTATGGGACCAGGCAGTTGAACTTGTCTGTGATGGGTACATTCAGACATCAAAATTTTAGGTCAAGACAGTCTCAGAGGATGAACCACAACTTAATTACTGTGTACCACCATTTGGTATATGGCTTCATATATGCTAAAACAAAACCAGTATGATTATGTAATGTGATTGTACAGTTCAAAACTGGGAACCTGCAAATGCTAACGTAAATGAGGAAATGCTTGTATTCCTCCAATATGGATTCAACCTTAATTTTAAAACTGCTACTTGAATTTTTTGTAAAAATTCCCTTTCAGCATGAACTCATTTTCAACCTTCTAGGCTACCTCTATTCTAATCAGGCGCTGGCTCAATTCTTTCTTCAGTGCTTTGGTTTGTAGATAGCTGTACAATATAAGTCATTACATTGATCACATAGGATTAAAGAAAGGATAAGTTGTGAAGAATCTAATTATGCAGCTACGGAAGATGGGGAGACTTGAAGGCTGATATTTTACCTGGGTGTGTCTTTAGAATTAAAGTCAATGGATCATGCTAGAACATTGGCTAAGATATAAACACTGTAAGATCCAAGGCTAAAATAGGCACACTGATTTTACTGCTTTAAGTAATAGTCTGCTGCACAAAAGAAAACCAATGCACCTTTGGCATAATTCCCTAGAGAACTTTGCAGGTTTATTCGCAAAAATACAGAAGCACATCCAGTGCTAGGAAACCTAGGAAAGTTCTTCCGTCTCTGATATTTGCATTGGTTTGCTCTGCTCCCTAGGCTGGGTTACCCTTTTGTGATACAACTTCTCCATTCTCTAAAATCCTTTGCTAGCTTCCCTCCTAGACCTGTCAAAGGAGCTGTAAAGGATTCTCTAAGTATCTTTGAAACAACCTACTGAAACAGCCTATCCTTAGGCCCAGGACATGTGGATACAGCCCTTTCCTATGACAAAACCTCATCTCTTATGAACCATCATATATGTAATTAACTAGGTTAATGACACTTTGGTGAGAAACACTGAAAAATGTAGGAAACTGTGTTGGGCTTCATGTCATCAGACTTCCAGCGCCACCAGTGTGATCATCTAAGCAGGTGCTGGTTTAGAGTGAAGAAAAATAGGTACATCTTTACAACAGAACCTATTTTGAAGTGAATTTCACCCCAGAAATGCTTTTTCTTTTCACTTACTATAAAAAGAATCTACATTGGTTTAGATGTATGTGCCATGTGCACCACACACGGCATGACTTCTGTCTCTGGCCTTTCACCTGAACCACTAAACTCTCTAAATGAGTAACGCAAACTTTCCTGCCATGACAACTTAAAATGGAACTGAGATGAATGTCTTAAATGAAAATCATGATGTGGCTTTATGTCTCACACTTTGTCTGTAATATGTGACATTACCCAGACCTCTGCTTCTGCATTTGTAACAGTAATAAGGAAGCTGTAAAGGAAGGAAAAAAGTCTTCTGAAGTGTGCTGTCAATGATTATATAAACAGCAAGTGTTTGCCACATGGCAGCCAGGATTTTTGTTGCACATATATTGTGATTTGTGTGCACGGTAGGGACTTGAAACATGTAAGGAAACAAAATGGCTCAGTTTAGAGCTTTTCAGCAGAAGCTCTACTTTAAGTGTAAAATTAATCCTAAACAGTTACATTTCCATTTAAAAGAAAATTCTTCTTCTTCTTTTTTTTTTTAATTTTTCAATTTTATACTTGACTTTTAAGAAAAGCAAAATTTATTTTGAGATTATTTCTCCTGGTACTGAAATATAAAGTATAATTTCCAGAATAAGTTGAATCGACGTGAAATCATTGCAGACCAGATTTCTCCTTTTGATATCTAAATTTTTTTACCAGAAATTTATTGTGGGCTAGATGTTGGCTTTGTGAAGCATTAGTCCTAACTGAATTTGGAAATGGAAAGGAAGTGCTGACAGAAGTTACTTTTTTAAAGTTGAATCTAAAGTGTTCATATTTTTAATTGTTCTTGCTGTCTTGTTGAGTTGTTATCCTGGCATGGATTGTGCAGAAACCATCATGACAATATCGGAACCAAATCAAGACATTCTAGCTAAAAAAGAAGAGCCTTGCTGCTTCCTCAGTGGGTGAAGAAATAAATTTGCATGGACCAGTAAAGATGGCAGTAATTCACATAATTCTCCTCCATGTTTATACAGAAGAAGTTTTTAAACTGGTTTTGGTGGATATTCAGGTGTAAGACAGTACACCTGTCCAAATGTTGTAGATTGGGAGAATAAGAGCCCATAAGAGCAGTACTTAGGAAACATGGTGGGAAACATGGAGATGAACAAAATTGTACTGGGAGCCACAAAAGTGAACCATAATATTCTTTATCACTCATATTGGTTACTGAATCGTGACAGCAACTTAATGTTGTTTTTCAGGATTTACTTATTGTTAGAACAGTAAGCATTGGCAAAACAAGAACAATGTTCTGGTTCTCATTAAAATGAGAATACAATAAAGAGTATATTGAAGGGGCCATTTTGTCTCTGTGATTGTTGCTACTTTGAAAATGCAAATATGAAAAGACTTTATTGCAATTAAATTGAAGGAGAAGTAACCTAAAAGAAGCTTCATTTTTCTTTTAGGGTAGAAGTCTACTAAATTAGGAATGTTCCAAAATAGAGGAGATGGACAAAACTTTAAAATGTAGTAGTGAATTTGCAAGTGACTAATATTTAGCTTGAAATATATAATCCCCCCCCACTTATACATCTGTAAGCCTAATTACAAATATTTGCTAAATTTGTTTTCAAACACTTACACATTTTGTTTATTCCAAAATGCAGCAGAAGGAATTGAAATAAATTAACAGTTATTTTAGAAGAATGTGCAAAAAAGTTCTTGACACTTCTGCTCAACTGCCAAAACAATTTCAGAATTAAAAGAGGCATTGCATATTGTCATGTGTAAGCTGTGTAACAGTTGAGACATGATCACAGAATCACAGAATTCTAAGGGTTGGAAGGGACTTCTGGTGATCATCCAAGCCTCTGCCAAAACAGAAGAGGTGACACAGGAATGTGTCCAGGTGGATTTGTCTCTAGAACGGAATTCTTCCAGAGAGGGAGATTCTAGAACGGAATTCTTCCAGAGAGGGAGACTCCACAACCTCCCTGGCCATCCTCTGCTGCAGTTCTCTGCAACCATCAATGTGAAGTTTTTTCTTATGTTGAGGTAGAACTTGTTTCTCAGTTTTTGGCCGTTGCTCCTTGTCCTGTCTCTGGGCACCACTGAAAAGAGTCTGGCACAATCCTCCTGGCCACAAGGATACTGCTAGCTCATAGTCAATTCTCACTCTCCAGGTTCTCCAGGTCCTTCTCCACAGAACCACCTCCAGGAGGTCAGCTCCAGCCTGTGCTGGCACTTGGGGCTATTCCTCCCCAGGTGTAGGATCCTGATTCTCCTTCTCTGAACCTCATTAGGTTTCCTTCTCTCCAGCTCTCCAGCCTATCAAGGTCCCACTGAATGGCAGTCGAGCCTTCAGGTATATCAACCACCCCACACAGTTTCTCACCATCTGCAAACTTGCTGAGGGTACATTCTATCCACACTGCTGATAAAAAATTTAAGACTGGTCCCAGTATTGATCCCTGGGGAGCACCACTGACTACAGGCTTCCAACTGCATCCTACTCAGCTGATCACAACCCTCTGGGTTCTGACACTCAGCCAGTTCTTGATCCACCTCAAGGTCCATCCATCTGACCCACAATTTCTAAGCTTATTCATGATGTTATTATGGGAAACAGAGTCAAAAGCTTTGCTGGAGTTGAGAAATATTACATCAACTATCCTCTCCTCATTGACCCAACCTGGTATGCCATCATAGAAGAGTATCAGGTAGGTCACCATCCACAATTTCCTCCCAGAAATCCAGATGAAAAAAGAATAAAAGAATTTTCCCTATAGGTTACTTTTATACATCAAGTGAAGAACTCCACAGTTTTTACATATCTCAAGGAAGAGAAAAGTGATGGATAAAAACTTTTAATCACTGAGTACTAAATGTTTGCCTAGCTTGGTGTATAATCACTGTGATGTAGTATAGTACTTAAAGACTGAGACATGATAAAGAATTGATGTGCAGTTAGTGGGACACCTATATATAGCTCTCACCTAAAAGCACATAACAGCAAAGCAAGGGGAGTGTATCCCCCCAGCGGTATGCATTAGCTCTCATTGACTTCACACTCTGGCTTCAGAAAACATAATTACTTTAACCTGATTTAGCCCCTGTTTTTTTCTGGAAAAAAACTCACATACTTTTCAGAAACACACAGGCAATGCTCAGTCTTTGCAAAGCTGTTGGTGGATTCTTTTGATGAGGAAGTCAATGTTCATGGTCTTACCATGGGAAACTGCCCTCTGCCCTGTCCTGTTACTAAGGCATCCTTACAATTCCTGAAATATTTTAGAATTTATGATATTCACTCTTATCAATGAAATGCCCCAGTTGCAGGACTGAAAATAATGTTTCTTGTTTAGAGTTTGGGGGGAGTGGAAATACGCAAGTTGTGCATTATTTAGAGGCTGAGTGTCCAGTGATATTAATATAATGCTACTTGTGAATAAGTTTCTGATTTAAAATAAGATATTTAAAATTGCAAAATTATAAAAATTGAAAAAATTAAAATGTCTAATACCTGAATCGTGTATTTGACAGTGGTAGATGTATTTTGGCAAGGGCAGTTATTCAGGGTACTCTGTTTTCCAACAATAACACCGTGATGCCACGTCCTTCTGGCTGAGTAGTTGCACACAAACAGCTTCGTTACTGATACTTAATGTTGGAGTCCTAGTGTCCATTAGACTTTTTGCTACTCATTGTGTTACCAAAATAATACAAAGATATTTCATGTTTCACCATTTGGTTTGTGTTTTCAGGCTTTTCTTGTGAGCTTAGATTCTTCTATCTTCTTTTGAATTCTGGAGGGCTGCTCTTACCCTGCTTTGATGATTTATCCAAGTATGAATAAAGCAATGAAAATGCTGTTAAGGCCTTGTCTCCACTTCATGAATATTGCAGCATAGAACATATTGTGTCCTAAAGCCCAGAGTCCATTTCTTTAGTAAGAAACTGTTTCTGCTGCTGCTTATATGAAGAAGTGCTACTGTTAAACCAACTGATGTACTTTTATGTTTCTACATTTGTAAAATGTGATTTGTCAGATGAAAACAGCCTGGCCAGCAGCCTGTGCCACATCAGTTTTCTGTGGGTTATCTCTTTGTGCTCTGAGGATGGTGGCCTAGTTCCTGCTAGTGAAATATTTTGATGATACTTTGTAGGCATGGCCAAAGTATGAGGTCTTTTTTTAATTTTTTTTTTTTTTTTTAAGGCAAGGTTCACTTGCTGTTAACTTATAATGGAAAAGATACTTTGCCTTGCCTCTGCACTTCCAGTGCAGAGATGCGGAGGTTTCCTCTGCTGGGAAGGACCCTGGGAGGTACAAGGTAGCATCATTTGACATGGGTGTCTACAGAGAGATATAAAGCATGTGCAGAGTGTCCTGAGCAATAGGCTCAATGAATAACTGCATGGAAGGAATAAATGATCCTTAAGGTGTCTTACTGCTCCACTTGGTACATCTCAGGCATCTTTGGTAGCTTGCTCTTTTTTTTTTCTTTTTAAATTTTTTTAAATTTTTTTTTTTAAAGATTTTGGTTTCTGCACTTCTTGTCTGATTAAGTTACTTGCTCTGAATGACATAGAATCCCAGATTCTTTTTCCTATGCCCATGGCAGAGTGGGGTTGGAACCAGAGGATGTCTAAGATCCCTTCCAACCCAAGCCTTTCTGTGGTTTGATGATTGTATCAAACATCAAAACGATCATATCAAAAGGAACAATTTTATTTTTCTGTAACAGAAAAATGGTGATCATAATATTTTGCTATTAATGACAGCAATATATATTTTTAAAATCATTATGAGTTAGCTTCGTAATTAATATAAAGTGACTAACATGAATAGTTGATAAAGTCACATTTTATATGGCAAAATGAAAATTTAGATTCCATAATATGTATATGAAATACTAATTATTAATGGAAATGGAAATTTTGTCACATTTGTGTAACTTATAAAGTCAGGCAGTGTGTGGGATACAGCTTTGCTTTTGCAATTTAATATAGTGTAACTGTTTCTCTCATGAGATACAAAATAAAATGGGAGTGCATACACTGTCTGTATATAGAGCCCATTCCTTTTTGAACTGAAGCAGTGTAATTATTCATGAAAGTATATTGCATCTCGTAGTTCAAGAAAAAATGCATTACTTAATTACATTGTAAGTGGCTTTCCCTATTTTATCTTGATTATGAAAGATGCAGGCAGACATTTACTAAAATGTTCAATTTTTTTTTTTTTTAATTCCCATGTATCAACAATGTTTTCAAGCCTAGTCCAGTAAAGCAGAGATAAATGTGCTGTCCAGCAATTACATTGGGAAATAGAAATAGCGAAAGAAAAGTACACACATTTCTGTACATTAAGTTCTGTAAATTAAATTAAAATTTATATATTTTTCTTTTTCTGAAAACAATGGGTATTTGGTATATATCTAAAACTTGTCTGCTGTATGACAGTGTTGAGTGCTTTTCTCCTGTGAACTGTTTTCTACAGTGACTGTCCTTGACCAAATCAGAAAATGAATTTGATTTCTCTAATGCAAAAGGTAATTGGATTTCTCTTTATGGAATGCATCCCTTTAATGACTGTCTCTGCTTCAGCCAATTTAGCTGCAACTGACCTGACATTGATCTGGTGATATGACTTTAAATAAATGCCGAACTTGGGAGATGAAAGACCAACTATTTGATATCAGAAAGAACATTTCCTGCTTCATCTTGCCGTTTTCCTCAGAAAATATCTCCGTCTTGATGTCATTCTTATGAAACATGCTCCTCTAGTAATTGGTCATAGAGCTGTAAATTGCATCCTTCTCCCAAATATAATAATTTCCCAGAAAACATCTGGAGAAACTATTTTGAAACTTGAATAAAACCTCTTGAAATATCTGTTCTGCATTGCAAATATTTGTTACTATGTAGAATCTTCCTAAGAGGGAAAAAAAATTGTTGCTAAAGTAGTGAATTAAATCTTCACAGAAGTCTTTTTCAGCATTAAATATTTATTGAAATATTTATTTAGATAATTGGGATCTTATAAAAAATATTATAGCTTGCTGATCAGAGAAAAGATTTACCCATATAAAAGAGTTATTAAAGATGGTATTTCAGGATATTATCTGTTTTTTGTTAAAATTAGGTTTAATGGAATAATAAAATTTTAGAATGTGTATTTCTATTCATTTAACATAATCATTATCCTTTGGACCCAAGCCAGGCTAATACCTGGAGCACTTTTAACTCCAAACGGACTTGAAGCCAAAATTTATCAGTTGAGTACATTTTTAATTTAGTCATTGTCCACGTGTTCTTTTTGATAAGCACTCTTAATGCCATTGATTGAAAGTGGTAGATTACACTCTGGATGATAAACTGGATTTTAAAACTTGTGAAATTTTGTCTTCACTTTGAAGTTATTTCCTTCTGAAACTTTATGATTTATTTTCATTTTGATCAAAACACGTAGTAACTTCCCACCCTGGTCTGATAACAGTGAGAACAGAATTTGGTTTCCTTATCTGCATTTTGAAGCAGGTGGTCACCCCCATTTCCTTTATCTGATCAATTATTTCTTAAATCTTTACAAATTGATAGGTTGTCCACTCTGGACCTTTTGCACAACAGAATTTAGGAGTTTATTATGATGTAATTTTGGTGCTTTTTTGTACAGTTAATTTGAAGTAAATGGATATGAAAACACAGCTTCCCAAAGAAGCAGGTGCCTGAGGGGTATTCACCTCTCTCACTGAGCTGAAAGTAATTTTTAATACTTTCATGTACCACCCAGAAGTACTGCATACATATGAGTCTCTGGACAGAGAAACAGATGGTCTCTTTAGATAGGAATTATGAAAATGAGAATAAATATTTCATACTTTTAAATTTTTTTGCAAGTTTTAAGGGTTTTTTTTCTGTTGCCAGTCCCAAGGGTGCTTTTTATACTGATAGGAGGAATAGAGAGGACATTATAAATGTTAGATAGTGCTTAATTCACAGGCTTCCACACCCTAGCTGCAGTTCTGATTTCAAGAGTGGAAATTCTGCTGATGCTGCTCTCAGAGAAGTGGTTCCCCTCTCCCAGACTGGGTCAGAAAGCTTCACAGCCACAGGGGAATGTAACTCACGTCCTGTAGCTTTCCGCTGCTTTTAGAGTGACTGCTCTTTGCTTCTTATCTTTAGATCTCTACAGGTTTCATTGTTTCTCAAGGAGTTGCACGCACTTCTAGAGGCAGAATATGTACCCAATCTTCCTTATCTTGATTGCAAATAACACTGGACGTACTATTAGTCTGCTGTCTCTTATCATTATCAGAACTGATGCGGGTGTGCCACACATAAAATAGAAATGTTCCTAAATTCCCTGCTAGTGCTGCCTTATGTAACACCAGCGTAACTGCCTGCTATTGCTTCTTTCCCTATAGGTCACAGATATGATGCTTCAGGACAAACCCTACCCAGACTGGGGAAAGTCTGCCAGAGCTTTCTGGAAGAAAGGAAACATTAGGATCATTTTATTCTGGTAGGAAAATAGTAAAATCAAATTATTGCCAAAAAAACTTTTACAGAACATTGAAAAGTGTATAAAACATATCTTCTATGACCATCTGTGGTAAAAAGAGATATGGTTGAGAAAAAAAGGAAAATCTGGTCTAATAAAAAAGCAAACATTGCAAAAATGGTAAATGAGTGAGGAATTCCTAATCAAAATACTTGGGGTAGAAATATAATTTTTAAATTGATTTATGCAATTTCCTTTATTCTATTGTGACACTTTAAAAGTGAGTTGCAAAATTTTTGTTGTATGTGATACATGGGTGTACCACTGTAATTCCTTGTAATAAAGTAGAAATTTGAATCTCCTCTCGTGGCCATGGAATTAATTATAACAATTCTATGAATTACCTCATGAATAAGATTTAAAATGCCACATCAGTCTCAGATGATAAAGAAAAATATTAAAAATAAATGCAAAAAGTTGTGAGGGATAAGAGTTCATTTCACCTCAAATGTAGCCTCTTCCAGATGAATTCCAGATGAATGTAGCTATTGAAACATAACAAAAATTATGTCAGGAAAAATGGAAGATGGAATACATATTCTAAGAAGCAGTCTGAAGACCTTACGGCTGAAGATTTAAGAAATAGCAAAGATTTTTTCAATTATATCAGAGCCAGAAAAACTTATAAAATATCATCAGACCTGCTGGTTTTAAAAGAAAAGATTTCAAAAGAACTCTTACAGAGAAGTTGAAAGATTTATTTGTGTGGAGTTTCCTACGGAAAATGCCATGAAGTATCTTGCATTTTAAAATGAGCTATTATATTAAGTTGAGGCAATAAAGGAAATAAAAAGAGAAATTTAAAAAGGAACTGGAATCAGATGGCTGATTGGCTACACACAAAGCTTGTAAGGAACTGAAGGGGTTGAGCTGATGCAAGTTTTATTAGTACTTGATTGCCTATTGAAAAATTGAATATTAAAATTTTGAGATTGTTTTGCTTTTTCTGCCTTTTTTTTCCAGTGAACTAGTATTATCCCATCCTAAGTCTGAGTTCAGTTTTAGATAAATTGATTGAATATATTATATGATTATATATTATATATCATTATGTATCAATGATAGAATCATGAGCAAAGTTTTAGATTAATTTCTGCTACAGGAAGCTGGGGAATCTTTGCTGAAAGAAAACCTCTGATCTGTTAGAACTCTTTGCACATGTTATCAAAGTAATGGATGAGGGAGAAATGCTTGATATAATTTATTTGGACTTTCCCAAGGTTTTGATAAAGTTCTTTACAGAATGTAATTAAGAAAACTAGTAAGACTAAGTGTGTTAACATTTAGAAATCATCTCAGCAATTTGCAGTGAAAGTTATGAATAAAATAATCATTTTCTGCTACATTGATAAGGCTGAGGAATTATGTTATTTAATGTTTGAAGTAGTATTCATTATTCATATACATCGTAAATATTAGTGACGTGACAGAATTTAAAGACTAAGTTAATAATTTGAAAAATGGATGAAAGAGGGATCTTAGAAAACTTGGTGAAAAAAATAACATGACCGAATACTTGAGTTATGGGTAGGGGTATTCAAGTAGCTCCTTGCCATCATTGCAGGATGTGCAGAGGAAGATTCTGTCTCAGCATGCAGGGATGGACAAAAAACAGATGTATAAAAAAAATTCACAGACAGATGCCAAGTGGGCTGCCAATGATTGCAGTGTCATCTGAGCAAAAACTCAGTCTAAAACATCATTGATTTTTTCACCCTTGTCTGAAGAATAGCTTTGTCTGAAAGACTTGAAAAGGAGATTAGTTAAGATTTAAGAAAAAACTTAATTACATGAAAAGGCTGGAAAAATGGGGAAAAAGGATTAAAAGCAAGGTGACCTGGTAGTTTTAAAATTTATATGCCAGACAGGGAGACCAATAAAACAGTATTGTCGTGATTTTCTTCCACTCTGAAATATTAAAAAATCTGTATTTTGTTTCAGATAATATTCACATTAACAAATCCTACCAAAAGTTCAATATAGAGATAAGTAAAAACAAAAGGGTTTTCATTCAAGAGTCTCGCTAAAGGGTATGCTCAAAACCTAAAGGGTGACATAAATGCTTTTATTTTTAGCTTTAGGCAGTGAAATAAGAAAGCCCTGGATGACAGTCTATATTCTGTAGACATTATTTATATAGTGCAAGTTAGACATCAGTAAAAGTAGATCTTTTTTTCTCCAGTAAGTAGGAAAAATAAAGGAGTGATAATGTTATGCATGGTAACATGGGGTGTTTGCATTTACTTTATTGTTGCTTAAGCAATGTGATGTGCATAACCTCATTTCTGAAATGTCCTAAATTGAGCATCCTCAACAGTGTGTCCTACACAGATCAAAATCCATTTATTCAGGGCATTTTCTAGTAGCATACCTGTTGAGGAGAGCTAATGCAATACTGTGCACTGTATTTTAATTATTCCTAGTATGGATATGTGATACATAGTCTAAAGTGGTTGATGAAATAAAAACCTTAAATACAAACTAGACATTTTTTCCTGCTGGAGCCTTTTTTATGTTTTTGGTTTACTTTTCAAAATTAGAAAACTTCTGTAAATGTACCAAAGATGGAGGGATTGTAAAGGTGGTGAAGGCACCATCCACTTGTTTATCATAGTTAATTTTGTGTCTGCTTTGTTTCTCATTTGGAAATGTTTTCAGCTCTCCAATGCAACTAATTCACAACTAATTAACATCTCCTATTTTAAATCATTCTCTGGAAACACTGTCAGCAACTGCTTGTTGGCTGCTCCTAAGGATTCTGGCTGACTTCTGAATTTCCTCACAATATAATTCTTCCACAATCAGCTTATCTCAGCTGAAGAATGATCAGTTGCCATTTGCTTTTGTGTAGTCCATCACTAAGGAGTACTTTGAAGTGCCTTCAACTTTTATTGAAGTCAGAGGTTGTCTTTTTTTCATAAAAAAGTTCTCCATTTTGGTAATTTCCAGCTCTGGTCATGGCTAATTCCATCATTCTGAGGCAGTTTTGTGGAATGCTGTTATATTGCTAAGTGACACAAGACAAACACAAACACACTTTCTCATGTACTTAAGAAAGTGTGTTGTCAAGAGGACTTTAGGTAGCAATGGAGCATTTTGAACTCTGATGGAATTGCTAAGATGTGCAGACGTATTTGTGGCTCACAAAAGAAAGATGCATACAAGGAGTTAAATATCTGACAGCACCCGTAGTCAGATGGGTCTCTCTACAGACCACTGTCTCCAGTGCTCTGTCATCACCACCAGTAGTGCAAAATTAAATTAAAACAGGCTGATTTTTTTTTATATGTTGATAACTTGACTGATTAAGGAGGGACAAATTATATATGACACAAGAGGACTGGCATTTAAAAGAAGAAAAAGAAAAGGGGTTCATTGCATGAAGTCAAATAAAGATCTTGAATATATCCAATGACAAGTCAACAGCTGTAGCTAGTGGTAAGATAAATAAAGAAGACAATATAGAACCCTACTTAATTTTGATGTTTTATATTAAGTGAAGCAAGGGCAGAAATAGAATTTGAGAAGACTGATTGTTTTGCAAATAATTTCTTTTCGATTTTCCAGCAAACATTTAATAAGTCCTGCACTAAAGGTGTCCACTACACATCTGCACGTGAGTGAGCTCTGCCCAGCAGTACAGACAGGTGATGTTGTTGGGGGCAACCCACACCAATGCCCCAGTGTGTGCCCGGGCTGTGCAGACACTGCCCAGGCTAACACACAGCTATGCAGCCACTGCCCATGCTAACACACATCGGGGCTGTCACTGCCCAGGCTAACACACAGCTGTGCAGTCATTGTCCATGCTAACACACAGCTGTGCAGTCACTGCCCAGGCTAACACACAACTGTGCAGTCATTGTCCAGGCTAACACACAGCTGTGCAGTCACTGCCCAGGCTAACACACAACTGTGCAGTCATTGTCCAGGCTAACACACAGCTGTGCAGTCACTGCCCAGGCTAACACACAGCTGTACAGTCACTGTCCATGCCAACACACAGCTGTACAGTCACTGTCCAGGCTAACACACAGCTGTACAGTCACTGCCCATGTTAACACACACTTGTACAGTCACTGTCCATGCTAACACACAGCTGTACAGTCATTGCCCATGTTAACACACAGCTGTACAGTCACTGCCCAGGCTAACACACAGCTGTACAGTCACTGTCCATGCTAACACACACCTGTACAGTCACTGTCCAGGCTAACACACAGCTGTACAGTCACTGCCCATGTTAACACACACTTGTACAGTCACTGTCCATGCTAACACACAACTGTACAGTCATTGCCCAGGCTAACACACAGCTGTGTTGTCTCTGCCCAGGCTAACACACACCTGTACAGTCACTGTCCATGCTAACACACCTGTACAGTCACTGCCCATGCTAACACACACCTGTACAGTCACTGCCCATGCTAACACACAGCTGTACAGTCACTGCCCATGTTAACATTCAACTCTCTGCCACCAAGCCCGGGGGTTACCTCTGCCTGCTTTGTGCCTGAAATGGCTGTCTCCTCCTTGCAGTGCCTTCTGCCGTGACCTGCCACATCCTGTGGAGAACTGAGCATGGTGGTTGGAATAAAATCATAAGGGCATCTCTGGGTTGTGTGCACAGTTTGCTCAACAGAGACACGACCTGAATACTACCTTTTGACAAACTCTGATGTTAATTGCGCTCAAAATTTTCCTATCAGAGTGTGGAGGGTTTATAATGAACAAGGCATTAAGAATGTGAACTTTTAGGCATAGGGAAAAATCTGAGCACAGTCAAAAAGAAAACAGTTTATGGGAATAGAGGAAAAGAGCTGCTGAGGTCTGTGTAACCAGGTAACAGGAAATTTATATTCAAGGTAGCTTATCAAAAAGGGGGATTGTAGAGATAACAGTGGATTGTGCAGCTGAATCTTGATTGCAGACGGGTGACAGAACAATATATACAAACTGAACCTTTGATTATACAAGTTCCAGGCTGGAATCCATTTCTCTGGTGTCCCTGGCTAGACATTCATTGTATTTGTATACAATGATCAGTCTTTATTGGTGAAATAAAGACAATTGTTCTTTGACACAGGATTCTTGTCTGAAATAATGCAAAACAGATACCAACACGGAAGAGGAATAAAGCAATGCAGATAATTGTAAATTTTTGATTCTGTGTTTGCTGTTTGACTTCTCAAACTAAATATTCTTCTATTGTTATGTATTTCCATAAGTTCCTGCTAGCTCTCTTTAATAAAAAATACAACTACATATGCTCAGAAATGTGTGTTAGGCATCACAGTATTTTAATTTAGCAAATCAACTTAGTAATATAGGATTAGACTTTTTTATTCAAAATAATTATGCAGAATTGCTACAGAGTTCTAATTTATGTACATATATTTATACTGGATAGTGTCAAACATAGCTTAGGTTAGTATTCTTAGCTGGAAAATAGTTTGTACCCTGGAAGTAGAGAAAGCTTCCTTATAAGATAGATAGCCACATCTCCTACAAAGAAATTAAAGCTGTTTCTCTAAGAGATTTTCTATTATGCAGCTATTTGAATGTTTGGTTTGATAAATTATATTTCCATATTCTATATTTTCACAATCAAGATGATAAGTATACACTGGAAAATTTCATTCTTTTCTCATATTTGAATGTTCAAAAGACGGCTTCTAAAAACATTCATTCTTCTCACTATAGGCTACATTGAGAAAAACTAACTACAAATACCTTGGTCAATTTAAGTTGTGTACTAACTGAAACAAAACAAACCTTTCATTAAGTTTGAGTAAAAGTTTTTGGGACACATTCCCACAAATAAAACTGGAAACAATCAAATTTTTTATATAATATGTGTACATTCAAAGACACATACAGTATTCTCTCTCTAGTTTGGAGGTTTTTAAGTTTATCTATTAATTTTTTCATATTTAAGTAATTTATCTTGGGATAAGGTACTGACTACTGAACAGAAACCTGGAATCATCTAAAAGGCAGATTTCCTGGTAAATAGCATAAATAGTATAAAAGAACATATCAATATGTTCCCATATTATTGCTCACAGTAGATCTTATACTATAACCCAAGTGAATAATATCAGTTTGTATCAGCAAGACAATGCAGAAGTTTCTTATGATTTCCTTTTTGTCTCCATACTGAATACTCACTAAGGTCCTCCATATTCACTTATATTGAGTGAACTGACTATTAATCTGGTCTGGGATTGTTAAATATATTCTGTCAGGATAAAACTGTCCATGAATAGTATTTCCTACATTTAGTCTGGACACCAAGACGTATGATTACAATTTTTCAAAAAATGACTAAAATATTTTTGTGAGCATTTATTTAATTTCTGGGGATTATTGGTAAACTATGCTGTGAAATGACAATTTGTTAACATGAAAAAATGCTGCAAATAACACCTGTGGGGAGAGTGACTTCTGACATTATATTTGTCGTTCTAACATTGCGGTCTGTCTCAGCCTTTCCCTGCCTTTTCTGGGAGCATCTTAGGGACTGCAATCACTCCACAGATCTCTCATGTGGCCACATGGAGCGTGTTCTGTGCAGACTGCTAATGCACTGCATGAGGGGTGGATGCTTTGCATGACATTATTTATATATGAGCAGAGAAAAGGTATGCATATGGGAGGGCATGCAGGTGGAAGTCTCCCATCTGTCTCAACTATCAAGGAAAAAAATCTGTAGCTTGCCTGTGCCATTCTCTATTTGGAAAGGCTGTGTCATGCGTTTTCCCACACCCTTGTCGTGATAGGAAGAATAGTGAGAAAAATCACTGTTCATCTCACTTTTCTTCTCAAGGCAAAGCCTTTGAGGGAAATATAATTAAGTTTAGGGAGCTCTGAGATTCAAAGAAATACTTCAAACCAAAGCAACAAACTAAAACTGAGATCACTTCAGCCTGAAGATTAAGTTCTTTATTTGTCTCGTTCAAGTTACATAAAGTAGTCTCATCCTGTTTTTTATCTGAAGGAGACTCCTACAAATCCAACAAAAACATATGTTACTTCTTATTTGTATTTACCTGAATAAGAGAAGGGTTGGCAGAGGAGGAGAGCAAGTATAGCGTGGCAGCTTTCCTCTCACATGAAGTAGAGCACACATGCTCATCTACATCCACACACACAACCACACACTTGGGCGGGTACAGAGGGGAGGAAGGGAGCTCCTAATAGCCCTGCACACACACCATCACCCTGCCAAGTTCTAGGGTGGAAACACTTAGTATGGTTTTAAAAAATATTCGTAGACCATCCTGGATGAAAAATAATTGTACTGAAGAGAGAAAAGCATCATCCATTAGCTACACTGGGATTTTGGACAGGGCCCACTGATGAAAATTTCACCTTTAATTTGGATTTAAGTTCTCTGAACCACTGTAGTACGTATGTATTTTATACCATCTGTTTTCAGCTCCTCAGCCTGTTTAAGCTTCTTGAGTTATATTTGGAAGATACTTGCAATTCAGCAGTTGATAGCCTGTTAGAAAAAAAACGTTTTTATTCCTAAGTAATTGCTAGATTCCTAAGTATAGCCTTTGTAATTGAATGGATATAGCAATCCATGTTCACCTCTTTCTAAAAGTACATTTTATTCCATCTCTATTACTGAGAAAGAGGTATATCATGAACAATTACTAAAAATATTTCATCCAATGTATAGCTCTAATAAAACTTCTTAAAATGCAGTGTCTTCAATGTTTCAGTAATAACAGTACTCCCAAATGGTAATACTTTCACAAAATCACATTCTATGCCAAAACCTGAGAGCTCTAATTCTCAGATGAAAATTTTCTTTGGGAAATTCCAAAAAATTATTTTCTCTGAATGGGTAGCTGCAGTTCTCAGTTCACCCACAGTTGGAGGAAGTCCATTTTTAGCACCTTCTCTCCACTTCTGGAGAATTCTTGTTGAACAGAAGACACCTCTTCCTCCACTCAGGCATTGGAAGATTTTCCGTAAGAGCAGAATCAGTGACGTGATTGTTGTTATATTACTGCCCTCTTTCTGCTTGAGTGTTTTACCTTTCTTCTTTTGTTTGTTACTAGAAATTCTTTTCTATCTTTAGAATTTACAGCTAGCCTAGGCCTCATTCTAGGTCCTCTCCAAAATCAGGATGAGTGTAGCTGTCATGTAATATGCATTATGATAAATAAATATATAATATTAAAAATATAGTCAGATAATTGAGATAGCCATCCCAAGATAGAAGCTCTGAGTGTTGCAATTACATCAGCATGCACGCTGTGGACTATTATTCTTACAAGAGAAGGAAACATTTCTGTTTCTGTACATTCAGGCTGTGAATGTAGAGACTCAGTCTTGCATCCTTGCTTCAGTGTGCAGAAGCTTGGCAAAATCATGGTGAGTTCAACTGAAACTCATTTGTTTGGGAAAGCGGTAAAGAATCATTCCCACCAAAGACCTGGTACATAGAGAAGCTGCAGTGTCAGCCAATAGTTTTGTGCAAGATGTGAACTCTGACAGCCCACAAAGTTCGATGGAGATCAGAAAGTGAATGTTTCAGCTGCTCATGCTCACAGCCAGAGCCTGGCTGGATTCCAAAAATCAATAGAGTTTTCTAAGATAAATGTGATGATTAGAGTAATGAAATTATTTGCCTTCCTGGAATGCTGGAGTATTTTTTTTAAATTGTATTTCTCCCTAATGGCATGTTTAAATTTGTGCCTTAGAATTTGCTGATGTACTTAGCTTAACTTCTGACTCATCTTTCTCATAGAATCATAGAATAGCATAGGTTGGAAGGGAATATAAAGATCATAAATTCATTTTCCAACCCCTCTGCCAATGCCTTTCACTACTCCGGGTTTCTCAAAACCCCATTCAAACTGGTCTGGAACACTTCCAGGGAGGGGGCATCCACAACTGCTTTGGGCAACCTGTTCCAGTGCCTCACCATTCTTACAGGAAATATTTTCTTCCTTATATTTAATCTAAACCTGTCCTCTTTCTCTTTAAAGCCATTCCTCCTTGTCCAATCACTACATGCCCTTGTGGAAAGTCCCTCTCCACCTCTCTTGTAGCACCCTTTAGGTTCTGGAAGGTTGCAATAAGTATCCCTGGAGCCTTCTCTTCTGTTTTGAACAACCCAACCTCTCAGCCTGACTTCATAGGAGAGGTGCTCCAGCCCTCTGATGACCTTTGTGTTTTTCTTTTGAACTCCCCCCAAGAAGTCTATGTTCTTCTTTTGGGAATCCCAGAGCTGGATGCAGTACTACAGGTGGGGTCTAACGAGAGTGGAGTAGAGGGGCAGGATCCCCTCCCTTGCCCTGCTGACCATGCTGCTTTTCCTGAAGCTCAGGACATGTTTAGCTTTCTGGGCTACAAGTGCCCATTGCCAGGTCAGGTTAAACCTCTTGTCCATCAATACCTGCAAGCCTTTTTCCCCAGGGCTCCTCTGCCAAGAGGAGAAATTAATCCAATCCACTCTCTGCCTGTGCAGTACTTGTGCTTGGGATTGCACTTGCACTTGCAGGACCTTGCACTTGGCCTTGTGGAACTTCATGAGGTTTGCACAGACCATCCCCTCAATCCTGTGAGTATCCCTCTGGGTGTCATCCCTTCCCTCCAGCATGTCAGTTCTACCACACAGTTTGGTGTTGGCAATCTTACTGAGGTGCGCTTGATGCCACTGTCCATGTCACCGACACAGATGTGACACGGTGGCCGGCCCAATTCCAACCTGTGGGAATACAACCCATCACAAGTGACTGACCAAACTCTCTTTGCGTGCTGTCCAGCCAATTCCTTATCCACCCTGTGGTCCATCCATCAAATCCACGTCTCTCCAGCTTGAAAAAGGTTGTCATGTAGTACAGTGTTAAATGCTTTGCACAATTCCAGGTAGATGATGCCAGTTGCTTTTTCCTTATCTGCCAATGCTGTAATGTGATCACAGAAGACCACTGAGACTGTCAAGCACCAATCTTCTCTTAATGAAATAAAATTAGTATTCTTGTGTATTTTGTGTAAAAGCTGAGTATTTACACATGATCATGTTAAATATTGTTTGGCTTTCAGATCCATCTGAAGAAGCAACTTTGAAACTGATTTGTGCCCAGTGAAGGTCAGCTTAGAAATGACGCTTTTAAGACCTGTGGATTTCATGTGTAACTGGACACACTAACACAGTGAAGCTGTTCCACCAACATTAATGGGATTTTTTAACAGTGGGAGCTGAAATCAGTCTCCCTGGGGACACTCTGGATGAGGTTATTAATCTTCTGCAGTTTTCAGAAGGATATGGCAGTGGTTATCCATTGAGTGTCTGATTAAAAAAATTTTATTCCTCCTGATTTCCCCATAGTTCTTCATGATGTGACTTCTGCTGTGTTTTGGGCATCAATTTTTCAAATAAAATTAGTGAAACTCTCCACCATATTCCACCTGTGGCTCTGTTTACAGCCACAGAGTAATAATGTTTCCACTGAAATCACTTCTTTTGATTCAAAGCGCTGAACATGGCTAGAATGTTGTTGTACACTCTAAATTGAGATGCTTTAAAAGAAAGGAAAAATAGCTTGATGTATACAAATTCAGTTATTTAGGCCTAAGAGAAACATTACAGCACTTGGTCTTTTGCAAAGATTGGACTCAAAGCTGGAGCAAGAAGTAATTACTTGAGTGCTGCCAGACTTCATCCTCTATCCCATCCTGTCCTCATATTCTTATACCCCATGACACTGTCAGAATGAACCCCTTTCAATACAAAAGAAAACTTAATTAAAACTATTTTTTAGGATGTGCTTAAAGTAGTTATAAATACGAATATATATAAGCTTATTTAATCTATATATAAAACGTCAATTTAGATGTAACGAGCCTTTCTTTTGTTTCTTACTTGCTTTTTTACTATGAAAAAATTGCTATGGCAATAAAATTAAGTGCATCTGCTGACAGATATCTTAATCAAGGCATACAGCTTCATGTCTTTTTTAGGCTGGGTACCATAATGAGACTATTGTGGCTATATTTTTATTTCAGATAATTGCATGTTGTCTGTCTGCAATTGTGACTGTGGAAAAACCAAGGTCTAAAACGAAGAGTAGATTAAATTTTCGATGAAATCACAACAAAAAGTTGTTAACAAAAGATACCCTGCAGGGCTCTTGGTTTATAATATATGTTTTGATGCTTTAGCATCTTTGCTAGATTTTTCTTCTTTTAACACAAAAAAAATCATGTTAGCAGTTAAGCCCTTAAAACCAGCTGCCATTTAAATTTTAGACCATGCATATTTGAGATGCTTTGTCTAGCAGGAAGTCATCCTGATGAACATAGTGATTTTGTGATATTGACTAATCAAAGAGCTTCAGTAAACTGCGTAAATAACAATATCTTAATACAGTACTTGACATTTTCCATCTTTTCAGATTCTTTATGTACTGAAATGATTGATCTACTTCTTCAATCAAAACCACCTTGACTCCAGTTTACTGCTGTTTGCTTTGTCTTACTGATTGTGTTGGTGCATTGGTCAGCACAGTGCTACTTCTCATGCAGACAAAGAGTAAATCTTTCTGGATTTCAGTGGAAAGGGCATCAGCCCTTGTTTGTGATGGCCAAGGAGTAAAGCAAAGCCAGTGAAAACAATTGGAAAATGACTTATTCAGCCTTGAGAAAGGTTCATATTTTTCAAACCTTTGTTTCCTGCTTTTTGCTGTTGTATTCTTCTTCAATGTTTCCCCATTTCTTTTTTATACATCCTACCAGATTCTGCTGGTTCTGCTATTAAAAAAAAATTGAATCTGATTTCATTTATTAAAGGTTATCTTACAATTGAGAAGGTAAAGAGCAAGGACCAAGAAATTATCAAATTATTGCATTAAAATGAAGGAGGTTTTCATTTCAGTTTTGTGTCTTGCTCTGCCAGTTTTAATTCATTCAACACTATGCTTAAAATAATAAAAAATGGGGAGGTATTTCTTATTTTAAAAATACTAGATACAGCTTTGTCCCAGTTCTGAACAAACTTCTTTGAGACTGTGCGTCTTCATTAGCCCCAGTGCAAGCCCGTTTTCCATACATGGTACTTTTCATTTAGATGGGTTGGCTTGAATTTTTATTCAAACCTCTTCTATGAAGTCAGGCTGAGAGAGCTGGAGTTGTTCAGCCTGAAGATGAGAGAGTTCCAGGGAGACCATATAGCAGCTTTGCAATGGCTAAAGGGGCTGACAAGAAAGATGGAGAGGGACTTTTTACAAAGTGGTGTCAAGACAGAATAAGGGGGAATGGCTTTAAACAGAAAGAGGATAGTTTTTGACCAGATTTAAGGAAAAAATTATTTCCTGTTACTGTGGTGGGGAACTGGAAGAGATTGTCCCAGAGTGTTTGTGAACATCTCCACCCTGGAAGTGTTCAAGGATAGGCTGGACAGTGCTCTGTGCTACCTGGTATAGTGAAAGGTGCTGGCAGGGGAGCTGGAAAGAGATGATCTTTAAATCCCCTTTCAACCCAAACCATTCTGATTCTGTGATCTCTATGATAAACTGAAACAATAATTTTATAACTTTTAGAGAATGAATTCTGTATAAACAAACACCTGTGACTATGGTTTGAAAACAAACTGCTATTGCAACTGCTCATACATGGGACCTCCATTGTGCCAGCATTGCACAGTCCAGGACAAGTGAACTCTGCCCCTGTGAGTTTATTGTCTGGAATTCTAATTTTAAAAAGAAACGTGGCACAGAAATGTGCTCAATCCCTCATATATAAACATATGTTTTCCACTCACAGAATGGTGTGCCAATAAAAAATGGACCTCAACACATGCTCAGCTTCCAGTTTTTTGCATGCTTTGACCTGGCCTCTTCTACTGAAATATTCAAGGCCAATTAGCATAGAAAGGGAAACGTAGTCTTGGGAAGGAAATAGAGTGATGCATGTTTTCAATGGCAGTAAACAAGCTGGAAATATCTTATTTGACTTTTAAATTATATACTGAGTTGAAAGAGATGGAATTTAAGTGGGAAACAATCAGTTTTAAATTGAATAAATTTGGTCTGGAGGGTCTGGAGGAAGACAGCACTGGCAATGTAATTTTTAATGCATTAGTTCTCAGGATGAAACTTCTCTCAAAAACCAGTCCAGATTTCTTATCTAAGCTTCTTTCCAATATTCTGTCACATGAAGTCTAACATACTCATGTTTGTAAACATTACAAGTTAAGTACATGGATGGTTCCCAAGTATTCTTTCAGTGTCTGATACAAGCTTGAGCAAGCTGCATGGGCATATCTCTATCAGGCATTTTTTCTTTCAAAATATGGGAAAACTGATTTTAATGTCTTCAATTCTAAAGATTTAAAACTGTCGGTAGCTTTCAGGTGGATCGCAGAATCATTTAGATTGGAAAGGACCTTTAAGTCCAACCATTAACCCAGCACTACCACGTTTACCACAACCTTGTCCCTAAGTGCCAAACCTACATGCCTTTTAAATACCTCCAAGCAGCTGGTTCCAATGCTTGACAATCCTTTCAGTGAGGAAATTTATCCTAATAGCCAACTGAAACCTCTCTTGGCTCAACTTCATGTTCTTTCATCTTCCTTCACTTGCTGGTTTCAGGAGACTGACCCCACCTGTCCTCAACCTCCTGTCAGGCAGATGTAGAGAGCAGTAGGGTCTCCCCTGAGCCTCCTTTTCTCCAGGGTAAACAATCACAGTTCCCTCAGCCGTTCCATCTACTTGTGATATGGACTTGTGCTCCAGACCCTTCATAGGTTTCATTGTCCTTCTTTGAATATGCATGTCCCAGTACCTCAAGGTTAATCTGGAATCAAGGCAGCGCTTGTGAAGATCTTAAGGATTGTTGCCTCAGGTGGCTTACTCCAAATTTTAGCTGATATGCTGTAATTATAGTTACCTCTTGTAATTTGAAGAGGAAAAGTTTTGATTCATAGTAAAATAATTTGTGGTGTACAACATTATCTTAGCTTTAATTAAGATGTTTTAAAAGCACTCAACTTTTCCTCTTGTGTGCACCTGAACTGATAAAATGATCTGAACTCCTAAAGTTTTTTTTTATGGAATGTAAAAAAATTATACTTTTTCCCAAAGCAAATTAATTTACAAGGTGCAAGCACAGACAAAAGCATCTGGTTTGTGATAATTGTATTTCAAAGAATGATTGTTTTACATTTCAGAAAGGTGGGACTTAGGATTAAGCTTCTGTTTAAAGTGTTTGGCAGTTTGTCAACCTAGTGTATGATTTCCATCTCTTCCTACCTGAAACATTTCTATGAAACTGATGTTTTCAGTTAGGAACTTTCTTCTTGTGCCATATGATCTTTCAGTGACTACTATATATATTGGCTGGCTTCAAAAAGCATACGCCCTCTTTTAATCTATACATAACCTCAATTAGCGTTCAGGTCAGTAAGTGGGAAGACATTTATAGAATCAATCATTTTGGGTTAAGGAGTACACGTACTGCAAGTGTACTAATGGAATGGAAATAATGCCTGGAACATCTCCAGAACAGTCACAGTCTCAATGGAGCAATTAAATATGTATGAAGAATGTTTGCAGTGAAGTTCAAACACATCAGCCTGAGGCTTATTTTTTGGTTTAATTTATTCTCTGCCTTTCTGTGTACTGCTGCTTGATGATTCAAAAACACTTCTGCACACTGCCTCCTGCATCATCTATGTATACACTGACTGACAGATATGGTGACAGTTGCTATTTTTAATCACTGTCTCAGCAACAAGGAGTAGACTCCACAGGAGAAAAGTGCAGGGTTGGTATTGAGGTTAACAGTTTTTATTTATTAATGAATTCGACATAATTCACAATATGGAAAATAGTCTTCAGATTTAATTCAGGCAGTGTTTGAATATTTAGCAAAACTTCTTAGTCTGAATCTGTTGGTGCTATTAGAGTATTTCATTATATGCCCTGTATTCCATACCTTCATATCACTGCTTTTATCCTTCATGAAAGACATTCCTGTCCTGAAGTTAGAGACTACTTTTTTATTTTTACATCATGGTGAATGCCAGCACTCCTTGAAAAGTTAGTGGCTCTATTTCCTGGTAATTGTTGTTCTTCGCAAAATGTATGAAAGGACGTGTGCTATTTTCAGCTTTCTCTGCTGTTTTCAGCCATAAATAAAACCAAACTATCTGGGGCTTTGTAAAGCATGTTTGTTTCCTTTGATGGGTCCAAGCTCTATGATTTGTGACTGATCAGAGAGCACCAGTGAATTAGCTGGTTCATCTGTTACCAATTCATGCGCTATGAGCAAGTGCCATGTAACCAAGCTTAGAGCTATTGGCAAAGCAACTGAGCAAAGAGAGCCTTTTAAAAGGATTACTGGTAATGTAATTACTTGTGCAAGATGTATGGATATCTCCCGAATGAAAACACCAACATCTTAATATGTTCTTTAAGCAATACCATTAGTGGAATGAGAGCTTCTGTTCCAGTAATGGCATACTCTGCTGGTAGATAATGGCACTGTGAAGCAAAGGCATTTGTGTGAGGTAAACACTGAACTGAAGCCAGATATATGCTTTTGTTTCTTTATATAGTTTCAAGGCTGTTATTGAAGCAAAATTTACTTTCTAGTGACACTAGCGTTTTTTTATTAAATGCAATGGGGTTTTGAGGCCTCAGAACTTTCAGTAGATTTTCTTTAGGTCTGGAGGAAAATATTTTTATATATATAGTCAATCTATAACTACTAATAATATCAATAATTCTAATGAAAGAAATATCACCCCTGTTACTAGAGATATCAGAAGCAAGTAATATAATTTTATAAATTATGTATATAATTTTAATTTCATTGAGGACCTTCAGTTGAGGCATAGAATAAGCAATCTTGGTGAAACTGGCAAAATTAAGAAAATCTTTGTGCTTCTGAAAAGTTGTTGTCGATGGCTTTTGATATTGACTTTAACCATCAAGATGACTGACTTTTCTTAGTGAAAAGGTACATTCACATGTGTTTAAATAAGCATCTGACCTTCATCTTTTGAAAATCAATGACAAAAGTCCAGTATGAAACTTTAATCCTCTTTTAGATACTGACCAATTTTTTTTCAAGTTAGATGTAGGGAATGTTTTTCCTTGAAGTGGTTAATAAGCTCCATGGCATCCATAAAAATAGATTACTGAAGCATACAATCATAGTTGTTCTGTTTGATTTGTTTAGTCTAAAACACTTTTCTCACCTTTAATAGTACTTCCCTCTCAGAACTTCTGTATTTCTTTTCCTTGCAGTGTTGGTTGATATCTTCTCATTATTCAATAAGCAAAATTCTGACTCTTGGTGCATATTGGTTTTTTTTGTTTCCATCAAATCAGGCTCCTTTTAACATTCATTCATTCATTGAGTTTTGCTATTGGTTTGGTTTTTTCTTAAAGACTTCTTTTCTGATTTTGAGTAATAACAATATTCTTAACATGTATATCTTTATGATTCTTGTATCAGAAACCTGATAAGGTTTTTGATTGTGATATCTGTGCAAATACTCTGGCTTTATCAGTGTCAGAAATCACATACTTGTGCAATACAGCATTCTAAACTTGTAACTGCAGTTTTTGTTCCTCAGTGGAAAAACAGACTAATAAAGAAAGCTGACACTAATGTCTACATGTATGCAGTCAGAAAGTGTTGCATAAGAAAAATGCTTTTTTTCCTTCCAGGAAAATCAGTTATAGTAAAAATATTCATACCTTAACCATCTGAACTTATTATTCTATAATATTATTTTAAGCATCAAAATATGTTTTAAAAAATATTTAATTTTACTTACATCAGATTTGTGGGACTTGCAGTACTCCAGTTAATCAGACCATTTAAATATAATTCCCTGGCTATGGATTTAGGATCCTGGCTTCAGCCACAAACTAAAGTTTTATCATGAGGTCTTCCTATGGACCTTGTGAAAATTTTAACTATCCATCCATCCATCTTCTTAAACCACTTATTATGGTCATTTTTTGTGTTTTCTGATCAGTTTGGAAATAGAAAGAGATTTAAAGGAATTTAGAAGAGGAGCATCACTAATGCCATTGTAATGCCATTATTCATTTTACCTCCTTTGTTTTTAAAATCATTCATGATATATGGATATCTGCAGCGATGTGACTTTCTGTGATTGAGGTAATTCCCAGTAAAAGGACAAAACCAGAGCACCTTGAACTGAGAGAGGAAGGATTCAACTTTCATGTCTCTCTCTGCACAAGCAGAAAGAGGAAAAAAGATATTATTATCCCATTTGCAAATGCCATCTAAGGTCTGAGCTTTGGATTGTTTCAGGAACATTTTGGCCTTGTGACCCAGGGCTCATTAAGGCAGTAGCAATTAGGGCTCAGTTTTATAATTTTCTTTGCAACATGAACAAACTGAATGAGCATTAATATGACTCAAATTGGCAGCAGGTGTGACTGTTATAAAACAATCCAAAATTTAAGAGGCATTTCAATTTTCTACTTAATATTAAGTTTTTCAGCATAAATGAAAGAAAACTAAGCAATCACTAGCAGTTGGGTTGCAAAAAGAATGGGCTTTAAAAATCACTACAAAGTGTAATAATGTAACTAGAAAACTCTTGGAGATGTTTTTAAACAATTCCTTTTTAAAGAGCACCTAGGTCAACCTATTTGGAATGAAATTGATGGCAAGGTCCAAGGTGTCAAAACAGCAGGCACACACACTACCAGCATAGTATGTTAAGCAGGAGCTGATATTTTAATCAGCTTTCACAGGTATTAAGGTATTAGTTTGCTCCAAACTTTTTGACCTTTTGACCTGTTCTGTTATCATCTTTCTGAAAGAGATTTGAAGACTCTTTTCCACATGGTCAGTCCAGCTAGAAAATAGTCTTTATTCTTCAGACTGAATTATGAAAACCTCTTTTTTGGTTTGTTTTTTGTTCTTTTTTCCATAAGAAAGAGGTGATCTATACACTTTCTTTGAATTATGCCTTGCAACCAAAATCCTTGATATGTTCAGTTGCTCCCGTTCAAGTAAAGCAATAGAGGTTTGCTGGTATCATCTATTACATATATACTTTAAACGAATTTGATGCAAATGTAATTATGGAAATCTAAATAGAGTTAAGTATGTGTTTTCCCAGCATTTAGATTCATGCAAATCCAGGTAAAGTATCATTTCATTGACAGAGAAATTGGTAACAGTATTAGTGTCTGGAAGCATTGTTAAAGTTTATTCTAGCAGCGTATTCTGGAGAACTCGTGGGCTACAGAATATTCTGAATGAAGTTAAGGGCATCTTGCTTAGCAGGCAGGTGGCTTCAAAGAAGATGTTGTGACATTCTGCAATTACTGTTCATAAAACAACTGGTGGTCATCCCAGTCCTCTATAATCTATATCTTTAAATGCAGAATAAAATGCCTATATTAGTAATGAACACTTCTCATACCAAAGAAACTCAGCTGATCTAGTATAACATTTAACACTATTTGGGGAGTTTTAAATAGAAAAGCTATTCCTCCACAGATAAATATCAGAATACTCCCACTGTGGACTGAAAAGCTACTTTAAATTAGTGAAGGTACCACTGCCTCAGATGAAATAGATTTTTTGGGGTTTTTTGGGGTTTTTTCAGTAGGTTATCATGATAGGGTTATCAATTCAGAAACCTCTGGTAGATTGCCAGTAATGACTGGAAAGGCCCAGGGATGATTGTAAGTCACATTCATCTTTCATGGCCTCTTAGCTAGAGATAGCAGTTATTTTCAGGACTCCCAGGAAGAACATAAAGTCAAAAACCTCATTGAATAACTGGTCAAATTAATTTAATGTCAACTCTGTAGGATGTATGAATACCTAGGAGAAAACTGAAGATAATACTAACAGAGTTAATCCAAATTACTAAAAAAAATGTTCTGAGATGCTATATCTAGCTGTCTTCCCTCTTAGAACCTTTGTGAAATGGATGCAGTTATTTGCAATATAAAAGTCTAAAAATGTGGCCGATTCTAGTTTCTCCAGTGGTTGATCAAAGAAGCCAAGTGCCTCTATTTATTCCAAATTCTGACCTGTTTCAAAGTCTCATCAACAAGACAAAGGTTTCCTGTTTACACAGAAAGTGAGACAATACAAAATATAGCCCTTCCAAAAGTATTCCTCCAGCTTCTCACTGTAGGTGCTTGCTGGAGATTAATTGAGGAGTCATATATATGGAGGGGTTGCAGCTTATGGCCTTTTAGGCTTGTCAAACACAAATGTTGAAGTATTTTACAAGAAGAAAAGGATCATAGAGCTGTAAAACTAGAGGAGACACAATCAGTGAGGGGTAAAAATTTTTAAGAGAATGTTAAGCATGGAATATATGTTTAACAAAATTTGGTTAGCACAATCTCTATTAAACTTGGGGTCTCTTCAGCAGCACCTAAACTATTTTGAGCACAGTATAATCATGCAAGCAAAGCAAAATCTGATGTACTATTTGGGTCTCCGGAGATAAACTGGGTGGATACCTAACCTCACCTAGTTGTGGCCCCAGACAGCTATCCAGACAGCTCATCTATTACTTGGGCAAGATAAAAGGCCTGTCCCCAGCTTGTAGCCTGGGTCTGGTGAAAGAATTTCCTTGTTGGATAGGCATAAGAGGTGTGATATTGATCACTTACTCTTCAAGCCTTTCTAAAAGACAGTTATAACCCTAAAGGAGATCCGTGAGAGAAAACTTTGGGAGAAGAAACAAATGCCTCTAATTATACTGCAGGAAAAAAATGGAAAACTGATGGCTTTTAGCAGTCCCTGTCAATCCTTACTGCCTGAACTCTGCAACGTCTTTCAGCAGTCCAGTACTACTGCCTTGCCTTAAATCCTGCTGAGATATCCTTAGTCCTTTGCATTAGTCCCTGATCAACAAAAAACTGCCAGATCTCAGGGCCAAAGGGACTCTATTACAAGTTAAAAACCACGTGGAAATCCATTCAGAACTAAGTCAGGTCAAGTGGACAGGTAAGAAGGAAGAAACACATCTAAAATTGAAAGAGTACTAAGTGCCAGGAGGGAATGTCAGCTAAAAGCAGACGGGGTTTTCCTCAACATAGAGTTATGTGACTGAGATGGTAAATTCTGAGCATCTTAACATTAAGTCTTACTTGTTAGCATGTTAAAAGTTGAAGAGACCAAGGTTGAAAGGTAAAGGATGATTAATTAGTTCTGAAGGAAAGGGATCTTTGCTTACACTTTGTTGGGAATCCTGCAATAGAACCTTTGATTGCTATTTTTTTAAGAAAACCAAAGCATTCAAATAAGCATAATTATCGGTTAAACTTTCATTGATAAATGGTTTTCATTCATGGAAAAGAATTTCTGATGAGAACTAGTGAAACCCCAGTCTCCTCAGAGTAGCCAGTAGCATGATGTTCCAATCCACACGAATGATTGCTGGTCTGAGCCCCTGCACTTTGCAGGGCAGGAGTGGGACAAGCCTCAGCCTGGGTTTTACTGCATCTTTGCTGAGATCCCTGAATATTGCTATTTCTTCCAGGATTTATCTGGTTTTTGTTTACTGGAACAATTTGGAAAAGAGGGCAGATTAGTCTCAGGATAGAACACAGGACTTTTCCTGAAGTACTGAAAAATTTCTGTTTGATGGGGATAACTATTTCCTGGAAAGCTCAAAGTTTACCCAGTATGTATCTGGGCATCTTAGTGAATTTAGCCATAATAATTGTCAAGTTCCCTTGTCCACCTCCTTCTTGGAAATTTTTAATGTTTATCTTCCACTGAAAAAGTGATGATATTCATATTCTCACAGAGCTGGGCATATAATTACTGGAACAGCACTGACTGTCAGGATGTATTTTGGTGAGTCTTGTTATTAACTTCTTATTGTTCAACCTTATTTCTAATCCTGTTCTACTGTCGGAAAGGTTAACTTTCCAGAAAGTCAAAATCACAGTAATTTGCCTGTGATTTTTGTTTTTAAGGAGACATGTGTCAGGCTTATACTGGAACTGGTTCAACTTGTGAAAAACTAAGGTATATTAACTTTTATTTTCTAAATAACTTTTGAATTGGTGTCAATTCTCTTGTCATCCTGTCATTCACTTTCTTGGAAGAGGTTGTCTCCATCTTCTTGCTCACCTCCCCAGAGGCCTTTGGTGGGGGGCAGCTGTTAGTTTCTCCCATCCCCCAGGCCCTCTTCATGGGACAAGAGCTTCAGCCCCTAACAAGTAAAGCTTTAAAATACTCCACTTTTAAATACTCCACTTTAAAATACTCCACTTCAGTTTATTGGTGCTTTTTATGTATGGCTGGCCAAAAACTGGACGTGGTATTCTGTATATGAACGAAGTAATGTCCCTCGATCTACTGATTGTACCTCTGTTATTGCAGCCCTGGACACTGCTGAGATTTCTTTGCTGCCAGCAGACATGCCTGGCACACACTCAGCTTGCTGTCTATTAATGCCCTTTTCTCACTGAGGTAAAATTGATATTATTTGAAAGATTTTTGACGTAAAAATGTGTTGTTCGGGAAGCAAAATTCATGTTTTGTTTGTTTGGGTTTTTTATGCTGCAGTTGTTTTGGAAATACATTTCATCAAAATATAAAAAAGTTGTTAGGTGAAAGACCCTGTATTTATTTAAAATGCTTTGGAAAAAAAAATTGAAGAGCAGTTCAAAACAATTGCAATTATATTTTACTTTGATAGGGTTTGTGCAGATATGGTTGTAAAAATCAAAACATCTTGATGAATGAGAAACTATATCCCATAGATATAATGCATGGTGTATGAAGCCTAAAATAATGACAACTTTCTTGTTCCATAAAAGTCCTCTATAGATAAATTATACAGCTAGTCTAATCTAGAACCTAGAAAGCTATTAAACTGTTTCATTTATTCTAAATTTGAACTGTGTTTTAGATTTTAGTTGTGGATGTGATATGTTGTCTGAGAAGCCCTGAGAATGTAAGCACATACCATACAGCTCTCCTACCCACTTACCATAAATGTTTCTAAGAGTAGCAACATGAAGTATCTGGGCAAGGACAACATGCTCCATATGTTCTTCTTAGCTAAAATAAGTTCAGTTTTTATCCTTTATGCTTTGTAACTCATAGAATCATAGAAATATTTATGTTGGAAAAGACCTTTAAGATCATCAAAGTGGAATTGATGCCGGGCTGACTTGACCTCGGTGTCACCTCTGTGCTGGATGAACCATTGTCCTTGTCACTGTTGGGTTCCCCTTGCAGGGGCTCACAGCTGTTACCCCTGGGGAGGTGGGGCAGCGGTAGAAGAGGTGTGCTGCACCAGGAAGGGACTTGTCACCCCTGCCCCTGTCCTTATGTCACTGTGCTCAAGCAGGCAGAGGGAGGGCAGGGAATCCTCCAAACCATTAATCCTGTCTGCCTGTTGGGCCTGTCCCAGGGAAGGCTGGGTGCAATTCCAGCAGTGTCTCTCTCCTGCTCTGTCTCTGGCAGCCCTCATCCCACATCCCTCCTGCTGCTGCCCTCTGGTCCTGGCATTGGAACCAGGCACAGCCTGGCATAGCAGCAGCAGCAGCGTGTTCCCAATGTCTGGGCAGCCTGTCACTCATGGTGCTGCAGAGCTCATGGCTTTGTGCTGGGGGATGCCACTGCTTCCTGGTTGAGCTGCAGGGCTGAAGTGCCCTTTCTGCACATCCTTCAGTGCCTTCCACTCCCTGTGTGCCCACCCTGCAGGCATCACTGCTGGTCGCTGCTGCTGCTTTCATACCTGGTGAGGTCTGGATGCTGCTGTAACAATATTTGAGGGCTCCTAGCAGCTCTCTTGTCTCCCCCTGAGGTTTCCCCAGTTTGGGAATTGTGCTGGCCCTGGAGCTGCTTGATTGGTGGCTGAGTGATACTTTATCACACATACTATGGGAAATTTTATGGGGTCTGTGCTTGGTTTTCTTCCAGAAGCTTGCGAGGGTAATGTTAAGACTGACACATCAAAATTCTATGTGAAATCATTTCAATATTCTAAAATATGTTTTAAAAAGTGAGTTATACCCAGCTTTTCAGTGATTGCTTTCATTTGACAGTTTCTATGTACAAATTTTCCATTATTTTATTCAAATATGAATGTTGTTAATTACTACATTAAATTTGTTTTTCAATTTTTCAACACATATTTGTTTATCAATTTAGAAATTCAAATGCTTTTCATTGTTTTCTTTAAAGGAATTAAAACATCAAGAAGTGACTTGAGTTTTGAGATTCAGCTCTGGGTTCAGGTATCTGGTGTTTATATGTCAATCATGGCTATCAACATGCCAGCTCCTCCTACAGCCCCTGGAGCTCTGGTCAATGCAGATGATGGTCATTCAGCTTGCCCCAAGTAGAAATTTACCCGTAGTCACCCACACAATTTTGCAGACTGCATCGTTTGAGTAAAGGTGGGATTCATGCCCCTAAAATTAGCATTGACTACATTTTGGAATATTTTGATGCATTGAAATAGTGCATAGGCCTGGTGGATGTGACACAGGGCTCAGACGGGACCATCTGTTGCAAGGTTTGAAGACCAACCAAGGTTCTCCACAGCAGCCCAAATCATACTAAACTAAATTTGGTTTAGGCAACCAAATCTCACACTACATCTGTACTGACTGTAATGAGAGATTAGATATGTTAACTCACATGTAGACTTCTGAAAAAGAAAACTCTGTGGTTAAGTTTCTGTCTGATTCTGAATTCCCCACAAAATGTTTAATTGCCCTAAACTAACCCATATGTAAAAGTAGTCACTTTTAAAAAAAATAATAATATCAGTTTTTTACTTGACTCTAGACAAAATGTAGCAGATCTAACTGTGATTTGGGAAAAAAAGAATAATAAATTAAATGCAGAAAAGAAATATGAGTCTAGAATATCCTGAAGAAAACATTCAGACTGTTGTTTATATAGTAAAACATTGATCAGGTTTGAAGTTCCATTAATGATGAAATACACTGTGGATACAAACAATGCTAGTAAATGCAGCAATTGAGGAGCAATTATTTTTAATGAAATAATTGATTTATTAATTAATTACTTTTTACCACTTTTCTTAGATGTTTTCAATTGTGTCATTTGAAAATCAATCAGTTTGTCTTAAATTGATCATCTAAAAATCCAAATAATGCAGATCATGAAAATGTGGCGCTAGATCCACACACTCTTCCTTGTTTCTAAAAGCAGAATTTAATAATGTGTCTCAACTCAGGAAAATCAAGGAGGTGTTGAGATATACTCCTAGCTCCTGCTTTAGGTCTGAAAATCTTAATTTTCGGTTTGGCTCTTAGAATAGCATTTCAATTACCATCTAAATGCATTTGAAATAGGTTTTTCTTTCTAAATGTTAAAACATAAATCTTTTCCATTTAAAAAGCTTTTTCTTGTTCTACATTGCAATGAATTTAAGACTTTACTAAGTGTTTCATGATAACTGGGAAATGGGGGCCAATCATGTTTTCTTCTCATAACCAGTTTCTTGCAGTTGCTGCGGACACTGGAAACATGAGAGCCAAAGCCCTGTTTGTATGTTTTGGCATGTGATCCCATGTTTTACCACAGCGTTTACCTCCCTCTTACCAGGGACTGGGAATAACTAAGCACTAAGACACTTGGGTGTAGGAAATCCGTGTCCAGAGAATAGTTGACTCATGTCGTGACTAATGTCATGTCATGACTAATGTTGACTCATGTATACTAAATAGACCAGCTCCAGCTAGAGAGTCTGAACAAATAGCACCCTGTAGCATGTGAGAATCTTCTTGTTATTGCATCCAGCTGGTCTCATTAACACTAATATTCAAATAGCTGGTCTGGCTTACTCAGAACAGGTAATGGTCTTTGTGCTGTTTGTATCATCTTGTGTGACTGAGATGCCCAGCTCCTCAGCCACAATGAGGTGCAGGAATTGTGCCCAGTTCTGACACAGCTTCCCTCACATTACAGAAATCATTCCTTTCACAGGTAAATTTTGCATATCGATGAACTGCCCTTGTCTGAATATAAACCATTTTTGCAGAAAAATTGCCAGGCAGGTCTGCCCTAAGGCACATTTGATGCTCAGAAATATTTTTCAAAATCTTGTTTCTGCTGTTTTTTGAGCAGCTGTCTTCCACTCCCCATTCCATTGATAAAATAAGTGATGTATCTATCTGAAATTAAAACAGAAAAATGGCTTCTCTTTACCGTATATAGAATTCTGTTTGGTTTTCTGTTTTGGTTCAGTTTTTGGTTTTTTTCCAAATGTTTTCTACTGGAGTCGAGCAATTAACTTCTAACTTTGGAAGTTGAACATGAGTAGAGTTCCTTGGATATGATTCATGTGAGTTTTATACTGCCTTGCATATGATACGTGGTGATTGAAAATGTTTTTCACAAGTAAGACCATGAACTTTTATAAACTGTTTTTGCTTTTCTGTGTCACAGATAGGAAATGCCATTTGAAATGTAAAGCTTATGGTGATGAGTTCAATTTAAATGAGCTGCTGTTTGAAATAGATAACACTTCCATTTTAGTAAATTAATGGTGTGGCAAAAGGAAACTCAAAGATGCTTCTACCTGTAATAAAAAAATTATACTCTCTAGAATTCTGATATTGCACCATGTGATTACATTACCTAATCTTATTAATTTTATTACAGGAAACATAGCAAAATGTTTCCTTTATATATTAACATAAATGTAATTTCAAGCTTTGTGCAAGTCTTTGTGCAAAAATTCCAAATAGCTCTGGAATCATATTGATACACTCTAATAAAATTAAAACTGTTACAGTCAATAGATGTAAAGCAAGGTTTGTGGGAAAAGTTTTTGGTTTTATCTCCAGGGACATCTGGGGCTGGAAAAGGCATGCCAAGTTGAACCTGGAAAGCCTGAAGCCTTGCTGCTCCTACATCTTTCTGATCTGGAAAATACATAATATTAGTAAGTGAATATATAAAAAAGCGGAAAACAATTCCAATTTTACCATCTCACAGCATCCTTTATACTCTGCAGTGTCCAATGTCTTCAGCACACCAGTCAGAATCACAAGAGGCATTGTTTAGAAGACTTAACTGGGAATGTGTGTTTCTCAAAATGTATAGTATCTGCTACTGATAAGTAATTATGAGCCACACACAACATAGGGAGTGTTTCAGAACAGGTATTTCAGAACTGGTGGTTACTGGCCAATGCTGGATTACTTACACATTACTTTCGACAGGACAGAAGTCAGTCATACACTACTGACAAGGACTTTAAAAAATAATGTCATTCAATATCTGAATTATAAACCATTTTCTTGTAATTGATATTTAACTTCAGATAACTAGTTCTCATTGATAGTAATCTGCATTAATGTAATTTCTCCCACTTATTCATGCCTGAAGAGCATGCCATGGGGAGTGTGGTGCTCTGAAATCTGAAAATAGTATTGTTCCATATCTCTGCCACATGCTTGTCCTCATCAGGATCAAACACCTCCTTTTAACAAAAGATATCCAATGAAATTAACTCTTCAAATACTCTTAGATTTCTAGGGTCTGTATGTGTTACCAATTCACTTCAGTAGCACATTTCTGAGGTAGACCTGCCAGTTATCTCTCCACCTGCCCATTGCTTAATGGCATAGTTTGCTCTGGGGTGCACAAGTAGGATTTCTTCTGGATACATCTGAAGCAGACAGTGCTTTCTGGGATCTCAACTAAAGTTATGGATGCATGCTCAGGTCAGTCCACCCTACACAAACATGGTGAATATGGGATCCTCAGCACGAACTGTGTCACTCTGTGGCACTGCAGTAGCTGCTGATAAACACAGAAATCTCGAGTTTCTGCTCTCTCTTCTTTCAGAGAACTGTCCCAAGGGGGCAGAAAAGCAGTGGCCAGCTGGAGGTTGAAGTTATGCTGCTACAGGGAACACAGATGCTTTTCACCACCAGAGCATCTGTCCCTTATATTTGCTTAATTGCTGAAGTAGCTCTGACACCAAGCAACAGGCAGACTAAATATTTTATTTTGAATAGGATTAGAGTTGTTATTTTTGACAGATTAAATAACAGAGCCCTTCTTAATTAAAACAAGTGAAATAAAGTGTTGGCATTTGTATATGAACATCTGCAGTAGCATTGTTCTTTATAGTTATTGTACACTGTGTGATTGTATATTAGGCCAGCGCTGAATCTGAGATTAAAACTTATGTAGAGTATTTGGCTTGATGGATGATCTTTCTTTCCTGAGGACTGGAAAACCTTTTTAAATATAAAGAGCAGTCAAATTTCTTGTTCCCCTTCAGTATTTGTTTTCACAGGATATTTGCATCTATTTGGGTACATTAATTAGAAACTGCCAAGGCAACCAGAGCCAGTGCAGGTGCATTCCACAGCAGAATGAGGGATTGTGATGTATGTGGATGGGTTCTGAGTTGGGGAAACCCCAGGGAAGTGCAGAGACATGCCAGGAGTTGGCAGTGGGATGTGGGTGGGACAATAATGGCAGATGCTCCACTCCCACAAAGGGCAGCCCTAAGGAGCATGATGGACTGGTTTCTCTGGTCCTGTCCAGTGTGTCCCATCCCAAATGAACTTTATGTTAAGCAATACTTTGAATCCTTGTTAGCAATGTTCGATGATTTCCAAATTACCTAGCCTAGTGACAATTATGTGTGAAATTAGGATAAAAAATTCTCCAAATGCTGTGTCATACAAATCTAAGAGCTACTTTTGACTAAGCACAGGTAGGTCTTTTACTGCAAAAGGTGTAGTCAAAGGGCAAGATAATGCTTTTTGCCTCTTGAAAAAGATGAAATGAAAATGAGGAAAGCAACTAAAGTTTGTCTTTAATCTCTTCAGTTGGTCTTAACAGAACTCTTGCTATCTGATCATCAAAGCTGTAGCATCACAAAAGATTTGGCAGAAAAATCTGAATATCTCTAAAAATAAGCAGCTCAAATTCAGAAGTAATGGGAAGGTAGTGTTGTGCAAATAATTGTGTTTAACCTTTGAATGAAAAACTGCATTTCTTTTATGTTACAGTTTGAGAGATGAAGTTCCATCACAGACCAGAATCCTTTTATATACTTTGCCCTGCTGATTTAGATATGAAGAATCATGAGAATCAGATTGGAAACAGTTCTTTTTTTCCAACATTAAATGTTAGGTGACCATGTATACATTTATTAGCTTGTCTTTTATCTTTCCAGGGACAAATTCTGGATTGTTCAGTTTTTCCCTCAGTGCAGACAAGTAACAGACTGATTCCTGAAGGCATGGCCCTATGGAGTCAAAGATACTTCTGGTGTAGGTTTGGAGGGGAGACACTATGATGGTATTGCCTTGGGGCTGCAAGAGAACGAGTTGTGGCCTCATGGGCTCTGCTTAGGAGGTCCTCATGAGGGAGGTAAGATGTACTGATGGGCAGAAGAGAGTCTCCAAGCATTCAGGACATAAGATCACAGCAGTTCACTGTGTTTTCTCTCTACAAGGTTTAGGGTGTGATGCTGTCTGCCATGAGGGAACCACCACCAGTGACCAAAACCTGCTCAGGCTTCTGGTCCATGTCGTTCACAGCCTCTCACAATGCATAATATGCTGGATGATGGATTTAAAGTTGGTCAATTTGGTCAAAGTGTAAGAAAGTGTTGCGAAAAGGGGCAGAAGGGAAGATGCATCTGTTTTGGACCTTGCCAAGTTTTTGGAGCCAGAGAACCGGATCAGTCTTCTGTTGGCAAATGGGCCAGTAGTATGGATTCAGTTTGGCATGGATGATTTGGTTTGACAAATTCAAGACCAAACACAGTCCTGGCAATCAAAGATTATTATAGAGATACAGTCTAAAAAAAATTGCCTACTTTTTGAGATATTTCTGGTAGTAAAAGTTCTCTTTCAGCCTCCCCTTTTTAAACCTCACCCCCCATCCCAGTTCAGTGTAGCACTGGGGATTTTAAATAATCGCTGGCAGTGATAAGCACAGTAGTGACTTTTGTGGACCTACCTAATAATTTTAACTATTCAGTATGCTATTGGTTTGGACAGTGTTTATTTGCACTCTTAAGGAGTATGCAGTAGGTTGTAAAATGTGTGTTATTGCAGCTGAATAGGTGTCCAGGGTATATAATCATTCAATACAGCAAGCTAGAATTAGAAGTGAAATATAAAAGTGTATTTCCTTCGTGAACTAGAGACAGAAATTGCATTTCTTATGCCTGGTACAGAGAAGAGTCTGTCCTCTCTCCCTTCACCTTACACCCTTCTGTAATAAGGAGAGGTCCTGCCAGCAATGTGGTGAACAGTTTGACAGTGTAGCTCTTTCTCAATAAAGTGCATTGCAGAATAAAGGGCAACTATACTGGGCTAGATATTGCAGGGCAGCTCACATTGGTTTATCCAATACAAGTTATGTCAAGTTAAATGAAATCCTCATCTTTTTTTCTTAATCTCCAGGACACTGTACTTTCACAACGAAGCGAACTGAACTCTAACCCAAGCAAGCTGAGTTTAGAATAACTCCAAAAGCATGTATTGAATATCTTGCTGTGTTCCAGTATCATAGGTCAAAAAATACAACCGGAGTACTAATTATGCTGTTTAATGCAACCGTTTTGAAAGTCTATTTCTAACCTTCTTTGTTGGTCTCACATTTTCTTATTCTATTAGCAGCCCATTTTCTGCTCTCTTCCCTCCCTATTTGACATTTCAGAATGAATAACAAAGCAGTTTTCTAAGTGCATATGCATTTCCTCAAGGAAATCAGGACTTGAGCACACACATCGGTCTTTGCATGCATGCCAACAAAGCATGAATAAAAATATGCCTTCCTTTGCTTGCCTACATGCCAAAGTCTGACCTTCCATGCTTTGAACTCTTGCTCCAAAATGCAAATGTATAATTCAAGAGGACTGAGGCAGAATAGTCTTGAGCATAACTTCTGGGTATGTGCTTCCTATAGCAAAATACTCAAATTTGAATTATGGTTTTAAACTTCCTCTGCCCCAGGGGAGATGATTCCACAGAAGGAGGTCAATGAAAATCAGGGTACCTAGTGACTGGGGGAGTCTGCTTTGGCCAGCAGACAAGTGCTGAGGTTTGTTTTCTTTCTGGAGAAACTTTCAGGAAAGTAAGAGCATTAACCATGAGAATTTCAGATATGAAGGTGAAATAATAGGAAAAAACACCTTTGTGTGTCTCAAGAGAGAGAATTGTCTTTCCAAAGTAAACTGTCCTGTGTATGTGCTGAACAGGAGCTTGTGGAAAAGTCAATCAGGTTCAGGTACTGACAGGTGAGATGGTAGCTAAGCAAATGTTTTGGGATAAGAAGGCTTGACTATTGCTTAGGTTTAACTATATTTAATATGCCTAATTTATTGTTTTTTTCTCTTGCCTAGGTGCTCATAATTCTTTTGAGGGAAATTGTTAGGGTGTCAACCATAGCGTTGCTTGTAACTGAGTTAATTTATTAAGAACAAAAATAAGTGTTCCAAGGTGTAGGTGGTAGCAATCAAGTAATTTTGTGTCTCATTACATTTTGAAGAAGTGCAGCCTGTCCTGCCATAGAAGAATGATGTTTAGGAGTCTAAATGTATTATACTATTGCCTAGGTGCATATTTGTTTTCCCTTCCTCACAGAAACAGACAAGCTGCTGTTTAAAAAGAAATGCATACAAACTGGTAGCCTGCGACTACTCATGTACAGATTTTTTTTTTCCCTCTGCTGAGTATTTGTCCTGTTTGGAAGTGTCATGGGAAATATTCTTCACTTTATTTTATAACCTTCAGGAGCTGAAGAAAATGAGATATTATTACTGTAGAAAAAAAAACCACCCTGACACAATTATTTAGCCATGAGCATGCATTCAGATTTTGATAAACCACTATTATAGCACAAATTTATGGACAGCTATGGCTACTCGAAGAAGCCTTGCTCAACCTTAAATTGCCAGCTGAGTTTTCCAGCTTTCATGGAACCAGAAATTCAATCAGTCACTGCTGCCAACTCTGTAAGATATTATCAAAGTGCTGCTGGAAATGATTCAGAGGTATTTTTCAGGGATAGCTGAGAAAGATGTTTTCTTAAATACTGTGTTCCAGAATTGTATGAATTAGTCAAATGTATCTTCTGGAATTATTGTAGAATTTTTATAGAGGCTTTAATACTTTTGCGATTCATTCTTCGCTGACTTCTCAGAAAAGTCATAAAATTGTTGAAAACTTTTACAAAGGACATCTTTGAAAATACAAAGTAAAACCTTTCTACAATCTCCAGAATTTACTAAAAATTAATTTAGTGCATTGAATTCTTTTATGGGGACATGTCTTTGTATAAAAATTAGACCTTACAGTTAGTGTCTTACAACTAAGAAAAGATTTTCGAAGCTTCTAGTGTATTTGGTGCCTTAGACAATGTTCTCTCAATTAGTTGATTTGAATTTGGCCTTGATACATTTTACTTCTCTTATTTTACTTAACTGGTTTTCATCTTCAGTGAAAAATACAGAATGAATAACCAGATTCTTATACTCCAGCTAATTTTTCAGCATGCTTAGTACTAGCTACTAAATTTATTTTCACTAAGGATACAGCTGACTACGTACTTTCTTTCTTAAATTAAAATTTGTTTGTGCATTTAATTTTCTTCAGCCTGTTTTTATCAGTGGAAAAGTACTGATAAAATGCTATTTGACTGTTAGAAGATAGATAAAATAGAATGATACATCTTCATTACTATCGTATTCTCTCTGAACTATTTTTTCTTCTTCCTTCCAGGACGGTTCTGTTTACTCTGACCTCTGTAGTTGTGCTTGTCATCACTACTGACTGGATCAGCTGGGACAAGCTAAATCGTGGATTTCTGCCAAGTGATGAGGTCTCAAGAGCCTTCTTGGCTTCTTTCATCTTGGTGTTTGACCTTCTTATTGTCATGCAGGTACACTCTCCTAATGCTCCACTCAGGCTGTTGAGGCTGCCTAGTCACTCTATTTCCTCTAGAGCAAATGGTGTTTAGCTAAGGCTGCAAAAAGGTAAATAAATGTTTAGTTTGCAATCACTATTAGTTAAGGGCATTTTATAACATCATTCTCAGAAACTTTGCAAAAAAGGTCTCTGGCCTTTTATTGTGTAATTATTGCTGATTTCTCTCGTTAGAGGGCTAGGTAAGAACTGCATGACTTTCCAAAATAGAAAGTGTTTCCTGCAAAAAATTACATCAGGAAAAGTAACAGAAGCTGGTTGTTTTGTAAATTCAAATCTTCTCTTAGGGAGATGAGATAAATTCAGACAAACAGGAAAGAAATACTTCCATATTTCAAGCATTTACAATATTAGGTATACACACAGTAAGGTACTTTAATAGATGAAAATTAGTATTTGCTGTTATGATTCAGCTTTCCACTTTTAGTGAAAATTTTGTTACGTGATGACAGATCCTTGCAGTGTAATAATTTCTACCTGAAAGATAACTGGGGAGATGTTTCATTGTAATCTGCCTGATGTCTACTCCTTTGAATCTAGCTGCTAAGAAAGGAATCTATGGTTCGAGCTGTGTGTGAATAATTTACCCAAAGCTTTGTGAGAATGTCAGCTGGGCTGAGGTCAGGAGGAGGAGCATCGAAGTCCCATGACTTTGCTCTTAGTCCTAGACATGGTAGATTGTTGAACTGAAGGTCAGCAAAGAACATGAGAAGAACCAATGGGTCCTTTCTCTCAATATATTGCTAACTACCAGCCGAGAGCATTTCTGAGACACTCAGTTCCCTTTTAAAAGCCATCTATTACATGAGTAATTATCATAGAGGTAACACTGGTGGCAGCAGTGCTGTACTAGGACTTGAAAGGTGCATAGAGTCCTAGAGCTCAGTTTTGTCTTGCAATGTCCACCACTGTTCAGTGCTCACTGTGGTTCATGGCTGGATCTGGGAGGATAAGAAAGGAAACAGTGTCTTTCTCATAAGATTTCTGGTGCTTTGTTTTCTCTACCTTTGAATTTTATATTTTGTTTGATCTTTCAAAAAGATTCAAGGGAATGTATAATAAATGATTGTACTTTACAGAGCTGTAATGAAAGTAGGAATGAAAATGCAGGATCTGTTAAGCTATACTGAATTTGATATTGCATGCAGGGTAGAAAAACAGAGCTGTCTTCATATAAAATAACTATTAAACCATCCTTTTGGCTTTGAAAAATGAAATCCTGGTATTTTGACCTTGGAGTTGTTGAATATAGAGAAAAATCTTACGTGAAACAGCTTGTCCTGAGCACTCTTTCATATTTTTATAACGCAAAGCAAGAGGCTCTTTATAATTGCATTTCTAAGTTATGTTTGTGTGATGGAGTGATTTATTTACTTGAAGTTATTTGCTTGGATTGTGAAAATATGTCGGCATGTTTTATTTACAATATAGTTCTAGCACTGCTACTGCAATAATCTCATGTTGAGAGAGCAAAGTGTTAAATCACCTAAAATCACAGAATGGACCAGGTTGGAAGGGACTGGGGTGGGATGTCTAGACCAACTTCCCTGCTCAAGCAAAGTCATCCTGGAACATATTGCACAGGGTTGTGTTCAGACAGTTCTTGAACATCTCCAGTGAGGGAGACTCCACAACCTCTCTGGAAATCTTTTCCAGAGCATGGTTATCTACACAGTGAAGAAGTTCTTCCTCATATTCAGGTGGAAGTTCCCGCGCATCGGTTTCTGCCCTTTGCCTCTTGTCCTATTGCTTGGCACCACAAAGCAGAGCCTGGCTCCATCCTTTTGGCACCTTCCCTTTGGATACTGACAGAGATTGATAAGGTCATCTCTGAGATGTGAACTTAGCAATAAGGGCAGGTGACCAGGGACAGGTTTTTCAGATGAGTCAGGGTAGATGGAAATTCACCTTTAATAAAACTGATAACAGATCCAGCTTCATTACTGGTGCAGGTTTTACAGGGAGGAGCCATATACCCTGGACTAGTTTTGTCAGAATTTTGTGGAGTGTTTCACTCCACTCAGAGTATATTGCTCTTCCTAGCAGATTTTAGACACGCCTGTCAGACAGCATTACTCCGGAAATGGATAACCATTTTGAAGACATGCTTGTACTCAGCTAATTGTGCAATGTTTGCTGAAGAATCCTGCTGTGAGGGCTGGCTCTGTTGTAGTGTGTCTCCCGTGGCCTGAAGATCTCTGAAGGAGAAGGGACAGGTTCAAGTGGGGTGACTTTGGGAGAAAACTTTCTGTAGCAAGTAATGGATTTTCCTTCCTGCAGTCTCTCACACAGTAAAGACTTTCCTCTCTTCTTTTGTCCCTTCTACATCCTCATCTATCTATGGATTGTGGAAGCGTTCCTTATCAGTACTGATGTAAAACATTCAAAAATAATCCTGAAAATAGAAATTAATTAAAGGACTAGAAAGGACCAGTCTTGATCTACAGCTTACCTTTATTTGTACCTGCTATGAAATTCAAGTGACATACCTGAGTATATCATTTAACCAAAAAATTACAATGTTTTGCATGCCATTATTGGTACCTACCGTGGCATTTCTTTGTAGTGGGTCGGATATGGATCTTTCTTGCCTATCATAGATTTCTTTTCTTGAATCTGCCTCTAGAGCTGCCACTTATTCAGTACAGGTATAAAACTATTCCTCAGTCCCAAAGTGCTGTTTTTCTCTCTGTGAGAGTCACTGCTTTGAATGATATCAAGTCTCTCTCCTTTCATTTTCGAACACAGAACAGTAGCTCTCCTGAGCTCCACTTTCATCTATCAGGCATCTGTTTTCTCTTAATTTTCCTGTATCATCTCTCTGTGACTGGTAACAAGGGACTGAGTTATTATGTACTAAGAGGGACAAGTTAGTGTGGTCCCAGAAATGGCGAGCTCAGGAACAAGCACGTAGAAATGGAGTGTCCTACAGAGTGAAATGTCCCTGCCCATCTCCTGGTAGAGAAGTGAGGCTCTGAGTAAGCAGGGCGTGGAGCCTCCACACCTCCTTCACTTTGTTTTTTTCTGAGGACAAGGCAAACAGAATGCAAATGTATTATACTTACAGGTCAGAGAACAAAATAATGCATTGGTAATCCAATGGTTTTATTTTAAAGGCAAACACTTTCAAGCTTTATGAAAGTGTAGGTAGTGTTTATGTAAAAGGGTGACAAGGGGCAAAAAGCATTGATATGTGTAATTAAAACCCCAAAGTTTCTGTTGAAATGTTTTCAAGATATATGGGGATATATAAATTTCTTCCAAAAATCCTTGAAACATTCTTTTGCCCCCTTGCCAGACCCCACTATAAATTTATTTTAAGTTTATTATAAGTTTATTTTTTAAGTCTTTCAGTTACTTTGGGACTAAGAAAATTATAAGCAAAATAATTTTCTGCTGAGAAAAGGTAGGAGTATTCTGTTCTTTATTGCACATTATATACCTTTCCATTTTAATGAGCTGTCTGGTTTTTCTTGCAGTGTTACCATTCTGTGCTTGTCTAGTTTGATAACTGGCACCATCATTTTATGCTGTGGATTTTATTGAACAAGACATGTGAAGTACAGTATTTTTACATACATTTCATCCTTTATACTGATTGCAGATGGTTAAATCTTGCTCGGATGCGTTATATTTATCTCAGGCTTTATAAATTCAACTCCAGTGTTTTCTTCAGCTGCTGTAACTTCGTGTGTTTGGGCTGACCTGAATCCTCTTGTGCCAATTTATACTGGCTGAGGGCTGAGCCCTTTTTTTAGCTCTGTCACTTAGTTCCTCATTTGCAGAAGAGGAACAACTGTAGTTCTTTTCTTTCACTACTTGTGTGATTGTCTGCTTAAGCCCCCAAGGTGCTCAGTGAAGGAGCCTGTCTGACTTGGTACAGCTTCTAGTGCAATCAGGCACCAGTCCCAGCTGGAGCCTCTTGGCTCTGAGATGACTACACACAAAATGAATTAGCTGAAAAAGCTTCTCATTTGTCACAGTCATTCCCTTTTACCCTGACAATGGGTACATGCCATACATGTGACACTGAGCCCCTTCTTTGGCAGTGCAGGCATTTGCCTGAAATAACAAAGCAGTTGTCTAAAAGCAGACCCAGCGTTTTCACATATTGCCCCTGGAAACCAACACATCCAGCCCAAATTCACAGAAAAACATGCGCTTATAGGAACAAGAAAATCTGGGAATTCTTTGCAAGTCCTTCGTGGGACTATTTTAATCTTTAATAGCAAGGAGAGTCTTTTCATAGATTCTGCTGTAATCACTGTGTGATAGGCTTTGTTGTTGCTGGGTGTATGTGTAAGAAATGTTGCATTGCTTAAGAGTATATTGGAATGATTTATGTTGGTATAACAGTAATGGTGGCATCAGATAATTTATCCACAGCAGTGCTCTGGAATGTATTATTTTATATATATTTAATTATAGAAATCTGCTTTGTTATGAGTTTTACACAAGTTTTTATCTGAAAATAAAATACCTGAGATGAGACAGAACAGGTTCAGCTGCTTTCTAAGTGATAGAATTGCTTGCAATTTTTAAATGCAAGCATTGAATTAAAAAGAGAAAGATATACCTCAGCTTGCCATCATTAGACAGAGTACTTAGTGCCTTGGCAGCAAGTTTTATGCCCATCCATATCTTACATTTGGCTTCATGGCATATTGAACATACAAGACTTATAGACAGGTTGTACAGAGCATACAGATCCACCTATCAATAATACTGAGTTCAAGTAAGAAGAGAGAGCAAGACCAGTGTGGTTGCTCTTAATCTAACCTTAGAGTGGAAAAGAAACAAGAATATGCTTGATATTGTCAACCTAGTTGAGTTTTTTCTGCAAAGCTGATTGAATGGTAGATGTTTATATTTCCTTGAAAAGTTTAAAGCCTGTAATATGAAACATTAACAAAAAAGACTGAATTATTTTTATTGCCTTTGACTTCTTCTAACATGCTATAAAGCTGCTGCTTTTATTTGTGCAACAAAACAGAAATATTTAATCACTGAGTGTCTTGAGATACCAAATACATTAGATATTTTTGCATCTGTTAGAATCCAGGCTTTAAGGAGCCCATCAATAAATAATTTGTTTTCATATGTATAGAGGAGGGGAAGTATTCCCTAGTGCCTTCAGTGATTTGAAATTGTAGGTTGTGATGGTTTCTGAGTTTCAACTACCATTTAATTACTTAGCTGTACTGTGCTTGCCATCATGTCTCTGTGGGTCATAGGTGTTGTGGAAGTGTGGCCTTCAGTCAACCAGTTTTCTTGTTTCCTATTGGTCAGAGACTAAAAAGTTTCCTTCTTCTGGAATCTGATCATGTTTCTATCATGTAATGGTTTTTAGGGAAAGGAGATTCCGCAGAATAACACCAGGTCTGACAGATAGATTAGGCACCAGCAGTACATGTAATTTCTGTGTTTCCCATTGGAATAACAAAGCATCTAAATCAATGTGCCTATAGGGTCTCCCAGATAGTCTCAGAAGTGTCCTGCAGCTGACTTTGGACTGTACTATGCCTCGATTGGTCCCTAAATAATTAACCTCTTCTTCATCTCTTCCTAGTACCCAGATAGTATTTGCAATATAATTTTTCATTAAGATTCCTTAGAGCCCTGCCTGAGCCAATGGGTGCTGTAGGCATATCAACATGTCATCACTCTTGTTGAAATGGTATGAGCAGAGACAAAGGTGATGTTGATCAAACTGGGAAAGAGCTGCAGTTTTCACCTCACTCTCCCCAGCACTTGTTTGATTGCTGCAGTAGCCAGTAATGCTGAACTTATCCTGATACCTCTAATGCCAGAATGACACAGCCTCAGGTAGTGTGTGGTGGTACCATGTGCTTGTATCTTCCACTTATTAGCAGAGAGAGCAGCCACAGGCATGGAGGGGACTGTCCATTAGCAACCAGTGCAAGGTGGAGCTGTCAGAGCCTCTGAAATCAGTCACAGCAGGCATGGAATCCATTTCTCCCTGGATGAAAATAGCTGAATTAAAGAGCTGCTTTCAGGACTGGCTCTGGGGAAGGCAGTGTGTCTCCTAAGGCAGCCTGATGCTGGGAGTGCTTTGAAGCACTTATGGGGGCCATAAGGGAGAAAGAAGCCCAGGCCCAGCAGTCATGGCTGCTGCCCCAAGCCTGGCCACCTCCAGCTCACAGCAGTCATTCCCAAGCAGTTCTTTGTCTCTGCATAAAGGTCATGGTGGTAGCAGGATAGTCCTGCTTGGCAGGGTAGCAAGTCAGCAGAGAGAAAGACTGGAAATTGGTTTAATCCTCTGAAATGGTCTCCCTCCATCCAACAGCACTGCATGGTGCACTAGAGGCACAGAGGGAGGCACAGACCAAAGGCAGCTGCTGCTGGTGGTGCCCCTCTCCCAGGGAAGTATTCATGGTTTCAGTGACCCAACCCTTTCAGAGTTGCTTTTCTGCTGTGGCTAACCAAATTTGGCCATCACCTTCAAGAAGCTTTTACTCTGCCCTGGCAAACTCTCTTTCTATCTCTTTTTCAACAATCGTAGAAGCCTCTGGAGCACTGCACTTCTCAGTGAATTCATGGCTTGCATCCCTGCCAGCATTAATTTAGTGATACAGTAAGTCAGAAGACTGTACTGTAGTTGTTCTGGCTGGTAATGGTCATTTTGTCTGTGATTTTATTTCATTTTTCAGGAGAGACATTGAAGCTCTTCCTTTCATATAAACCCAGCTTTGATTTTACTCTCCATCAGTTCTCACTGAGCTTTGCTGTGATGTTGTTTCCCGCATCACGTACCACACAAGGAATTAAATGATGGAAATTCATGGCTAGGTAATCCATTCTATTGCCTGTAGATGAAAATGAGAAAACAGCGTACATCACTTTCTAATGTATCTCACTATGGATTTAAGGAAATAATCCTATAATCCTTCTTGGATGTCTCTTTACTTTTAGTTTTGCTCAGGTGGTTTTTGGGCTTGACTTTGTACAATGCGCAGCACGCTTTTAGTCTGTAATGAAATATCATTCCACTTCAGAACTGTGTGCCCAAAGTGGAGAAACAAATAATTCTCAACAGCAGCACTGATCCTATGTATAGCACACAATCTATTTAGGAGTAGGTGGCAGAAAAGCAGTGATTAAGTGATCAACTTTATCAGACAGCTAGAGTTAGAGGAAACCAAAGAGATGGTTGTTCCATATCAGGGGTGGGAGTGCGCATTTTTATGGTCTTGATTTGGCCCAGTTTTCACAGACTGTGCATTGGAAAAAGCTGCCCAGACTGTGCCAGGTGAAATTTCTGAAGGCAACCCCAGCCACCTGCAACTGCCACCTCCCAGACAAGAACCACAGCACATTCTCTTGGCTGTAAGTCGTGCTTTCATCCTCACCTTAAGTTGAAAAGAAACAGCTACATCTGAATGAATGTTAAATACCCTTGGGGATGTTTCTAGCATCTGGGCCAAACAATTACTGAGCTAATCTAAATTACACAAACTCTTACTGTTCCTCAAGGTCAGGCTGCAAAGATTTTCATATCTGGATAATATGTTCTAAATACAGGGCATTAGAGAAAGAAAAGCATCACACAAGCAAGCCTAATATCAGAAAGGAACAAATGATAATTTAAGCAACATGAATACAGTGACAGGTAAAAAATGGTGTTAAAAATGTGACAACACCACTGAAGCTGCAGAATCATTCACTCAGGAATTAGGAGATGATTTTCACCCTTATTTTGTGCATACATTATGATACAATCTTTAATTGTCTATTCACATTCTATTTTTCCACAGGATCTCTGTCTCACTTGCTCTACTGGTGTTCACTTAATGAGAAGCTATTCGTTTTTTTGGTTTACTTTTTCTGTGCAGCCTGTGGCCCCAGGCCTTACTTATTGCACATGATTGGAACCTTGATATGAAGATGAAATGGTTCATTTCCTAGTGGACTTTTTTGTGACACTCATCGCTGTATTTCCTAAGGGCTTCTCAAGCATTAATATATTTATCTTCACAATAGCCTTCACAACAGGAGTATTATTGTCCATTATTGTCCACATTTTATACTGAGGCACAAAAAAATTAGAGTCAAAGGCCCCCTAGTTTGAGATGTCTGAGGACATTATTATGAAAATTCATATTATTACTCATCTGAGCAGTTATCTAATTGAGGGAGGAGGGTCTATCATATTATTTAATTAGCAACAGACAGAGCCACATATTTACTTGATATAATCTTATATATTATTATACTGACAGCCTTATTTCTCTTGTAGCATTCCAATAATTTTAAAAGCAGTTTCTTTGCTTGCTTTTAATGATGCCTTTAAATGTGTCATATATCTAGCTCCATTAAAATTCTGGTTACTTTTTTATGCTGATCTTAAAGAAGTACAGTTCAGTCCTATCCAGATAATGCCATACACTACAGGACTTTTGTTCTCCCCATGAATATTTTGTCAGCTCTTCCTCTTCCCATTGGTGATACACTCTGGTCCAGCTCTGGTTACACTCAGCCATGGGCACTTGTCACTTGTACAAATCTAAGCATAGATAGGGTGGGGAGGCAATCCCACAGGGAAAAAAAAAAGAAGTTTGGTTCTAGATATTCACTTAGTGTCTCTGAGAGGTCTCATAGCAGAGCTGGTCAAATTCAGTTTCTCCTAGCAGCAATGACTTCTGTAACAGGAGGTAGATGTTTTCACATCTGCTACTGTCTCTTGCATTTACATCCCTCTTCCCACATACTTTCCAGCTTGTGCAGCAGATGCAGAGTGCATGAGAACTACAGGGGTCTCTGTCACCATATATTTCCACCTTACAATCATAAGTTAGATACTCTTTAATGAAAAAAATTGTGTCTTCTGGAACAAACTCTGTGTGATCCAGTAACTAGGAAAGGATTGTGCCATGCCTACCCACAAGGAACAGATAACCTTAACCAGACATCTAGTTCTTAAGTCTTCACCATTGAAATATTCAGGCAGATGCATTAATGCAGGACTTTCTGTGTGTATAAATGTGATATTTATTTTTACAAAGAGATAGTAATCTCAAAATCAAAAGCCTGCCATATGAATCCAGTGTGTCTTATCAGGGTACTTGAACTCTTACCTCCCATTCAGGGATGTTTGCCATGTGAGCAACTGCTAATAACTGTGTGCTTTTTCTTCCAATGAGACAGTTCATAAGAAAGGAGTGAAACATACTTTGCCTCTGGAACTCACATCTGCTTGTTAACAGCAGAGAGTGGTAATAATTAGAGGCATGGTGACCAGTCCAAATGCCAGAGCCAATGAGGTACTGACACTTTCTGATCATATCCCCAAGCAGGGCTTTTTCCTTCCTGTCACTTCCAAATCCTCTCTCTGTGTCTCCTTTTTTGCCCCCATTCTGGGTCCTCCCCATGTCTAGTCCTGTGACATATCCCATTATTCATATCCAATTCCAGCTTTCAGTCTTCATGTCTCTCATTTCCAGGCTCCATGTTTAGCAAATCCTATTCATCTACTCTGCAGCTGCTGTTCAAATCAGAACCACTCCTTGTCTCTCTTCCCCCTCTCCCTAATTCAGTCCCTTTTTCCTTAACCAGCCAGTCCTAACCTCCTGCTCTCATCCCTATCCTCTTGCCCTGATTCAAGTCTCTCCCCTCTTCCCACTTCTTTTGTGTAGTCTGTTCCAATTTTCCTATCAAACCTTTGTGTGTCTGTGGTCGTTTCCTTTCACAGCATGGCCCAGGCTGTGTGGCTGCACATGGCCATGCCAAGCCTTCACTCAGCCTCTTAGAAAGGGCTGGAGGGGAGGGAGGAGGGTAGAATAGTTTAGGTAGGGTAAGACCATTAAGATCAAGTTATTAATCTAAGACAGCCAAGTCCACCACTAAACCTTGTCCCCTAACAGCCCATCTGAGTGTCTTTTACATACCTCCAGGGATGGAGACTTAATCACTTCCCTGGGCACTCCGTTCCAGTGCATATAATACAAAATTTTGATCTGGTTATGTACGGTTTGGAAAAGGTCTAAATACCTTTACTTTCATTCAACACACTGCTGTGTTGTGCTATGTGCAAAATTAAAAGATCAAGAAATTAAAATCAATTTTAAAAAATAGTCCCTGCTGGGCTCAGTGTCAGACCCAGAGCCAAGTGCCCTTCTGCCTCCATCTTCCCTCAGGTCCAGATGCCTAGCTCCAGCTGTACTTCACTAGCTCCAGCTGCACACAGAGCACTTGGGATTAGTAATTAGAGGAAAGATGGCTCTCTGTCCCTTGGCTGCTGTGCAGGGCCAGCTCAGTCCCTGTTTGAGAGCAGCTCAGAGTCTTGCCAGCAGCTGCAAAATATGGGGGTGGAGGCAAAGGGGAAATGGAGGATGCTCTGTATCTCTTGTGAGATTGGCAGTTTCACTAGAGCCTGATGCTCTGGGAGCTGAGGGACACTTTGGCATGCTGAGTGATGCGCAGTTTGGGAAGATGCTTGTTTCTGAACCTAGATACTTGTACGAAAATTACCGACTTTTCAAAGGTACCTTAACCTTTTTCAGTTTGGGGCAGGTATTTACAAGGAAGCAAGAGGCACATCTCTGACACAAAGTTACTCCCCTGCTAAACAGTATGTCTGCACTTGAGATATCTCTACAGAGCAAAGCAACTTATTTTCTGTTTGGTCTCACTCTCAGAAGTGAATAAATGATGCTAGTTGAAAATGTCAAAACCCTAGACCAGAAACAGAGAACCAAATAGAGAAAAAATAAAACTGCCTGAGGCACACACCAGGCATGGCCTGTGTTCAGCCCAAGAAGTTATAGTTGGAAAAATGCAGAAGCCCACTCACATGGTAAGCAGCAGCACCGTGATTTCTGCCTGTTCTATGCAGCACCTGCCACGGTGGTAGCTGTGTGCCCTTGTGTATTAATTCCTCTAGTGCCATTCTTTACAGCAAAATGAACCCAAAACCACTCTCTTTTCATGCTGCAAGGAACTTCCTGCATTTCGTTTGCTTTTATAAAACTACACTAAGGACTGAGTTTTCTCACTGTGTTGGTCTGTGGGAGGGGTCTGGAAGGAAGAACAATCTTTGTTCCCTTAACCTGCTGAATTTCAGATCAACAGAGGTGAGACTTTTCCCAACTCTACAGGACTGTGCTCTGGCATCCTGGCTCCATTTTTAGCCTTCACTGAGACACTGGCTCCAATTTGACACTCCTGTGTTGATTTGCAGACAAAATGCCTAGTTCATATTAGTGATACTCAGAGTCCAAGTAGAGTTGTTATGTCACCACTTCCATGCAGCCTTCTCAACCTAATTTATTATTCATTTTTCTATCTATAAAAACCTCACTTTTCTTTTGCATAATGCTTGTAGATATAAGCAACTTTCAACTATCAAAAAAATGGAAAATGAAATTTTTATTCCTTATACAGATCCAGTAAATAAATTTCTGCAGTGTGTCCCAATGCAAACATACACAGTTGTGGTCTCTTCTGCAAAGAACACTTCAGAGAGTACTGCTCACTGGGACAGTGAGAGGGGCAATCTATCAGGACAGTATTAGCCAGCAAACATATTTTATCTACTATATAAATTAATGGTATTCTCTGTTTGTAAAACACAGATTGTTACTGGAAATTCAGAAAAGTGGTGAGAATCCTAAACTATAGCTAAACTAGAAGTTCCATTTGGGATAGAATAACTGTGTCTGTATAGCCACACACAGAACCATACAGGCTAGATGGGCCTTCAGGTTGTATAAGAAAATTAAATGAAATTATTACTGTGTTTTGTAAATCATAGATTTCTGTAACATTCAGGTTAGAATGAGAACATGCATTTAATTTTCCTTAGTGATTTAGTTCCAAAAAGGTAACACATTCTGGTAGAAATCCTTGTGCAGAACCATACTCATAAAAAGATAAATGTAGACATCAGTTACATGATTGGTAATTTCCCTTATGTCATGGAAGTCAGTGAACACTTTCAGTACTTTTTCAGGGAAGTAAAATGTTGTCATTAGTGCCAATTAAGCAGCAAGCCTCTAATAATTCTCTTTTCTGTCAAAGAACCTGTTCATGGGGTCTCTTTATTAGCAAAAGGATTTCCATGTACCTAGTGAGTTCATAGGAAACAAGTATTTGGAATTAGGCATGTGGCAATGTAGACTCAAAGAGTGTGTTTATCAGAAGAAAATAGTACTGATTGCTTCTTAAATGGTTGCTAAAAGAGTTAATTGGGATATATGTTCCTTGAAATTTGACTCAGCATTTAAAACAAAAAGTTTGTCAGCTGACTCCAGGAAACCTCAGAAAAGAATTGGGAACGAGAGGCAAAAGATGTAGTAATATTTTAGGAAGGGGCACTTAAATACTTATATTACTTCTTATTCTGAATTTCTAGCAAAAGGCTTGGTCATTCTAAGTGACTGTTAAGGAATAGCCAATACTTCAATCAGTCTTTATATTGGTCAAGAATACAAGCTAGGGAGATGTTAAAATTAATTTTGTGTCCTTGAGCATTATGAATTCCCCTGTGCTATGTTCCTATAGGAGCTTATAATCTTCTACGGCTCACTTGAGCAAAAACTTTTAAAAAATTCTTTTCTGGTCAGTGGTTTTTGTAGCCTAGATCAGGGAAGTGAATGAGATTTGAAGTAGAAAGACTGTGAGCTGGAGCTTTCAACTCTTTTCAGCATCTGCAAGGTCCAGCAGGGTCTTCACTATAGTATGGGAGAAATGTTATTTTTATTAGTAACTCAGCTTTTGAAGTTTTTGCTTGCAGAGTCCAGTGAAATTGCATTTTGGGGAGCTCAGACAATTTGGCCAAACTCTACTGTCAGGCATGCTGATGCAGACCAATAGCCCAGTAATTTTTAATTTTTACATGGTACATTCCTGGAATAATAACTGATCATGTGGTTCTAAGTTATTTCCCTGCATTGTAACTCTCCAACACTGATTATAGATTCTTTGAAATTGCAGTAATACTGGTTATAATCTGTTGCAGCAGACCTCTCATTAGGGGTAGAAATGAGCCAAGACACAGACATTCAACAACATGAGAAGGATCCTGGTTTATTCTTCTTTACAGCTCAGCCATCCTCTGACTGCAGCAAGCTCCTGCTGCAGGGTCCAGCTGCAGACTCTGACTGCTGGCTGTTTCCTGCTGGACTGTGACTGCAAGTGTTGGTTTGCAGACTCTGAGCACAGCTTTCACCCAGCTCAGCTGTGACTGCAGGCTCCAACAGCAGCTCTGACTCCATCAGACCAAGACTGACCTCACAGCAGATCTTTTACTACAGTAACTCTCTACATCGTTTCATTCTCCTTGTGTCTCTCTGGATCATTCTTTCTTCCTCAGGGTTCCTCTACCTCCAACATCCTCTTCCTCCAAGGCTCCCCTGATCAGCCGACCCACCCCTTTTATCACACTTATCTTTCTTAGTCATGGCTGCAACTCATGAAGGGCAAGGCTGTTCAGTTCTTTGGTAATTATTACAACTGTGACTTATCAGGGCCTGTAATCTCTTCTTCTATACCTACAATAAGCTGGTTTGCTCATATTTCTTTCATACTTGCCATCTTGAAGCCATACATGCAAACTTGATAAACCTCAGGAAAAATGTACTGTGTCTGAGGAGACATCAAAGCAATGGTCTCTGTTTTCTTTTAAAATCATGGCAGCAAGCCTGTTGTTCTCTGGACTCTAATTGCATTTACATAATTAACAACAGAAATACCCAGCCAAGTCAATACATACCAGGTAGCCCTGCTACAGACCAGCAAATTCCTAAATATGTTTTGTAGTGCATTTTTTGTGTACCTAAACTGCTACATTTAAGCGTGCAGTTTATATCTATTCATTATTTTGGTAAATGTAGATTGCCCAGGACCCTCTGATGAATAATTATATGTTTGAATGAGCACAGCAACTTCGGTAGCAGACGCTTGTTCTGTAGACATGTTAGGAGAATTTTAATTGATGCCTTTTTTATCACTGAATGAAAGAAAGATAAAAGTACTGCTATAAACTGAAAGTTGAAATAAATTATGTAAAATACATAATTCGCATAATGACTGTCCCTTTATAAATGTTCATATTAAGTAACCATATCATTTGGGATAATTTCTCCTTGAGGAATGCTGTGAAAGAACAGCTCATTCATTATCTTGACTTGGTGAATTGTTCTAAAACAGCTCCTCTGATGAGAAAATTGATTTAGCATTTCTTTAAACTATTGAAAATAATGCTTTAATTCTCTACTTTCCTGTTTAAAAAGTTTTAGTAACTGTGTCCACTGTATGGTTTTGACTAGTTAAACTGGAACTCCCCCCAAAAAACAAACGCATCTACCTCCTGTCTGCATGCATGTACACACGCAGAACCTTGCTTTAGAACTCCACCTGGTCTATTAATCAGGCTGACAGAGTAATCACTCAGCTGCTGTAATGCTGCTCCCCTGATTCATTGATGGCTGGACTTAAAAGTTTTGGAGTTTGGAAGTTTGGAAGCCATGCACTTATCTGCAGGCAAGATCCTGTGTCTGTTTACTGCCCTAATAACAGTGTCTCTGAGAACAGGCGACATGGTATTTCCCAAAATTCTTGTCAGGAAAGTTCCTAAAATTAAAAATATGTGGTTATGAATTGAGTCTATCACTTTTAAATGTTACAGAGGAAGTTGTGGGAGAGAAGACAGCAAAGGGAAAAGAATTTAAGTGTTATTGTCTGTGGCAAAGATTAGCAAGATAAAGGGTTATGTGGATAGATGAAAGGGCAAGATTTCTGAAGCAAGCGATGGTGTAAGAGACCATCTTCCCCTCCAAAAAGAGTGGCTCATGAGGCACTTATGATTTTCCTCAAAGAAAATTCTCCCTGAATGAAAATCAGCAAGTTATCTTCCAAAAGTAGTATCAGCCTCAAGGGGGAAAAGGAATTTCTTGCAGATCAAAAGTAAAAACTAAATAGAAGGGCTGCAGGGGGACATCATTCAGAAGTGTCTGTTAGTTTGGATAAGCTTCTGCCAAGAGCTGTATATATGTTTTTTTAATCTACACTGGATTTCCAAATCTTTTGAGCTTGTCCACCCTGTCTCACCCTGTCACATCTGTCTTTTTTTTTTTTTTTTTAATTTTAATTCAGCCTTTCTTTATGGTCAACATAGTTGTTATATTTAGATTCAAATCTCACTAGCACAACACTTCAATTCATTGCCTACCATCAGCCTTTGATTTTGTCTTTCAGATTCAAAAAGACACTTTAATAACACTCTCCCTGCTCCCAAGGATTTTGATGGGAGCATTTTTGAAATTCAGACCAAACAGTTGTGTTTGCCAAGACCAGGTTGAGTTTGTGCAATTAGAACTTGGTTCACTGTGTTTTTGACAAGCTCTCCCAGGAGGTTTCTAAACACTGAAAACCTTTTAGGATGAAGTTCATGTTTTCTGCATGTGCTTGGCAAAGGCAGATATATTGCTCTAGTATAAAAAGCTGAAATTGCATTTTTCCTCTCTCATGCTCAGGAAGTGAGTTCTGCTTTGGACATCAGAGAGGAGGCTGTAGAAAAGAGTTATCTTCTCTAATTTTTATTCACATTGAAGACAATCCTTTTGGGTTATGATGTTGTTCATTCTCTGAGGGATGCAATTCATGTATGTATAGCATAGAGTACTAGCATCACTTCCTCAAGGGATAAGAAAATGAACATATTTTTGGAGAGAGGAGGGAAGATGGGAAAGAGGAAGCTCAAGCAAATAATTCTGCAACTATTAAGTGACACACACTCTCTCTAATAAGAGGACACGCCATGTCACTGAACTGCAGTGAATGACTAATGTAATGCTGTGCACTCAATGGAACATAGAGCATGGTAATCCCAGCAGCACACTAGTTTTGTGTAGCCTCTTATTTACCAAAAATAATAAAGCTAGTAGACCTGTACTTACATAGGTAGACTTAGTGTTTTCTTATTTTTCTCAGCTCCTGGAACAGATGTGCCTGATGGCCACATCACAGTTTTTGAGGATAAAACTGGAGGTAGAGGAGTAGCATGGAGATGTGGCTCAGGAATGGGAAAAGTTGCCTCTAGGAAATGAAGATCTGTTTGCAAACAGTATACTGCTGCTGTGGATCCTACTAGCAGTCTAAAACTCAGGGCACAGAAAATATTTGAACTTCAACTTAAAAAAACCAGAGGGAACTGGGAAGACCAATTATATTCCATATTACTCTTCTCCCTGAAACAAAAATTAAGGGCAGATATCCATGTTTTGCAGTCAGCCTTTCTTCTTACAACAATTGCACATAGTTTTCTTTATCTTTCCTTATATATTAGGTCTGATATATTAATTAGCACAAGTCATGAAGAGGAAAATAATTTTGGAAAGGGTTATTACCATTTTTTTAAGGGAAAGGGAATTCACATTGACTCATTTGCAAGCCTTGCATTTAAATTCATGAGACATTTCTCTCTGTGTTCCATATGCATTCAGTGTTTTTTACTTTATGTCACCTTCAGCTCTATTATTTTTTCAATATCAGGCAAATGTAGCATGTAATACTTGTGCTTTTTTCAATGGAAATTTAATATTACTGTTTCACTCCCTTAATTGCAGCAAGCTGAACCCTGTGCATGCTATTTTGTTTAGTTATAGCTAAACCAAAACAAGCTGGATGAAAGTTTCAAACTGAGATCATTGGCCCAAATCTGCCTCTTCATATCGCACTAAATACCCAAGGGCAATCTATCGTTTTCTTTCAAAACCAGACACAAATTTTGGGGACTTGGAATAGGTGATGGTAAAACTCTTCAAAACACATCTAATAATCTGAAGGCATTATGGCCAGAACAGAATGGCTCCTCAGTTATCCATTTCAAACATTGGTACAGCTGATTTACTTTCCACCTACAGTGAACAACACACAGTAATTCCCTTGATCCAGATGCTCTTTATTTTTATAACAGCATTTTTATTGTGTTGCAAAGCTTATAGAGAGGAAATACCTGCTCAGATATTTTACAGCAAGTCTCACTTCTCAGGTTTAGGTAACACTAAAAAATATCATTACAATTTAAATATCAGGCAGCAAGGAAATTAATGTATGTGGATATTTGGAAAGAGAAGGAACACTATACATGTTAATACAGCTGAAGTTAGCTGGAGACAGTTGTCTTAATGAAAAATTACTTTAGACCCCTAAATAGAGCTTGCTGTTCTCAAATAAGTACAAAGGGCATTAGCAGTGTTTACAAATCCTGAAATGCCCCAGATACCATTTTAATGTTCAGTTGCAGTGTGGGTATATTTCCTACAATGAAATGGCACGTGTTTCATTACATGTACTTCTGCAATGTTTTGATATTGTTGAAGATGATTATACAGCAATATATTTAAAATTCAATTTTATTCTCCGCCTCATAGTGAGACATTTGGTTTTCTAGGGTATGAGAAACATTGACTCTTCTGCCATGATTTCCCTTGACAGTAGGATGTAGTCTTAGTAAATGTGTAAATATAAGTATTGTGTATTATTAGTGAATGTTCATTTCTCCTGTTCACTGCACAAATGACTTTCATAAAGTGTACCACAGAGGTAGTTAGAAAAACCATTACAACTGGCTGGTGGTTTAGGGAGGTTTTAAGTAGAGAACAAGAGATAGTAGCTTTACTGGAGCTGATATCTTTGTCTTTTACAGATACATAATATTGTAATATTAATGCAGCTGAGCAGCTTAACAGACTCAAGAATTAACTGGAAAAGTTTTCACTGGTGTATCTCATCCAGATGGATTATCTGATAGCTAATAAGCTCAACTGAGGTCAGACATGAGTGAGACAGTAAAAGAATAAAAGCTTACAGAAAATGGAGACACTGAAATAAAATATAAGAACATTTGAGTATATTTTTTAAATCAGCATTGTCAGCAGTTGTGAATAGCTATTCAACATGTGAGAGATTTACAATGAAGAGGAACCTCGGAGTGTCATCTCGGTTGTATAAGACCTCACATTTCCTTATGGAAAAACTGTTAGACTTGCTCCTAGGACATCCTGGGAGTAAATGCACAGAGGCTGTGCTTTATGCGGCCTGCCACTCCTTGGGAAATGAATAAAGGGGTTTCACCTTGCTCCTGTTTGACACTACTTAAATTTAAAGGGTAGCTGTAGGACAGAACAGTCATTACCCTCAGCAGGAAATGGTGGCCACTGCTGTTCCTGGTCACTACACAACTCAAAATTTGGGACCTTCTAGTGTCTGTCCTTTCTTGTGCAACGGTTTGCCTTCAAACAGAATTTGTTCCTAATGTAAGAAAATCAATGGATAACCATTCACTCTTCACACTACTAGCAGTTTCTGTGCTATTAAGAAACTGGCAATGATCAGTAAGGACCAGAGCAGTGTTGTGCTAGATGATGCTCAAAGACAGCCAGAATACAACTCCAGTCCTAGAGAATTTCATTGCTAAAGAAAATCCCAAAGTTGCAACTGGTTAGACAGGTGGGTACAAGCAATAGCAACTTCACTGTTCAGGATGACTGGTAAGCTAGGATACCTGATTCATGACATCCTCATGTTTTGCCATGCAAAAGAGAATTACAAAGAAGAATGAGACAGGATTCAGCTCATCTGATAGAGAACTGCTCAAGAGAAAAAAAATGTCTAAATAGAGGAAAAAATTATAGCCTGAATGATAGACTGATTGAAGGAGCAGCTGTCATGTGGACAGTCTATACATAGGGTATTGAAAGAGCTAAACTAATTTGAATGAACAGAAGTGTTCTGTACTGTATTGCATGAAAGAGAAGAATGTCATGGTCAAAAAAATAGATTAGGTCTTTGCAGCAGCATTTCTGTATCAGTGGAGAGCAACAACCATTAAGGCCAGAGGGAAATGTGCCAGTGTAACTGAACAGCAGATGATGAGAGCCTTAGGAAACATTTTAACTGTGGGGTTTGGTAGGAATCTTCATATCTGTGACATGTTATGCAAAACAGATCTGCAGTATCAGAGCACTACAAGGTTCTGAGGAGTGAATAGATGATGATACCCAAGCCACAGTCACAGGGGGAAGAGAGGAAGGTGCCGTCTGTCATGAATCAGGCGTAGATATGTGACTTTCAGTGAAACACAAGCATTCCTTATTTTAGGTGGACTGAATACTGAGATTACTTTGAGCTTCCTGTGGAAAGGCTAAATACCAGTTCAGACAGTTCACAAATGGTACTGTTTTTGAGGACATGTGCATACACAGCTTTGTCTATGCTCAAAATGCATTAGTGTGTAGATTCAAAGTGCAATGAGTGTAGAGTGCAGAATGTAAAGGGCTTGTTTGGATCCTATGTGACCTGGCAATTGTTGCCTTTAAATAAGCAGGAAGAGATAATAGACCAAAGGATTCTGTAATGATTTTTTAATGGAAGAGGTCATTCAAGGCCAAGCATACATTACTGCTCTCTCATAGAGGGAGTTATTGCTGTCTCATTATCATTTTCTCAAATGAGAGGAAAAAAGCAAGATTTGCAGTGCTCTTTCTAGAGAAAGGCCAGGAGCTTGAAGAAGCTGAGCAAAGACTGAGGAGGGAAGAGCACAAAAATGATGGAAAACAACAGTATGATTGTGTGTATGTTTGTACCTTGCATTGCCATATGGTGCAGGGATAGCCTTTATATACCTATATAGTATATGCTTATATGGTCCTGAGAGTTGTCTTCAGTCTTCTGTCTCTGCAGCTTGGATCTCAACCAAAGCAGCTATTCCACCACTGCAGTGGTTTTCCTGTATTTTAAATTATTTAAATCAACACTGAGTGATAAAAGCTGAAGCAGTGTCTTCAATAATGGACTTGGTGCAACAGTTCCTGATGGGGTTTTGTCATCATTATTGTCAGTAACAATCCAGAGAGGTGAAGTAAAAACAGATGACAAGACCAAATAAAATTTCCTGAAGAGCTTAGCACTGATAGCACCAACATGAAGGATAACATGTAATCTTTCACTGTGGGAGCTGAGTAGCCCCACTGAAGCCATTTAGGTATACAGGAGGTAACATTAAGAGTAGACATCATTTTTGGTTTAACAAAACAAAAGGGCTAAAACCAGTAGTGCCCATCAAACTTTATTTTTCAAAGAACAGAAGGTGAGCAGTAATTTTGATCTCACAACCATGAAAGTGAGTTCTGGTCATGGCTGCTGACTTCCTTTCTTATCTATGTTGGAATGAAATGCTATAAATGTGTTTGCATTTTAGCAACTCACAGAGATCTCAGCTGTAGACATCACTGCAAGTTGCAGCACTGCAATGAAGTCAGACATAACCACAGAGGAGTTGGGGCTTTGTCTCTGAATTCTGGCCACTCATTTCTTGCTTCTAACACTTGCAAAAATACAAAACCGTTTCATCTCCTGAAATTTCCTCATGATGTCTGTGTCTGTCATGTTCTAAGATGCAAAGATAGCTGAAAACAGTCTTCACCTCAAAAAGTCTTTAATAAATAAATAAAAAATGATGTAGGTGGTTTCTGAAAAACATATACACAGTCATCTGTGCATTCTCTCAGTTCCTGCCCTGGTTTTATTTAGTGAGACATTTAAATATGAGTGTGTTCATAACATTAAATATAGTATATGTCATCACTACTTAAAGCATAAATATCCAGTGTGCATTATTCCTCTTTCCCTATTATATCTGAATAGTGTTTTTATTATTCTAATTTTATATTCACTGAACACACCAAGAGCTATATTCAAACAGGAAGAGAGATAAAACATTTGCTCACCATTAGTTGCTAGGGTTTTCTAATCATGATCCCACCTTCTTTGTGGCATTTTTCCCTGGGTGGAAAGAGTCTTTTGGCTGAGGCATGTGGGGTTACGTGCATGATGCATGGGATGTGGTTTGCTGAGGGGTAGCATTCCCTTCCCAAACATATCCTCAGATTCCCAAATCCTGACTTGATCCTGCCAGCACCTGCTCCTCATCCTCTGGGCTCTGGAGATGTGGCCCAGAACCTGCAACAAAAAACACCAAGGACCAATCCTTCACCAAACCAGGACACTGGGCATTGCCAATATGCTCCTGGGCAGCTGTGTGTCCTGGTTTCAGGTCAGGACAGGGCTGCCCAGGAAATGCTTTTGCTTTTCCTCAGATGATTGCAGAAAATGGCCAGATCATATCAGAAAGTCTGGCTCTGCTGCTCAGTTAGCACTGCTAAAAATATCTTTACTTAAAGAGGTACAAAACTGCACAGCTACACTGTAGGGTCTTAAGCTAACACCTGGTATTGCAGCAGAGAGTATATGCATTTGTTTGGCCTGGGTAGATAGAAACCAGGAAACAGAATGAAAATACCATGATCTTCTCAGGTTTTTTCTGTGCTTCTGCATTTAATGAGGTAGCTGACAGAACTTAGAGGTGCTCTCTGCCCATTGCAACATCAGGATGAGGCCCTCAGTGATCTTAAATTCATCCTCTGGCTGCCCTTTCCTCAATGACTAGAGTGAAATGAGGCAATAATCTTATTTGATTTGCACATGCCACAAAACTCTCCGCCGAGGTTAGAGACCTCTGTGCAGCTGATTTAAGGCTGGTGGTTCTGAGCTGGCTCCGTCTCCCCACACTGAGTAGATGTATGCTGCAGTCCCATCCCCCCAGGCTGGGAGCCACTGAAGTAGATGCATATGAGAAATCTGATGCTGGTGGATTTAAAGGAGAAACAATCTGTTCATGCAGTATGAAAGGTACTGTATAGTACCCGTACAGGATATTTGTACAGCTTTATTTTCAAATTCTGCAATGCATTCTAAATATGATGTTTTGGGCCCAGTTCCTAATGGGATCCCAGAAATGGCAGAGTTCAAGCACCTCAGCAATAAGGACTAAAGCTGATCAAGAGAACTTTGCATAGTTATGAGCTGAAGACTTTAAGAACATAACACATGACACTCATGTCCCAGTGGTGAACACAGACTGATATCAGAGGCCACAGAGAGAAAACACTGTGTAGGGAAACGTGATGCATGCCTGAGCTAAGATCCAGAGTCAGAAGTATTTGGATTTATGGGCTTGAACATTGCTTTATTCGTGTAGCTGTTAACAAGTGAGGTGGAATATATATAAAAGGCATGTTGAATTTCTTAGGAAAATGTTTTCCTGGATGTTACTGAAATTAAGATGTCTTTTTGTTATCAGTAAGGGAAAACATCCTCCAAAAACCAAAAACTATTCAAAATATTTTGGACAACATTTTCTTAGAATCTAGATAGTAAAATGGCCACTTTGTTGGGTTTGGATTTGGCAGCTTGCTATTGGCATTAGCCTGAAAATGTAATAATAATCTGCTTTTCTTTGTAGCAGTAATAATACTACAGCTATGTTTCTGCAGGTGATAATGTCTCTCTGTGGACAGTTGACACTCACACTTACCGAAGCTGTGAGTCAAATGAAGTTCCAAAGGCTATTTAATCCCTATCTTAAAGCTTCATTTTCCTAACTGCTGCATCTGTAGTGACTTCCATGGAAGTCAGTAGGTTTAACTCATTATTTTAGTCTCCTTATCTTAAAATTCTTTTAAATACATTTTTTGTTGATGGTTTTTAAAAAATATTTTATTTCTGTAATTTCATGAGACTTTTCTTAAAGAAAAGACTGTATAATTATTCTGATAAAAGTGTTGCATTCAAAATGTTGTTTATGAGTGTGGAAGGACATTTATATATAAAGCAAATATTTTATTATGAGTGTTAAATTCAAACAGTGTAATCCAAAAACCATTATTAGCTGAGATCTAATCATTACAGAAAAGAATACTTCTGTGCAGAAAGAAGTTTAAGTATTATTATTATTATTAAATTTCTAAATGTCTAAATTCTATACACACACTTCTTAGTTTCTGTTGCTTTTTCTGATGTTTGTCCACCCTCCCTTTGTTCCTGTAGGTCTTGAAATGGGCAGTTTCAGTCTGATGGGGTTCAGTGGGAGCATTATGGCATGTCATTGGCATCTGGAGTCTTTTGCTGGGAAGGATATGATCTTCATCATGATGGTTTCTTTACTCTTATGCTAGCAGCTGCTTGGGACTGTTTTTATTTTTGATAACACATTTAGATCTTGCTGCTTCCTCCTTGATCTCTTGATCTAAAGCTCCATGTTACAGATAGGTTTTACAGATAGTGTCTTATGTGAGACACTTCTTTGTTCTGCTTGTTACCCCTAAAAATAGGTCTGCCCAGCCCAGATCAGCATTTCCTTAGCTAAACACAGTGAGTTTTTTATAGCTGTGAGGTCTGCAGCACTAGCCTGTGCCCATCTCTCTAGTTATGCCCACGCCATATTGCAGTGCCTCAGTGTAATAAGGGCCATGATAGAATTCAGGCGTGCTTCTTATAATATGGGGCATATATGTAGAAAATGTTATTATCAGGTAATACTCATCCAGATCAGAAAAACCTCTTCTTAATAAAAATCTCAGATGCAGAGACACATACCAGTACAAAATTCTGCATGGTGGAATTTTATCTGTAAATCAGCAAAAGGCAGAGTAGGAGCCTTGGGTCAAGGCTGGAACAGGAGGCCAGATTTATAGACCCATGTTTACTTATAACTAATGCAGAGTTCACAGCTCTCCTTTCATTTATTTTCAGGAATATGTAATGTATTTCTTCCTATTTATTCCTGGGTAAGAGTATGTACGGGTTAATAAGAGACACCAGTCCAGAGATGTATATTAGAAACTGTGCACACTGAAAGTGTGCACGCATAAAATTTTTGTCTCTGGGCATTTTTTGAATGCCTACCCCTTGCAAGGGGATGTCCACAGGTGCAGGGTAAGGGACTGTGCAGCTGGGCATTTATTACCAGGAGTGTATGTGTTGCATGAGTGGTAAGGCAAAAGAAGAGCATCCTTATTTCTCTTATCTTCTACATCTGTAAATTGGCACTTTCTGCATTTCTGTGAACAGTAAGAACAAATGGTGTCAAGATTTTCTACTTGCTTGCACTCCTGTTAGTCCATTTAACTGAGTATCACAAATAGTTAGCACTAATCAGCTGTTAGTGATCAGGCTGTGCTATTCCCAAATCATAAGACTCTTCCATTTCCCTTCTATTGTAGAAAACGTTGGAGAGCTTAGCAAGTCTTGGAAGTTAAGTTATACATAGGGATTAATCTTTCAGAGGTCGTATAATCATAAAATATCCTCAGTTGCAAGAGACCCAGAAGGACTACTTCTGACTCTGCTCTGGACAACGCCAAGAGTCACACCATGGGACTGACAGCGTTGTCCAAACATGTTTTGCACTGTCAGGCTGGTGCTGTGACCACTTCCCTGGGGAGCCTGTTCCAGTGCCCGCCACCCTCTGGGTGAAAAACCTTTTGAGGTATCTAACCTAAACCCCCCTGACACAGTTTCAGACTATTCCCTCTGGACCTGTCACTGGACACCACAGGGAAAAGATCAGAACCTGTCCCTCCTCTTCCCCTCACAGGGAAGTTGCAGACTGCAATGAGCTCTCCCCTCAGTCTCCTCCAGGCTGAACAGACCAAGTGACCATAGCCACTCCCTACACAGCTTGTCCTAAGGCCCTTCACCATCTTTGTTGCCCTCCTTTGTACACTTCCTAACAGCTTTACGTCTACCTATCTTATACTGTGGCCTCCAAAACACTCCCCAGCACTTGAGGTGAGGCTGCCCCAGCTCAGAGCAGAGCAGCACAATCCCCTCTCTTGCCTGCCTGTGATGCTGTGCCTGATGCCCCCCAGAACACAGGTGGCCCTTCTGGCTCTGGCTGCCAGGGCACTGCTGACTCAAATTCAACTTCCCATCAACCAGGACCCCCAGGTCCCTTTCTCCAGCACTGCTTTCCAGTATTGCACTCCCCAGTCTGTACATCCAGGGTTGCGCTATCCCAGGTGAAGAATTTGACACTTGTCTTTGTTAAACTTCATGCAGTTGGTGATTGCCCAGCCCTCTGATTTACCAAAGTCTCTCTGCAGGACCTCTCTGCCTATGAGTGAATCAACAGCTCCTCCCAATTTAATAGATGATTACTTGTTTTGAATATATATATTTTTAATTACTCTGTAAGGAAACTTTCTATTGTTACAAAACTGAAAATTAAATAATGGAATTGGTTCTCATGGGGAGATGGCTGTGCTGGAATTGTTTTAATGTGAAGGAATCACAAGTCACTCACAGAGTTCTTCACATTTTGGATTCCTTTATTTTATTTTTAGTAATTCAGGTTCTTGTTGCGCTAGCTTGTTGGATACAAATCCAGGAATGTGCATGGGAACAGGGACAGTCTGTTTGTAACAGGAGATCATCAACAATCTGCAGTGCACAGAGTTATGACACTGGCAGTAATCTTCCTGATTCTAGCACTATTGCTATCAGTTTGGGCTCTAATGAACCGTGCAATCATACTTCAAGTGACTGATGGTAGGTACAGATAACCAAGTGAAAAATTCCTTTAAATGCAGCTCTTCCTCAGCTGGGGTACCACACGCTACCAAAATATGCATAATGCTAGGTAAGAGCTTCCACATTTCCAACATTACCTTGTCAGTTGAAATATGGCAGTGGAGAAAACTGTGCTTGGGTTGATTCAGGCACATTATGCTGAAGAGTCTGCGTTTGCAGTGATTGTTTATTTAAATGTATGAAGGCAAAACACAGAAAACTCCCTGTGAGTTGAACAAGTAGAATACAGATATATGTGGTGTTTGAAAGGCTCAGGCCTTCTTTGCCAATTTTGTACCTGTAAACTCTTTGCCAAATTGCAAGTTATTAAGAATAAGTAGCATAGCAAGATTTTTATATAGGTTTTCTTAGTATTGCCAGATATTAAATAAGTATTCTTGTCCTTATTCTGTTCTGTACTATCAGCTGGTAAGATGGGTTCAGTACTGCCATTCTGAAGTGAACTTTTATGCAGATAATTACATGGAGCTGAGGTAAAAATTATATTGTAATAAGGTATTCTATTTCTAGTGGGTTAGTCAAATTAAAAGTAAGAAAATCCAGTAATGGAGGCTTAAATATAAAAAATTTCTGTGTTTGGGTTTTTTTTTTTTAATTTAAGCCATTTTAAAGGCAAAAATATACCATGAAAGTTTACTTTTAGGCTCTTATTTTTCTTTTTTAACAGGACTGGGAGTTTCCACATTTCATGGGTGATGTTGAAGTGAATCTTCCAGGCTTGCCCTCAGCGCACATGCAGTTCAAAGTACCTTATTTCCAAAAGATACTGAAAGAGGAATATCACATACATATAACAGGTGGGTAGACTTACAGATTGTGACACAGTCACACAGCGAACTGCTTCTGTGTAATAAATGTATGATACCATCATCTTAAATGTTTATTTGTGTGTGTGTGTCCCAGACTTTTTCCTATCTCTTTATCTGTTCATATCCATATTCTCCATATATAACCACCTTAAGGAAATGAGATGAAATATCTTACAAATCAGAGAGGCCCGCTGTTTTTAATGGATTTCAGCAACTTCGTGTGACAATAAGTAATACATAATATAACTTCAGACATCTTTTATCTAAAATTGCTCTCTCAGGGAAATTAGCAGCTTATTTCATCTTCAAATCTCTTATGCTTTCGGATGCCTTTGCTATGATTTATGCTAATACCTTTTCATAACTTCGGTCATTCTCATCTGGCAAAGGCCCCTCATAACCGTACTTCCATCAGTCATCTAACAAGAAGCAGACAGTTAAATAACCTCGAATAAAATAGAATTGCAGTGATTCAAATGGATGATACATATAGATAAAAAGTACCTGATCCTTGCATACTGTGAGTCAGTATTTTAATAACAGTAGGGAAGGAAAAAGAGAAGAAGGTTAAATAGGGATAAATATTTTCTTTTACCTTCAAGCTATACAAAAGGAGTATAGCTCCTCTCTCTACATTGAGAAGAGATGGATAATAATGGATAACAGAAGAATGCAGGTGTGAATTGGCAGGGGTCTTTAACTGCAAATATAAAAAGTCACAGCACATGACGCCACACAGAAATAAGATAGATGAGGGCAACCAAGGACAAGCAAAATAAACTCCTGCAGACCAGGGACAAAAGGAGCATTCAGAGATGATACAAACATAAGGCCAAGAGTTAGCAGGTGAGTCACAAACTCAGCAGACAGCTGAAGCCTAGGGAAGAAAATGTGTCAAGGAAAGAATGACACCAGCACTGATTTGAGGCAGACTGAATGAGGCCTCAGAAAAAGTGTTTTCAGCAGAGAACACAGAAATGAGATTAAAAAACAGAAAAGAAGATAAAAATAGTGCAGAAGTTACCTGTTGGCTATTGACACAGGGAAGGCAAATGGGCCAGTAGGTATTAAAGATGAAGGGATAGAAAGTTTTTCAAAATTGGACGTAGGTACCCTGCTGGAATGCTGACAGAGAACAGCCAGCCAGCAAGGAGAAAGAAGAGCTGGTACGTATCTGAGGGAGACCATTTGTGCCATTAATGATTTATGGAACAGGATGAAGTAAATGATGGCCCAGTCAGTGACTAGAAGGTGTAGGGTGAAAGGAGATATGATGTGTTTGTGATGAACACATTTTTCTCTCCCAAATGAAAAAAGAGAAAGGAACAGTGGGAAAAAAATTAGTTTAAGCATCAAATATTTTATGTGAATTAAAGGAATGGAATTCAGGGATAAGAAAAAAATTTTTTTTTTTTTTTTCCTTTTTCTCAAGACTAGGGAATGAATTTGGAAGGGCCCAGTCCCACAAGGTTCCCAGATGTCATATTTATTCCATTGTATACAGAAAAGTAATGGAATAGATGCACAGAGGAACAGGAAAAAATGGCTGAGGCATGGTAGGCTGGGCTGTGTCACCAGATACAGAAACTTGGCATAAAATTATTGGGTGATAGAAGAGGAATTGAAGAGCGAGGAACAGTTTTGCATTGTAGAAGAGACAGGGACATTGATGATAATCAGGGATAATCAAAGAAGAAACAAGACCAAAAAACATAAATTAGTGATCAGAAATGCAACTGCTAGCAGTGCTGCTGTTTGAAAACAGGCCAAAAAAATAAAACCAATATTTATGCATTGTAGTCTTCTGCAAAGAGGACTGGAATCCTTTCTGATTTTCTAGTGAGAAGGCATTCTTTTAATGAGGATGAGATAATGAATGAAGGCTGAGGAAAATTTTTCCCTGCTCAGCATTAACAAGATCCATTTATTAGATTCGCTAGACAAATCAATCCATTTGACTGCACATCACGTATCCTGTCTACTGAGTGCCTGTTTTATCTCAGTGCTGCACCACCCTTTAGGAGATCTAATAAGCAGCCATAACACATGGCACGAGAACCTCCCTTTGGGTAAGTTTTGCTTGAACCATCTGTTCTTGCCATCAGTTCTTGTCTTAGGTTAGGGCATCATGTTGGATAATTTTCAAGCTCTAGTGACTGTTTGGATGTGTAGATACCTCAATATTCTACTCAAATCAAGGTGCTAATAAAAGAAAAAAGCTGGATTTATAGATATAGATAGATGATACAGATACAGCTACAGATATAAATATAGATGATATATAAAATCAAGATTAATATAATCCAATCAAAAATGGTGCACATGGATGCAACTACAGCAGGTGACATGGGGGTAGGACAATGATAATGACAGGGAGGTGGCTCTGTTTAAGCCCTGTCTTAATGTTGAATTTAATAATAGAACTTCTTTTAAGTACCAAGCAGGAAATGAGCACTAAGGCCTGAAAAACTTTTTAGTACTGCCTATATAGATAAATCCAGGCTGTAAATCTATGACCTGTCCTCTAATTTTAGAAACTAGAAACCATTTTCTCCCAAGTAACAAGAAGAAAGCATGGCTGAAATAACATTTGTCATCCTTTTCCTGGCAAATTTTATTATTTATTCGTTCTTACACAGTCTTTTTGAGTCACTGTTGATTGATATAAATAAAAGCAGCCCTATTCAATATTGCTTTTTCAAATAAGCAATGGTCCCACAAAGGAGCAGTTCTAAGGAAAGCGACCTTCCAAGGAGTCAAGGGTTTTAAGACACCATTCTGTTGATTTATCCTTGGTGGCTTTGAGCAAGTTCTGTACAGAAGAAGTATTTCTGTTGCATGCTCTGTGTTGCCAGCTCTCCTGATTACATCACAAGTTAAATAGTTGCTCTTTCTCTTTCTCTTTCTCTTTCTCTTTCTCTTTCTCTTTCTCTTTCTCTTTTTCTTTATTATTTTATCTTAAAGACTTATGTTCTGAATAGAGTGAGTAAATAAGAATTTCAGCTTTTGTGAAATAAAGATCATGATTGCAGTGAAAAAAAAATTTGCCTCTGCATAATTCAATGTCTAAAAGGCAGATAAATACAACAGTACTAAGTATATCATTTTAACCCATGCTACTTTAAACGAATAACATGCTTTCTTAGGCCTGACTTGTGATTTCTGAATGTTGGTGGTAATATTGAATTAGCATGTCCTGACTCTAGCTGATATGCTTCAGTGTAATTTTAAATTTACTATGAAAAACTTAACTTATTTTTACTGGTAACTGAGTACCTCATTTTACTCTAATTTCTTTGCAGCTAGGACCTTCTTGTAAGCATTGGCTGTGTATTAAATATTTTCATTCTGTTTTGATAACCACTTTTTTTATGAACATCAAAAACAACTTGAATTCCTGCATCTGCTTAGCTCATGTGGATTTCCCTTGACAGATGGTTCATTGCAAAGTGTGTGTTTTCCTTTTTAGGCTGACGTTTATGAAAATCCATAGTCTATCCTAGTTTCTATAATACCCAGGGAAATTTGTAAAACTTTAAAGTAAATTTTGTAACTTCAGATTCTTTTGTGGTTAAAAGGCACTGGAGGGACCTACACCTCGTACCCTTTAATGGCAGCACAGGAAATCCAAGAGCATCTACTGTCAAGTATGCAGATAATTTTCAAACCGATAATTGTTGTGGTTTAGGTATCAAAAGAGATGGAAGATTTCTCTGGCTGTTCATAACATATTTCTAAGGGCTGATCTGACCCAAGTGCCTTTCCACCCAAAGGAGAAGTCATCACCTTCATGGTTTGGGAGTTCCCAGCAGGGCTGGCTTGTGGAGTTAAACCAACACTGTGTCGAGACTCAGCCCAAGCTTGCACAGAGTAGTCTGAGGGAGTCCGTGGGCAAAAATAGAAAGGTTAGAGGTAAAAACAAAGCTGTCTGTGCACACAGATGTGAAAGGAACCTCAGAGGTTTACCATCTTAGATCAGCTGTGAGTGGTCTGTCTGTGTGCATGTATCTAGCTAATAACACTAATGTGACAGAAGATAGGAAGAACATTTCAAAGGTTTTACAACAGTGTCTGAGTGGTTTTAGACACAAATTACTGTTGAGATAGAAGTCTAAATCAACATTTCCCACACTAGCCTCTGGCTGTGGTTGCACAGCATGAGGCTGCTTGCGTCTAGCCTTATTAAGTGGAATTTCCACATTGCCTTGTGACCTCAGTAAGGTTGCTGAGGACTGGCTTCTACTTGAGATCCTTTTGCTGGGAAATGAACGGTCTATTCGAGAGTGGGCATACAAAAATAAAACTGCTCCAGAATCAGCGGCTGGTTTGGAATATTGGGACATATTCCAAATGTTGTGTGTGGGATTGCCCAAAAATCTTGTTTGACAGTGAAAACGTGAATTTCTGGAAAAGGAAAAAATGAAAATCTATGCTTCTTTCAGAATGAGAGGACCTCTGGTATGCATGCACAGTGCACAGTTGTTGAGCTTCATCAGGGAGGGGAGTTCTGTACAGGCTGGTGTTCAGAGTATGGTCCTATGATGCAACTCCAAGCTGCCACAAGTGAAGGTTATTGTAGAGTCAAGGTTTCACTTTTGGGGAGTGTTCTAGCCAGGAAGATACAATCCTTTTCAACAGACATGCTTTCTCAGAAAAGCATTTTCTCAGAAAAGAATTTTCATCCACAAATACTGGTTGTAGTCTACAATGGCTATAAAAACATTTCATATTTTGCATCACAGCCTGACAAGACTAACACTAACACTCTTGGGTCCAATTTTTCTTTTGGAGGATCTTTGTTGCATCAAATTGCAGTAGTACCACATTTCCAAATACACCAGATCAGATTCCTAACTCTCCAAATACTGTGTGTAGCGTGTAAAATGTCAGTGCTGTGAAAGGTATTAAATTATGAAGTTATTAACCAGGTCTCTTTTTAGATAGTGCATGACTGAATGACACAACCTATTTTTCCACATGACTTACTTCATTGTTAGCTTAATTGAAGACTGGATACAATTATTTTCAGTTTGCTGAAATGATTGACTATCCTTCCAGTCTTGAGAGTTGATCCTATTACGTCCTTCCATTTCAAATTTTGTCTTTTAATAAACCACTTTCCATCCAAAAAGGGCTAAGTGGGGTCAGGTACATGCCAGAATTCTTGGGCACACAAATGTTATGGAAGTAGAGACACCCCTAAAGCAAAAATGATGCTAATACTACAGAAACCGGGTAAGAGACAATTAAATGACTTCATAATGTAGAGCTCCATTTTCCCTTGTCACTTTTCATCAGGAATGAAACTTGAAATTAATTTTTAAATAAAATTAATACCTATACCTTCATAACATATTTATTATAATCCTTTGCAAACTTACAAGCTTGAACTTGTTTATGCACAAGATCAAAGGTTGTGATTGACTTTTAATCTGCCTAGCTTATTTCCTATATAAGCTTGATATATGACTTAAAATTTGCTGTAAAAATGATTATGCTAAAATTAAATTGCAATAGACAATGATTTCAAAAAAGAGTTCTAACAATCAGAGAAGGCTTTCTTTTAGCAAAGATTCCCCGGTTTCCTGTAGCAGAAATTAATCTCAAGCTTTAGTCATAATTCCATTATTAATGATATGTAATATATAATCATATAATATATTCAATCAATTTATCTAAGACTGAACTGAGACTTACAAGCCAATAGAATAATACTAGTTTGCTGGGAAAAAAAGGCAGAAACATATTCAGAGAGTGAGAATATAAAAAACAGTGATATTATCATTTTGTCTTAAGAAAGGGTGGTAAGGTAGAGTTGTCTAAGTGCCCAGCTGAGGAAAAAAAATCAAGAAGTCAGCTATTATATTCTGCTTGACAGCAGCTATTGATCGGTGAATCCTGTGTCTTTCTGTTGAAAGACGGATGTGATGAGAAAAATAGAAACATGAAATACATGGCAAACATCCGCAGGAAACATCAGGTTACATTGTATTGTTTGTTATATTATTTTATACCTTAGCATCACTTTCAGTCTCTTGATGTTGATTTAAGTAACAAATATTATTAAATATGGTGATAATAGTCTGAAAAGATAGTTTTCTTTAACATGTCAGGTATAAAATTGACAAAATCCCTGGGAGAAATCACAGAATGGTTTCAGTTGGAAAGGACCCTAAGGACCATTTTGTTCCAGCCCTTTTGATGTGACAAGGGATACCTTTCTCTACACTAGATTGCTCAAAGCCGCATCCAACTTGACTTTGATAGAAGAGTTATTCAGGAATTATAGGATCTTCTGCAAGGTCTTTTCGGTTCAGTTTTGTTTCTGGACAGTAATAATAGCACGAGAGATTAAATATTCTTGTTTATTTTCAATCTATTTAATCTAAGACAAAGAGAATTATTAAGCATAACTCCTGAATACAAGAAGTTAGTCTCCTTACCCTCCTGAAGAGTTCTGATTATACAGGTTGAACACACATGCTTTCAGGAACTGGAATCCATTAATTCTCTGCAAGTCACTAGCCTAAGTAATTTGATAGATCCTATGATACATTTTCTTTTTCACTTCAAGTATACTTGAAGAATATGATTCCAGCAAAGGCCAAGATCATTCATCATCATCAGGAATGTTCTTCATACATGTATGTATTTTCACTTAACCCTGACATGTAGATTTGCCAGGTTCTTGGGTAGTGGCAGTCATCATATCTGAACATACGTCCAACTAGAATGTAAGATATGCTTTGACTATGAAAATTGTATAATTTGGTATGTGCAATCATAGACACAGATTATAAAAAAAGCTAAGCAGGCTAGACTCTGAAGTCTACAATCAGCCCTTGCTATTTCTCAAGAATCTCACTGTGATTCTATAAATCACAGTTTATCTGATTGCCCATACCTGAATATATCTGCATTTCATGATTGGTATATCAAAAAACATAAGTATATATTCTTAAAATTCACATAATTACCAAATTTAAAAACCTCAGTCACTTCAGTAATTTCTGGAATATAAATGGTCCTGTCAAATATGGCCTTTTCATGGAAAAATATCCATATGAATATTTTTAAAGCCCTAGAATTAATGCTTTTTTTGGTTTACTGATCTATAACACATCATCTAGTGATTGAATCAGCTGGTCACTTACAAACTAATGCCAATTGAATAAATATTCTGTCGTGCTTGTGTTACAAAACTGTGTCCAGACCTAATTGTGAAATACTAAGGGATATTCAGTATAAATCTGCCTGTGGTGGAAAATTATTTGAAACTTTGCTCTAGAGATTAATAAAAAACCACTCTTTTTCTCTGAGTATTTGTTATATATAATGGCATTTGTACTGCTTCTAAAATGGATATATCAGATGACAGAACTTTCTTTTTCCAAACAGGCAAATGGTTTAACTATGGAATTATCTTCCTTGTTTTAATCTTGGATCTGAACATGTGGAAGAACCAAATATTTTACAAACCTCATGAATATGGTCAATATATCGGTCCAGGACAGAAGATCTACACAGTGAAGGATTCAGAGAGCTTGAAAGACCTTAACAGAACTAAGTTGTCTTGGGAGTGGAGATCCAATAACACCAACCCACTGACGAACCGGACCTATGCCGAAGGGGACATGTTCTTGCACAGCAGGTTCACAGGCTCTAGCCTGGATGTCAAATGCCTGGCTTTTATTCCAAGTTTGCTGGCTTTTGCTTTGTTTGGTTTCTTCATCTGGTTCTTTGGGCGATTTCAGAAAACTGACCAAGGCATGGAGAATTTAGACAAATCGTACACAAGAATGAAACGAAAGTCACCATCAGATATGGGAATGACACGAGAAAATACACAGGTGTTAGAAGAACCATTGAATTTTCAAGAACCACATCTGGTATCCATAAAATCAGACTTAAGTGAAATAGTTTTTAATTCTTCTCTCCTAACTTCTGAAAACTTGAACGCACAACTGAATGAACAAGACAGCCCTTTACAGCCAGTACCAGAGCCCTCTGTCCCTAAGAATAACCCTGTGACATAGAGGAAAATACCCAGGAAAATCAGTTTAAATAAGCAGTTGCTTTAAGATTTCAGTTTTACCTTTTGTAAGTTAACATTTACATAGTGTTTAGAATAAGAAACTTAACCTATACCAAGAGGTGCTCAGCATGCTTTTTCTAGAAATTTTGGTTTTTATTTGTATTATAGTACGTGCCTATTGTATATCTAACATTCCTTTATAGATTGCTTCCCAAAATTGCACAAGCTATTTATGAATACATTACCTTAACTGTATAATAGTGTATTAGATGATTACTTGCAGGTAAAAAATTCTACCGTGGTGGTGCCTTGAGACATTAAACTGTTTTTTAACTCAACACCAGATGTATAGCACAGTTCTTCTGATCTGTTTTGCAAAGCTTTTTGTATATGATTGTTTCCAGTATCATTTGGTGTCTTGACAGAGAAGATAAATATAGTTATTCCTAAAGAAGGTTTTCTGTTAGGACATCACAACTTGACTTTGTTATTTACTCATCTGTGAAGTCAGAGATTTTGATGACCAGACTGCAGAGAAGCATGTTGATTACCTTTTAATTTTTCTGGCTAGCTGCCAAACACAAACACAGATTTATTATACAGTAAACAGCAGAGACATAATACAGCATGGGTCACTAGTTGTGAAAATATGAGTTTCTCCATCAGTAATAGCAATTATGTGATAATGACTAATTATGTTTTTCTTAATTAAAGATAAACTGCTCCTTGATTTAAAGTTTTGCCCTTCACCTTTTAGAAACAGAGGTGAAAATACATGGTTGAAGCAACTCTTTCCATCATCACACCAACCCCATGCAACATCAAAGAACCAATGGACTGATTACAGTAAAGGACATAAAGCCCATTAAATCCAGTATTTTTGCAGTTCAGTGCAGTTATGGTCTGGGTATGTATGAAACATATAGGAACATACTGCTTGTAGTCTTCTTTCTCCAAATACTGAAGAAATGTTTAAGGTTTTTAATTAAAATATATTAAGAGTTGAATTTTATTGCACTTTTTTCTTTCCTTCATTTGTTATCCATGAGTAGTCATAACTTGGAATCAGAAATAGAGGGAAACTGGGGTTTTTGCTTTTTTGAAGGGGACTTCACAATGTAAATTTCTCCACTATACGAGCAAACTATATGCATTAGAAAAATTGCACATCTAAAACATCAGAAAGATTCTGATTTGCCTCTAATTTAGTTCTATAAAATTTTTGTTACATGTTACCAAATATTAAGTAATTTTTAAGACTGAATTATTTCCCTGTCACTTTCTGGTTGCTGTATTTTGTCTTTGTGACTTTTTTATCTATGTTAGTTTTGATCTATTTGCTTTTAAGTTTTCAGACTGCTGAATTTAGCATGTATAATAGAACTATGCATTTATTAACTGTCACTTGAGAGCCAATTTTAATAAACATCATTCAACAATTGTTTATTTGAGGCAGGAACTCACTCTGTCAGTTTTGAATTTTTTCAAAACATTTTACCCATGCATTGCTCTATTTCAATTAATAAATATTTCTAACACTAAAAAAGACAGCGTCACAGTGATACCAAAATCTAATATTTTGTTTATTAAATATTTAACGTTTTTTTCTGGAAAAATTAATTTTATAATCATACTAATTTTTTATCCATTAAAAATTATGACTAAATGCAAATCTATTTGCTCTTGCTTGCTGCAACCTATAAACTTATTTAATTGACTTATGATATAGTCAAAGACAAGCCATTAAAAAGTAATGATAAAACAGTGTGAGATCCTGCTTGTACTATGTAAGAGGTGATATATTGATGTTTGACATTCAAACAGCATTTGATTTCTTAAGTAGTTACAGAAATAACTGTTTAATTTTGCTGATACATGCTTCTCTGTATGTCTTGGACACTGTAAACCCAAGTTAAACTCTTGTTAACTCATTTCTCTATTTGTGTAGAGTAGTAGTTAAATATATTTATATGTATGCAGAAAAATGAAATAATTACTTGAGCCTTACAACCTGCATGATTACTTGACTCTGAGGAAACTGTTATTAAGCAACTGATTTCACAGCTAAAATAATTCCTTGACCTCATATTGAGTTAATGCTTTTAAGGTCATTATAAGCCTTCATGAAAGAGAGAAAAGCATCAAGTAATCTTAGATTTTTCATGAGTATTTAAATTATACTGCTTTATCATGAATTTGTAAGAAGTTTAAAGATTCAGTGTAACCACTCACCATGGTCAACTCATCTAGTTAATTAATAGAGAAAAGACTTCTCAGTCATGTAGGAGTCTCATTTGTAATCACAGACATGGACGGAAGAAGAGAGCAGTATTTTCATTTTCCGCTTCCAGCGTTAAGTTTAAGAAGCCTGAGTTAGGTGGCCAGGCTTGCTCCAAGCACCTTCTGAAACAGGCAGAAAATTGGGAGCTGAACACCCTAAAGATGATTCAGTACCTAACTCAGCCATTTATCTCTGCATTACTGAGTAGTGCAACTCTGCAGGAGCAGGTTTGTGGAGCTGGTGCTGAGGACCCAAAACTACAGTTCATGTATTGCAGGGGCTCACATCAGTTTAGCTCTTGTTTGGTCTTAATAGAGTGAATGCATGGTAGTGCTGGGGTACATGCAGAAACCACATAATCGATGTTAGAGGAGTGTAAGCAAGCACAATCACAACTTTACTCCTGAGCTGACCTGCTAATGCAGAGTCATTCTGAGTCTTCTTCCCGAAATGGAAATATTCCTCCTCCAAGCACATTCATTGTTGTCAACTGTTGTTCACTTTTAACATTCTGAAAAACTTCACTTGCTCAAAACTGTCTGAACTACTTTCTAGCCTAATACGCATCTCTGAGACCTTATTATGAAAATTTGACCTTCTCCTGAAAGCCCAACTACTGGACAAATCTTTTAGGCTTCTATTTCTTTTCCTGAGGATGTTGAAAAATCCATAGGAGGGATGAAGCTTGAGGAAGTGTCAGTTTTTTCCCCAAACCACACATCTCCATTCTTCCCTCCAAAATGAGCCATCTAGCAGTTGCCATCACTACAGGGCTGGCCGATGTCTGCTTTGTCAACGATCAGATTTGGTACAATACCTTACTTGTTTTTTTGGTTTTTTTACCATCGTGTCCTTGTTTGGAGGACAGGTGTCTGCTAAGAAACGCAGAAACCTCTTTTTAGAATGGAGAAAGTAAACCCCCTCCCTCCAAATCATTATAATTTTGAAATCAAGGGGTTCTCAGACAAAGATATGGGAATTAGTAATGACAGTTCTTTACTACAAAAATTAAAATAGAAATACAGTACTACAAAGGAACAAACTCCAAACCCTGACAAAGTCAGAGTACAACCTGACACCCTGTCAGGCAGGGTGTTGGTAGCAGTCCCATTAAATGGTGGCTGCATCCTCCTGCAGTGACAGATGTGGCTCAGTTGGAGCAGTGCTCCTGTACAAGGTGCAGTTTCCCTCTGGAGGTCCAGTGATGATGTGGAGAAATCCGGTTTTCCTCTGGAGTCCAGTGGAGAAAGGGGCTCCCTTGGTGCCCCAAAAATCTCAGTTTTTATCTTGGTAGGAAAGGCTTGGCTCTTCCCCCTGGCTGGAGCAACTTCCAATGGGATGCAGTAATTTTATCAGTCCCACAGTGGGACTCAATGGGCCATTAGCAGAAAATTACTCGCTGGAGGAAGGATGGATTGTGAAAAGGTAAAGAACAATGCCCTGCCTGGTTTCAATGGATGGCCCATCAGCAGATATCTCACACGGAGATAAGGATCACTGCCCCACCTCTTCTCAACAGATGGTGATAGAATAGACACTTTTGGTCACATCCTGTATTGCAACCCAAGACACATAGATACATTGTACAGTGATGGATGATAGAAACCACCTAATATAGTATATATATAGAAGATACCTCTTTAGGATAAGTACATAAGGTTTATGAGCCCACAGGTGCCCATAAATTGCCTTAGTATTGTCTACAATTACCTTTACTGAGATGGAAATGGCATGAAGCAAATAGAAGGTAAGAGAATTTTTGTAGAAAGTACCTTAAATAGAATATTCATGCTTATGGAAGTGTATAGATATCTTCAAAAAAACCACATATAAAATGTATATATGTATGTACCTTAGGAGTCCAGGGATTAGTTGATTTTGTTGGGAAAACTGCTGAGTTTCTCAAGGCAATTTACTACTGCCCTTTTCATGCTACATTACTCCATCAGTTACTTATTCCAGGTTGTTTCATCTCCTCTGTCTCTATTTATTTTGCAGAGATAATATAAGACCAAAGAAAGAGCATTTAATTGCACTGTCTATGTCCCCAAGTTATTTCTTTGTCTAATTTTTGCATAAACTAAACTTTTTGTGTTTTAAAATATTTCTTTCCAGCTAGTATCATAATACTTTGGGCTACTGCACTGTATTACAGTATGTGTCAAATTATTGCTTTTCCTGCATTGAACAGCATCCATCATGACAACCACCTGGAAACAAAGAGCAGACCCCTCACAAAGACTGGGAAGGCAGCAAGTCAGTTCCTTATGAGACTGGCAAGCTCATTTTCCCACAAGTGAAGAGGTTATGATTCACTAGTAAAAGATGCAACAGATTTTTAGTACACTGGCCCTAATTTTTAAAACCTTCTAGAAGGAGCTCAGTGGGAGAGGACATTTTATCTTAGACTATAAATTTGAAGTAGTTACATCCCGCAAGCAGAGTATTTCAACTTTTTTGGGCACTTTTAAAAATAACAAACTTTGTGCAGATTGCAAGAACCATAAAAATTAGAGCACACTGTGAGTACGAACATGAAGGTGATTCACTTCGTGCTTCCTGGCACAGGATGGAAAGATAACACTTTTATCAGATGTTTGAGTTGTCCTGTGCTGGGATTATGAATAGTGAAACGCCAAGATTCAAACTGCATTTATTAGCAAACAGTTGCAGTACCTTTAGCAGCAGAGGTGCTGCTGCCAGCACCAGGCAGACCAGATCTTCTGCATACACTCTCTGTCCTGTCCATCCATTCTAACTTGCAAATGACAAAGGAGTTGCTCCTTTCCCTATGCACTCAAAACTGCCCTATGGGGAGTCTGGGCTACCTGAGTGTGCTGTGAGATGTAATTGCAATACCTAATGTACAACTCCAAGGGTAAGGGCTTGGAGCTGTGTATTAGGACAACCAAGAAGGACAACCAAGGGCAGGCAAAAGCAGGGAGCCTAATCTGTCAGATTTATGACCTTGAGGTGAAGAATGTCAGTTATGTGACCATTTCAGAAGCAAATAAATATACATGGAGGTCCTGCTCATAGAAACACAGAGGGACAAATGGAAAGACAGGAAATCACTAGAAATCTTTTCCATCCCCTTCAGATATTCAAACAGAAGCAGCACATTTCTCTTTCCAAATGTTCACGAACAGTTCCCAGCTTCCAGATGACTTCTGGGTGAGTAGCTCTTCTGGGTAACTAGGTTTTAACACCATCTAATTCCTTCCTAACACTTCCTCTGCATAGGGGATGTCAGCAGATTTTCACTGTGGGGGAATGGAGTAGGTTTCTGAAAAGGAAGTGGGAAAGAAATTGTAAGAGAGATGCTCCGTGAGGCTGGTACTCTCTGCAGCAAATTTCTTGGAGAAAGGAAAAGCATGAATCCAGCTGCTTCACGAAGAGGAGTGAAGTAGTACAATCAAATAATCTCAGAAATATATCTTATATCAGCAGGACAGTCACAGAGATATTTCTAATCGCGTGCTTTCCCTATAATGTGTAGCAATTGAGGTGTGCAAAAGAGAAGCTTATCTGATTCCTGCAGGCAGGTTACAGACCTGGCTCTCATGCTGTTTGTGGCATCTGGAACACTTCTCTTCAATCCAGTTCCTTCTTCTCTTCATTTTTCTCTTGTTTTTCCCCCAAAAAGTCCATTTTCATTCATTCTTCTGTTTTTATTTCCAATAAACTTTTATTGTTAGTGACCTAAACAGTAAGTTACCCTCCAAAGGCCCATAACTGCTGTTATGGATTTGGTACCGTCTGTATCTCTCTTCCTCCCTTTCAATAGGGATAAATATTGATGGTGACTCCTCTGAGACACTGCATGCCTTGCTGACCTTTCCTTTGAGAGCTCTGAGGGCACATAAAGACATTTGATGTGCTGGTGACTACTAGGCCTTTTGGTCAACAAAACACTTTCTCAGACAGGGTTAGAGTTTCAGTATTTAATTGCTGAAAGCAGATATACCTTGAGCCAACAACAGCTAGAATTAAATTATTCCAAAACTGTAGTGGCTTCAGCTGCTCCAGACATTTGAGAACTTTTGCAAGATTCATTCTCTGTCAGCTGTGGCAGCATTACTGAGGATGCATGTGTGGCTTAACTTTAGTGTGATCCAATGATAGCTCAAGTAGAGATAATTTCCAGTAATCATTGTTTCCATGTTTCCATGGTTACTGAAGAAATTTCTATTTTTGCTTCATGAAGCTATAAAAAACCAGAATGTCTTCCAAAATCTTTGCAAGGTTAAATTATGAGTAGACAATCTAGCCATTTTTGCTTCATCTGTGCAATCGTCTTACTCCCTTTTCACCCTTTCCATCAATTTTGACCTGCTGATCCACAGCAAAACTACTCCTCAAAAATAATCCCACAGGGGACAGCAATCAAATTCTTTCCTATGCAGTCCTGGAGAGACTTCAAACATCATTCATTCAAACAAAATTATAAAAAATTAAAAAAAAGAAAAGAAAAAAAGAAAAAAAAGAATATTGATTCTAAGGTCTAAAAGGTTTTTTTTTATTTATATAAAAACAGTTAAAGCAGATGCAACAGAAGTTGGCAGTAACGTCCTGCTCCATTTTAATAGCAAGCCTGCCTACAAGAGCCAACATAATTATTTGTTGAACCTGTCAGTTACAGATAGATTTAGGATGTAGCATTTAATGAAACCTCCATGGAAATGTGTGATGTTGCACTTAAAACAATTGAGTGGACTTTTTTCAGTATTCAAGCCCAGGTGATAACTCTATCACCTGAGAGAGCACAGTGACAGCTTTTAGTTAGCCACCAGTCTGTACCAACGGGCTCTTGAAAGTGATGTAGGACCATTCAAAGATAGCAGCTCAGATCTACGTGAGCTATATGGCTATTGAGGTCACTCCTCCTGAACAGTGTGGCCCTGTTGCTCTGAGGAGCATCACAAACACACAGTGTAATACTGCTCTGACTTTACTTCAAAGGCCTCTGCTTCATTTGGATGTACCTTAATGCCTTTCAAAGTGCACATGGAGGAATAAATGCAGATAGCCCAAATGTCCCTCCTGTTCTTTTAAACACCCTGGCTTTACATCACAGAAATATCCACCAATTTTTTTGAGAAGTTAACCAGGAATTTTACAAGACCTTTCCTAGAGACCTCTGCCCCATCTTCTGTGTTCATTGGAAACTATATTTTACTAAAACTACCAACTCATTGTGTTACACTTGTAATGACACCACTGTCACGTATAAGTCTCTCAGACAGCTACAGAGATTGGAAAGGAGCTGCTTGAAGACTTTGCAATGCAAAAAAAAATGAAAAATGGAGAGGAGAATTAAAAGGCTAAGACATGAAATAATTTTCTCTATTTCATTCATGTCAGGTATCCCCTGCTTGACTATTTTATTAGGACTTTAGTCTTTCCAGTTTGTTGCTGTCAAATGTTTTCTTTGCTCCATGTGATTAACATATGCATGGACATGGCATGAAATATCCCAGGAATAGGGTTAGGCATATTTCACCCTTGCATACATTTCAGGTGGAGAAATTAGGTTTTGAAATCAGAAGGCAGTTTTTTTAGCATCAGATTCCCATTGTCTCATGCCATGAAACTGCCTCAGGGTAACCACCACTGGAAGTGGAAATACATCATTCCTTCCTCAACTGCCTTTTGGAGTTTCCTTTGGAAGAAACCAGTCTGGTTTCAGATACTGTGATCTGGAAAACAGACATCAAATAAAACAGTGCTTCAAGTAACAGCAAGTAACATGCAAAGAAGTTACAAACCACTCTTTTATCCCCTCAAACAGTGACAACCTTATTGTTCCTTTGCAAATGATATTTTCCAAAAAGGAAGTAGTTAAATTCCTTTTCATAGTAATAGCAAAGACTGCCAGTGTTTTGGTGATGGAAACGTCAAAATTTATGCTGGATTGTGTTTTCCTTCAGCTCTATCAAGTGTCACTGAGGAGCAACGCTGGGAGTTCAAAAGACAAGCAACAAAAAGTATTCTGCTAACATGTTCCTGTCATGTACACTGTGAACACATTAATTTTTTCTTGAATGATGAAACAGAGACCTGTAAAACAAAAATCTATTTGTAATGGGATTCTGCACCTAGAGTCCTGATACAGTCTCATCTGAGATGGAAAGTCTGCCAGTATCAGATTAGGGACAAGACGAGGAAAAACATTCACCCAGTGAGAGCACACGTGAGCAGCAGGAAGTGACAAGTACTGAGCTGCATCTCTGCCTGCACACAGCAAGGCTGGAGTGTTTTGCCAATCAAGGTCAATCTGTGCAGATGGAGGGAATGGTGAAAAGCAGGTGGTGGGACAAGCACTTTTAAACACATATATCTGCTGCCTGCTTTATCATCCAGACTTAAGATTTTCTTCCTCCTAGTCACTTGAGCCAAAACTTTACTTTGAATAATATTGGGGGATGTGAGATTGCTAGAATTTTGTCCTGCTGAGTGAATCTTTTTGGAGATTAATTGAAAGACGCCTTGAGTTTTAATAATACAAATTGGATATTCTTGTAGAGAGAAAAGCCTGGATATTTTTTCCTCACAGCTTGGGAGGTCTACCAGATAGCACAGCAACATTTTCAGAGTTCTAACTCTGAGGAAAAAAATGCCTAAAACTATCCAAAAGGGAGGAAACCAAAATGCCTCAGCTTCTTAGATAACTGCAATATATGAAAATCATGTTCTGTATTCTGACAGTTTGTAGAAACCTGAGGAACTTACATCATACAGCACAGAGTTATTTCAGCAATGTTCTTGTTTTTGTTGAAAGAATTACTTTGAACTGTGAGAAAATTCTCAATTCAATTTTAAAATAAATCAGTGGTGTCCTCCCAGAATGATCTGCAGTTGGGATGGTGTAAGTGATTTCACCCCCCAGCACAGTCTGGGGATTTACAGAAAAAGAACAGATTTCTCAGTCCTTGCTGAAGTCATCTTTGTGTGCTGAGCTTACGTAGGTCCTGCGGTGCAAAAGGATTTGCAGATACAGATTGCATTCTATGTCCAGATTTAATCACACTTTCTATGACTTGTTTTGCATCATGTCTTTGAATTATGCCTGCTGTCTAATCAATGATGAGCTTCCTACATAGACCATTGGACTCAAGAGACCTTAAGCAATGTCCCTGAGTTCAGCCTAGGTACAAAGGTGCACTTGTGTTTGTTGCCTGACTCCCTTTGGCTGAGGGATGTGACCCCCATTACAGAGAAGCATCTCCTCACAAACCCCCTGAAAGCATGCAACAGAATTGCTTGCTTCATGGAAAGTCTCTGAGCAGCTGCATGGGTTGGGGGTGCTCCCAGGAGTCAGCTCCCAAGAGGCACCCAGGGGTACCACACGCTTGGTTTTCAGGGAACTTCAGTCACACTGGAAAAATTAAGTAAATTGCAGATAATTGAATACATTTCCTAATTCAAAAAGTGTTGCACCTTACATATCCCAGCAAGGGAAATGATGGCTGCAGCCATGGGGAAAGTGCAAAGAGGATGTTGGCAGGAGTGACTCAAGGTGCCCCTTTCTATGAAGGTCATGAGGGATTTTCTGGGGTGCCACTGATGTTGCACAGCAGTAATTGAAGAGTTTCAAACTACCCATAGTGTTGTGACCTCCCACTTCTGGTTTGCTCTAACTGGGAGGATTCTTCTGGCAATGAGGATGGTTATCTCCGGTAGTACTGAAACTCCTCTTTTCTTCTTCTGGATCTAATTAGCCTAGAGATGTTACCAGTCATATTCCATGACTTGCAGGAGTCAGTTACTTGAGCAGTCTTTACCTCAGAGACAAACCAAACTGAATTTCTTGTGCAGTGTCACAAGATCCTTATCAGGATTAAAAAGTAATGTGTCAGCAGGCACCTGGATCCAAGCATGTACCCTTCTTAGAGAGACATCAGATGTGACACAAGTAGGGCGTGTAGGAGGATCAAACACCAGACAGTAACAGGCTACCAAGAACATATCAGCAGCTGAGTGTCTAAAGCAGCAGTCTGTTCAAACAGCAGTGAAGGGCACAGAGTAGTCAGGGTAAGAAGGGTCAGATCCATAACTTTTTTAATGTTTTAAAATGGCTTTCTTGGACCTTTCAGAGCATTTCTACAGGCAACTAAGATGTAATCAATGCTGGAAATGGAGGAAAAGGACTGAGTTACAGTAGTAAAAATCTGTTATAAAAGTGTACTGCATTGGCAAGTCTTGATGGATGTGGGTGCTCAACCCTTTTGAGAACGTGAATATACAAGTAGGTGGCAAAATACAGATTTGAACTTTAGCTGAAAAGATTGAGAACTGAGGTATTTTGCAGATACCTGTTATTATAATGAAAAAAAAAATCCAACTCTCAGTCTTTCTCCCTCTTTTCTGTCAGAACTGTGACATCTGGTAGCATACAGAAAGCATCAGTGTGCTGCAGTACATCAAGACTAAGACTGTAATGCATGTGTAAGGAGTGAATGACCTTTGGATGGGGTAGAGCTTCCAAGTCAGAGAAGAAATGAAGTCTGATCACTGCAGGTTGTAGCTCAAAAGCACAGTTTTCCACATATTAGCACAGTCTAACTTCAGTACTAAGCTAGTCTGGGGTAGTAACCACCTGTGACCTGTGGCTAAATTTCAGGATTCCCAATAGACCCCATGTTATTCCCCAGCCCACTCAACAGGTTCAAGGAAAGGTAGTTTGATTCACTCTGGGTGATGTGGGGGAAAAACAACAAAATTTTTGGGAGGCTGAATAACAAACTTTTACTAGCAAACTTTAAGGGTAGAATAAGATACCTTGCAAATTTTAAAACAGCATCCGGACTATGTAAGGCACTTCTCAAACTTTAGCTCAGCAAACTTAACCAACTTTAACCTTATGCAGACACAACAAGGAATTGACTGGAGCTTTTTTTAGTCTTAAGATATTTTGAGAAGTTAGGAGAAGAACGAGAGAAAGAAAGAGAAAGAGAGGAAAGAGAGGAAAGAGAGGAAGAAAGAAAAAGAAAGAAAGAAAGAAAGAAAGAAAGAAAGAAAGAAAGAAAGAAAGAAAGAAAGAAAGAAAGAAAGAAAGAAAGAAAGAAGGAAAGAAAGAAGGAAAGAAAGAAGGAAAGAAAGAAAGAAAGAAAGAAAGAAAGAAAGAAAGAAAGAAAGAAAGAAAGAAAGAAAGAAAGAAAGAAAGAAAGAAAGAAAGAAAGAAAGAAAGAAAGAAAGAAAGAAAGAAAAAGGATAAGAGTATAAAGATATTACCACTCATGGATCCAGTGATGAGACTTGATAATTGAAATTTAGATGTCCCTTGGTCAAAGCAATGGTCGCAGTCTTGATCCAGTAGAGGTTGGGGATAGAGAAAGCCTGTGAAACCCAGAGTTCAGTGGGTTAATGAACAATGTTAATATGTTAATACATGTTCAGTATAGCTGGGAACACCCATGTACCTCCTCTGTGGGGGAGTTTTGCACTGTCTGATGCAACTCTGTGGATCATGACAGGCCTCTGATGGAAGGCCCCAAGAAATGAGTCTGTGGGTCATCAGGAGTCTTTGATAGTTTATGTCACCTTCTAAGGCACGACAGCTGCCTCTCACATCAGTATTGTTAGCCAGTTAAGCCCCCTCAAAAGTGATGAACACCTTCAGGCCTATGTGTAAATGTTCCCAGTACTTTCCAAGTGGGAAATTTTTATATGTGAGCCAGTTGTGTAGGGGAGGACATGATAAAAGCATTATTGTACTTGGCAGGATCTGCTTCTTATTGGCATCTTCCCTTATCTGTCTCAAAACCCAGTTTTTTGCAAGACAAAATTTGATTTGTCATGGTCATCCTCAGGTGCTCACCCCCTCTGCAGCTGGGCCATTACCTGGCACACTGACAGCAAAACACCCCTCCTTTCACAAGTGGACAATTGTTTGAGCCATTAAACATTACATTTCAGTCTCTCACACCCTAAAAAAGAGAAGTTGGGAAAGCAGAGTGCACTTTCTAGGAGGCTTCTCCTTGTTTAAAGCATCTCCTGGAATAATCTACTGACTTATACCACACTGGTTGTTACATCTCGCTGACTTCACTTTTTTTATTAGCTTTGTATATTTTTATAGCTCTGCATTTATGTGTGTACATGCTGGGTTGTATAGTATTTGAAGGGAAGGTGCAAAGATGATAGTCTCTTCAATGGTAAGACAAGACAATAAGAACAAATTGAAACACAGAAGGTTCCCTCTGAATATCATTAAACAGTTTTTCACTGTGTAAGAGGTTGCTCAGTAAGGCTGTAGAGTCTCTTTCCTTTGAGAAATTTTAAAACCATCTGTATATTGTCTTGGACAACAGGCTTTACATAGCCCTGCTTGAGTAGGGGATTTGGGCCAGAAGACCTGCAACCAACCTAAACCACTTTGTGATTCTGCAATTCAGTGAAATTATCACACTTTTACAGGTGTTTTCAGTGTTTGTCTCATATTTTTATCTCTCAGTACAGATACAGATGTGATTGTAATAATGTCTTTATTATAGTTGCAAATAAAACAAAGATCATATATCTGGTGGATACGTACTGAGACATTGGCCAAGAACACCGAAGGCAAGCATTTTAAATGACCAAAGAATGTTTCAGAGATCTGCTTGTGACTGGAAGTTTCCTACCTGCTGCTAGAAAGGTTGTTATAGATTTCTGTGCAACAGATGTTCACTTCAAAGATACTGTTTGTGGGAAACTACTCAGACGCTCAAATATTGCTTTGTGTACACCACCACTGATCATTGCAAAGTCATGGTTTGCCATATGATGTATGTGAAAAGGAGATGGGACAAAAACAGAGCGCATGTTTTAAGGAAGACTTACTCCACTCTGGAAAAATTCTGATGTCACATCTCCTAGTCCAGTGCATACTGGAATGAAATACTGTTCAGTTAGCCAGTGCCTCCTTCCAGTGTTTCACCCCGTGTGGAAATTCCTGGCTTTGGCGGTGTAGACAGCCTGGTTGGTGCAAGCCATAGTCTTGTCATAGTCTGGCTCAGGAATACCCTCCTCAGGAAACCTCTTCCCTAAAGCTCCAACTTCATGACATAGTCCATCACAGTACTCATGAGATTCAGAACCAGTTGGCTCTCTGTGCTGGAGCCAGCCAAACGCTCCTCAATGTCAGCAGCAGGTTAGTTACTGTCAGTGTAAGGGAAGTGTGGAAGCTGGTGCTACTGGAATCCTAAAGTTGGATTGCAAGGTCATCTTCTGCTGGCCCACTCTGTGACTCTCTGCCAGTGAGAACACACCTACAAATCCCCCCACAGCTCACAGGGTCCATGGATGTCACTATGCTGGCTGCACACAGCTGGTTCACATCATCTGGGCAGGCTGCTGCTGGCAGTGTTGATCTTGCTCACCGATGCAGTACGATTGCCAAGATTTTATTGTAATGGAGGAGACTTTGGTGAACATAGCTAAAGGCAAGGGACTGAGATGAAGCTCAGCCCATTTTGTCTCCTGAATTTCTCTTTGTCATATCAGAATTACTCCAGCTGGAGCTACTGCAGCTGGATCATAATATTAATGGAAAAGACATATTCCTTAAAAAAAACCCTACCCCAAAACACTGTAAGAGTGATTTGAAATAGACCTGCCCAGAATAAATATGCCGTGCTTGGGTCCAGTTAGATGTGGGAAAGGAAGAAAAAGGATGCAGCATAGGGGATCAAGAAGACATCTTCAGCCAGGGGAGTAGGGATAAAGACAGCTTCAGTGAGGGCTGCAGCGAGGATCATGTCTGCGGCTGATGCCAGGTGACATCTGTGAGCAGCTGATGAGTCGTGAGTTCAGAGAGAAAGTGCTAACACAAGCTCTGCAGAACCTAGTTCCAGAGGCAATGTTCTCAGCTGCAAGTTGAGGATGAGGGCACATGCTGAGAATTGCTGAAAATTAACTGATCAAGACGGCCAACAGTTTAGGAAACAAGTCAAAGCAGCACAATGAAGTTTAAGTATTTCCTCCTCCATGCTAATTAGTCACTTGTTACAAGGCTGTCAAGATTCTCTTTCACAGCCTCTGTACTCCATCCTCACTTATAGTGTTTTCAGGTGTTTCTTCTTTCAAGAAAATAAAGAATCGAATTAACATGCTGACTGCAAACTGTCACTCAGTTTCAATTCTTGGCTGTTGTGTCTCATTCTCAGAATCTCTGCTTGCCTTGCCTTGTTGAAAGATAAACTCTTTGGGAAAAGAACTGTTCAATGCCCTAGGCTGTAGTGAGAAGGAACATTTTCTCAACTGCGTACAGAATTACCAATAACAAAAATATCCTTTTTCTTATTTATGCTTGACAGTTTTCAGGAGTCATTGTCTTATGCACAAGTTGTGTGGTTATGGGTGAAAAACATAGCTTATAGCAACTTGCATGAGTGATGATGCATTGCCAAGTAAAAAAATTATAATTAGTGATAATGTATGAATTGAATGCTAGACTCCCATGGTTTAGTGCTCAGACACTGATTTATGATTTACAAAAATAGCTTATAGCTATGATCTCCATGCTACCATTACACCAAGCCAATATTTCATCTCATTCTCTACATCCCCTGGGAATCTGAAGTGCAATCTGAGCATGCAATCATCCAGAAAAGGAGGAAGCATTGCTTTTATGTCATGGTTTATTTTCCTTTCTTAACTCTGATTTCTACCTTGAAGTTAGACCAGCTAAAAATGAGTTGTGCAAACATTGTTTCTTTGCACTTTGTGATGTCTATAACAAAGTAATCTTTAAATTTCATTTCCAGAAGAACTGTATAGTTTATGCTTAACAGAAGTAAGCTTCAAAAAGTACAGTAGGGAGCATTATATTCTCTCCTTGCCTTTGTTGATGTATGGTGTCATTGATTTTGAGCTTTCAACTGATATCAGACAAAACAGAGCCTTTCTTCTGAATCATCTGCACTTCAGAAGTTGCAATTGAAAGGAAAATGGATCCAAACCTCACTATATTTAATTCCTCAAACCTAAACCTGGATCCCATAACTTTCTTTCATTCATTTGAGAATCTTTATGCAGTCCCACTATGTTTCATAGTTTAGTGCAGCCATCAGAAAACACTCTGGCATTGTTTGCACCTGGTTTCATACTCTGAGAGTCACAGGAGCACTGCTTTGGATTTGAGCTTCCTGGTCTCAGTTTAAAATTTTGGACCTAAAATCTCAATGGGAAATGGAGGCTAATGGCCCTGAGATTGCAGAGTTGCACTGTAATAAAGCACACAATGTGGGGTTGTGTTGATGAGGCTACAGTGACCAGGCTCAGCTCAGGGGGGCTGTTGTCTCTCTGGGTCTGCACATGGGCTGGCTTCCCCACACATCTCCAGGTCTGAGTCAACTGGATGTGGCAAAGCAGAGGGAAGACCCAGACTGAGGTTCTAGTTTCATCACAGGACTCAGACTGGTGAGCATTTTAAGAGGATCAATATAAAAGTATTGCACAGGTCTGGTTTGCATTCTGCTGCTTTCCACCAGTCTGTGAAGGGTTTGAATTTGCACACAAATTCCCTTTGTGAGCTGAGCTGCCTCTATAGCTCTCCTGAGGGTGACATGTGGAAAATGGAGTACCTGAATTTGAATTTTAAATTTCTTGTATTACATGGGAATTACCATTAATATTACTATACTGATAGTGCTTTAGATTCACTAAATGCCAGCACTGGCTTTCTTGAAGCCAACTTTACAACCATCTCCTATGCAGTGACATAACTGTGAAGAGACGACTGTGGAGAACTTTTCATACACTCAGCCACTGTTAGTACAGAGAGAAAATAATTTCAGGGTTTTTATTTTGACAAGCAGTGTCTCTGTGGAAAAAATAATGTGTAATAAGCACTGTGAGTAGGACTGCCAACCAGAGTTAAATGGATAATTCTCATTTGATATTCCCATACATTGCATAATTCACTTGGCAACCACAAGGTCTGTTTATCTTTTAATACTCTTACTTGGATGTGATTGTGATATATTGTGCATAAAAGTAAAAAACCAATGCTTTCACTAATAGTGTTTAAAATTTAGTCAATGCATTTCGAAATATAACCTTTTTCATCTCTCTTCTAATTTTGAAAATACTCTTTATATGAATATTAGTATTCTCCCAGGTCGTGGTATTAAAAATTACCCTTTAATGTGTATCCACAAAGCAGAAAAACAAACCTTTTCTACTGCCAGTTGGTCCTCCACCAACTTGTTTTGCAACAGATATAAAGAGCTGTGCCATACAACCATGCAGGGAAACTAATTTCATCAGCAGGCATGTCAGTGTACTTGCCAGGTTTTTGTAAGCCAAAATCTCCTGACACCTTTTTTTGGAAGGATCAGCATAAGTCAGGCTGACCGTAAATTCAGAGCACTTCCTTTATTATGTGGCTAATCTCAACATTCAGTGAGCACATGCAAAATAACCGCTTTAAGGATTTATAGCTGTACTTGGTAAGTGAAGAGGTATAAGAAATACAGCCGAGCCAGCAAGACTTTAAAGTTCTACTGTGATAGATCTTACTGAGAGAAAGTACTGAAAAGCTGTCAATAGCTCCTTGTAAACAGTAGAGCTTGAAATAGGGAAAACATGTTTTTTCCCCTGTCAGAATGGCACAAAGGCTTGGCTGAAGCCCTTGCCTGGCCTATCCATCTGGCTGATGTGAGAAATGAGATATCGATTTTTCTGATACCATACGATCAGAAACTAAGAGGAGCTGCTAGACTAGCAAACAACACACAGTTTATTACACTCTAAATGAGATGTTGGAAAACTTTTGCAACACATATATTTTGATTTACCAAACAAAACTTGATTCACATTATTAACCAAAAAGATGTAGAACACACTCTTCTAGGTTTGCTTCTGGTAAGAACTGATGTAGTTAGGAACTGGCTTACATGCTGCAGCTTCCCATGCTACAGAGGATTTGTTCCTGAAAGGAAATCATTCCTTTTTAAAAAATAAGTTGTAAGTATGCAATTTTTCAGAATCATTCCATTAGATTAGAAACACAGTTGCTGCTCATTTCAAGGAAATGTGTGCAGCCAAATCCATGCTGTATCCTTGAAATTATTAATCTAATCACCCAGAATGATCTCTTCCCAAGAAAACAGTGTACAGGAGAAAATCAGAGTGGGAAATATAATTTATTATATATTGCATGACATTACATTATATTATAAAATCACAGGGTAAAGTCAAGAGTACCTGTAAGCACTTACAAGAAATTAAGATCCCAATATACAAGAACATAAGATAGTTCATTCTTTCTACTCAAAGTTACTTAGCTACAAGAATCTAAACAGAATAGCCTGAAGATCCAGAAACAACTGTGGGAATGAGAACAGTGTGCTCCTGGCATCAGTAGCAAGTTTGCACTATTTTATCTCTGTTAGAGAGACATAGTAGCTCAAAACTTTCTTAATAAGCCAAGAAGCCCCAGAGGGCTGCAGTTTCCCATAGGAAAAACATCTTTTAATCATAGACCAGATCTTTTAATGATAGTCCAGCACTCACGTCCTAAGCATCTGTTCTGCTGACTGCCATTACTTTAAATAGCCATGGCGTTAGCCTGTCTGCATTTAAATGAGCAAGGGGATAAATAGGCCTTTTACAGTTTCCCAAAGTGTTGCCAGTGAGAAGGACAAAGCCCCAGCAGGACAGCCCCAGTGACAGGCACAGATCCCCACGGGCGACGGGCAGGGAACTGCTCTGCTCAGAGCACTCCGGAGAACGCGATGTTCTTCCTGACAAGTGGCTTTCTGGGAATTGTTCTGGAGCAAGCCAGTTCAAAAGGGGGAACATTCCTCAATATTTCCCCAAAAACCAACCCTAAATGCAGAGTGATCCTGACCCTGAAATCATATGGGAGGAGAGAAAACATGAAGAAACCAAGTCTAGTAATTTGCCTAAACAACCCTCACTATGAAAGCTCAGGGAACAAGCCTCATCATCTGTACATGTATCTAATGTGAAGAAAACATCACTAAGTTGAGAACATGGAGTGGGTGAAGCTCCCTTCTCTGTGCCCCTCATTTTTATTCAGGGCTCTGTACCCCATCCTGTGGCATATGCTGTCTAACCAGCAGGGTTACCCCATGGGCTCAACATGCACGTCCCCTGTACCACAGTCAAGAAGTCCACCATCCCTTCAAACCCTTCCCATGCAGGTCTCCTGCAGGTTAAAATTACGTTTGAGGTCCATGAAGGCATTGGGGACTTCCCCACTCTGGCACCACCAGATTCAGCACTCTCAATGAGATATGGTTTACTCCAAAACTTGCTTTTGAGAAATTCTCACAGGCATCTGCTGAGTCTGTACATCAGGTTAGGCATAAGTGATAAAATGCTTGTTTTGGCCGCACCGAGGCTTCAACAGGAACTGGAGGTTGAGCTGTCTGGCACATCTAGTCTGACAAATTAAGCTCTCCGATTTTCTTGGGAAATCTGCATGTGTTTGCATGTGTCTCATCTGTACTTCCAGATACAATATTAAGAATTATATCAGGGCGGTGTAGTTTCAAATGAACACTTAAAGTAAAGACAGCCCAATGCTTTATGTTCCTCATAAATTGCTGTCCAACAAAGGCATGCTAAGAGAATGTCTCTCTATTTTCCAGTCTAGTGTTGCCCCGTTCAAATGAGTTGTTATTCCATTTTTTCCCCCCTTTTAGCTTCCAGATTCAGGCCTAGAAGTGTATTTGTTCAAACTAGGTATCATAAATAATTGAAATACACTAAGAGGTGGAAGTTTTTATTGGCTGAGTTGTCCAGTGGGGAGAGTAAAGTGGTTGTGACCTTGACAAGCATATAATTGAGAAGCAAGAGGGAGCCTCAACAGCATGCCACTACATGGAAGATAAGCCACTTTTGTATATGAAGACATGAGATTGTTCTTCTAAATGGCTTCTCATTTAAGCAATTTACAGTCTCTTTTAACAACTCTGTTGGTTTTTTCCAGATATTCCTCAGTGGCTTGTTTGGTTAGGTTTGGTTTGGTTTTAGTGGTCAGAGAACCTGAGAGCAACACAAGACAAATGAGTGAAAACATTGTACATACAGCGTCAGGAACCTTAGCAGATAAATCTCAGGAACACAGAAAAACAAGAGCAGGGAACGGAAAAGGGAGGAGAAAAAATGCCCCAGATGAGTTAATGTTTTGTTTTTCTGTCCTACTAATGGTCCTCAAAGGAAGGTGAGAAGTCCTTCACATAGAAGTGAAGGGAGTGAGTTTCTTTGTTTTAATCATGATACAGAATTGGCTCCTTTGTTGGTCACTTGAGCCGCCTGTGAGTTCATGTCCCCTAAAGTTAATTCACTGGCTTTAAATCTTTCATGTCAATATAAATAACTGGTGATCAGAAAGGGAGGACCAGGTTCCTTACCTGTCACCACATAGGCGTGGGAGGGACTCTAGCAAAAAACACCATGATGCCACTGATTCTGCTTATCTGCACTGATCTACTGCTTTCAAATGGTTTATTATTTATGGAGCCAATTTTAGGCCTAGTGTAAAATACGTTGTTCTTTTTGAAAAATCAAACCACACTATACTAAGCATGAATTGTATAGAATTTTTAATATTTTTAGCTCTTGATGCATACTAGGAAATGCACTTTGCAACAGTCCTTGTAGCCTTCAGTGTCAATTTTTTATTAAGGCTTTCCCTGTAATTCTGCATTTGTCTCTAATGTAGGTTGGGAATAAAATGAGAGCTCTCCAGTGACTAATAAGATATTTTTGAAGTTTCATGGATGTTAACAAAAGACTGTGTGGTCCAGTGAATAACAGCTACTCCGTAAGTTATAAATGACACTACGATTATATCCCATGTAGACTTTTTTTAAATAAAAAATTATTTACCAAAAGATTGCGACATTTCTGTAAGAAAGTATTTAAAAAAATATTTAGCAATCCATGAAGGAAAATGGCAAGTGCATGATCAGCTGCCATTCTGCTATTTGATTTGCTCTAAATCTGTGTGTACTGAAAAAACTCTTGACACTCTGCCCTTGGTATGAGGTATTCAGCTTGCTGTCTCATCAGAGGCATTCACTAAAGGACATTTGAAAGTCCCAGCTGCAGGGCTTGGCGGGGGCACATTGATGGGAGGTCCTTCCTCTTGGCCACCACATGCCTTGCAGTAACTGGCCATCCAGGAATGCAAGTGTCTTGGGCGAAAAGGAGATTGAGTAAAGACAGCACAACTTAGCTCTAGGCTATGGCCCTTAGCTGTGAGGAGTGATGGCTTTTTTTAAACTAAAAAGAAGCATAGGGAAAAGGAAAAGGTGAGAATGGAACCAGAAACGTGCAGGAGGTAATGGCTGGGCACTTATTCCTGGGCAAGGGAAAGAAGAAGGAAACAGAGAAAGGGTCTTACACTCCAGTCTCCTCCATCCCAGGAGAGCACTGAGACATGCAACTGCAACACAACTCAGCTGTGTACAGCTTCTCTTTAGGTGAGTAATTCTAGATCTTCCCAAGGAGCCCTTGAAATCAAACATTCACCTGATTCATTACTGCCATTTCAGAGACTGCTCTCTGAAAATTTACAGTGCTGAAGCAAACATTTCAGGAAAAAACTTCTCTATTTCTATTCCTTTCTTCAGGCTAAGCATTTTCTGGTATATGCCTTACAAATTCAGGTAATGACAAATGGAGTTCTTTAAAGAGACTTTGGTTTGACATATTATATCATTGTCCCATACCAGAAACATTGCCAGTTCTAAAAACACACACATTATCCAGAGGCTTATATATCAATTTTCTTTAAATATATTGAAAAAATGTTTGCTGCTTTAATGGGGTACATATGTATAATTATAGTATAGGCCTAGAAGGAAAGTAATATAGATTTGAGGAACTACTACTGTACTGCAGAGATAAAGGTACAAGTGATTATGAAGAAGAAATTATATTCAGAGTTCAAAAGAAATTTTTCCCTAGAATAAATGTAAATGAGCTATCTGCTGTTTCAGGGTTTGGGTTTTTCTGGGGTTTTTTTTCTGGATTTGAAGTTATTATTCTGGCCATAAAGGAGGAAAAGTATATGCAGACATACAAATAGGATCAAAAATTTATTCCATTTGAACTTTGGCTTACAAAATAAAAAGGATGTGAATTAACTGAGACTGCATAACTAGGCAGAGTTAGGAAATGTCAACTGTGTTAAAGAACAAGCAGACATTTATCAGGGAATCACAGTTAAAATAGTCTTGCTAAAGAAGATAAACCAACAATTGCATCCGTAATTAGAGACACCAAGGCACACAACTAGACCAACCAGATCCACAGTTTTCACAGCCATGGTGTTACAGTCACATGTCTACAAGACTTTTTTTGCTCTTTGTGTCTAATTTTTTGCATCACTGCTCCTATTTGTGCACTCTTTGAATAGCTGCCCCACACAAATGGATCCTTTCCTTTAGAACACTTCAAGAGACACAGACAGGGCCTTCCTGACATTACCAGCCAAGTTTGCTCTTGGAAGCCAGAGTACATTTAAGACAATTTGAATTCTTTTCTTTTTTGTGTCAGTGAAACAAAATAGGTCAAATTTATTTCTTGTTGTCATAATTTTTAGGTTTATATATATTTTTAGCCTCTTTGAACTTCCTCTTGGTGGAGAAGGTGGTGGAAGACCACATCTGCACTATGCCAGATACGATGTGTAAGTGCTCCAACCATACTGAAAACAAAGGGTTGGTAGCATTCTCTCATTTGGCATGTGAATAAATGTTTCAGGGCCTGAGTCTGTGAGAGACTGAATGCCTTCTACCAGAGGAGTGCACATGATCCACACTGTTTCAAAAGACAGTGTAAGTCTAACCCACTCTGGGGGAGGTACCTGGATGTTCCCACACACACCTGAACATATATTAACCCATTGAACTCCATGTTTCATGGGACTCCCATGACCAAGAAGACCAGAAGACCAGAAAGGATCAACAGGACATCTCCTGGACCCAAGGGCTGTGATACCTTTCTATTTAATCTGTCTCTCTGTCACTCCCCTTCTCTCCATCCCCTTTTCCTATTTCTTTCTACCTCCACCTCACATTTATTATTAAATTAAATCCTCATTATAGACTTCAGCACATGGTCTGTTTGCATCTTAATTCAGGAGGCATATTGATCCTTCCTCTCTTATTAGAGGGGCATCTCTCTAATAAAATAATCAGATCTTAACACAGGTCCTAATATGAGGGAAAACCTCCACTTCTCTGGGTCTTGGATCAACTCCCTGATGTCTGTTGTTGTCTCCTTGGTCATGTCCCTCAAGACAGCAAGCTACCAGCTGCCAGCATCTGTGCCAACTCTTCTTCTGCTTCCAGGTCTCCATGGCAGGAGGTTCCTGTCAGAATTTGACCCAAACCAGTGCAAAGGATGTGGCTACACAACCAGAAGCAGTGACCACCTCCTGAAGACCTCGAGCCATAGTGCAATAGCTGTCATGTGTCTGCCCCAAACCCACTGTAAGAAGGCAGCAGAGAGTCAGCTGTACCTGAGCAAAGAAGGGGACAGCAACATCCCTAAACTGCTCCTCCACCATCACCTGACCATCTTCAGGAGCCTTTCAGTTGTGCAACATGTCTAAAGCTCAACATCAGGAGCTTTTCAGTCAAAGACACTTTTTTTACCCTGAGGAAGTTTTTTAACCGCTGACCAATATCTGCACTATTCAGTCAATGCCATCTCAGGATTTTCTGAAGTAGACCAGTACAGTACTCAGTAAATGAAATATAAATTTACCTCTATGCTTTTCCCTGATTTTGCTCTCAAAATCTGGCAAAAAATTTATTACCTAATTCACTTGAAACCATTCCATATATTTATTTTTGAACATGAAAAGCATTTTGTTGACAGTGAAATCGCTGCTTCTCTATTTTCTTACAAATATCCACATGTCTTAAGTTTTGATTCACACCAGGTAGGCAATGGCTGCAGTTTACCTTGTACTGATTGATTGTTCAGAATTCAGGTTTATACTTATAAAATAGATTATTGCGAACCTGCTGGAACAGAGCTGAAGAACACAATAAAACACAGAATCTATTTCAAAGACTAGATCAAACACAGTTTTGCCTTCATGATTATGTGTATTGGGCCAAACTAATCTCTCTGTAAGATTTTCTTTTGCTGACCAGGTGTATATATTTCAGGAATATATTTTGTATATGAACCTTAAATTCTAATAGCCAAAAAAAATTCAAATTCAACAGCTGAGAAGCTTTATGTGCAAAAGGATATTACCCACAAGAAGCAATTCAAATTACATGCAGCATGCAAAAATCACTCAAATGCTACACAAAAGACAAAAACTTGCTACATAAGAAACAAAAAGATCACTTAAATGGGCCATATAAATATCTGAATATCCACAGCTTTTTTGGGAATTGATGAAGCATTTTAAATTTTGGTATAAGAGGATTCAAGAATTTAGACCTGTGGTTGTGAGGGTGTAAACTGGCCTTCTGGGCTGCAGATTTTGGATGCCGCTTTTGTTAAAAAAAGCCGAGAAATGGATTCTTGATTTGTTTAATCCTTATTCAAAGAAACTACAAAGTTAATTAGAATTTCAGCAACACTTACTCAGTTTGGTTCAATTTCCAGAGCAACAGAAAACACAGATGAACCTGAAATGTGAAAACTGGGACTAAAATAAGAATTTGACTCCAATATTAGCCAAAATTCAATGACCTAAATTGTACAGTATATTTGGAACATATAACATGCACAGTGAGTATCCATATATTTTAGTTTTTGTAAAAGGATGGTTAACTCTGACTAAAACCTCTCAACCAACATGAGTCATCTGTAGCCCATGGAGTGATAAATTCCATGTTAGAAAGTTTGAAAAGATGGGAGAATAAAACCACCTGTAATGGGAGCCATGCAGAGAGAGGCCAGCACTGAAAATGATCTGCCAGCTACTGATACTGGGGCGGCCACAGGGGAGGTGAGGGTGGGAACAGCACCACATCATTTCCATTACTGTGACGGGGATGTTAAAAGAAAGTTTCTGGAGGCTAGAGGCTGCCCAGAGCAGGCAGGCAGTGTCACTCACGCTGTTCAGTGTGCAGTGTGTGCTTCTGCTGAGTTGTGGTGGGGTCACGGGTTCCGTGGGCTGCATTTCTCTTTCCTTTGAAGGCAACAGCAGCTGAGCAGCCTCTCAAGCTTACAAGTGAGGAAAGAATAATTTCTTCCTCACCTACTGTGCTCTTCAAAGGAGCACCAGGGTCTATCAAATGTAATTATTGCTCAATGGAAATATAAAATGGAAAAAGAGACTAATATTAAAAAGATCATTTAAATAATACCAGTATTATCCCCTCAGCTTGTCACTAGCAGTGTCTGCAAGGTCAAATTTTAACACCACCATTAACTGACTTTGACATCCACTTGTCACCAGCCTGACCCATCTGGGCAGGGGAAGAGGACCTGCCCAGTCCAGGCCATGCAAGCATCACCTGCAAAGCTGCACCCACAGGCATGTCCCCAAAGAGGTCCTGTAGTGGGAAGCTGGCTGTGACCTGGGGCTAGCCCTCAGTTAACTGGGTTAATTCCTGCAGAGCTGCATGATCATGGAACAGCAAAGCAGTGAGAGGACTGCACTTTGGGGTATGTTTGTGAGCACTCATAATTTTTCCACAGTGAATGAGGTGAACACAAGCTTTTTGCCTTGGAAAGCAATTAAAGGGCTTGACTTCTTGCCAGACGCTAAAGACATTTTCTTCCTAGCTTGAAGACAGACCTTACCTTTCCTGTGCTGTGGGTTGCTCATGCTGGGGTGATTTAGGAGCTCCTGGGACAGCATCAATCCCACCCCTGCATCTCCTTGCACTGACAAACCACAAATAGAAAATCCACATCAGCAGCCAAAAGGGGAGGCTTTGCCTTGCAAGGTTGCAAGAGGAATCAGTCTGAGCTGGGTCATTCTGGTCACAGTTTATGGAGCACCCAACTACACACAGCTGATAAAACCAGCAGAATTACACCTTTAGGTAGAGTGGTGCTCCCCCCACCCTGCCTGGTTGGTGCCTGCAGTTGCCTTGGGCAAGATGCTCCAGCTGTGAAGTGCCTACTTCAAAGTGGTCCAGACCCATCCTGCATTGGCCTTTTTAGGCATTTTTAAAATTTTACCAAAGGCACTAAGAAAATAAATAGGAAAAGGCTGTTCAGTCAGTCAGATGAAATATTCTAAAGCAGCATCAGATGAGAAGCTTCTTGCAAAAACTAAGGTAACCATGTACAAGGCTGCATCCCTCTTCTTGTTCAGATCAGCAGTCACTAAAACAGGACAGGACCAAGTCAACATCAGTGGGAATGTTTTTGCTTTTGTTTTTGTTTTGGTTTTGTTCTGTTTTGTTCTTCTCTCCCCTCCATGAAATTTCTTTCCCCACCATGAAATTGCACTGGAGTCTACTTTGTTTCTGTTGTTCTATTTAGATGGATGCTCTCTACCTGTAGTGATGCAATTTCAGTAATTCTGGCTTTCATATATGACTCAGTCCTAAAATAAGCCCTTAAACAACTTTATTTTATCATTCCAAGCAATACTGTTGATACATAAATGACATACTGAGAGCTACATTTGAAGTCTTAAATAGCAATATGAGATTACTGAAAAAACAAATTTTGAGGTGAAGCATAGTTATTGAGTTTGGCTATCTTATGGATGAAAATTATGTGATCAACAGATTGCTATGATTTGTAGCAGTTAAAGCTGGAAGTTGTAGAAATAATCTATGAACAGATTAGTAGGATATAGGGTTGCAAATCTGCTATGGTAAACAATATGCCTGTTTGGTATTTTGCAGACTACATAAACTCTGACAATAAGAAAATACTGACTAGTGCAGACCTAGATGAGTAATTGATTTCAACGGTTGATTTTTTATGATTTTGCATTAGCATCTTACTGTCAAAAAGGAAAAAAAGTGAAATACACTGACATGCTAGTGGCCATTCACAAGGCAGATAAACAGCCACAGAGAGATGAGAAACATTTTTTACCACTACCTTTTTCTTTTCAGGCCTTCTCTAAAATGCTTCTCTTTACTGAAAAATCCAGTGGTACACTTTGTCTTTTCTCCCAGGACAGAGGTTTGTCCCCTATACTAAATCAACAAGAAGCTTTTAATTTTTAATTGAAAATTAAAATAGCAACAGGAGACACAGCCAGGATTGCAACTTAGTGAGTATGACTGTGACTTGGGTAGAAGACACAACTGCAGTGGGCTTTTTACTGGTGCACTGAAGAAGAGACACAGGCCACCCACTCAGGAGATGCCAGAGCTGCTCTAGCCTTCTTACTTGTATTACTCTGAAACATTTTCTTTATAGAGCTGGCAAAATCTAGCTAGTGATTTCTAGCTTAAATTATTAACTGCTCTGGGGACAAGTTAAACTGCCTTTGCCTGTGAGTAAGTTCACTATTAAAAAATAACTAGCAGAGCCCTACTTTAAAGCTACTGCTATTTTTATCTGTGAAACCAAGGGAGTTCCCTCCTGTTGAGAGGGCATGTGAGCTCAGCACTGCCATTTGCTGCTGTGGGAGCTTCTTTACTTTGGAGAATCTGTGGAGGGGGAGATCCTACTGCATACACATCCTGCATTTGAAGCCAGCTCAAATGTGGCTGATGAGATTGTGTGTCTCTGAGGTGACCCAGGATGAACCTGCTGTAGGTCGGTGGAGTTAATGTCAAGATTCTATGCTGGAAATGAAGGTGGGCACTTTTACAGTCCTCCCTGCATAAACACCCACTTTTAGGCATCCTAATAAAAATGCAATGGCTAGTATTGCCCCTAGTAAATTTGCGGGTACCAGAAATTTGCAGATGCACAGTTAGGTCCCTTTTCAACAGTTTTATAATGCTGCTGCATTTTGTCAACCTGTTTCACCATAGCACTGAATTCAGCATTGTAGCTGAAGACATCTCTGCCATTCTATCTGTAGGTCTATTAACTTAGGGCAATTACTCTGCAGAGAGGTGACAATTCCTTTATGGAAGTTATTGAATTTTGGTACTGCAAACAGTGCATCAATAATGAAAGGTCAGTAAGAGAGCAGAATGTACCTGCATCATTCAGAATTGTATTTTTGTTTTTATGGACTATTATTGTCTAACAGATAATTTAGGCTTGGAAATTAGACACCAATTTTTAATCATATTTAAATTTACTTTTCAAGGAAAATTAAAAACATGAGCTATTAATTACTGGCTGGGCTGAACAGGAGGGAGATGGGGAAGAGGGGGTGAAAAGGAATGAAAATGAGGGTCACCAATATGTCTTCCTGGAGTTTGCTGACCTTTAGTAGAACTCCCAACTGATTAGTAACCTTAAACATTGATAAATTAGACAATATTCACTGAATCCATTCTCATTTTTTATTTAGTAGAGACTTCAAGCTTTGTTCTTTACATGCATGCAACCCTGAGTGTCTGTCCAAGGATCAGATTCAAGTCTTAGCTATTACCTTATGTTTAGATTTTTGACTTTTTAGCCTATCAGTGTGCTTCACAAACCCACAATAGTAGAAAGATCCTCCAACACTCAGGTCAACACTCAGGGTAGATAACAAAAGAAAATGGATGTTTATTTTTCATCTATACACCGTTTCAGTTTTGATTAAAAGCTGGTATTAAACACCAGTTTTACTCCATTAGAAAAATTATTGAGAAAATATTTTGGAGGTAATTTTCCTGAAAAGTTCTCATATTTGTCACAGCTTTGAAACCAAAGTCAGAGGATGCACAAAACCAGATTAAGTGCAGAGAAACTTGCCTCACCGGTAACTTTTTTATTCACTGCCAAAATAGGGATGCTTACAATGTTACTTACAATGTTCTGTAGATATCTATCTACCAGCTGCAGTGGGTCTCTTCAGAGTTTTGTACAGCCTTTGCCAGAGCTCAAGGATTCTGCCCTTGAAAAATGTTCATTCTTTTCAAAAAAAGAACTCTGGTCTTGATGCATTTTTTCTATCTATCCTGTACCTATTCTTGAATGAAATTGAAGTGCAGCTCTCAGAGGGTACACAACTTCTGCTAAACCTTTTCTCAGAAACAGGCATGCAGCTGCTCGTGAAATCCACTGGAGATGTGCCTCAGAGTCTGAGGTGAACACATGACCTCCTGACAATGACTAGCAGGCAAGAAAACATTGCAGAGAAAGCACCTTTTTTGGGGGGGGGGAGGGGAGTTGATTCTCTTTAAAAATTGAGACAGCAGCTTGCTGGGAATAGGACAAAACAGGAAAAAAAAAACAGCCTTGAATTATTTGTAGACTAGATGAGGAAAAGGTTTTATTTGGTCTGGAAATCTTCATCACTTTATTGACTCAATGTAAAATATCTGAGTCTCTACGTGTGATTGCGTGAGTTTCCTTTGATCTCCTGCGGTACATAAAACTGAAGTAGCATCTGTTTGCAGGAAATAATTCTGTTTTGCAAAACCACATACATGGACTTCCCTTGTAACTTCATATCACAGAGGAGCAATACTAATGGAAGCTTTGCCTGCTCAGGTTTCATGACAATCTACTGAACTCCTAAGAGAGTTGCCAAAGAGCAGTAAGGCACTTTGAAAAGAATATGAGTATTAAAGTAGCATCTAAAGAATGTTGTCATCTTGGGCATCTTCCTCCTCTCCTGTTTTGTCTCCACTGTTCATGATGCATTCTTTACAAATTCAGCCTTTTCAGCTACCTGAAATTCATAAGCATTGCTTTATTCTTTATTTCTCTTTGAGAATAACATAGCTTTGGTCACGTAGCCTCCTTTATTTACGGTCCTGACAGAACAGTAGTGACAAAAGGGTTTGCATTTTGAAGTAATCCCCACTCATTAAGATACTTCACACAAAAAGCAAAAACAGCTGCAGAGCTAATGGAAGACAAACCAGTGCTTGGCAGCTGGAGAGAGGAGGAATTTGGAGAAGATCCCCAGTAAATGTGAACAGATCCAAGTCACACACAAATGGTCTCTACTGACTCTCAGTGACAACACCCCACTGGTACACGGGATCTGATCTTTAGGCATGTGAATTTGCTGTTTAATCCACTGTAATGACAAATTACTCATGTGTATCTTAATAAAAACAAGACATGATAGGCGTAAGACTGTGCTGGGCATAAGCTCCCACATGTAGAGGAGCTAGATAGGCAATACTTCACCTGTATTGTTCACATTCCCAGGAATACTGGCAAAGAAGTAACAGCACACGTGAAAATTAAGTCCTTGAAAAGGAAGGATGGCACAAACAGAAACTTATGGTAAGAGAAATATTTATTTAAATTTGCACAAGAACGAGCTTATACTGAACAAAGTCAATCAAGAAATAATAGTAAGTGCAGTAAAACAAGGAAATATTGATGACTTTTCCCATCAGAAAACATTAAGAAGCCATGCCTGTGCATCACGGGTTTTCTTTTTTTTTGTTTTTTCTTGTTTTGTTTTTTGTTTTTTACAATAACGTCTATCTTTTTTTTTTCAGCGCACATACTGTACATATCACATCTTAGCTGCTAGGTTCATTATTCCTGAAGGCTTCATCCTTTTACTCAAACATCTGCTAAGTTCTGCAGTAAGCAATCAAACACATTTGTGCAGTTCCAAATATGATTAGGTAAATCTGCTGCATCTGGTCAAGCATTGGACTCTCAAAGCTTCAGAAGACCCTGTAAGAGCTCCTAGTTGATTTTATATCTTGACATCATTATGTACAGCATTACAATGTGTCACTTTACACTAACCTAAACATTCTGCACAAGGATGCCAGACAGACAAATAGCCAGAAAACTTGGGCCTAACCTTATACAAAGGTTTTCACATCTAAGCTTGTCTTGAGTCCCATAAATTTCACTTTGATTCAGGTAACTGGGTTCATCACATACCTGCACTTCAGATAGACAAAACCAACCTAAATTTGCTTTAATTTTGAACAATTTTTGGTCTAAAGGTCTATTTCTGTGAAGGAAAATTCTTTATCCAGAAACTGCTTGTGAGAGATAGTTGTTGGTGTCACAGCTCCTGAAGGCACTGTGGATCCACTGAGCAACAGACATGGCCATTCTAAAGGATGGGAAAAAAGAAAGAAGAATTGAAACAATTTGCGTTTTGTACAAAACAAGAAAATTTAACAAGCTCAGCTGTTTGCAAATACCCATCAGATTTGAACGTACAGACTTGCAAAATACAAAACATGCACAGACTTGGATCAGATTCATGACATTGTCCTCATGTCCTTATGTTGCCCGAGGGAACAAGCTATTATGACTCCTCTAATTGCTTGGCTTGTTGTGTTCTGTGACCCAGAGCTACAACACTCAAACTGAAAGAAGCTGGGATCAGTGGAAGGAATGCTCCCACCATAAAGGTATCGGGCATCTGCTCAAATACATAAAGCTGTTGAATTACACAAGGCACTTGGGAGTTTTATTCAGGCAGAAGGGATTCTGGATTTAGCCCTGAATGCTTCAGCTTCATGCATCCTGGCTGTAACACCAGTGAACATTAATCCATAAACTTTTTCCAAATAGTCCAGACATTCTTATGAGAATACTAAGGGCAATTAAGGGAACAGATTGCCTACGGACGTCATTAAAATGCTGGAGAATTTTTTTTTTTTCTGCATCTCTACTACTTCTTAAGTCTGATTCTTACAATGCAAACTAAAATTGAGTATTGTTTATAAATTAGTCCAAATACATTCAACTGACTAAACCAACAGGACTTATTAAAACCAAGATCTGAATAATTCAAGGATTTTCTTTCACTCCTTCTGTTATAGGAGGTTATAATCCTACTCTCCCCTTTCTTTTTGTGATTAGAATTTTTTTTGTGGCTAAGTCTGCTTTAGCTGATGCCCAGGTTTCTAAATTCTTAAAGGATTTGTGTAAACCTATTTTGCTATAGCTTGTTTAGAGGGGCTTAGACTGGAGCTTTGACCTTCCATGAGATGCTTTACAAGAGAAGAGTGGGTGACACAGGATGAATGAGAAGAAGCACTATACACACTGGGCACACCATTAGCCTGATCTGTAGGGAGTGCACTGCTTGCATGCAGAACTACAATATTAAAATGCTGGCAATATGAGCAGAAAGTGTATTTCAGAATGAACACTGCTCTTTAATAAGATTTGGGCTTGTTTAGGGACAAAGTGGTACCTCTTCTTTGTTAGGCAGTCACACCTGAGTCATTAAAATGATGGAGTTTGGCAGGATATTTGTTTTAATCTTCACTATGTTCACAAGGCAGCGATGGATTTGGTAAGTGTGTGCATGTTTACACTGTGTTTACACTGTGTTTACACTGAATACCAATTAGTCAGTGCTTAAGGTTCAGTCTTTGCTTAACACAAAAGGCCAGATGGGAGCAGCAATTAGGTGGCCATGATCAGAACTGGTACATGGCTTCTGCATGGCCACTGGTTAGCAGTACAGCAAAAGCACATTTCCCATCACTGAATCTGAAAAGTGCTTTAGGGAAGAACCACACACAACAATTTCTTTTACAGATGGGGAACCAGATGCATAAGAACCTTAGCAACTTGCCTGAGCAAAAAGTAAATTCTGGCATTGGAGCTGTGTATAGCATCAGCTATGGACCCCAAAAGTACAGGTTTCTGCCTGTAAGCCTGTTTTAACATCCTCTGGGCAGCAGCTGGATTTCTAACCATTAGCCAGTCTGTCAGATCACAGCATTTTCAGTGGTTAGAATCACTGACCCATTCTGACATCAGAACAAATACTGACACTTACTTGGTGTATAACACTTTCCTTGAAAAAGGACTGTGCCTTGACAGCAGCATCTATTGCACAGTATTGCATCAGGCAGGGGTGGAGGAAGGAAGTGATGCTTGACAGCTTTTGCTGCCTGATCACACAGAATTCTCACAGAAGGAGGTGTTGAAGATATATTTTTTATGAGCATCTTTTCAAATAGTTAATTGTACCATGTATCAGGGTTTGGGAAGCATCTTGCTTGGGAAGAACACAGAATAAAGCCCCAAATCAACTGTGCATTTCAGTAATAATTGAAGAACTATGCATGAGTCCTACTTTCTCTCCTTGGCTGCTGTGGAAACACATATTGTCACTCTTCAGTACTGGGTGGCAGAAAACACAATTCATTTTATGGTCTTATTTTGAATAGAACACTTATGTTAAGCCCTTTTTCTTTTTCATCCTCAAAAAGAGATGCCACAATTCACATATGCTCATAGCCATAATTTTGCTCCTCAGACAATTTCTTTGAGTACAAAACCAGTAAATTTTCTAAACACATTGATTAATTTTTAACTACAGAAGCTATGTAACCATATAATTAGTCTTTTTATTCTGAAAACAATTACTATTCTCAAAAAGAAGTCCAATCAGTTCCAGTAACACTACAGTATCACACTGAACAAATTTCTTGTGCAAAGTCTAGGCTTACATAGCCATAGCTGCATGTTTCCAAGACAGCATGGAGCTTGGCACTCCATGTTTAAACTTGAATTGAGCTATCCTGGCGGGAAAGCAAAGCCCAGTACCGTGTTCACAGCACTCTGCAGCACAGACTGTTGTCCTGCTTCTGATCTGCTAGCACATCAAACCATACTTCTAGCACTTGCAAAAGTACAGTTAACTCAGCTGAACTCTTATACAGTCATCTCTGCTGCTTTAAAACGAGTGTAGACACCACCTGTTCACTGACCGGACTCAGTGCATTAATATGCACGTGCCACAGAACAAGCTGGGAAGAAGCACCTCAGCTTCATGTTTATAACCTTCCTTACCTTGCACTGGCAGAGGGTGCACTCTGTGCCATGCTTAATCCAAGAAGATCCAGTGAAGCGAATGACGTTGGTCTCATCCAGACACGTTTTAGTGATGTCGTTGCGGATGGTGTCGGCTTGGCAGGGGTCTGTGACACAGCGTGGGCAGCACTCGTTCTCGGGGAGGACACTGAACTCACAGTCCACCTCTGGGCATGGCAAGGGCCAGCAGTCAACTTCTCCTTGCTGTTTTCAGAAAGAACAAGATATTATTATTAGCTCTTACTTTGTTCCTCACCCATTCCTTTGAATCAGCATTGTTTCCTAGCTGACTATTTTCTCCCATCTGGTGCCGTTCAAAATTCAGCACAGACTGATATTCACTGACTGTGGGGGACACAAAAGATCAGGTGTTTTTTTCTGCATGCCATTCAGGAAGTATATTAGATTTAACTTAGTTCAGTACACTCTCCATCCAGCTGCAGCTGAAAATTCTCCACAAAATTATGCAATACAGGATTGTGGCCTGTCCTTGTGAGGCTCTACTTCTGCAAGGGACAGAAGTTGTAACACGACTGCCCTGCAAAAGTGTGCCAAAATTTTCAGTTTAGCCTAGCTCTCACTCAATATTTTAATGGTGGCTTGCTATAGAAAACCCTAACATTTATCATGCCATGGTTACAAACGCATTGGCTGGATTAAGGGCATCAAGTCACTAGCAGCCCAGTGTAACAGGGAACACATTGGATATCATGAGCAGGATACCTTAAGTTCTAAACTATATCACACCTTATGCATTGTGGGTTTACTACACTCAGGGTAAAAAAAGGTCTGAGCAGAGACTTGTGTTGGGCCAGCAAATCCTTAGGGGAAGTTACTTTAAGCCTGAACTCAAATCTAAAGATGTTTAATGAATCATATCAGTTACCAGAAGCTGGAATCAGCTTCCCTTCAGACTGGATAAAGGCCCAAGTTGCAGATCTATTGGTCAAAAAAAAGACTTCATGGAAGTCAATAATGCACTTTTTTTTTTTTAGCAGGTCCATCTCTGACTTCGAATTTATTCAGCTCATTTGAGAACAGAGTTAATAATCTGGACTTAAGGGGGGCAAAACCCCCAGCATTCAGCCCTAGGAAATCAGTTTATTCACAAAAAATGTATCTAAGACTTTGAGAATGAGGAATTCACTATCTCCAAAGCAGAAGCTAAAAAAAAAAAAATCACAGAGACTTTTAATAGCTCCAAATTTCCTCCACTTTTTGCAGAAAGTATTGTGAAGTTAGTGTTTTAAAAAATTCTCATCTGCGTCAATTTTCTTCTTTTTGAATTGCATGATGGTAAGAATGCAAGCAATCTTTTAATCCAGTCACTGATCTTGATACTTCAATCTATTTTTTGCAGTAATGGGCAGTACAAGGAGTAGATAATACTTTGTCACCCCAAAAAAATCCATGACCACTGAAAGAAAGCAGACTTGCTACAGAAGTAGCATCTTGAAATAAAATAAAAGAAACACCTATTGAGATCCTAAATTTTAGGTTAGTTATTTTTTTCATTTTTAAGACATTTAATGAAGTACATGGTAATCTATTTCATTGGATTTTGGCAGTGGTACCACTGAAAGCACAGTCTGCAGAAATGGGCTCCTGCTGTTATTCATGATAGCCTGAAAAGCCAAAGCAGCTACATGGACCAGCCTTTATATTTGGAGACAACTTGTGATAAAAACTAGCTGTTTTTATCTTGGGATTTTCTCTGTCACAGAAACTTCCTGAGCAGCATTATGCAGAATACTTTTTGCTTAGACTCTGAAATACATGCCTAGGAAAAAGATGACAAGGTTTAACAGATATGAGGTTTTTTTAAAACTTCATTTTACTGTTTTGAAAAATGAAAAGAGCGTTATTATTTTTCTGTTTGTCAAAACGTCTGAATGAATAAATAAGTTTTTATTTGCCAGCATCCTTGCAGTATCAGCTGTGATAATAAATACATATTTAGAATTTCCTTATAGAGCTTCTCCTGTCTTTGAATAAGTGAACACAAGTGTTGCTGAGCAGGTGAATATCCAAATGACCTCCACTCTGCTGAAACCACCTTCATGATTAAGTAATTTATATTATGTCTATTGTGTCAATACACATTTTTGACAGAAACTGGACAATACAGTCAAAAGTCCATGAAAACCAGGTTTTAATTATACATGTACTTCAGGGAGACTTAAGTTAATTAATTAATTAATTAAAATTAATTAATGCATGAAAATGAAACTATTCACAGAATAGAATATCTTGTCTCGTTCTTTCCTCCTGTCTCTGCTGCTGTACTCAGGAACTTTACCAGACAGCGGCACTGCTGACAGTTCTGTATCCAGGAATCTCCACTGTTATAGGAAAGCTCCCCACTCTGATGTAAACATTGACTGCTGAGCCTTGGGTCACACTCAGGACAGCAAAAGAGGTCAACGGTGGGATTTTGGCAGTCACAGACCATTCGCCGGCACATCACATATCCATTCTGTTTTTAGAAAGCAGACATACAAGGATGGCAGAAACTTGTACAACTCTAGCCATACTCCAGCCAAAATTTTATTTTTTACCATGATTCTAAGCCATTAGTAGCTCACAAGTTTTCTACTACACAGTATCTTTGTCAAAATACAATTCAAACCAAGACAGAAACCCCAATGCACACTCAGTAACGCCCATAAAATTCCCCTGTTGTCTTATAAATGTCCTTCATTCAACCAATCTCCAAGCAGCTCTCCCCTGAGGTGGTGAAACCCAAGGGCATCTTTCCCAAGGGTCAGATTTTAATGGATTGCACTAAGTTTGTAATTCTCACAAAAATGCTTGATGAATTTTGCCTTAAATTTCATAGAATATAACAATTTCATAGAATATCAGATTGGAGGCTGTCAAGGAAGATCAACCCCTCTGTTCTGCAATTATTCACATAGGAAGATAATAGGTGATCTGAAACTAAACCATGTACACAAAAGTCGAGCTGCTGAAATGCTCAAGATACTATCGGCAGTGTTTTGGCCCTTCATTCTCCATCTGCATTTAGCTTGGGATCAAACTTCATACAGCAAATGTTTGAGACAGTTAAGATTAATTATTCTGCAGACACAGAACCTACTTCTATTTATAGCCACCTGCTAGAGATGCTGGCGTCAGTCTCCAGCCCCAATAGGTGTCTAGACAGTCTATTTGCATGAAAATGCTGTTACTCCCACCCAGCGAACACAGGTGGCATCTCTGCTAATGAAACAATATCATCATCCTTCTCCCAGTATCACATAATAAACTTCCAAGGAATGTTTTGCTCATTTAGGCTGGAGAGAGAAGCTATCTCCAAAACCCTATGTGATTTTATTTCTGTAGCTCCACACATGCCCCTGAGAAGGCAGCTAAAACAGGAATCACTTGAATCCTGATGCTCTGCCCTCATCCCTACCACCACCTTGTAGAAGCAGCTACTTCCATTTGTACTGACCTGGCACGAGCAGACAGAGCATCTGTCATTCTCCAGCACCCAAATCTGACCATTGTGCTTGATTTTGCCTTCATGGATACAGTCTCCTGTGCAGTTCTTGCCATGAGGACACCGACAGTCATACCCACCATCCAAGTTAAAGCAAACAGTGTCATTGGCACAGCTATGCCTTCCAGTTCCACATTCATCAATGTCTGCAAAAACATGCCATGGAATGCTCTTAGACCACATTCAATTAACAAAAATGCTCTTGTGGCAGTCCACAGAAATGATTCTTAGCCATTAAGGCCTTCAGATGAAAATTAATTTGAACTTCACCAGAATGAGGAGAACTTAAAAATTCACAAAATATATTTTACAAGTCACATAGTTTTGCTACAGATATTTCTAAGTGAATGCTATTGGGTATAGTAGATGGAATGAAGAAACCACAAGAAACATGAGAGAAAGAATAACTCTCAGCTCCCTAAAGAGTCTTAGTTTGTGACAACCATACATGCAATGTTATGTGGAGCTTCAGAATCTTGTTCTTAAAACCTTTGCTGGCTCTGTCTAGCACATTTGAGTTCACTGCATGAGAATTAAATGTAAAAGATGATGTCCGACCTGTAAGCTCATTTAAGCAAGCACACTGTGCTTTAAAAATCATCATTTATTAGTATGTGAAAACTAGTATATTTTAAATATTCAAGTTGTAGTGACAGCTATAGCTCTTGTGTCTAGAACAGAAAATAAAGAAAAAAATCATATCTCTGGTGAATAAAAATCAATTACTTCAAAATAAATATATCTCAGAGAATTTAAAAACACTTTAAAGGCCTACCTCCTCAAGGTACACACAATTGTTTTGCAAAGGCAAGCTAGCAGTACACACTACTTCTACTCAAATTTATGTCTTTATTTAGCTTTTTCAAATGGAGACAAATTATCATGGAAAGAAGTTTCAAAGGGGTGTGAAGTAAATGGATATATGCACTAAAAAGGGGAAATACAGAGTAAAGACAAGAACTATGGTGACTCTAAATATTGATATATTGAGTTCAACTCTAAATACAGTTTCTCAACAGTATGGCCCACATTCTTGATTGAAGTTCATTAAAAAGTAGTGTTGTTATAATTAAATGTCCACCAGAGGAGTGAGATAAAATAAGCAATATGGTCATGCATAAAAACCTAATAAATATAACACTCAGCTTTGGGCTCAGCAATGGAAACAAAACCTCCAATCCACCTCAAGCACATTCAGTTTCAAGCAAAATAATTCAATTACCAGTGAATGGAACAGAAAGAAAACAAATTTATGCCTGATAAAAAGAAATAACTTTTCGTACAATGCATAAACAAACTACGGCACTCACTGCTACAGAATCCTAAGAGGCAAAAACCAATTGCATAGCCAGAAGTGTATGAAGCTAGCAAGAATGTTCCATTTTCAGTGCTAACAGATTTTGGGAGAGAGGTTACATTTCAGGCATTAGGGCCCACGGTACACTTATTTTCATATCAGATAATCCAGAACAGGCAAATCATCTCAGATCTCTACATCTTCTACCTCATTGCCTTCTGAGCATCTGGCGGCAGTCACTGTTGTAACAGGGCAGAAGATAACTGGGACCATGAACCTAATTCAGTGTGGCTGAGCAGCTGAACCAGCACTGGCACATCAGACAGGGACACCCACCCCAGCAGTCAGGACACATAACCGGTGGAACAGGCGGCCCTGCAGAGGCTGTCCACACTCTAGACTTGAAGGCTTTTAGAAAAGTAGCTAGCAGGAATGGTTTGAGTGGTGCTGGTTTGGGCAGAGCAGAGGGATGGAAGAGCTGCTCACTCCTTCCTATATTTTCTCTTAAATCCAGCTGGAAAGTAATACAATCTGGCAATTTAAAATTAAGGTATAGCTGTTCTTAAGTTATGCAAAAACAAGAACAGACACAAATTCAGTTTAAATATAATGGTTTGGATTAACACCATGATTGTCTTTATTATCGAAGTAATTTTTAATAAATTACTTTCCAAAACTTGTATTCATTTGTTTAGAACACACTTTTGTACATAACTTTCACACAGCTGTCATAAATTTATAATGTCACTTCTCAGCAACCTTGAAGGCGGACATACTTAATGAGATAACTGGACAAAGTTCAGCTGTCATGTAAATAAAAAAGGTTTCCTTTATACAACAAATGGTGATCCTGTAAACACTGACTCTGCTTTTGGCACTTACACACAAGTCTATTTCACAATTTTCCCATGAGAAAAAGGCTTCTGAGGTTTATTTTTCAACACAGAAAAGGAAAATAGTGGAGGTTTCATCATTGACTCTGGTACTGAGCTGAGCTTATCTGGCATTAAGAACTTCTGAAAATTCCCAATCTTGTTATTTTCAGTTGTTTGATTCATGAAAATAAATGTTCTGCATAGGACAATTTAAATATCCCCAGTCACAACAGGAACTATTTACATTTTGATTCCAACCTAATCAGAAACAGCAGTGTGTTTATGATGCAGCAAGAGAAACACCAACTTTTCTTGCATGAAACTCTCATCTGCATTATTCATCCACATCAAACTTCAGGCATTATCAGCAAAGAACTTGCACACAAATCATCCATACCAAGCAAAACTTTGTTCAGTTTTTACTTTAGACTTTTAATAGATGGTGAATCATGTTACTGAAATTGTCTTTACAGCCATAACCAGCTATGGATAAGGGACATTGGGTGCTGCATCTTTTGTTTGAAAAGGGAAGATGGTAAGATTACAGATTGCATATTCTACTATATCCAGCCATAGTGCCATTTTACTCCCATGCTGTTAACAAAGCATACACACAAACAACCCTCAGCCCACTCCCAAAAGAAATACAAACAAACAAACAAACAAACAAACAAACAAACACAAAGACAACAACAAAAAACAACAAAAAAAAACCAAACAAAAAAAAGAGAGCTCCCATAAACCACTCAAAACCAAATAGTTCACTTCAGGCTATTTACAACACGCTGTTTGAGAACCAAGCAGCTTGAATGTTAGGACATTAGAACATTATGTCTCAAAAGACTTGGAAGTTTGCCTCAATAAAAAAAAAACCAAAAATCAGAAATGAAATGTAACTAGTTATCTTAACTGAGGGCTAAACTGAGAATCATTCTTATTTATCTAACCAACATGAAAAAATACAGCAGCTTTGATCTGTTTCATTTTTAAGGATTTTCCTTTTCTTACCACCATCTCTAGGTACAACTTAATATTTCAATAACCAAGAAATATCATGGGAGAAGAAATAGTGATACATGTTACAGAAAAGTAGGAGTTAATTCTATTATAAATAATTTACTGCCTACACAGGAAAAATACTGGACTAAATCTATACAATATGGTGACAGTACTTAGAACGACTAAACTCCATTTGCAGTATTTGTGAGGCTGGAGGGATAGAAAACTCCATAAAAATGGGAATTTCAGTTGCTCCAGGCTGTGACCCAAGGTTGCATTGAAGAGATTTACTGGCTCTTTCTTGGAAGAGGTAGTCAAAAAACCCAGAGAGACAAAAGCACCATTCTACTTGGCCCTGAGCAGCAAGCAGCCTCTGATTCAGAATGTCTCTACCAAGCAACATTGGTGACCAACAGCGACCACAAGTTCAATATTATTCAAGGTATGTAAAAGGCTACAAAAAAAAATCCTCTGTGGTAGTGCTTAGATTCAGAGGCTATTACATTAAAATTATGGAGTTTTAAATATGAATTAAAGCTGGCAACCAAAAGGACAACATTTTCAGTTAGAAAGATGATTGTTTAAAGATACCATGGCACAGATTCAAAGTGCACTATACTAATTTAAATTACAGTAAATTCACGAATACAAGCCGCACTGACTATAAGCCGCATCTCTGGGTGTTGGCAAATATTTTGGTTTTTGTCCATAGATAAGCCGCACCCGAATATAAGCCGCTTTGTCGTTCGCAGCGAGGACCCGCGTGCAATTAGTAACAGAACCGCGGGAGGGCGGGGTTTACTGGCTGAGCTAAGGCTGTGCAGGCTCGGCCCGCTAGGGGCCGCTGACGGGGCCAGGTGGTCCAGCACGGTGCTGCCGCTCGGGGCCGGCCGCCGCTGCCACTGGGCTCGGTCACCCCGGGTCGGCGCTGCCCTGCGGTGGCAGGCAGGGACGGAGCTTCCCCTGCTCCTACGGCAGCGGCGGCGGGCGGGGAGGGAGCTTTCCCGCGCCCGTGGCGCCGGCGGCGGGCAGGGACGGAGTTTCCCCGCTCCTGCCGCGGCGGCGGCGGGCGGGGACAAAGCACCCCGTCGGCTCCCCGAGCCGCGGCAATGGCTGCGCGGGGCTCCCGTCGGCTCCCCGGGCCGCAGCAATGGCTTGCGCGGGGCTCCTGTCGGCTCCCCGAGCCGCAGCAATGGCGGCGCGCGCTTCCCCCCCCCTCCCTGGGCCGCAGCAATGGCGGCGCCGGCTTCCCCCCCCCTCCCCGGGCCGCAGCAATGGCGGCGCCGGCTTCCCCCCCCCTCCCCGGGCCGCAGCAATGGCAGCGCCGGCTTCCCCCCCCCTCCCCGGGCCGCAGCAATGGCGGCGCCGGCTTCTCCCCCCCCTCCCCGGGCCGCAGCAATGGCGGCGCCGGCTTCCCCCCCCCCTCCCCGGGCCGCAGCAATGGCGGCGCGGGCTTCCCCCCCCCTCCCTGGGCCGCGGTAGGGGCGGCCCGGGTCCCCCCTCTCCTCCCCGGGCCGCGGCAATGGCGGCGCCGGGCCCCCCCCGTCTCTCCCCTGGGCTGTGGCAGAGGAGGAAAGAGAGCTCTCCCGCCTCTCTCCCCGCCCCCCGTGCTGCCTACAGGGAGCCAGGCTCCACCCACGGTGCAACAAAGTAGCGATTTGTAACAATCGCAAAATGCCGACTTTGCAGCTGCTCGGCTCAGCACTCTGGCAGGCACTTCTGAGGTTGTATTAGCCGCTCCTGATTATTAGCCGCATTTCCGGTTTAGGAGCAAAATCTTAGTCAAATTGGTGCGGCTTGTATTCGTGAAATTACTGTATTTTAAAGAGAGATTATTTCATATACTGTTATACTTTTATTCATGACCTTCCTTGCACAATGCATGCTCTGAAAGGAACTATGTACCATGGAAGAAAAGTGGTCATTGACTCAAAGATTAATAATAATTATATTAATTAGTATTTAATATTATTAAATATTATAACTATAATAAATAAATATTTATAACAAATGTCATAATTATTGTCTAATAAAAGGCAGCAAAAAATGGTCAGGTTGTCACAATGAAGAGTTGTCCCAAAGAAGTTCCACAGGAATCTGTGCCAGGATGTGTGCTGCCCAATATACTTAGTGGTCTGGAGAAATGGATGAACAGTGTGATGTAACACAGTGGATAATAAAATATTAAACCCAAATACTAAGAGTGAAATATAGAATTATTTTGTGATATTGACTGAGGAAACAATAATATGTCAGATGAGATTCAAAAGTACATGGGGAAATAGCTGTTCAAAAATCATATCAGTCTTTTGGATGTGTTGAGGAAAAAGATCTTGGAGCTACTGTAGATAGCTCTAAAAAAATAGCTGAATTATACAGACAAAAACCTCGCAAGTGGCCGATGCAAAAATTCACTATAAACTCACAAGGAACACAAACTAGGCACAATTATAAAGCAAAAAGAAACTTGCTAGGAAGTGACAAAAGGCTCAAAGACCCACTGTGATACAAGTGACAGAAAGTTGCAGCTACCCGTCCTCTGATGAACTATCCACACTTGCAGAAGACTCTCACAAAGCCCTAAAGGGTCTGCCTGAGACAAGAATCATTCTGATATTGGTTAGACTCTCATTTTTGTAAAGAAAAGGCGAACATTTGTATCACTGAGAAATATTGGAAGAGATGACTTTGGGAGGGTGGACAGTGCCTTTGCTCTGAAGCAACTGAAGTTTCTCAGTTACCTTTGCTCTGAGGAACAGCATTAGTTCAGCAAAGTGCAAGTACCAGGATACCTGAGTACTTTTTGCTTAAGGCAAAAAAGGAAGGAGTGCATTTGCTTGGGAAACCAAGCCCATCTGAGCGGAAAGTTCTGTTTCTGCTCTTTTCTCTCCTAAGTAGATCTATTGACTGACGTAATCATTCTTCAAAGAGCAAGTGAATTGTGAATAATTTATTGTGAGTTCATGTAAGCCACCTGTGAAAGTACTCACCAGATGTGGGAGATGAAGAGCTGAGACTTCAGATGTTGGTAACATCAGCTTGACAGAAATGCTGTTTCCCTACACAGCAAATGTGTTCAAATTGCTGTCATAAAATACTGTGGTCAAGTTTCTGGTTTATTAGTCCTTTTATAAAAGACCAGAAACTCTGTTCTTCTCGCATTCCAGAACATTGAAATACTGTGTCTTTATATCTGCCTTCTGTTTAGTGATACTTAAGTTGGGTTCCCAAATTCAATACAGAAGCCTTAATGCCTATTACTCTATCTGGGATAAATGGAAAAAAGAAAGAAGTCACTTTATTTACTGAACTTTAATGATCATTAATAAAAGCAAAAGGATTTTAATAGAGCTCTGTGAGTGCTAGTAAGGTTTCTTGCTGAAGAGTAGTGATTTTTTATTTACTGTTTCCCTTAAGTGCTATCAAAATCAGAGCTTCTGATAAACCTAAATGTAGGACTCCAAACTGACAGGGTTTTTTCAACTTCAAGCGATCTCACATACTAGTTAAAATACTGGGTGCAGTGTAAGATAAATTGAACCATCCTGACAGCCAGCAATTCCTCTGCCTTCCAGAGCCCAAGATATAGATGCCGGAGTGACCATTTTGGACTCTGCTCAGTCAGTAGGGCTGGGGAGCATACTGAGGCTTGTAATGTGCCTCCATCCCTCATTATCCTGGATTGTTGAAAACAGACTTCAAGTCGAGCCTCAGCCTCTGTACTGTCAGGCAGGCTGCTCTGTCACACAGAGAAGTAAGTGATTCTAATTCTGGAAGCAGGATGGCAGAAAAAAAATGTAAGACACTTCAGAACAGGAAACCTAAATGGGAGCTCACATATGGATAAACCCTTACAACCAAAAAAGATTCTTTTATGAATTGGGCATTCTGGATTAATCTATCCAAATCTTTCATTTGCATCTGTCTCATTTAAAGAATGTAGTACCTGCTGAGAGTGAAGGTACATTGATCTCATATTCTGTACTAACAACAGCTGGTACCTGACAGATACTCTTGGTAAGTCCTAAGGGGCTGCCTTAATTAGGTGAGCTTTCTTTGGATTTGGGTACGTGCCAAATGTCCAACAATTGATGAGGCATAACCTGCACTATTCTGGTGTGAACCAGTATAGCCTCCCTCTTCAACTGATTATGAGAGCTTTTAGACATTGCAAAGGACAAATTCAAAGGAATCAGGATGTTACACAGAACTGCAGGGCAAACATTAATGGGGCCTGAACTTTCTTATTTTAGGATTTTGCCCTTAGTTGTTCTAGTTTTTTTACTGCAGTGAAGCCTGAGGATGCAATATCTACTCCCTCAGCCCTGCTCTCTCTATGAAATGGTACATAAGAGGCAACCTTCAGTACCAATAAGACTGTTTAAAGAAACTATTAAGAAAAGCTGTCAGGGGCAAAGAGGAAGATTCCAGTTAATACACCATACTGAATGCTATATTTGCATATATAAAATTTAAGACTTCTCAAAGCCATACAGTCTCAAGGTCTACATGGCTGATATTTCACCTTTCTGGAAATACAATGAGGCATAACATAATACTATTCCCAAGGGAAAAACAGCAAGTGCTGCTAAGAGGTTGAAGCCCTACAGCTGCATTTCCCATAATTTCTCTCAGTAAATTTTATAGACACCATAGGTCTACCTAGGGGTACATTGTGAATTAAAAACTATTAGCAAAGGGATCTCTAGGTCTTCCATTGCCTGTAGGTACAATAAAACAGGATTATGAATTTTTGCATTCAAATACATTAGTCAAAATACTCAATATTCTCAGTTGTGCCAAAGAAGCAGCAGTAGCCAAGGTCAATAGATGCGTAAAAATAGGCAATTCAGTAGCTATTATTTCATTATCAAGCACTCATAAAGTCTAGTGCTACCAAGGAGCCCAGGTCTGGGTAGGAATATCTAATATGATGTCCAAAAAGGGGTAGGTGCAGTTTGGAATTCTGTTAAAATAAGGCTCTTAAGGAAATGCTCCTGTGCATCTGTGATTTTAACAGATGTGTTTCCACATGGATTTTTAAAATCAGAGGCATTGCTGAAGGAAACAAAGAACTGATTACACTAATTACTGAAACACTGTGCAGTATTATCAGCATATATTTAGGGGACACAAACAGACCCAGATTTGAGGAAGATGATGTAGAGCAATCAAGAAAGAAAATCTAAATCTATACATTCTTGGCTTTTACGGGTCTTTTTCTCTACAACAAGAAACTTCAAAGCAACTAAAGCTTACAAAAGACAAGTCAAGTCAAGCCTATTACGCACCCTATACTGAACACTATTTTGAAGTTGTTTGAACTGCTCTTCCTACAGCTCTGCAAGCTGAAGCACTTGCACAAGGCAGAAAGTTTCAGAGGATGCTGGCCCTGGATAGAGTTGAAAGGGAAAACTGGAGAACTGCGATTTGAAATTTGAGATTAGTATAGCCTGGAAGCTGCTGCCCCATTAAAGTGACTGTCTAAAAGACCATCCACCAACAGCTCAATCTAATCACATCTTACCAGGGGTTACTGAAGCACTATCAAAAGCAATCCGTTTTCTTTTGTCTTTAAACCCAGTAGGGAAATCTCTTACAGTGGAAAGATCTGACAGCAGAGAAGACGATTGCTTCTGCACTACTGTGTTGTGCTACCACAAGTTCAACTTTCCACATTGCAATGGATTTTAGGTTGTCTCTTCACACCCTTTCTGGTTTTATTTTTATCTGAGACAACATGTCACAAGCTCCAGGCCAATAAGAAGTGATGTGGTAAAACTAATAAAATATCTAACCTGCCCAGGGGGGTTGGAACTATGTGATCTTTAAGGCACCTTCCAATCCAAGCCATTCTATGATTCTGTGATCTCAAGTTGCTAAGGATCCCAATGTTTGGAGCTGCAATCAATCAAACTGAAAGTGTTCCACTGTTAGTCACTGGGGTTATCAGCAACGAAGATAGTTTCCTGGCATCTGTGATTTAACTCTAATTACTTGTTATCCTCTGTGTATGTTTAATAAAGAGCTGCTGGCTCTTGGTAGAAAAGGTCAAAACACTCTAATAATTGCCGCTTCTGTATACATGTAGCAATCCCCACACTTCTTTTCCCTTGACTTTTCATTTGTTTAGAAATGGCTGTTTAATTGATACTTGTTTGCACACATCTTAACACAGTCACTTTGTATCACGTATCTCTCTTGAGACGCCATGTGCCAAACCACTATCTTCAACCCACTAGGCAAGTGTTACACTGACACTGAAGATAAAACTTGGGATACTGAGAATATTTCCATAAATGCCTGGATGGAGTATTTATTTCCTTGCCATGAGTGACAGAAGTGCAATGTTATAATCAGAGCGATCACAACTTATTCTTTGCACCTTCCTGTGCTAACTCCTGGCCAGCTAACACTGACATTTAGTCAGTTCTTGACAGAGAAAGCTCGACTTACGACAGCAGTGGTTGGCTTAAATTGCTGATTCCTCCTGAGAATACAGGCTTTCAGCTGTGATGAAAATGTGTTGAAATAAAGTATTGATGATGGGTATACCAGAAAGGTCATTCTCACTCCTGGAGAGCTGTCTGTGTGTCTGCCTTAGAGAAATTAATTCAATTGCTTCCCTTTGGGACCGATGCAGCCCACCAATGTGAGTTTAAACAGCAATAAGAAAGCTTACATTGTGAGCACTATGAATATTTCACCACTCAGAGAAAGAAGGGAGAAAGGGTGATAATTCTGCCCTGAGAAGTCCATGGCAAAAAAAGACTGGTTTGTTCTGTTATTTAAGAGCAGCAGCATGAAATATCATAAGAGTTGAATAACATACCATACTAAAAGATCAGCATCTGAACATAATTGTGTTCTTATTAATCTGCTGTCTCTCTGACATCATTTATGAACACAGAAAACCTTCCTATCTTCTTGTCCCCCTTGTCACTTGTCCCCTACACCTTGGCCAGCCCTACGTCCACTGAACTTCTTAGTTTGTAATGTAGGTCTGCAAATTGTAGTCTTCTAGAAGCAGTTAGACATTACATAGGGGAAACACCACAGTATTAACCAAGGTGTAGGGAAGGGTCTCAGGGAAGCATAACCATTTTTTGCAATGAGAAATATTTTTATCATGAACTATTTCGGTGTACAAGGAAAACAGAGTGGAGGAAGTGAGGTCTGGATTGAGGCCCATTTCTATATACAAAGAATCTGACATATAAACAGATTACTGTGGAGTGACAGATTACAGTGCATGCTATCAGCCCACGGGAAATCACTTATGCAAGGGACAAGCACAGAAGCAGATGTAGGGCCAGAGAAACTGCATTTTAATCACCATGCCTGACTTTACATATTATGTTAATAAAACAAAGTAATGTTCCATGTTATAGGAATATTCATATTTTATATTCTTTTGCCTTTGATGATGATGCTTATTTAGACTATAATTCTTCTGGGTCAAGGTTTAAATTTCACTGCAATTTTCAAGACAATGCTTGACCAGCACAATCTGAAACACTAGATGTTTTCTGGACACTTTCATGTGAACTATAACAGTACCCCACCTCTTTTAGACACTGACCTTCACAGGATTCTCCACTTGGTGAAAACATCCCATTGTCATGGTAGCCATCTCTGCACTCGCAGTGGTACCAGCCAGGCAGGTTAATGCAGTTAGCACGGCTGTCGCACTGAACAAAGCCATCCGAGCACTCATCAATGTCTGTTTATTAAGAACAACAAAACAGAAGAAAATTCACACAGAGAAAATTGCTATATTCATCCAAGGAAAGAACAATATCCCTGGTGTTTCTGGGCTTCACAGATTTATTTTCATTACTGACACTTGAATTTGCAGAATTAATTGCAGTGAAGTTTTGAATTGTTTCCATAAAAGTACTTGGCTAATGATTTTGGGCCTAACAGCAGCAGAGGTATTGCTAACCCAGATTAACTCCCTACAGAGTAGCAACTCATTTTGTCACAATACAACAGGTAATCTGACATCTGTTTAAATTGCCCATAATATGACGAAAAGAATTGCATCCCAGTTCATATAATAAGATGTTAACCTTTTGAGCAGCACAGGCTGTTTGATAAAATATTTTTTTTTTCTTGGTGTATATAAAAAACATCAAATATTTACTCTGGTCCTTGCTTATGCTTTTGGTGACACCAATTTTAGGTTAGAAGGGCTTCCCTATCCTGTGGAGTTCCTGTAGATTTATACCAGCACCTCTGTATCTCAACATAACTCAATGCAGGCTCCTCTCTAATCATTAAAAACAAATGCTGAGGGCGAAACATGAGGGTGAAACACAACACATATCTCCTTCTCCTGGAAATTCCTTTCAGAAGTGTGTCTCTTAAATAAACAACTTCCACTGACTAAACTTCACAATAACAATTTATCATAGATTTTTTTAATACACTCACTAGATCCAAAATCTACCAAAGAATGTTCTAAAGACACCCAGACTCAAAGACCTAGCAGAGACACAGAGAACTTTGTGACATGTTCATTTCCAGTGCCTTCAGGTACACAGCAAGCTGTACTAAAGAACAGTACAGAGCATGAGTCCTGTTAACAGTTAGGAGCACCAGGAATATGGAGTCAAACAGGAGTAAATCTGAATTGTTCCCTATCAGATTCACTGCCTTATCACTGTGTTTTATACCAGAACTAGTATACCTATCTGAGCACCAAGGTGACTGAGAGGTGCCAATAGAACCAACACAAAGGGAGGCACAACAGTGCAAACTGCCTTCAGAAACAAAAAGCTCTAATCACCTTCCGCCTTAAGTTTGAACAATGAATAAACTCTCAGTGTACTGGCCACTCTGGCTAAAGCAAGGGTTCAACTGTTCTTTAAAGGTTGAATCTTTAAAACTAAGACCTGAAGAAACAAATTAAGACCCAAACTCTTAAAGTACATCAGCAGTTGACCTAGTATCCTCTAGGACACAGATATGAAGGAGAGGTGTGATGTGACTACTGAGATACATGTGAAATATGTCAAAATTCTGCCCACAGTTCCTGTTACCTCCCATTTATGTCATTTTCATATGAGGAAGTGCAAACTGGCTAAGAAATTAAACTGTGAGCTTCAATAAAGTAAGAATCTCTTTTCTGAGAATAATAATGTGTGGCTAGATAGACATAGTCTTAGCAAGTATTTTGTGAAACCTATTCAAACACAAACCTTATAAAACACTGAGACTTCCTTATCCACTGAGAACACTGAGATCAACATTTGAAGGTAATAAAAATATTAGTGTGTGGGGAACACCTGCATAAACTGCAAGGTATAGTGCAGTCACACATTTTTGAGTTGTATTTTTCTTATACATGACAGGGGGTGTGAGGGATGTGCTCTGGGTGTTTTAATTACATGCCTAATAATTGCTTTTAAATTTTCTTTGGAGTAACTGTACAACTGTATCATGAGCATATTGGTTTTTAAAAGCTTTACAGATCCTTGATAAAATCTCATTAGAAATTTTTTGCTATGATGCATCAGTCTAATTTTCTACCAACAGTATCTCTAAACAGGCACCCCTGATGTACATTATCAGTATTTACGATGATAAAAATTACCAATTCTCCTCCCGCAATATTACAGCAAATGTATATTTTGCTGCTTTGTGCACCACAAATTAAGTCATAAGTCTCTATTGGTTTAGAACAGAATTTTCAACTCCACTGTGAACCAAGATAATCATCTGAGTAGCTGTGCTGCAGGACTGAGAAATGCCAAACCTTTACAATCTTCCACTGCTCAGTGTGTTTCTTTCTAAATCAGTATAAACTCTGGCCTTTTTCTTGTGAGCAGCCAGGAGCCAGTGGGACCTCAGAGGTGTTTGAGAGATCAGAGGAAGATCAATGAAAATTATGTTACAGTAGTGAGAAAAGGTTGGCTTGCAGCCTGTGTCTTATCTACTGCTACTCACTCAGAAAGCCACAGATTACTCCTGAAAAAGGAAAAGAAAAGAAGAAAGGACTGCAATCTGAAAGTTCCTTACCACTGGGGAATGAGTGCCTGGCAGACAGCCGGCCAGGCAGAACAGAAGTGACCGCGCTGAACGCTTGGGTTCACCTGGTCAGCACAACATCACTCTGGGGCTGGCTAAAGCTACAAACCCCAGAGAACCAACAGTGCATGTCCACTCAGAGGCTGAAAGAGAAGAGCTGTTGAATTGAAATTGATCTTCATACTGGCTGATTAATAACACTGCATTAAACTCTGAATTGCATATACTTCTTTGGGAAAGGAGAATGTATTTATTGGTGGCGAGTTGGAGAAACAAGTGTTATTTTGGCCAAAGTAACAGATATGAATTACAAAAAGCCTGTGTTACGCTCTGCAGAAAAATTTATTTGTGAATCCGTAAGCCTTATAAGTGTAAGAGCAGTATCACATGCACAAGCAAAACGCATTCAGATGAACTCATTGATTATTCAGGAAAAGCAAGCCTTGAAGTCACATCAGTATTGGTAAAGCGACAACAAAACCAACTTCTCTGTATTTATTTGCAAACTAGCTGATGAATCTGTAACAAAAGAGGTATTACTTGGGATGAAATGCTTTATTTGTTGTCAATAAACAAACAAATAAATCTCTTCTGGTTTTGTTATGACTGCATGCAAAGTTGAAGTGAAGTTATATATGAGAACCTGCCATCACGAGCATGTATGGAAGCACGCTGCAGGTCTTGAAGAATGCATTACTCCCCACAGATTGTTTGCCATTGCATTGGAACCATTGCTGCATCCATGCTGAATAAGCCATTACGCCTTTCAGAATTTTTCAGCAAAGAAAAGAAATCCAAAACACTTCTCAGCACTAACCTTTTAGGTAAATGACATCTTAAGTACATGCCAGCAGGTTTTAGAATATAGATGTTTCTTATGCATTATGAATTTTGTTTTAATTGTCAGAGCTAATGCTGGTTATTAATTCTAGAAGAAAGGTGCTCTGTATGGGACAAAATATGACTGTTGCAACTCTGTTAAACAAGAAACTGCTGCAGAAATGTGTCTTACAAAGTAAAAGCACTGATTTCATGGAAGAATTTCTTGACATTAGGATAAAAAGATTTCTGCTTTCAAATAGGCATAGCATGGCTCAGGAAGTGCTGCAAAAGTATCCACAACTGAAATTATCTTATTAGTATGGGAAAAGCAGACAGAAATAATTTTCCCCTGTCCTATGGTGTAACCTTCTTGCATGAATCATCTTTCAGCTGCTCAGTCAGAGGTGTGAGCTGACAAGAGAAGAAAAACTGATTGAAGTTTTGCTCGGCCAGTGTCTATGGTCTATCAGTGCGCAATATGGAATATTAACAGTGATAATGAAGTCCTGTTTGAAGCTGTACTAGAAAAGCATGGAAAATGAAATAGTACTCTATAAAAGAAAGTTAGAAAAAAGGCCTTATATTTTCACTTATACCAGTCATCTTTCTTATTTCCATATTTAGTTACCAATTTTTCAACTCAATTTTTTTTTTTTCCCTGAGGGCTCACCCTAATAAAGTAGATGCACAATCAGAGGCATTTTGAAAGTAAGAGCTGTATATGCCTAGTTCCCCTTGACATGACATTTGGTTTCCCAAATACCTTCTTTATACCTCCAGATCACTCATTTCCTTAACTGTGGCAACAGTTTCAGCTATTATACCCTTTTCTCTTGGGAACACTGAGAAAACTCTGCTCCCTGAAGAGTAAAATAAGATCATTAGCAAATTATCCATAGGTACAAAAAGAAGAAAGGAGAACTAGCTGTCTGATTCACATTATTAGAGAATTTCTGTATAATAACACTTTTTGAAGACTGGAAGTGGTATAAAATTGCCAATTAGAAAGATAGCAGTTCTCTTTCATCCAGCAGTGGGACCAAGTTTTAATGCAGTCAAGCTGCACTCAACAATGAACCATGGTGTGGGGAAGGGGTGTTGCTATGATTTTATATTACTCACTTCATGACTTAAATGTTAATCACCAAGTCCTCCTCTTAGAAAAGCCTGCATTCACAAATTTATAGAGATACAGAGCACAACACAGTCTATGAATATTTTCTGTCACAAACTGCTTTATCCAGGTCAATACAAACCAAAGCCCTTGCTTGTCAAGAAGTCAACACCACAGATTGGAAGTTGTGAATATGTATAAGTTAGTTGTCTCCATACTGGATTTTTTTTCTGTGACAGAATAGTACATGGCACCTAGCTAAGACTGTAAATTGATAGGGATTCCCAATTGCAATAATCTGTCCCAGTCCTGATTGGGTTTTATCACTGGATATGGTTATAGAGATTAATGAGCAGCCAACATCTTCCAAAATGTTCAGATCTCATTTCACAGCAAGAGCCTTTCCAGCCTCATGCAACCCTCCTAAGCCATCCACATCCCAGCCCCACATACAGTATAAATACAGTGCAAACAACTGAAAGAAAATAATTTCATCAACAGATCACGGAAGAAGTGGTTTAGGAGACTTTGAAGCTGCTTAAACAGATAAACCTTCAACATTTGGGTTTTTTCACAGATACATTTGAAACAGACAGACTCCAATGTGCCTTTGCATATGTCAATACAATTTCAAGGATATTATGTCTGGCTTGTATGTAAAAGGTCATGTTTCAGCTATTCGGATTTCTGCTCAGATAACAGAACATACAGTAGGATTAAGATGATGTCTGGCTTATCTAATTTTAGTAAATACGTATGGAAGGAGGAAAACGCCTTATTCAGTAGGACTAAGTGAAAGTTCACTGAAGTACGTGAAGTATTTGTTATCAGTTTTGATAGCAAATTGATAAACTGATTGCTATCAGTTTATGACTCAGTTTTCTGGACTAGCCTTTAAAAGGATTCATCTCTACTGAAAATTTTAGAGCTCCATCTCTTGCATTTAAGAACCAGAAAGTCTTGGTGTTGGCTGTCATGTGACAACAGATTTCTAATATGATGATACTTGAGAAAACCCTCTGTTCAACCAGACCTTTGATTTGAGATCCTCTTCAAAAACAGGTCAAAGTAGAGAAAGGTAACACCATGAAAGTAGTTCATTTTTTAGAGCTATCTTACAAAAACAAAAGATCAGCTTTTGGGATTTCCATCCCACTACATTCTCATATACCATATGCATATAAATATCATAAAGAGGAATAAAAACCCTCTAAGAATATAGTGGTTAAGAATGTTGACATAATCCAGGAAAATATCAGTTATACCAGAAAACCTAAGTTGTTGGAATGACTTCTAAATCTATTTTGTAAAGTTTGATCAGCTCCTTTTTTTCTAACACTCTGCCTGACTCCAAAAAGAATTTTCTTCCTTTGTCAGTCATAGTCCTAGAGCTTGATTTTGTTTAGAGACTCACTTTGATTTGTCATCTTTGAGGAACTCTTTAAAGTTATGATATCATATCTTGAGTACTAGGGCACTCTTTTCACTGTATGGGTTCTCACATCAAAAGTTGTCATTAAACCATAGAATAGTCTTGATTTTAATTACAATTTCATCCCAAAATTTTATTCAGTTACAAGTTTAAATCATAAAGAGCAAGATTACAGATCGCCCATAGGACACAGCAAAGAGAGGAGTCACCCACAATTCCATCCTACCATAACACAAGTCCCATGAGCAAAAGAACTTTCTCTACACAGCACAGAAACACCAGTTATCTCAGATTATAGCCTTCAGAGAAGAATGAAGACTGTGGCCCTTCCTCCCCCTGCTCCCCTGGATAATGAATTAGGCCCATCTTGGGGAAAAAAAAAGTATTTGGAATGTCTTTGGAGCTGTTGTTTCTATATCAACACCTCCCAGATCTAGTAGAACTTCTGGTTAAGTCATCTTAAATTGCTTCGACAGGTGGAGTCGGTGCTGCAGATGATATGTTCTTCACTAAAAATTTCCAACTGTCATGTTGCATGAAAAAATAGCTACTATTATAACAGGCCTTTTTTTTTTTTTTTTTTTTTAATCCCAGCAAGACCGTGATTGCAGTTTATAAAGTACCCTGTCCACGGAAAACTAATTTAGTTACATTAATGAAAAGGAAGCAAAATGTGATTGAGAATGTAATACAGAATTATAGTTCATTAATTCTTCAAGTATGCAATTTTCCAGACTCCTGATCCCCCATTGATTTCTGCACACCCCCATAGGTCCTGCTAAATGCCAGCAAAAAGAAATTCAATCGTGTTGGTATTTCATGTGTGGCAGTGGCGGTGCTCCAAAATTAGATAGAAACGTTATCAAAGAGAATTTTCCACTGACTGCTTCACCATGTGGTCCTAGCTAACAATTCTTTGTTGTCAAAAATTGATCAATTACAGATCACACCAATAACTGAAACTCTGTCCTCCCATTGCACACCCAATATCATCAAAGGAAGTGGTATTTGTAGCAATCGCAATTCAGAGCACCTAATTGGTCATGATGAACTAGGTGCATCCATGAATACTGTAAAACAAAAATAATATATCTTTCCAGCTCTACTGTGCTGACACTGATTGTGCCAATCCTCATTAGAAAGACTAATTAAGAGGAATTGGGCCTCTATTTGTAGCTGTTGACAGAGGTGGTTTTGCTTCCACTGTGTTCATCATTCTCAGTACAACATTTCATGTGTTAACTGTAACACACACTTCTGTTTCCTCATTAGTCCCTATCTTAAAAAAGAAAATAATCTCTTTTCTTCAAGATAGCAAGAACACTCTTATACCTTGAAATACATTGACATACCTGTTTTAGATACCTACTAGCATCTGAAAGTTAATTTGTTCTGTCTGCACATGAGAAATAGGACTAAATGCACTAGTGGCTAGCTGCTAAAGGGTAGCTGATTTCTAAACAAAAAGGAACTAATTTGAAAAGAGAAGAGCTAGTTTTGCCAAATGTCACCTCTTTTCCAGTGGGTGTGAAGGAAGCCTTCACCCACACAGTGTATGACAAAAGGTCTTGGGTTTCCTCAAGTGAGGTGTCAAGTCAGTCATAACCATGAGTTAAGATGCTTCCACATATGAAAGACTGATGCAACCACCATATTCTCAGCCTTGTAAAGGTTGTTTCAGATCAGCTCTGTTAAGAATTACAGTAAATTTCCAAGCATTTAGTTCAGAGGCAATTTATAGAAACAAAAAAAAGAACCCTCAAAGCAACTCAAACACACTTTGAGGAACTATGAATTGTTTTTGACATCCTGATTTGAGCTTGGTGTCCTGCTGTACCAGTGGTTTCTTGCCAGTACTCTTAGTCCATAGGACAACTAATTTGCATTGCTACTCCTGAACTGTCAATCAAGTAGAGATTGTACAAAATTGTTGAAGCAAAAAAAGGAAAAAATCCCCACACATCATTATTTCATGCTACAGTTGACAACTCACGAAGAAAACAAGAAATATTCTCAGTGTAAATACGAAAAAGCTGTAGAAGTGGCTTAAAACTAAATCACTATTTTTTTTCTTGGACTATAAACACATCATTGGCGTGATAGGTGGAGAGACTGCAGACATCCTTATGTTGAGAGCAAAAGGAAGAGCTCCATAGGGATACAGGGCAATGATTGGCAGCGTTATAGATTTTAATTCCACTAATAGTTGAATGACTCATAATTCATGAGAGAGCTTACAGTGAGTGATGAAGGTCATCCCTATCTCCCTTATATAACAGAAGAAAGCTCTATTATAATGGTGCCCAGCTGCACTATTCACGTTCTATTTATAGTCCACTATATTTTAAGAATGTAGCTGAAACTTTAGTTTTCTTGTTTGATAAAGGACTTTTTTCCCCATAGCAAATAATAGCTAAATAGTGCATGCATTTTGATGTTTTTTACAAACAACAAGAAAATCCTGTCTCGTTAGAGCTCCTTTGTAGTATTCTTCTTCCCTGGTTTCTTTCTCTCCCTTCCTTTTCTCTTAAGCTGCTACATACAGGATTGTAGTTTTGCAACAAGCTAAAGAAAGATATAAAGAGAAAAAGATAAGTACCAGTACATGACTCTTCAGTAAAGAAAAAATATTTTGCAATTTAAAACTGATGACACTATGGGAGGAAAGAAATTATATGTACCCAAGAAATTGTGTCAGGCTAGGGAAATGGAGAAAAAGACAGACAAGGATGAAGCAGCAAGGCATCTTAAGCTACAAAACCAAAAGGATGAGGTAAGTAGGGTTCATGACAAAACCCAGAATGCGCTTTAAATGCAATATGGGCATTTTTGTTTAAATTCTTTCAAATATTTTCTTTGTGAATAATTGTACACAATTTACATAAAATGTAAAGCAAAGTAAAGCAAGTAAACATTCCAAGATTCTAAAGTCACCAGTGTCTCACTGCTATTTTTGAGCTTATTTTTAATACCTGAGAAAAATTCAGGTGAGAACAGGGAGTGACCTCCTTTCAAACACTGCAGCCAAGTAAAAAGCATCTGAACTGCAGAACCCTGGCTTTCCTCTTTGATTGCTGTGGATCTAATTTATTTACTGTCACAGACAAGTTTTAAACCATTTTTTACTATATAATGAGATAGCCATTTTTGAATGTGCCCCCGTTGAAGGTCAAAGGGTCTTCTTAGGTTTTATAAATTCACTGTACTTCCACTGTCAGACTATATGCTATAAGTTTTCTTTCAGCTATTGATATATTTAACAGAGAGGCAAGGGAAGAAGAAATGAGATGACCTACATCTTACCTGGATTTCTGTTACCATCTTCTTACACAAAATTTGTCACTCAGTTTTCCTCGTGTGACTTGATTCCAAATCAGTAAAATGGGGAGAAAGCGCTTCTACCATCTATTCCTCGCCCTTTCTCTCCCACCTGCTTTATTTTGTAGCACAGATAGATCATAGAAGTCACAAGGAGATTCACTGATCGTAGTTTCTGTATTGGGGCTGATGTTATTTAATTCCTTCCTAAATGACAAGGATGAAGGGATCAAGTGTTCCCTCAGCAAGTTTGCAGATGACACTGAGCTGAGTGATGCAGTTGACACATCTGAAGCACAGGATGCCATCTGGAAAGGGACCTGGACAGGCTTGAGCAGTGGGGTCCTATGGGAATCTCATGAGGTTTAACAAGGCCAAGTTCAAGGTGCTGCACCTGGATGGGGACAAACCCTGGTATCAGCACAGGCTGGGGATGAGCAGATCAGAGCAGCCCTGCTGAGAAGGACTTGGGAATGCTGGGGCAGGAGAGGCTGGTCATGACCCAGAAACCAAACGCATCCTGGACAGCATCAGAAGAGACATGATTAGACAGTCAAGGGAGATGATTCTGTCCCTTACTCTGCCCCTCTACTCCCCTCTGGACAGATCTCACCGACAGCGCTGTACTCAGCTCTGGGGTCCCAGCACAGGGAGGACATCGACCTGCTGGGGTGAGTGCAGAGGAGATCCAACAAGGTGATTGGGGAATGGAATACCTCTCCTATGAGAGAAAAGGCTGAGAGAATTGGAATTGTTCAGCCAGAAAAAGAGGAGACTTGAGGGTAACTTAATTGTGGTCTTCCAGTACCTGAAGGAAACTTACAGGAAAGATTGGACAAGACTATTTATAAACGACATGTAGTGACAGGTAAAGGGGAATGGCTTGAAAACTGAAAGTAGATCTAAATCAGATGTTAGGAAGAACTCATTACAATGAGGGTGGTGAGGTTCGGGAAGAGGTTGCCCAGTTGTGGATGACCATTCCTGGAGGTGTTCAAGGCCAGGTTGGACAGAGCTCTGAGCAACCTGGTATACTGAAAAGTGTCCCTGCCAATGGCAGGGACTGGAACTGAATGGTCTTAAGGGTCCCTTCTAATCTACACCATTCTTATGTTTTTGTGATACTATGATCTTGTGTCATTTGTTTCAGACAGATCTCCCAATAGACCACAAGTGTTTTTTGTAGAAGCCCCCATACAGTTCTGCTGCTCTGTAAGGATGTTTGATTTTTATGGATAATTAAAATACTAGTTTGACATAGAACCAGCATCATACATTAACTTCATATTATTATGCATTTTCAAGGAAAATACTTGGAAAAAGGGAAGAGCAGGAAGTAGTTTTGTACACAAACAGAATGAGTTTCAGAATCTCACAAACAGCTTATCTGTAATGTTCATGTCAAGTTTGCAACCCATCCATTGGCTGCACATGTGTATTTTTCTGTAAACTTAATTAACACTTGGAACATTGTTAACATAAGCATTCCTTGTAGGAAAGGCACATCTCAAGGGGTTAGCTGAATACAGTTTCTGAGATTGCCAATCATGCTTTCTTTTTGTTTTGAACTTCCTCTTAATAGCAAATACAAAGACTGGTTTTTATTGGAACACAGTTGAAATTTGCTGAAATTATTAATGATAATAACAATTGAAATGACAATAATTATTGATTTGCTAGATTTTTATCAGTACAGAGGAATATGCAGCATTATTTCTCTTTTCAGCAACAGTAGTTTCTGAATCCAAACTTGGACTGGAAACATCACAGACTCTATGGTCAGTCACAGGTTTCTATGCTTAGTTCTGAATTAAAACCTTCGAATCTATTCATTTTTTCCATGAGGCATAAAACCTCATGGAGAATGGTTTAGCAGAAACTCTGTGCTGTAGTTTTCTGGTACTCTCTGTAAAGGATCTTACAAATTCTTTTGATCTGGAGAATAAACTTTATCCACTTTATGCCCTTCATACTAACGAATGGAGAATGTTCAGGCAAGCCAAAGGGAACACAGATGCTATTTTGGGTTTGCATGGCCAGGTTTTGTAAGGTAGGAAGGCTACAGCAGTGAGAAGCTGCCAGAAGCTTCCCCATATCCAACAGAGTCAATGCCAGCCACCTTCAAGACAGATCTGCCACTGGCCAAGCCCAGGCTAGGATAGGGTATTTAAGAAGGGGAAAAAGCCACAGCACAGTTAACTACTGCATAGCTTATCAAGAGAGCAGAAGCTGGAAAGATGATGGCTCCTAACCTCATGATTTATGTAAGGCTTATCAAGACGAGTAAAGGGAAAAACAAAAGCACTCTCTGGTCTAGAGTAGTCAAGTGAGATTTTTCAGAAACTTTCTAGGAATATCAGATTTGACAGTACAAATTAAGTCTGTCTGCCTGGAACAGTCACGCTCTGCTGAGTGAGGCTATTTCTCCCTATTTATCTCCAAACAGGAACAGATATAGATATTGTGCCCTATGCAGTACATCAGAAAACTACATTAACCAGAAGCATGTAAGCAGTGCAGAAGCACAAATTCCTAGAATTACTGTTCTGAGAAACCATTTCTTGAAACTGAGGCAAGAAAAAAAAGTATATATAATTTCCAAGTTCAGAAAGGACTCAGTGGCACCACCAAGGTATTGGATTAGATAGTTCATGGGAGCACAGTTCAGCATTTGAGTCATTGCTCTTATGCACATACAGTGCCTAAGTAGCTACTACATGCAGTAGCTCAGAAGGTAAAATTTAATAATTTTCACCCCAGGCAATATGAATATTATAGTAAATTGACTGTGCAAATTACTGTGTTGATTTTAGCCGACTCCTTACAAGTTCTTGTTTAAATTTCAAAAGTCACCTTATATTTTGAAAGCATTAAAAAGTTTTGCAACCACAAGGAAAGCAGTAATGTTATCAATCAAATGACTGATAGGTTGGTATGGCTTTGTAAGGAAATACCTCATACAGGTCATATCCTGCTAACCTCTCCTCAAGTCACCAAAAAAACTTCTACCTCAGGATGCTTGTTTCACATTGCATAACTGTTGTTCAGTGATAGGACTGCAGAACACAAATTATATATTCAAAATTAATTATTAGGGCTCCATATCAACTTATTGGAAATTTATCATAGTGATACAATACTTTAAGTTAGAACTTAGTCACTATGCTTAAAGACGACCTAGAAGTTGATTTCATAGGATTCTTCCCGTAAGTTTGCTCATGATTCTCTTATCTGCTTTTCCTATGGGCAACACTAAAACCACTAGTTATGTGCATTATCTCAATAAACCAAGGCTAGCTCAAACACTGTTCTAGCTTCTGAAATAAGTAGTGACATGCAACACAGCCATCTTTGAGAAGAGCAAGGCTGTAATGCAAACTACTCATTACTCAGCCTGTGCAAGCTGAGTAGTGACTTTATGTAGTAGAGATGCAACACACTCAGCAAAACCATTACATTATTTTTATCAGTGGGATCCTGTCACTTTCTGCTGAAATGGAAACCACAGAAGATATTAATTAAATGCAGGCATAATCAGAAGTGTTTTCATTCAGAGATTCAGCTCCCAAGATAAAAGCAGATATATATATATAGTTAAAGTTAAGCCTGTTTAAACAGGATACTTAGAACTCTGTGTTTTCATCTACATTTAAGCTGTGGCTGGAAAGGCGAAATCTTTGAACCCAACGTGTCATATACCCAAATTTCAACAGGGCAGAAGCTAGGAGACTTGCCAAAGAAATTGAGAGCAACTTGGAAGTACTCACAGAAGAAAAATGGCAGTGATTCCTCAGGTGATGGCAACAAAAATGAGCTGGACATGTAGTTCCAGCATCTCTCCTTACTCACCTCTTCCCAGAGCCAGGGCTCTGGGTTATACAGACCTGAACACCAAAGCCTCAGCACTGCTGCAGGGCAATGGCAGCTCAGCATATCAGCTGGATCTCAACTACTTGCAAGGCACAATTGAGTTTCTTTGGGCTCTGTCCTTTTTTTTCAACCCCTGAACCAAAGGAAAAGTTTATAATAGCCCACAAACTTCGAAAATTACTGTCATTGAAATGTAAGACTTCAGTGACTCCAAAGGCCTGACTTTCAGAACATAATGAATTCCTATGGCACACTGGCATCTATTAAAATCTTTTATGCTGTAAATCATGTTTAAGAACTATTTGTTTGCAGAAGTTTTTTCCAGACTCTATAGAGTAACCCAACTTTCTCTTTTTTTCCATGAATTGAAGATTCAGATACAGATTTCAGATTCTTAATGTAATAAAACATTCCCTGAAAAAAGTACCCTCTAAGTTTCAAACTTAGGAGCCCAAAACCAGGAACCCGAATACTCAAGACACCAAATTCCAAACAAGCCAAGTGAACTATGAAAACGAATGAAATAGGGGAGGTTTCCCTTCTTCATATAACTCTTGCTTTGGACAGTCCATGCCTGTGCTGCCTTTATGTTTATTCCACTTCTCTTGCTCCCTTCTTTTGTTTGTTCCTTCACTAAATCCCCCAGCAATCTCTTAAGGATTTCAGAGAATGAAAATATTAACTCTAATCTGCTTTCTGCTCAAAGAGTTTTGTTGTCATCCACCCCAGGACACAACTGGCTTCCCCTGCTAGACTATGAAGGGCACACCACTTACTGTAGCTTTGTGCAGGTCCCTGCATACCTATCCCACAAATTAGAGTCTTTTGGTATTATTGTTATAAATCTCAATCTGCTATCTCTAATTTAAAACTGAGCAAATGGCAGATTCCTGAGTTGCTCCAAAAGTTTTGACTGTAATAGTCTCACAGCTTATGGATACTGTAGCCAAGAATTCTTAAGAATTCTGCCAAAGTAATTTTGGTTCTTAAAGCCTTGGTTCAAGTTCTATAGGCTTCAAATGCCATTTGTGCCACAGCTTTACTTTCAGAGCCTACCTGGCCACAAGATGATTGTGGTTGTTTTAACTGAACACAACGGATCAAGACCTCAAATGGAAGCAGCTCTCTTGTCATGCTAAAAATATTAAAATAGTTCATTCTTGCAACTCAGCCAAGTCACCAAGCTCTCTGGTTACTTTGACAAAGTCTTCTTTTCCAATACCAATAAAATATTTTTCCTAATAACTGGGAAATCATAATTAGATTTTCATATGATTTCTTTGAAATAGGAATAATAATAGCCTTTAATAACCTGAGGTCTGTTACTATTAGGGTCAGTGCACATGAGCAAATTAATTTGGATTTGCTGAGAAGAGTAATAGTCATGCATATTAATTATTAGGTTACATATAGAAAGTAGCACAAAACTGACAACATCTGATCTATATCAACTATTTATCAAAACCACTTCTCTGAGTCATATTTCAGTATTTTGAACTACAAATGTTGTCAAGAATTTGTTTTAGCAACATCCCCTGAGGGAGAAGTTTTAAATATATGGAAAAGAAAAAGGAAAAAAAAATGCAGAGATCCAAATAATATCTTTTCCTTGACTTTGGCTATTTCTGATAAGAGCTCAGTAAGAGAGGATCCTCCCACCCTCATCCACCATTCACCATTTTTTCCCATAAATTCAGTTACACCTTTAATTAAGTCAAATGTTAGTAATAACGTATGGCTGAATTAATGTAGAATCTGTAAGCCGGAATTTTTCTCAGTTGCTGCTTTCAAAGGTAACAGCTTTGTCTGCCAGTTTATTTTCAGCAGCTTGAACATGGATTTTTTAGTAACAGAGTGGACATGATTCTTGCAATAACCAAGGAAAAATTCATTAGCAGGAAATTCAAATAGCAGAAAATAACCCAAAAACTTGCAGCCACCTGTTATAAAAAACTATATCAAAACACTACTAGCAGAAAAACTCTGTTTTTGATCGTATGCATAATTAAAAGCTGTCCATAGGAATACTCAAAGCACAAAACCAGTGTGGAAACTAGAAAAAAGAAGTTGACAAGCAGCAAAAATGCAGTAATCTTGTATGCATACACTGGCAGATATGCACACACAGTAGGAGAAAAATCCACTCTTAAAGCTTTGTCACCAAATTAGAGTTGCAGTAACATTGAGCAAATCTGGCAAAGTCATCCTGTTCTGAATTTTAAAATATAACACACTTCAAATACAATTTAAGACAGCACTTAAAAATGCCAATTGAAGAACTAGTAATTTTGCAATTAAGAAGATAGTATTAAGTCAGGACTTTGAAAAAGTTTACCAGGCACAAATACTTTTAGATTTGCTTGGTAGTCTCATGTCTACACTGCAGAAAGCTGCCCTTTAAATGCACACTGCTGGTGTGCCTTTTAAGGCTTAAACTTTTAGTATATAAACCCCACCTCCCTAAGCCAGTGAATGCATCCCCAACATTAATAGGCTGATATATCTGCATGTGATTCTGCCAGCTGCTGCCTCATTCCACTGGTACCTTTCCACGAGGCACAGGTCATGGTTAATCTAAAAAGCTTCCAAACAGATCATTCAAAGGTGTTTGTAAGAGCTCTGTGCTCTGTTAACTGCAAGACAGTCACAGTGAATACAGCACACTGAAATAGTTGACCAGCAGTAAGAGTTGATTCTCCTTATGCTTCCAACAGAAATGAGACTCCTACTGACACCCTAGAAGTACTATTTTGGAAGCAGAAAAATTTATGAAACCATTCTTACTTACACAGGACTTCTCTGCAAAAGCTGCACTGAGTTTAGCCTGCATAGGCAGGACCTAAGCATGGACAGCATCATCCCTCTCAGGCTTTGGGAGAAATATAGATAATGATTGAGTATGCAAGGATGGGTTATGGAAAGGGAAATTCTAAACAGTGAGGTGCTCAATGCCTGCTTCACTTTGGTCTTTATAGGTAAGATCAACCTTCAGGTGTCCCAGGTCACCAAGACCAGTGGAAAATTCTGTCTGAAATAAGAAAAATCCACCCACAGTGGGAGAAGGATCAATATCTAAATAAACTGGAAAAAACTGCAGGTCAATCACACCTGACTGGATGCACCCAGGAGCACTGAGGAAGCTGGTTCATGTCACACTTGAGGCCAACCTCAACTGTCTTTGAAAGGTATGGTGACTGAAAGCTCCTCAAAAATGGAAGAAAGCAAATGTCTTTCCTATCTTTGAAAAAGGCAAGGATCAAGGGAACTACAGATTAGTCAGTCTCACCTCCACCCCTGGGAAGATGATGATATCCTCTAAATAGATTAAGGACAAGAAAGTAATTTGGAACAGTCAACACTGATTTATGAAGAGGAAATCATGCCTGACCAGCCTGAGAGCCTTCTCAAGTAAGGTGACTAGGTTTGATGAACAGGAGAAGCCCAGTACATACTGGTTATCTTAGCAAGATTTTTTATACACAGCATCCTGAGACAAGCTAAAAAGTGCAGGCTAAATAAATGGAGAGTGAGATAGACTGAAAACCTGCTGAGTGCCCAGCGTCAGAGAGCTCTGATCAGCTGTACAACATCCATTTGGAGACTAGTCACTTATCAACATACACCTGGGTAACACCAGCTACTGGGCCTGGACTGCCTAACATCTAGACAATAAGGCACAGAGCAACCTTAGCATGTTTTAGGTGATACAAAATCTGGAGAAGGTACTGAACCAGATAGTTTTACTTACATTCAGAGGGACCTCAACAGGCTGGAGAAACTGACCACTGAGAATATCTTCAAGTTCAGAGGGAAATACAAAGTCCTACAAATATAACAAGCTACCTCAGGCACCAGGAGGTGCTGGTGCACATAAGCTGAACATGAGGAACATTGTGCATTTGCAGCAAAGGTGGCCAATAGTCCCCAGAGTTGCATTAGAAAGAGTATTGCCAGCAGGTCACGGGACATGATTGTGCCCCCCTATTTCATGCTGCTGGGATCCTCTCTGGAGTGCTGGATCTTGCACTGTATTCCCCAGTACAGGAGAGACATGGAGCAAATCCAGGGCAGTTCTGTGAAGATGATTAATGGAGTAGAGCATCTGTCATACCAGGAGAGGCTAATAGAACTGAGATGTTCAGCTGGAAATGAAAAGGCTGAGGGGAAACTTATCAACGTGTATAAATACCTAACGGTGTTGAAGGAAACTAGAAACTCTCAGTCATGTCCAGAAAAGGGACTAGGGGCATGGCAAATTTCATGTGAAAATAATGAAAATAATATTTTTTTGTACTCCGAGAGTGATTGAACACTGGAATTGGTTACCCAGAGAACTTGTGGAGTCTCCAACCCTGAAAACACTCCAAATCCAACAGGGCACAGTCCAGCATGCCAGCTGTAGAAACCAGCTGTATTTGACCCTGCTCAGAGCAGGGGATTAGACAAGATGATCTCCAGATGTCCTTTCCAACTTCATCCTTTCTTTTTATGATTCTGAGAAATGATTTATCAGAACTCTTAAACCACCTATTACAGAAATAAACAGTCAGAACTGATGATTGCATTTTTCTAGGGTTATTGCTGGGGTGTGGGCTCAATCTGCTAATTAATTCATAGGTTCAGCAGCTCCTGACAATGTCTATATAACTGTATATTTTAAGTTAAAAATCACAAGATTCTCCAATAAGAAGTTTTTAAATATGTGTAACATAAACAGAAATATGTGATGTGCAATTTTTAAATAGATCTGGCACCTTTACATCAATCCTCCTCTTTCTCTGTATGCAATTGCAATGGAAGATATCTGCGTAGAGAAGATTTGCATCACCTTTGTAGATATAGAGACTGTTCAAAGGGAAGCTTCCAGCATAAATTATTTGTAGTACAAACATCTTGAAACATTTCAAGCCTGACGAGAAATACCTTCAGCAAACTCTGCTACATTCTCTACAAGTTAATGTGTACTGTTTGAAGCTCCAGTTTTCTTTTATGGCTGTATATAGCACAATTTTTCTGACAGTGCAGTCTCAGAAAAAACATCAGCTTTTTACCAAACAGATAGTTCTTCAGTTTGCCACTCTCACTATTTCAGACTGTATGTTTCAAAGCCATGCTCAAGTAAATGACAATCCTACTCTGCATATTAGTCTCCACATGAGGTGACCAGACCTGTGTCCCTGCGGCTGACCTCTACCATTATTTATTTCCACAGTAGGCAAAAAAAATATCATGTTCAACAGAAATTAAACAGGAGAGAGGATCTTCTCATCAGAAAACTGAGCTATGAAATCGGTTTGGGGCTGACAAATTGGCTCCTTGTCATAGCCACATTATCACCACCTATGGGATATCAGGTCACCACCATACTAACCTGATGTTAAACACTGAGATCAGGTATTCAGAAAGGCATAGGATGAGCTTCCAAGCCTCCTGCCTGTCTCCCTATGTGTTTCCTGAAGGGCAGGAGGGATGGAAGTTAGGCCAGCAGTTCAGATTCTTTTGAAGGACATTTGGGCCTGAATGCAGGTAATCCAACTTAAATTAGCTTAAGATACTTGAATTTACAGGAATAGGGACTAAGTGTCCCTGGTCTCTGGGACTCCCAGGACTTCCAGGGTCAATTCTGAAAAGCCGGTAAGATCTCTTTAACAGTGGTTATTAATGTTGACTATAGAAGGAGACTAAAGCAAATATGCTGCCAGTCTACAGTCTTCAGACATGAGTATAAAGCTGCAAAAGATGATTACACACTTTGAAACTATACTTTACATTTAGTTGAGAATAGGAGAGTGATTCAAGGAGCATATAAGACAGCTATTACTAAAACAAATTAATTGTTTTAATACTTGAGCATTGTCTTAGCATACAATTTGTTCCAACAGTGTTACAATGGAGAGACCTCAGTACCCTGTACTGTGGTATTTGCAGCCTGTGAAATAGTGAGCAATACTTGAAAACTTACTCTTTTCACATTATTTTAGAAATAGATGAGCAATTAGGATGTTGCTTTTTACACAGTATCCCTTACGTGCTCTGTGGGAATATCTGCTCAAACAGAAGAATGGAACCAACCACATTTCTCACCTCTCAAATAGACCAGATAATACAGAATTCAGACTGGTTTGTGTTTTTCATTAAACTGGATATGTTTACAAGTCAGATGAAAGCATTATTTGCTCAAATGACCTCCTTTCTACTGTTTGGAAGATTATTGAAGGCAATATAGAACAGCAACAATAGTCAATCATAGGTGGCAGACTGCCCTTTTATTAGGCATACTGAAACCAATTAATCTAAGCAAGCTTTCTCCCTTTACCTCCTGGAGGCAAGTATGCTTAGAATGCATTTAAAAAATCTGCAGCAATAAATAAAGTGCTGAAGCTATTCATTTGAACTTTGAAAAATTATTTACAGGCACTTGAGATGCTAAGAATTAACATTCTACGTACACTGCTGGGCAATATAATTTGATTAGATCTAAGACTTTAAAAAATAAAGTTCTAAAACAAAGCCTTGTGGTACTGCCAGCCTCAGGGGTAACAGGGGAAGATAAAGGAATGCTTGTGAAAGGAGGTGAAAGCAGTAGGAATACTGAAATCTGCTCTGAGTAAAGTAAGCTGGGTTAATCACAAGTCTTCAAATAAGTTTGCAAATGAAGGTGGGTTATTGAACCAGGAATACATGTACAGCACAGAAGTAATCAGTTACTCAAATTTATTTCCAGATGTTAGATTATCTGTTATTTACACAAGACACCAAAGGCCACTTGAGGTGAAAAGCAAGTCCATAATAATCTTATTAATTATGAAACATCAAAACCCAAAATGTCTTAATTCATGTTCTAATTTTTGCAGTCCATGTGCTTCTAATTAGAATAGCTGTAATATATTCTCTTGGGAAGCATATAAGAAAAGTGAGTAACATTTTAGTGGCAGCTTCCTCTTTCAGGGCACAAATTTAAATTCTGCTTTATTCCTGGATTACTTCAAACACCCTCCTTGGATTATCTTCATTGTAATTAAGTTATAATCTTACCAGTTTCACAGCTGGGCCCAGTGAAGCCTTGTGGGCAGGCACACACATTGGAAGCAATACAGGCTCCTCCATTCCTACACCCGTCTTTGCAAAACGCTGCAAAATGCAAAATCACAATACATGGGTAAGAGAACGGCACTCAGCAATCCTGCAGGTGGACACAGTCTGCCAGCAGGCTGGCACAAACGGCACAGAGAGCAGAGACTGCCTTCTCCTAAGGATACAGGTCACAAAGAGATGGCTTGTGGCCC